>NC_009358.1:0-600000 GCF_000092065.1 Ostreococcus lucimarinus CCE9901
CCCTAAACCCTAAACCCTAAACCCTAAACCCTAAACCCTAAACCCTAAACCCTAAACCCTAAACCCTAAACCCTAAACCCTAAACCCTAAACCCTAAACCCTAAACCCTAAACCCTAAACCCTAAACCCTAAACCCTAAACCGAAACCCTAAACCCTACGCATGAGGGAGGGAGGCGCTTCGGGAGAAGTGCCGTAACCGACCGACTAGCTAAGTCATTTATTACACCTACTCCTAGTCTCTCTAAACCGTACTAAACCCTAAAAAGTCACTAGCATTCGCATCCTTCCTGTGCACCTTCACGACACCCTACGGCCATCACTCGTCGACCAGCACGGCACCGCAGACTTCCCCCTCGACGCTCCGGACGTCTCCGGACTCTTGCGTCAAAGTTCCTTCTGCAGTGTTCGTGTTGGACGACAAACGACCAGTCGTAGTTTGTCCTCTGTGAAAATAACGGAACCCCAAGCACTCCTCTTGCGTGACACACAGTCGATTTGAGTGGAAAGCCTGCGGCGGATCCGTTATGCCGCAAGCTTTCTCACACAAATTTCTTCGTTGCCATCTCGAAACCCAGCACGACGCGCGCCGTGAATCGTCGTCTTTGAGAAAAAATTGAATTGAATTGAATTGAATATATTCTGTTGTCGCTTAATCGAGATACTGTTGTGAGCTCGCCCTCGAAATGTGTGCGCGCGTCGACGAGCGCGATGCGTCTCGAACGTCGCTCGTCGCGAGCGCGCTCATCGCTGAACGATGATGATTTGCGGCTCTTGTGGCGGAAACCCGACGGGCGCGCTGTGGGTGGGGATGCCGAGGCGCGCGCGGAGCCTATCGTCGGCGAGGCGGCGACGCCTAACGCAGAGCGCGACCGCGACGATGATGGACGCGACGACACCAACGACGACACCGGCAATTTCAGCGTGCGTAAACGTTCTTGCATTCGACAACGGAGCTGCGTCGCATGCCGTGTCCGTACCCAAGCGGAGGTCGCCCGCGGCGTTGGTCGTCCCGGCGGGGCACGACACGCACGCGTTGGCGACGACGCGCTGGTCGGCGAGACACATGCGGATAGACCATGCCGAGGGTGGACCATCAGTGGATGTACTGGCATCGTTGCGTTCGTACTTTGAATTCCAGGCGGTTGCGCCATTAAACATCCACGCGGCGTCTGTCACCGCCGCCGTGTTCCAAGCAGAGACGTCTTGGTTGAAGGCTACGGCGTTATCGAACATGCGTGTCATGGTCGTCACCTTCGCCGTGTTCCAAGCAGAGACGTCCTGGTTGAAGGCTGTGGCGTTATAGAACATGCGTTCCATTGTCGTCACCTCCGCCGTGTTCCAAGCAGAGATGTCTTGGTTGAAGGCTGTGGCTTTGTAGAACATGGAGTTCATTGTCGTCACCGCCGCCGTGTTCCAAGCAGAGATGTCTTGGTTGAAGGCTGCGGCGTCATAGAACATGGCTTGCATTGTCGTCACCGCCGCCGTGTTCCAAGCAGAGATGTCTTGGTTGAAGGCTATGGCGTTCCCGAACATGGCGAACATTGTCGTCACCGCCGCCGTGTTCCAAGCAGAGATGTCTTGGTTGAAGGCTGCGGCGTTATGGAACATGCGTTCCATATTCGTCACCGCCGCCGTGTTCCAAGCAGAGATGTCTTGGTTGAAGGCTGTGGCGAACGCGAACATGTACGCCATCGTCGTCACCTCCGCCGTGTTCCAAGCAGAGATGCTTTGGTTGAAGGCTGCGGCGCCATAGAACATGCCGTCCATTCTCGTCACCTGCGACGTATTCCACGACCCGATTGCGATACCGTTCCCTTCCTTGCAGTCCACGGACGACGACGAGCAGTCGCACGCACCCGTCGCATCAGCCGCGAGACAGTTAGTGATAGCGGTCCCGAGATTAGCACCATCCGCCGGGAAAGGAGCCGCCCGAGCGCGCAGCGGCGCGATCGAGATCGCGACGAGCGCCCCCACGAGCGCCGCGACGAGGGCTTGACGGCCATCGCCTCGTCGCGCCCGCTTCATCCTGCCGCGGACGACGTGCTCGAGGCGCGAGACCGTCGTCGGCTTCGAGAGAACCTTCGTAAACGTATCGACGCCACGCGTCCGATCGCGTGCGTCTGGCGCGACGCGTCGTCGCCGACGGCGTCCGCGCGCGACGCGATCGACGCAGACAAGAAGACGATGACGCGTTCGCGTCGGCGTGTCGGGCCGACGCTGAGAGGCGAGCCGAGAAGTCGCGAGGTCTCGCCGCGATCACCCACCGCTCGCGCGCCGCGGTGTCCCGTCCCGTCGCCTTTTGTCGCGGCACGTGGATAACGTTTGTCAAAGGGGACTTGAAGAGTGCCGAACTGGCCAAATAGAGCCAACTTTTCGTGGCTGCTTAGTTCTTAATATATGGCTAAATCCAGCCTTGATTTTTTTGAAAGTGAAAGAGTGAGTGAGTGAGCGGTCGAATTTGGATACAAGTTTCTTGACTTCCTATCAATGTTTTCCATTTTGATGATTTCATTGATGAGATTTGTTCTTTCTTTTTTACTATTCGCCATGCCTACGTTGAATTTCTATGTTCTATGTTTCAGCTACCGCCCCTCTTCCCCGCCCTCATTTTCCCGCCGGTCACTCGACCTTTCACGGCCGACGCGGCGGGTTCGCCACTCACGAGTCGGTCGAGCGCCACGCCTTCGCGGTGGAGTTTGCGACGTTCCTTTGCGCGATCACGGTAGCTCATGACGACTTTTACGTCCTCCTTCAAGACGGACGGTTCTGGCTTCGGCGCCGAGGATAACGTGGCGACGACGGGCCGGCGCTCTGTCTCTTCTTTCGGCGGCGATTCGACTACGCTCTTCGATCCAACTTGGGTGTACTCCTGCGTAGTTTCGTTCCATGAGTACCACGCGTTCGTGATCGCATTGAAAAACAGCCCCGTGTTCGCATCGTACAAAATTCCAGTCGTTTTGTGTCGATAGTACCCGGTGGCTTTGTCGAAGGTGTAATCGCTTTCGGAAGCGGCGGTCGTCATCGCAGACGCGGCGGTGGCCTGTAGAATAGCAACCTGAGCCGCCGCGCTCACCGGTGTCGCTAGTTTCTGAGACAGCTTTGATATGGAAAACTCCACCGAAAGCGCGCCGTTCGTCCAATCGCCTTCCCGAAACGCCGTCCCATCGAGCAAATCCTTCACCACTCGAGCCTGCTCTATCGACGTGCAATCAACGAACGCAAATCCTTTGCGAAACCCAGTCTCCCTCTCGACGGGCATTTGTATCGAGCGAACAAAAAGCGTTTTGTCGATTGCACTCACCTTTTTCGCCAGTTCTTCCTCCGTCGCGTCGCTTGGGATGTTTCGTATGAAGAGTACGGGCGTCGGATGCTTATCGGCGGCAGCGCGGTCAACCTCATCTGTCCTATACTTCTTGTCAGCTTCATCTTGCGTGAAGCACTGAAAACACGCCGACCTGCGCGCGAAGTTGAAACTGCCGCAACTTGCGCAGTCCCAATCTCTCGCAGTCGCTGGCGCCGACGTCGATGCTGTAGCGCTCGAACGGCGCGCGTCTTCGCGCGCAGCGCGTACAGGCTCGTATTGCGGTCGAACGCGATCGCGATCGGCGTCACACACGTCGTACTGGTCGCGACCACCTCCAAATCGCGGCGGTCCATCGTAATAAGGATCTCGTCGAGGCGGCGAGCGTCTCTGCGAGCGTCGTTCGTAATAGGGGTCTCGCCGAGGCGGTGGTCGCCGAGGCGGCGACCGTCGATCGTGATAAGGATCTCGCCGAGGCGGCGAACGCGCATAATCATAGTCATAGCCTTTGTCGTATCCGCTCCTTTCATAGTCTCGCTGTCTGTACTCCCGGCGGTACTCGTCGCGTTCGTCGTTGAAATCGCGTCCCGGGGCACCGAATCTCGCTCGCTCGTGACGATCGTCTTCGCCGAATCGCCGCTTCATCGCTCGGTACGACGATGTTCCTTCCTGAGTGTCACACCTGCCTCGCGTCATCGCGCATCGTGCGTTAAAATGATCGTCAGCGCCTTGACACAACCTATCGACGACGACAGTACCCCGATTGTCGTCGTCAAGAAGTACTGCGCATCTCGTCAGCGCGCTCGCTCTCGAAACGTCGCGACGGGATGAAATACGAACCAAGCCACCGAGTGCGCGTTGTCAAACGTCTTCGAGCGCTGGGTCAGGCAAGCAGCGCTAGCCGCGTCCAAACCTACCGGCGTGGTATGCCGCGTCATTTCGCGGAGGGGGTCCGCGCGGTCCGACGACGATGTCGCACTCGAGCACACGCGTGCTCGCTTCGGCGTCAACGCCTCGTCGACGACGTCTAGTCAAACTCGCGAGACGAAGCACGCGAAGCTTCGCGTCGACTTCGTCGAGCGGAAGCCGTAACTCGGACGTTGACGCGTCGGTTGTAACCCCAACCGAAGCGCGCTACGTCGAGCGCGGAGGCGGGGCGGAGACGCGTGCGAACGCGAGCGGTGTCGCCGCACCGACGATGGTGTCCTACGTCGTCGCGCGCGGCGATAGCTTGTTTTCGATTGCCGCGTCGCACGGCGTCTCAACAGACGACCTCGTCGAAGCGAACGCACTCGGTCTTCGACGATCTATAGAGGTCGGTCAGTCGCTTCACGTGCCGGTGAATATTGATCGTGCATCGTTCGCCGTTAGAGCAAAGTTGCGCGCCACAGATGGCCGTGTGGGCACGACGCCGGCTACGCGAAAGCTGTTTCTTCGAGACGTTTGGTCACCACAGCGGTCTTCACACTCGACGATGACATTCGGGTCGACGACCGGTAAGGCTTTACCATCGCTACAAGTGTTCGGCGCTGCTAGTTTCGTCGTCGCTATCATGCTGACATTAGTTTCTCGGAAGCCGAGCCGAGCGGTACAGAAGACGTACGACGACGAACGACAGATGGCAGCGACGGTATCGGCGCCAGTCCCCGAGTCCGACGCGTTAACGGACGGCGGTGACGTCGTAGTTGATGAGATAACTGAGACGATTGAAATACGATCGGCTTCTGGGAAAACGAAACAGATTTCGATGCCAGAACCAAGCGATGAAGAAGACAGCAACGATGACGGGCCGCGTTGGGTTGGCGAAGTCAACCCACCTGACAAAAAAGGTGTTACCCCCACACTGCCAAAATCGGCGAAGAAGGTTGACGTCGCGAGACTTGAAATGCGAGCCAATAGGCGAGCTCAAAGCTCTGCGCGACGATTGCAGAGGTCCTCTTCTCGCACGGCGATTCGACAAGAGGGCCACGGTGCAAGCGCGCTACCAGCGCTCGTAGGTGGCATCATCTTCGATCTGCAATCGACTATAGAGCGTTTGCGCAGTAAAGTGAAATAGAACCGAAAGATGACTTGCTGAATGATGTGATCCATTTAGAAATTTAACACGCCTCTCCGCGCTTGGGGACCCATTCGAACATCCAAACATCGCCAAAATCGAATCGCGCTCTTTCGTCGAATAGCTCGTCGATGAATTCAAAAAATTGCGCGTCGTGAATCAAGTTTTCGCGAAAGTGGTACGCAAAGACCACGACCCCGCTACGTTTCGAGCACAGTACCTCTAAGGTGTTCGCCAACGCCTTTAAAATGTTCCGGGGTTGGTGGTACAGTACATCCGAACATAGAACAGTGTCAAACACTTCGCCCTGCCACTCATCGAGCTCGCCCCACGCGCACGCGCGCACGGTAACATCGGCCTCCTTTCCTTGTGCAACGTTTACTTCAACGTTCTTTTCGAGTAGCTCCAACTCGCTCGGTAAATCAGTGAGAACTACGCTCGACGGACCCAACCTCGCCGAGACGAGTCCTGGTAGCCCAGTTCCCGCACCAACTTCCACGACGCTTCGTCCAGCGAGCAAGCGCTTGGCGTGATCGATCAAGAACTCGCACATTACGGGAGCGGTATCCCACACCCATCGCGCCGTTGCGTCGACCTTTACTTCACCGATGTTTTGATGCACTGTGACGGGACTTCGCCATGGCGGCGGGAGCGCGAACGAAACCGTGGCTGCGCGACGGTCGACGCCACTGAACGAGTGTGAACCACAAGCACCACGTCGGTTACACTCAGATTCGCTCGAGTTCGGCGACGCCTCCATCCGTCGTCGTCACCATACGCGCTGAGGAATGTAACGTCAAACGTCGAAGACTCCAGGTACTTTTCCTTTTTACAAGGTGGTGGAAAAATGACTTCGCGGTCTCATCGACGCCGCAGACGCGCGCGCGGTGCGTCGCGACCGACGAATCGCTCGCGAACGCGATCGATCTAACGCGTGAGACATGGTGTCTTACGCGCGCGCGCACGATCGGCGCGCACCCGCGATCGGCGGCGCCGTCAAGCCCGTGCGCGAGGGCGAGCGCGAATACGGGCGCGTCGTCACGCTCAAGGAAAGCTTTGGATTCATACGATGCGGGGCGAGAGTGGAGGACCCGTCGCAGGGCGATCGCCGCGCGAGAGGTGGACCGCCGCGCGAGGCGCAGGTGTTCTTCCACGCGAGCGAGTTCCATCGCGAGCTGGCGAACCGAGACAAACCGGCGCTCGATCCTGGGGACCTCGTGAGCTTTGTGTGCGGACCGAGCCCGAACAGGGACGGACTCAACGCGTTTGACGTTCAAAAGTGCGACGACGTGGACGTGGCGTGGCGCATGGTGAGCGAGAACGTCATCGGGGCGGTGTCGAGGACGTTGAGAGGGAAAATGAAACGCGACGCCTACGGCGGGCGCGTGGCGTACCAAGCGTACGACGAAGGCGACGCGAGAGCGTCAACGGAAGAAGAGTCAGAATCCCGACGCGATGCAGAATCGAAACTTGAGCAAGATGACGAGAGCGCCGTGGACATGGACGCCATGAAGGACGAAATCGAGTTTACCGGAGCCGATCTCGCCGAGGCGTGTCGGCTGTCAAAGCTCAGGCAAGGCGTCAAGGTGAAGTTCACGCTTTCGTTCGATCCGTACTCGCGCGCCATGCGCGCGTCAGATATTCGCGAAGCGTTCCCACAGTCAGATAACTCGGCGGAAGCCGCCACGGGCGTGGACAGCAATGATTGGAATAGAGAAAAAGCCCCGCTGGCGGAGGACGAGTTTGGTGTGATTAGCATAATCAAGTCCAGTTATGGATTTATCAAGTGTTGTTCTAGACCGAAAGATTTGTTCTTTCATTTTAGTGAATTAAACGAAGACGTGGATGCGGCGCGAACGGGACAGGAGGTGAGTTTTCAGGTAACCACGGAGCCTAGGACTGGAAAAGTCGTCGCGGCCGGCGTGAGATTCGCGCCGAAAGGCAGCGCGGTTTTCGCGACGGTCGACGACAGACCGTGTCGTGGGGTTTGCACGACGAAGCTGATGTTCACAAAAGGGTTCCCTTCCAAGGACGGCGATCGATCGACTCCTAAGGGCGTGGTAGAAGAAATGACGGGTCGAGATGGAGAAACGAAAAAATTTGCATTTGATCGTAGTGGGCTGCTCGACGCTCGGCAAAACCCTCGAGAAGGAGAATTGGTACAGTTTTGCGTGCAAACGGACAAGCGAACAAACGTCGCGTCGGCGTGCAAAGTGCAAATCATGCGTTTCACTGGCAAGGTGACGTCGACGAAGAGCGACGGCTTGTACGGTTTCGTCGAGCACGTCGATCAAGGTACGGGCGTTCAAGGCAAGGCTTTCGTGCACGGGGCTGAGGTGGAGGGTCAATCCAAGCTTAACGTCGGCGATGAGCTCGAGTATGCGCTTCAAGTTGGACGGAAAGCAGATGAATTTGCAGCCAAGCGCGTGAAAGTCGTCGTCGCGGCGCCCGTAGATCCAAACGCGGCGCCAAGTCGCCCTGATTCGCCTCGCGTCAACCGAGACAATCAGTTCTCGGGCTCGCAGTTCAAAATCACCAAGGGCCCCGACGGCACTCGCGGCTTTGAAATGGGGCGCGGAAAAGGTTTAGCGGAGAAAGCAGCCGCAAACTTTTCACAACTGAAGATTGAAGCTCAATCTTTTGTCCCTCTCCCTCTCGGCGGCGCCGAAAACGGCGACGAGAGTCCCGGCGACGCCGTGAGCGTCAAAGCGAGTGCGGTCGAGGACGCGCCGTAGAGGTGGATTTCGTAGAGGTGGATTTGCGTAGATGAATTTTTAATACTACCCTTCCATCATACGACGCGCGTTTGTCGTCGTTCGAGCGCGATAGACCCGACTGACAGCACCACACCTGTGTTGTGCGTTATCCAGACTGCCGGACTGCGGGACGTCGACGTCATACAACGACCCGGCGCGAGACGAGCCGCGCGCGATGACGTTCACGACGACGACGAGGCACGCGACGATGACAACCGTGGCGTCGACGGCGATGAAGTCGACGAGCAAGACGACTCGCGTCGCGCATCGTCGTGCGGCGACGACGATCGCAGCGACGACGCGAACGATCGCTCCGCGCGTCCACTCGCGACGACACGGGCTCGTCGCGTCACCGAACGTTGAGCGACGACGCGCGAGCGTGCGCGTGAGCGCGAGCGCGGATGGTGCGGAAAGCATGACTCGTGTGTGCGCGTTGGAAGAGCTCCCACGCGGGGATCGCAAGCTCGTTCGAGCGCTCGGCAAGAGCATTTTGATGTTTTGGTATCGCGACACCGTGTTCGCTATCGAATCTCGCTCGCCGGCCGAAGGAGCGTACAGCGAAGGTTTCGAAAAGGCACGTCTCACGCAAGATGCCTGCATCGAGTGCCCGACGACGAAGAGTAAATTTGATTTGAAGACGGGCGAGATCAAGGAGTGGTATCCGGAAAACCCGGTGTTGAAAGCGTTGACGCCGCAAGACACGTGCCGCCCGATGGAGGTGTTCCCGGTGGAGGTCAGAGATGATGGTATTTATCTTGACGCCAAGAATGGCTCGCTCGGCCCGGGTTTCGTTGCCCCGATCGGTTTGGGTGGTTCGAACACGTCTTTGGAGAACAACAACGTCTTCGCCGTCGAGACGCCGATGTACGTGGAGGGTGAAGGTATCGGCGGCTCCATGGCATCCGGAGGTGACAGCTCTGGTAAGATGGACGCAAGCCAACTCGGCGGCGCGATTGCGGTCGCCGGCGTCGTCGCAGTCGCCGGTACGGGAGCGTGCCTTTACTTTGAGAACTTTTATGCGTTGGCCGCGCTGTGGATCGCCGGCTTTGCCGCGGCAGCCGGCGTGGCGTTGAAGACCACGGGCGCGCTCGACGAGGAGTAGATCGCATTACCCATACTATTGTCGTCCTGCCCTCTTCATCTCTAATAGCCCGAGAATGTAAAAATCTGTCCCGCGACCCACTGTGCTGCGCTCCGCCTCCGCCATCTTCAAACTGCGACACCGACGCCATGGCCTCCGCGACGAACACGCAGTACGTCTGGTACGGCTCGTTCGGTAGCAACCTCAACAGCGAGAGATTCGCGTGTTATTTAAGAGGTGGCAAAGTCGCAGGAATGTCCATTCAACAACCTGGCGCACGAGACACGCACGTCCCTTTTCGAATTCCGCCGACGAGCGATTGCCCGACGGCCAGCATGGTCGTGCCACATCGAATGTTCTTCGCCAAGGTATCGCCGTGGTGGAGCAACGGTGGAGTCGCGTTCTTGGACTGCGAAAAAAAGGAAGAAAACGAGGAGCTTCACACCCACCTGCGTTTGTGGCGGATTTCGTTAGAGCAATTCTCTGACGTTTTCGCGCAGGAGAACGGTTTACATCCTGCCGAATTCCACGAAAGATTTACCAAGGAAGAGGTTTTAGCCATGGCTGAGCGAGGAGGTGGAGATCATCGGATCGGCAACGGATCGTGGTACGGTTACGTCAAGGCACTCGGCGCGTTCACAGAGGCCGGCGCTGTGGAGCCAATACTAACGTTTACTTTGCCGCCTGTTGAACTGGAAGCGATCAGAAGTGGCGTTGTGGATGAAGTTAATCCGCCGAGTATGGGGTATCACGACGTTATCGCTCGAGGTCTCGTTGAGTTGGGCCTAGAGGCGACGGAGGCCGATGCGTACTTGCGAGCAAGATACTCTCTGCGTTGACGGGAGGACGTTTATATTCTAGCCCGCACGGACACGCTGGTGGAGACCCGAACGAGCTGCTAGCTGTGGTAGAATGAATTTCAAGAATGATGTATTGAACAGAATAGCTCTTTCCTAATGCGCGCACGCTGCCAATTACTTGCCCATTTGAGCCGCGACTTCAGCGGCGAAGTCTTCGTTGCGCTTTTCGATGCCTTCACCGAGGTTGAAGCGTTCAAAGCGACGGATGGAGATCTTCTCACCAATCTCCGCGGTCGCAGTCTTCACGAGATCTTCGACGGTCACGTCCGTGTTCTTGATGAAATCCTTGGTGATGAGCGCCTTCTCGTTCACCAACTTTTCGATGCGGCCGTTGACGATCTTTTCGCGAATGTTCTCCGGCTTGGACAAGAGGTCCTCCTTCTGCATCTCGATGTCGCGTTCGCGCGCAACCATTTCTTGGTCGGCGTCGGACGGGCTGATGTACTCAACTTCCGGGCACGCAGCGACTTGCATGGCGAGATCTTGCGCGAGCTCCTTGAATCTGTCACCGCGAGCGACAAAGTCGGTCTCGCAGTTGAGCTCGAGCAAGACGCCGATGCGCGAGCCCGCATGGATGTAAGAGACGACGGCGCCCTCGGCGGCGATGCGGCTCGCCTTCTTGTCCGCAGACGCCATACCCTTCTTGCGCAACCACGCCGTGGCTTCCTCGACGCTGTTGTTGTTCTGCGCGAGCGCCTTCTTGCAATCCATCATACCGCAGCCGGTGGAGTCGCGAAGCTGCTTCACGAGCTTGGCGTCAACCTTGACAGACGGCGCGTCTTCTTCCTTCTTCTCCTCTTTCTTTTCTTCTTTCGGTTCCGCAGCCGGAGCGGCAGCCTTCACTTGCGTTTGCGCGGCAACTTCAGCGGCGAAGTCGTCAACACGCTTCTCGATGCCTTCACCGAGGTTGAAGCGCGCGAAGCGACGGATGGAGATCTTCTCACCAATCTCCGCGGTCGCAGTCTTCACGAGATCTTCGACGGTCACGTCCGTGTTCTTGATGAAATCCTTGGTGATGAGCGCCTTCTCGTTCACCAACTTTTCGATGCGGCCGTTGACGATCTTTTCGCGAATGTTCTCCGGCTTGGACAAGAGGTCCTCCTTCTGCATCTCGATGTCGCGTTCGCGCGCAACCATTTCTTGGTCGGCGTCGGACGGGCTGATGTACTCAACTTCCGGGCACGCAGCGACTTGCATGGCGAGATCTTGCGCGAGCTCCTTGAATCTGTCACCGCGAGCGACAAAGTCGGTCTCGCAGTTGAGCTCGAGCAAGACGCCGATGCGCGAGCCCGCGTGGATGTAAGAGACGACGGCGCCCTCGGCGGCGATGCGGCTCGCCTTCTTGTCCGCAGACGCCATACCCTTCTTGCGCAACCACGCCGTGGCTTCGGCGATGTCACCGTTGTTTTCTTGAAGCGCCTTCTTGCAATCCATCATACCGCAGCCGGTGGAGTCGCGAAGCTGCTTCACCGTGGCGGCGGAGATGCCGCCAGCGGCGGCGGCGGCGGGCTTCTTTTCTTCAACCGGAGCCGCGGCGGCGACGGCAGCCGGAGCGGCGGGAGCCGGAGCAGCCTGTAGATTTAAAGTAGGTGAGTAAAAGGGTTCCAAAATAAATAGCACTAGGTTATTACAACGGCGGATGAGATAACTCAAGCCGCGACGTTGCTTATGAACTCACCTCTTTCGGAGCCTCAGCAGCGGGAGCGGCAGCCGGGGCGGAAGAGCCGGCCGGAAACATGTCCGCGGAGATACCCTTGCTCTTGAGCGCAAACTCCATCGCACTTACGGCACCGTCGAAAGCAGCGGACGCTTCAGCGTTCATTTCAGACAACTGCGTGAATCAAAGCGAAAGGGCGACGAATGGTCAGTTTCTCAACGCGGCGCGCTCTTCAAAAATAATCAGAAAGTGATACGACTCGAGAAAAACATGATTCGAGCGGTGGTGACGCAATCGAACGAATACGTACATCGAGCTTTTCCTTCATGGAAAGCTTGACCTTGGCGCCATCGATGCCAATGATGGTGACGGTGACCTTTTCGCCAACCTTGCAGAAGTCTTCAACCTTGACGTTGAAGTCGTCAGAGAGCTCGGTGACGTGCACCAAACCTTCGACACCCTCGGCAACTTGAACGAAAGCACCGAATGGTTGAATGGACATGACTTCGCCCTCAACCTTCGTGCCCTTCTTCAAGCCCTTCACCGCTTGTGCCTTGGCGTCTTGAGCCTTTTTGTATTCTTGTCGCGCCGCAAACTTGGCTTCTTGCTCAGACTTGGCAGCCGCGAGCTCTTCCTCCGTCGGCGGCTTCTTCATCGTCAAAGAAATCTTGTTTTCCTTGATTTCCTTGATCCAAACCTTGACTTCTTGGTCTTCAGACACGACAGACGCGACGCTTTCGACGAAGCCATCTTGAAGTTCGGAGATGTGCACCAAGCCGTCGTTCTTGGCGCCGAAGTCCACAAAGCAACCGTAGTCTTGGATGCGCTTCACCTTACCGGAAAACTCGGCGCCGACAACCACCGCGGAATCTTCGACGGTGACGTTCTTGCGCGGGAATCGACGGCGTGGCTTCTTGTCCGAGTCCCCGACGGCGGATTCGGCGCCGGTGGCGGGTTCGCTCACGGCGGCGACAACGCCCGAGCGTCGCGCGACGACGACGCACGTTTGGGATCTGTTTCGCACGCCACGTTTTACCGTCAGTCGGTGTTTCGCGTTTTCGAAAATAATCGTCGTCGTCCAGTCGATCGACGCTCGCGCGCGAGGACGCTCCAAAGTCTCGCGCCCGTCGTCCTCGCTCTGGATAAAATGCACAGGGTCTCGACTGGGGTCAAAAGCGAGCCGCGCATTCGACGCACCTCGACGACACGCGAGCGGCGTGCGCGGAAACGATCGAGCGAGCGGCGAACTATTCGAAAGAAATGATTCGTCTTCACGGTCAGTCCATCGCTCGCGCGCGTTCACCCGCGCGCGCTTCGCTTCGCGTCGGCGCCGTCCCGCCGCCGGATGACGTCGCGATAAGCCTCCGCCGTCGGTCGGGGTCGCCGTCGCCGTCCGCGCGGCGCGCGCCGTCCGCGCGGCGCGCGCGTCGCGAGCGCATCGAAAAATTAATCTACGCACCGCCGCGCTGCTTGAAGAGGTAGCCATGATCGCGTCGTGTACGAACGCGTCGGCGAATGACGCGCGTGCGGTGCGGTTCGCGGTTCGGTACGGCCTGACGGTCGTCCGGGTGTGCGCGGTGAAAAAAACCACACCAACTGGGGGGGGGGTCGGTGGCGGGTGCGAACTCGCCATCGAGACACACGCCACCAGACGTGTTCGACGGGCGCCGGACGACGGACGACGGAGTTTTGCGGCAGCGTGCGCGTGCGCGCCGGCACACGGCGACGAACGACGCGCGCGTTCCGTGCGCGAAGACGGGAAGCGATCGAAACGCGATGGTTCTCGCGCGCGCGCTCGAACGCGGATTCGCGAGCGCGACATCGGCGCGACGCGGTGACGCCGACGCGGACGGCGTCGACGTCGTCGACCGCGCGCGACGGGCGGTGTGCGAACTGAACGAAGCCGCGCGTGCGGGCGCGCGCGAGCTCGCCACGGCCACGGCTGCGTTTGTGGCGGTGAAAGCCGCGAGCGTTCGCGGTGGCGACGGACGCGGGACGCGGGTGATTCGAGGACGCGCGCGCTGCGACGCGAACGTCGTGCGGTGCGACCCACGATTGCGAGGTAAATTTCTCGCAGCCATGATACCTGGGGACAGCGCCGTGGAAAGCGTGATCACGAGCGGTATCTTCTCCACGCTGAACATTTACAACACACTGATCATCGGTCGATTGATCTTGACGTGGTTCCCGAACCCGCCGAGGCAGATCATGTATCCTCTCGCGACGATTTGCGACCCGTACTTGAACTTGTTCAGAGGGATCATCCCGCCGTTGGGCGGGATCGACTTGTCACCGATTCTCGCATTCACCGTGCTCAACGTGTTCCAAGGCACCGCCGCCGCGTTGCCGTGCGAATACGACGAAGCCACGGGCGAGGTGCGCATGCCCGAAAAGCGAAGCCGCGCAAAGAAGGACGTCAAGATTTCGCGCAAGTGAGCGCATAGAACGAACTTGCAGCGCGTAGATGGTGCATAGATCGCTAATATCTCGTGTGTAATATAGTACAAGTGGGTTTCTCTAACAGCAAACCGCGGGCATCTATTGATGTGATGTATGTGTCTCTACGTCGGCGGGCGCGTTTCCTCCTTTTCATTTTCGCGGATAATCGTCGAACCATTTGTGTTGCATCGCGTGCTTGGCGCTGATCCGCTTTTCCGGTGTGTATTGCAGCATTTGACGCAATAGGTCCACACCGTCCTCGTCTAGTGCCGGGCACAGCGACTCCCAAGGTTTCGCGGGCCACTGCGGAAAGTTTGGCTGATAATCGGGAAGTTCTTGGGCCTCGGGCCACAGAGTCTCGTTCGGAGTGCCCAAAATTTTGAAAATCTTGAACAGCTCGTCGATTTCAGAATCTCCCGGAAACAATGGTTTGCCGTTGATCATTTCGGCGAATATGCATCCAATGCTCCACACGTCGACCGGCGTGGAGTAGTGACGCACGCCGAGGAGGATCTCCGGCGCTCGGTACCACAGCGTCACCACTTCGTGCGTGTACGCACGCACGGGAATCCCAAACGCGCGAGCCAAACCAAAGTCGGCAAGTTTTAAAACGTTGTGTGTCGTGTCAATCAACAAGTTCTGCGGCTTCAAGTCGCGATGTAAGACTCGGTGCGAGTGACAAAACGCGATGCCTGCGCATATCTGATACACATATCCTTTCACCACCATTCGATCGTTTGAGATGTGAGGCGAGGAGTCCATGTGTTTTTTAAGATCCAAATCTAAGTACTCAAACACCAAGTATAACTTCGTCTCCTCGTGAATCACCTCGAGCAACGACACCACGTTTTCGTGTCGAAGCTCTTTCAGGAGGGAGATCTCTCGAATCGCCGTCGACGGCACCCCTTCTTCGTCTTGGTCGAGTCGTATGCGTTTCAACGCCACCATGGTGTCGTCGCGCAAATTCTTCGCCTTGTACACCACACCATACGTCCCTTCACCAATCTTCAAAACCTTTTCGTAGTTCTCCATGAAGACGAAGACGGCGACGACTCGATGCGAAGGCGAACGATGTCTCCGGAACGACGACGACGCGCTTCTGTCGGACGTTTGCGACGAAGACGACGACGAAGACGACGCACGATTCACGTTGAACACCGAACCGCTCTCGCCGTCCTCGCTCGATCGCCGGCGGTCGACGACGCGCGCGGTTGTGCCGCGCTTCGTCTCCATCGACCAGAGGAATCAGCAATAGCCCGTCGGCCTGACGTCGGCGCGCGCAAACGCAAACGCCTTGGGGTCTAGACGATTTCGTGACATTAAAAGCAATTGATAGTGGAGTACTCGATAAGCAGTCGTGCGTCGTTACGGCTATGAATCTACTCGTCCAGCGAGCGGTGCGATCGAGCGCCGTCATGCTCCGGTCGCGAGACGACATCATTCTTCAATAGGGACATCTTGAGCAGCGCGGCGCGAGTTTCTGTCTCAAAACGCTCGCCATCGGCGATGACTTGCTCAACGACCTTTACTCGAGGGTTTTCCTTTAGGGCGTGCAAGGTACATTCGCTCGCATCGATTTTGGCTCGAATTTTATCCTCCTCGATCAAACGCGCGAGCTCGTCTTGCACTTTTTCTGCCGTGGTGTTGAACGCCTGTGCCATCACGCACAAGTCCACCGTGACGTATGGTTCGACGTACTGGATGAGAGCTCGATCCCGTATGCGCTTGTACAGCGCGTCGATGTGCGCACCGAGATGAATGTCCAAGGTGAGCGCTTCGCGCATGCCATCTAGCGTGGCGAAGCACGACGTGTACTTCGAGTTGTAAAAATCATTCACCACCTCTCGAATGTCTGATGCCGTCTCTAAGTGAGCGCGAAACGCTCCTTTCTGATTGTTCAAAACTAAATCGCGCAGCTCTTCTCGGTTAAAGCTCGCGAGCGCGCACAACGTCCCGTACGTCGCCACATCCCTCGCCGCGCACACGTTGGCGTAATGAGTTCCTATCTCGACGTTTATTTCTGTAAACTTGATCGCCGCCTCTCGAAATCTTCCCATTCGAAGCGCTGCTATTCCACAAGCGCACGCCAATTTGGCTTGATCGGTACGCACGCTGGCGTCTTCGTCCATGTTTTGCAGAGCTGCCGTGGCTTTGTTCGCGTGCACGTTGACGTGCGCAAAGTTTCCCATTTCGAGCGACACCGACACGACGCTCAGACACATGAACACGACGTGCTTGGGCGTGGAGCAGTAATCCCGCGTTCTCATGTAACACTCCAACGCCTTTTTCAACTCACCTCGATCGTAATAGTGATCGCCGAGCTCTACGTACTGCATGCGTAGGTTCTCCTTGACGCGCTCCGTCAACAAGTCCGTGAGCCCAGTTTCGAGTTTGTCCAATTCCCCGTCCGCGCGTCTCGCGTTTTCTTCCAACCACGCCTTGGTGAACCCGACGACGCTTGCGTCCACCTCGCGCTTCTTCGCGATCGCCATCGCTCGCTCGTACGCGCACCCATTCGACGTCGTCGGCTTCAAACTAAACGCATCGACCCGGCCCTCGAGCGCGCGCTTGGCGTGACGCAGCGCCTCGGTGACGACGCCGACGTCGCGCGCGTGATCGGCGACGTAGAGCAAGCGATCGACGATGGCGTTTCCGGTGTACTGAGAGAAAATACCATCGAAATCGATCGCGGGCGCCGTCGAGGACGTCGCCGCCATGACGCTCTGCGCGAGGCGACGACGAGTGCGGTAGTTGAAGTTGGACGCGGCGGCGCGAGTGTCGCGACTGCGTATTAAAATGTGATTATGTGTGTTCAACGAGCGCGAGCGACGCCGAGCCGCCGTGCGACGCTTTCATCGCCCAGACGGTGCACGCCGTGTGTGCGAGGGTGCGCGGAGAATTATTGCTCGCGCTTGGCGCGCGCCTCGGCGGCGACGCGCGCCGCCCACGAGCGCGTGTCTTCGTCCACGTTGGCCCTCTTCAACCCGGTGGCTTTGTAGTTGCGGGACATGATCAAACCGACGGACGACGAGTTGGTCGTCATCGCCGCTTCGGCTTGCGCGGAGGTCGTTTCCGCGGTGTCGAGCCAGCCGCGCATGGAGCTCCCCCAGGATTCGTCGCGAACGCCCTTGAGCACGGTGTACGTCGTGGCGAGCACAACGTCGCCGACGTTAACCTTACCCTTCGCGTTTCCTCCCGGGCGAATCGTTTTCACCCGAGGTCGATCGTCCGGGCCGGCTTCGAGGAGCAAACCGAGTTGGATGTTTGACTGCGAGCAGTCGAGCTCAACCTTGTACGTATCCGCGTCGAGCGGGTACTTCGCGAGCATGTCGCCCTCGTTGTGCTCGGTGAACGCGCGCGTGACGGTGGACGCGCGACGAGTCGTGCTCGTGCCCGAGCGTCGGAGCGCGCGCGTGGCGTTGGCTCGAGTGCACGAGACTTGGGTAGCGTTGGCGGTGTACATGAATGCAAGCGGTTGCGCGCGGAAAACGTGAAGTGAAAGCTGCGCGCGAGAGGGGTGGATTCTTCGTCAGTCCCAGCGCTCGCGCTTCGCTCCGTACCGCGCCGCGCGCGCGCGCGCGCGTCCAAGCGTCCCGCCCTCGCGAACGACCTCGTCTCGTTCGATCGTTCGAGCCTTTCTCACGCTCCACGGCGCGCGCGCGTCGACCGCACGCCGCGCGATCGTCTCGATCGCGCGCGCGTCGCGAGGCGCCCAGCTTTTCCTTCGCCTCGACCGAACGCGACGCGCGCGAAGCGATGGTCGACGACGCGTCGCGCGCACGCGAGTCGTTCAGATCGTGCGCGCGCCTCCACTCCCCGACTCGCTCGACGACGCACCTCGACGCGTTCGCGACGACGTGTGCGGACGCGCGCGCGCGCATTGGATGGACGGATAAAATAACCAACCACCGACGTGGATGGGTCGTTATTTTATCCGAAATGTCCGAATGTACGTATATTACTACTTTTACATCGATGTATGTGTATTTATGACTCGTCAACCCAACGCTGACGCGACGCGACGCGATCGCCCCAGGGGGGCCTGGCGGCGCGACGACGTCGACGGCTAACGCACAACTCCCGATCGGGTATTATGAAAGAGAAGAGATGCTCCGACGTGCGATGATGGAGTAGAAAAGAACTAGTATTGTTGAGTAAAAGCGTGATACAATCAGTCCTGTCGTTGATGCGATCCAAGCGGCCAGTCGAGAAGCGCCATGCGCGCGCGAAATCCTCGTTCGTACGATCCCATGATAGTTTCTCGAGTTCCGCCCTCATTCGTGCCCCCAAGCGTGGCCTCTCCACGCTGGGCTTTCTGTGCTTCGACTGGATACTTGAGCTTGGCGTCGCAAAAGTCAAAAGTACCATCTTTGGGCGTGTGCCAGCAGTCGCACACGACGCTGTTGTCCGTGATGCCATACCCGCCTTCCCAAGCCGTGGGAACGAATCCTTCGTACGATTTGCTGTGCTTGCAGCCGAGTTGGTTGAACTTACTCGTATCATCCATCATACTCACGATGCGCGAATCGACTTCGCGAACGTCTTCGTCATCCTCGACGTCGTACCAATCAGGCACGTAACCGCCGAGAGCCCCTTTCGGCACCTTGAGATTGCCCGCAATGTAGCAGTTCAAGTTGAGGCACACCTTGGGATCATCGCAACGTGTGATGCAATGTCTCGATAGCCAAGCGTCAATCATGTCCGCAAATTCAGCTTCTTTGATGAACTTCATGATCTTCTTCGCGCCTTTACGTGACATCATGTAAGAAGGCGTCCCAGCCCAGTTGCACGCCTTGTCGAACTTGTAGAGATAGACGTCGTTTCCGTTGATCAACCTCGAGTCCATCGTCGGATCCCACAAGCCTTTCGCCGCGGATTTGAAGCGCTTGATGAGCTGACCGTTTGAATGGTCGTCCGGTTTCAACCACACGATGTCGAAATCGTCCGGTACGTGCTCACGGAGCTTGGGATAATCGAGCGGATGCACCGCATTCAAGGTGGCGCCGTCAGACTCCCACAGCACAAACGTGTCGTCGTCCGAGTCGATGACGCGGTTCCAGACCGCCATGTGGGTGAGCAGACAACCGGTGTGATGACTCAACTGCGAGCCGCACGCACGTCCGCAGTCGTCGGGGTTATCGAACGCCGCGCCGCCGACGAAAGCAATCTTTTCCAGGGAGTCTGGATCGATTCTCGACGTCGCGGCGACGGCCACTTCGTGCGTCTCCGGCCAGCGAGACGGGAACGTCGCTTGCTGGAAGTTGATGACGCGTCCTATTTCGTGTTCGCTCATCCCCGATTGGGTCTTCAACAGTCCACTCAACCACGCGTACGCCTTCGCGATTTTCGTCGCGTCCTCCGAGCCCTTCTTGCCGTCGCCCATGATGTAAATCGGGAGCGTCAACTTTGGCGCGCTCCCCAGCGACGGCAACGCCGTCGCGCGCGAGTTCACGCTCGCTCCTAAACAAATCAACGCCAAGCCGAACAGCGCGCCCACGAGCGCCTTACGCGCGCCCGCGTTCGAGCTCGCGACCGCCCCGTCGGCGTCAACACCGTGCTCGACGTCTTCGCGCGCGAGCAAGCTCGCGCGCTCGCCCGCGCGCGTCGTCACGCGCGCGCCGTCGTCTTCGCGCGTCATCGCGCGGTGCGTTTCGCTTCGTATCCGTCGACGCGCTCGACGATCACGGGTCGTCGGACCGCGCCGCGAGGTGCCGACAGATCGTCTCGTCGACGCGAGGGTGTTGAGCTCGGTCGGTCCCGCGACCGGCGCGCGCGCGCGAGTGCGCGACGCGACGCGTCGCGTGGGATCGACGACGGCGACGGCGACGGCGACGGCGAACGAGGACGCGACGATGGCGTCTTTGAGCTCGAGGACGCCCGCCGCGCGCGGCGCGATCGCGCGCGGCGTCGCGCGCGCGCGCGACCGCGCGGGGCGTTCGACGTCTCGCGCGCGCGGCGCCTTCGCGAACGGTGACGGCGCGCCGGACGAACTGCTGCGACCGGTGTCGGACGCGGCGTTGGATGGGACGATGACGGTCGACGTCACGTTGCTCGCGCCCGTCGCGGCGCTGGGCGTCGGGTACGGGGCGATTCGAGCGGCGCTGTACAGCAAACTGCAGTTCGCCGTCGCGGAGCAGTTGGCGTCGCGCGTGCCGGCGGAGGCGGTGGTCATCGAGCTCGGCGTGGATACTAAGAATTTGTACTATTATCCAAAGTCCACGAAATTGGTCGTGTGCGTGGCGCCGGATGTTAACACAGAACTGGTGAATCGAATAGCCATCGAGACGTCGACGCCTGTGCTGCCGCGGTCGGCGCCCATCGCCGGCAGCGGCGAGGGGGATTTGTTTTGGGGTCAGGCGCGTGAAAGTGCGGACGCAGTGGTCACCACTGGATGTTTAGCGAAGATGACGACGGAGTCAGTGCGTACCGTCGCGCGCAAGGCGGCGCAAGTGTTACGCCCGGGAGGTCGGTTCTTGTTCGTCGAACCGGCCAACGGCGAACGAGGGCAGTCGCTTTTCGACGCCATCGAAGCCACGAATGCGTTTGAGACGCCGATTGCTTTCGATGAGAGCTGGGCTACGCTACCTTTATTCCCGCACGCCATCGGCGTGGCGATTAAGAAGGATCGTACGTCGGCGGCGGATGCGAAGGGCGAAGGGAAGAAGATTTCAAACTTGCGCTCGCGGCGGAGGAATACTTAGTGGCGCACATCGGCATAATATGGCGCCGATGTGGAGTAGATTAGTCATACATCATACATTTCATTGATAATACGCAATGTGAAGAATTAAGATCGTCTCGTGCGGCGGCTCGATCGCGTCGGAGGCGCCTCCGTAGTATCGGCGGCTTTGCGCTTCGGCGCGTCTGTCGCGGTATCCTTTGCCGGATCCGGGCAGGACGCACACGTCCACGGACCTTTCGGCGTTCGCGTGAGTTTAGGCTTCAAACACTTGAGGTGGAACATAACTGCGCACGCGTCGCACGTCAAAGTTTTGCACTTGTCGACGACGGAGCAAACAGAGCAGCAGGCTGTCGCCGACTTCTTTTCCTCCTCCATCGTGGGCTTGCATAACTCGACCTTTTGAGCGGTCTTTTGCGGTGTTGGCTCGTTGATGTTGATGTTCAGCACCACTTTGGGTGTTTTTGGCGTCGCTTCCTTCACGTTAATTTGCATCGCAACCCTGGGCGTCTTTTGAGGTTGCGGCGTTGCCTCCTTCACGTTAATTTGCATCGCAACCTTGGGCGTCTTCGCCTCCTCTGGATTATGCTGCACGCACACATCTTCTCTCGTGTTCATGAGTTCCAGGTACATCTCTTTCAAAGCCGCGCTACGTTTACGCTCTTTGAGCAGCGCCCGACGGCTGAGCGCCAGTGCACGATGCAGTTGCTGCATGCGCATGCTCAAGCCGTTCGCCGTACTCTTGCCTTCGCGACGTTTGCGCTTTTTGCATTTGACGATGACAGACTTGGCTGGAGATGGCATCGCACGAGACGTAATTGATGGCACTTCCACTTCGTCGTCACCTTCGTCGTCGTCCGGAACGTCGGCTAACATCAGGTCTGTACGCAACCATTCATCCACTCGCTTTGTCGTGCTCGGCGGCGTCGGCAACAGCGCGAGTGCACCGTCAAGTTCACCCGCAACGTTCACGTCTTCTTCTGCCGCAGCTTCGAGCGCTTCGACAGCGCGAATGATGGCATCACATCTGGCATCATCTTGTTCGAAAAATCCACGCAGAGCTTGTGGCATCGAGCCCGGAGTGTTGCGGAACAAATTGAACCCGTCCAAGTTGAATTCGACGCCTGGAGATTGCGCGACGTTCGCAACTGGTGTGTTGTGGGGAGCCGGAGGGCGCTTGAACTCAGAGCTTGGCGTGGCGACAAAGTCCATGCGATCCATCAAGTTGCTTGATTGATCGAGTGGCGTGATCGCGGCGACACTCGCCGTCTGATCGACGTCTTCGTCAAAGTCAGATCCGCCGATGGTGCCCATCGGTGTGAACTCCATACCGGGCGAAGCTGTGTATTTTTGACGCGGCGTGTCATTACGCTGCATTTGACTACCACTTCGCGTAAAGCTCGCTTCAGGGGTTTCGTTTTCTTCACCATCTTCAACCGCTTTGAAGGAAATGCTCGAACGTCGTTTCTTCGCCGGCGACTGGTTTGATTCCGGAGCCGGCAACGCGAGCAGCACCTCCGGAGCTGGCAAGCGTTTGGTCGCGCTTTCCGGCGACTTTGACGGAGTACGTCGCTGTCGAGGCGACCGAGGGGCATTCAGAGCCAACGGAGCGATTCTGCCACACAGCTCAACCCTGCCGTTGTGCGGAGCGATCCATTTTATCGCTTCGAGCTCCTCCGCGCCGGCGAAAGAAATCGAACGTCTTCGAATCGTGCTCGGACGAACAGCGAGTCGATTTTCTGGTGCCTTTAGCGCACTTTTTGCCGGCGACTTCGGAGTCATCGCGACGTTCTCTCCGGGCGTTCCACAGAGTTCATCATCGAAATCGCGTCCCATGAGCGTGGTGTCAATCGGCTTTGGCGTCGACGCCTTTGCGGGCGACTTCTTCGTTGACGCGTCGCCCTTGGTCTCCGACATCTTCAGCGCGGAAACTTGCTTCAAAATATCTCGCGAAGGCATCGGTGTTCCGGTGAGTTTGCCTAAATTCATAGATCGTCGCGGCGTAGACCTGCGCTGCGTTGGCGGCGCTTCGTTTTCGTCGCTTCCCCCTGGAGACGCCGGACTTTTCATCGACGCGTTCGACGACCCCTTGATCGGCGACACGCTCATCGGGGTGTTCCCACCGTTTTCTCTCAACGGCGATCGCGCGATCGAATCCGCGAGCTGTTCGAAAATAAACGTCGCCTCTTCCTCGCTCGACAACTGTATTCCGACGACGTCTCCGTGTCGCAGCGTCACCGCCGTCTCCACGTCCAAAATCGTATCGTTCAACGACACCGGATTCAGTTTGCTCATATTCTTCAGCACCATCTTGCCGTCCACGACTTGAAACACAGCGTGTCGTCGGCTCACCGCGGCCTCGACGAATCGCACGTCCACGCCGTGTTGACGACCGATGACGAATGGCGCGTCGCGAAGAATCCCATGCGTCGCCAGTGGCGTCGCGTCGTCGTCGGCGCCGGCGACGCGCTTTAACTGCGCGACGATGGACATGTGGTATTCACAACGACTTCGTTCTTCGCTCGACGCTGAACGCGCGGTGAAACTGCGGACGCGCGACGGCGAATGAGGCGACGGCGCCACCGAGCGCCTCGTTCCCCCTTCGAAAAAGTCGATTCGTTTCGGTGAAAATAAAACAACAAACGAGCCACAGAGTCTATCTCGAAGCGAGCGCTAATTACCTAATTACAACAACTAAATGAAACTAAGACCGACGGTTGCACAACCCACACGATTTTGCGCACGCCGCGGATTGGGAATCGCGCGCCGAGTCAGCGGTCGTCATGAACTCTGGGTTCAGCTCGCACCAACCTTGTGACGCCCACTTCGCGCACTCGTCCCAATCGTCGACACACGGCTCCTCGTCGGTGCGACGGCTTAGTTTGGGCATGGGGATCTCTTCCTGATAATTCCCATCGAATTTACCCACGCGAATCCACTTCACCGCGGTCCATTTTTGACCCTCGATCACCGGACAGGCGCCGTGAAGCGAGCCTCGATCGAGCACGCCGTCTTGCGTCATCGAAAAGAATAAGATGGCGTCTCCACGAACGCTCTTGACCGGAATGCCCTTTTTGGCGCAATCTGTGTGCTCGATGTGCGACGCGAACGGATTCTCAGGCTCGTCCGCTTCGAAAGATTGCGGGAGCTTGGCGTTGGGGAATGTCGTCTCGCCGCCCTTGTCCGTGTCCACGAGATAGATCAGCATCGTCGCCAAGCGTTGACCTCCACGTTTCGGCGCCGGATTCACCTTGTCGTGAAAATAGTCAAAATGAGGATCGTACTTTTGCCCAACATCGTAACGTAAAATCTGCATGCCTTCGCCGTTGTCGACGGGCGTACCGCTCAAGCGCGCTATTCGCTCCTCGATGGCTTTGACGATTTTATCTTGTCCTTTGCGTAGAAACATGCCCGCGCTCGTACGGATGTCCGAAGGCACCGAATCGCCTGCCTCACCGACCACTGTCGATGGAGCTAATTCTCTCTTCGCCAGCTTCATCAAGTGATCGCACTCTTCCGCGCTGAGAAAGTTTCGCAACAAGTACGCCTTTGGCTGCGTAGCGCTCAACACCAAAGGTGGAGTTTCCGGGAACCCTGGCAGGGCGTTCAACAGCGCCGCGCGTCCGTACAAGCTCAAAGGACGCGTGCCGTTCGCAGCGTCGAAACGAATCGTGTTCGCGAGTGCTAGATCGTCCATCGGTCCTATCCTTCGCGCGCGCCCAGAGCGCACCGCGCTCGGTCTCGCGTTGACAAAGCCATCTTGGCGCACCAACAGCGCGCGCGTGACGTAAAGCGTGATCAACAAGCACGCGCCTAAGGCGTAATCGATGCCGCTTTGCTTCGCGAGCGCCAAACCGCGCTTTGATCGCCGTTTTGAACCTTTCCCATTCGCGTAATCTTCACCCTCGCCGAACGACGCGCGTCGCCGCGTCAGGGCGTCCCACAGCGCTGAAGTCTCGCGGAATCGCGCGCGAGACTTACTCGGCGTCCCCGCGAGCGAGGCCGTGGTCGTCGGCAGCATGACGCGCGCGCTGATCTCGCGGCTCGCTCGCATTTTAGTTTCAAGGCGCCGAGCGCGTTTAGTTCGGTCTACGAAATGTGTCGCGCATTACAAGGTTCGGGTCGGCGCCGCGCTAGCCTTCGATTTCGTCCTCACCGACGTCGATGGTATCTCCGTCGATCTCGACGTCTTCGCCCACGTCTTTCTCGCCTTGCGCCTGCTCCCGCTGCCACTTGTCGTGTGCGTCGACTTCCTGTTCGATTCTGCGCCACGCGAGCTCTTCGGGCTTCTCCCACGTCGTCTCCTGCGTCTCCTTGTGAATGTAATACACCCGTCCCGCGCTCGCGTCGTCCTCGCTCACCACCGCGTGCCACGCGCTGTGTTTCGGGCTGTCGTACGTCGATTCCCCGGTGTCGGCATCGACCCAATACGGTCGACCGGTGTCATCCAGGTGCGTCGCCAAACTTTCCGGGTCGTCCCAGCGGGACTCGCGCGTGACGTCGTTGTAGTAAAAGACGTGCGTGTCCACGGCGCGCGCGATGGCGGCGGCGGCGAGCGCGACGCACGCGCAAAGAGCGAGACGGACTCGGGACACCATGACGCCGCGATGTGCGGTTTCAGCATTAGTGTTCAGGCGACAGGCGAGGGAACGGAAATTACACTGTAGAAATACAATCAATCGTTTGCCGCGATGCGGACGTTAGTTAGAGAAACTCCCAATCGTGAAATTCGTCGTCTTTGAGCGCGCGACCGCGCGCGGTGGACGGGGAAGACGCGCGAGCGTCGAACGCCTTCGCCTCGGTCGCCGAGCGAACGTCGAGGACTGGCGCCGTGGCGTTCGCTTCCGCGAGCGCTTTGACGCTCGCGAAGAGGGAGTCTAAATCATCGCCATCGCGGCAATAAAACCCGAGCGCGAGCGTTGGGTCGAGCAGCTCGCCGCGCATCTGCAACGGGGTCGAGCAATAGTAAGAATCGAAATCTACGGCTTCGGCGAACGAATTCGCCGGCTGCACTGTGTGAGGATCGAGGTAAAAGAAGACGTCGTCCGAGTGTCCAACCAAGTACAGCGACGCGTTTGGACGACCACCAATGACACCTATGGACTGTTTGAAGGCGATTATCGATCGAAGCTGCGAAATATAGCGAGTGTTGATGTTTCTTCCCACGCCGAGAACGAGCGGGACGAAAAGCAGCAACGCCTTGCCGACGTCCGCACTCTTCGCTCGCAACTCGCCATCATCGATCGTCGGCACACCACCGGCGCTGTCATCTTCGTTTTGGCCGCCCACGACGTGCACGGCAATTTGATTACGAAGATCGCCGTTCGCCTCGATCAACGCCGAGAACGCGCGACACATCACACTCGGCTCAAACCATCGTCCCGGCGGCGCGCCCCACGCCGTGGTCGTTTCACATACGCTATGAATAGAAAACGGCGCGCTCGCGTCGTCGATAAACATGCTCAGAACATCTTCCTGCGCGTCACATCCCGCGTTCGTGCGCTGAATTTCGGGTATTCGTAATCTTCGCACCACGCCACCCAGAAACGATGTCGGAGATTCGTCGCTCGAGTCAAGCTCGTCGCCAGCGCCCTCACGATCGACACTTTCATCGTCTTCTTTTGCCTTCACCTGTCGACGCCAGTGTCTTCCTCTTGTATGTATGCTCAACGCATTTGCTACCATCATCTGCGCGCTTCTGAGCGTGCATCCCCACCCCGCGTCCGTCCTCCACTTCGTTCTTCCCAACGCTTCGAACCCGCGTCGATACGTCATCCAACATCTCGACCCCCAATCGCGTTCCCACGCCCTTCTCGCGTCGTCATACTTCTCAGCATTACATTCGTCGTCTTTGCTCCAGTACGTCACGCCGAGCATCACTAACTCGGCGAGTCGAGGCAAATCGTCCGCGCTCGTCCCGCTCACCAACTGACGAAGCGCGCGCACTCTCGGGTGATGGGCCAAAGAGGCCCGTCCGACGCGCACGATTCGCCCGAACGTCTCTGCGAGAGGTTCGCGATGACTATCACTCGAGTCATCGTCTGCGGCATCGCGCCTGTCATCGCGCGTGCGCTTACCATCGCTCGTCGACGTCTCACCATCGTCTCGACGTCGCATCGTTCACGACGACGACGAGCGACGAGCGACGAGCGACGAGCGACGAGCGACGAGCGACGAGCGACGAGCGACGAGCCACAAGTTTGAATGAAACGCTTGCGCGTCGACGCCGGTGACGAATCAAAGCGCCGTCGAGCGCCGTCGAGTGACATCGGGATTGGTGGCGACGCGCGCCACGCGTCCAACGCTAGATGAAACTAACTTTCAACGCTAAAACTAAAGGCCTAGGACTCATCGCGAAGCCTACTTAAACTCATCGCGAGGTGAACAAAGGCTGGGACATGACGATCGTGATCGCGCCCGTGATCACGGACCACGCGCACGCGAAGTAGCCGATGTTGGTGAAGAGCGCGGCGGCGACGATGGATATCGGCGACGCGTCGCTGGCGCTCGTCCAACCACACGACCAAGCGCCGATGCCGCAAGAGAGCAACAGCAGCGCGGGTGCGGCGACTTGGAGCAAAACCTTTCCGACGAGATGGTTCGTCACGTCGAGCTTTCTCGAGACGATGAAGTGCTCGCGTTCGGTGAGTCGTTCGCGGTCGGTTCCTTCCTTGACTTCGTACCATGCAATCAATCCGCCGTCCAAGAACGCTTGCGTCAGCGGTTGCATCGACGCGAACATACATAACCCAGCGATGATGAACGATATGCTCTGTGCGTCGCGAGCGCTCTGATCGCTCCATCGCAATGGCTCGGCTAACATCGAGGGCGCGCTGACGACGAGCGTCAGGAGCGGCGCCGCAAAGGTGGTGTGAAGCACAAACCTTCGCCACAGTGGCGTCGAAGACGTCCCCGCGTACGTTGCCGCCCACTCGGGGATATTTGTCGCGGTTAAATAACTCTTCGTCATGCGCACCGCGCTCGAAAGCGTGAGCGCGGCGATCAGAGCGCCGACGACGGCGTGCGCCAACCCCGCGTGCAGCGTCGAAGCGCGCGCCGTCGCGCCGCCGCGCGCCAAGGCCTCGTTCACCGCATCCGCTGACTCCACGTGCCGAAAATCGACGACCGTGGTCGGTAATAAAAACACCGCGAACGTCGACGCCATCCACGCCGCGAATCCGACGCCGCACGCCACTCGCCGCTCGCCGCTCGGCGTCGTCTCTCTATTCGCGTACGCCGCCACGAGCGACGCGCACGCCGTGACGACGCCCGCCGCCGCGAGCACCGGCGTCAGCGCATCGTCTGGCGCGTTCGCGCACGCTCGCAGCGCCCACGCTCCGACGCTCTCGCACGCGACCAAAAAGCCCAAAAAGCAACACGCGTCCGCCTCCGCGAACGACGCCCTCCGTCGCAAGCTCTCGAACGCCAGGTCCACGCTCGCCACCGCCGATCGCGCGAACGCGTCCGCCTCTTTCTTCTCTCGTCGCTCTCGCGCGCGTCGCCGCCGTCGCGACCCACCGTCGTCGTTCGCATCCGCACCGCCGTCTCGCGCGGCGTCGCCGCCGTCGTCGTCGTCGTCGACGCGCGGGACGTAAAAGTATCGCAACGGCTGCGCGCACGCGCGCGTGCACGCGTCGAGCGCGCCGCCGTGCGTGATCGCCGCGCACGCGAACGTCCACGCGATCAGCGTCGACAGCGCCGACCGCATGCGGACGCGACGCGAAGTGCCGACCGACCGACCGACCGACCGACAGACCGACCGCGTTCGTTGGATTGCGCGATACGGTTGTCGTAGGATCGCGTCGTCGGGGCGTCTTCACGACGCGACGCGACGATGCGCGGCGCGATGCGCGCGCGTGGAATCGCGCCCGACGCCGCCGCGCGTCCGACGCCGCGCGCGCGCGTCGGATGTCGACGAACGACGGCGCGATGCGTCGAACGACGCACGCGCGGCGAACGATCGATGACGCTCGTGTGCGTCGGAGACGACGCGCGCGCGCGACGATGCGCGCGCGCGCGAGCGGGCGCGGCGGGAGAAGGGGCGCGGAGCGACGACGGGAGCGAACGCTCGCCGGATGATTTGAAAAAGAAGCTGTCGAAAAAGCTCGAGAGCGTCAAGGCGACGTCGATGGCGAAGTTCTCGGGATCGTCGAGCGATTTCGATGAACACGACGACGATGAGTTGGTCGCGGGGGTGCTGACGAAAAAGGCGACGAAGAATGTGATGTTGCTCGTCGCGCTCGTCGCGGCGGTGGCGTCGGTGACGTACCTCGTGACGATGGTTTCCATGAACGCCGAACGCGGGTTGGCCGACGTGCTGTACACGCTCGTGTTCGACGACGTGTGGGCGAACATCGCGATTACGGTTTTGGTTTTGTACACGGGAGCGATTAAAAAGGCGGTAGAATTCGCGCTGACGACGACGGCGACCTTTGTGCGACCGACGCGCGTGAACATGCTTTGGTGGGTTTCTCTGTTTTGCCTGCGATCCATCAAGCACGTGACCAACATCATCCGAAATACGTTCGTTTGGAGCCTCGGGAACCAGATTTGGTCTTTGATTCCGCTCGGGATCGATTTGATCAAGTTTGACCCCGAAACTACCGCCGATGGTGTCGATCACGTGCACTCGCTCTTGACGACGATGTTCGACGCGAACAACGACGGCGTCGTCACCACGACTGAGGTGCAAATGTGGTTCGTCGCCAAGACTTTGCGGTTGCTGTGGTGCTTCTACTTTCTCGATCTCAGCCGATGGTTTATGTCGTTGAAAGCGGCGCCGACAATACAAGAGATGAGAACTCGAGGATCGAGTTACGACCGCGAAGACTTTTTGTCGCAAGCGCTTCGACACCACTACGCAGGTTTGAGAGGCGATCGAGGCGTGTCCTGGGATTCTCAAGCTCGAAGCGCGCTTATCGACAAAGCGTTAACCGTGGCGACGTATCTTTTGACCTCTTATTGGTGCTTGAGCGCGCTTGGGGTGAACATGACTGGTCTTCTCGCCGTCGGCGGGGTCTCGGGTATCGCCGTCGGTTTCGCGGCGCAAAAACTCGTCAGCAACTGCATCGGCGGTATCTTAATTTTCGTCACTCAGCCTTTCGTCGAAGGCGATCACGTGCAATTCGGAAGCATTGATGGACGCGTCGAAATGGTCGGATGGCACTCCACGCGGATAGCATCCATCGACGATGGATATTCTTACATCGTCCCGAATACAGATGTTCTCGGCTCGGCGTTGAAGAATATTTCGCGACGCGAGTACGTGCCCATCAAGCTTGCGATTCCCTTCCCTGATTACGTCAAGTCCAAGACTTCGATGGAAACGTACGTAGCAGACGTCAAAAAGATTGTATTTGATAAAGTTGACGACTGGAGCGTGCGCTCGCCCGTCGTCAACATGGAATTTGACGGGCTAACGCCAAAGATTCGCATCAAGGCGTTCATCGACGGATCCAAGGAAAAGAACAAAGCGTCTGATCTGGAGGTGCAGTTGATGGGAGCAATCGTCGAGAAAATGCAGCCGTCGAGTAGCGGTAGTGCAGCCTAGAAGAGTCGACCAGGAGACTGTCTCGCCGTGTGTACGGTTGTCGGAGCAGCCATGCGACGGCGGCGTCCGCGTCGCTATATCAGAAGAGTCGCTTTACGTATTCCAAAACTAATATGAAGAATCCTTGTACTAGTCCGCCTCCGTCGTAATACCCCCGAGTACGCCCCGACGCGAGTACGTGCTAAAAGAGCTCGGAGACTTAGAGCTTGCTCGAACCGACGCCGAACACGGCGGCGCGCACTTGCGCCGCCGCGCGCGCGCCCGTCTCCATCGCCCCCTGCAAGCACGGGTTAACCCCAGTGTGCGTCGCTTCACCGGCAAAGAATAAAGTGTCAGATATAGACGCAGCTAATAGCGTCCTCGAATTTCCTGCGTTCACCGTTGGGTGCGTGTACGCGCCCTGCACCAATCGCTCGCGCGACCAGCTGACAATTTTCTTCGTCGTCACGTGTTCTTTGCACGGAACGTTGAAAATCATATCAAGTTGCTCGATCGCTCGGTCAAAAACCACCTTTTCTTCCATTTTGTCAATCTCGTTCGCCAAATCACCGGCGATAAAGAACGTCACCAATCCCACAGTTTGCGCGATTCGCTCCGCTTCCTCGCTCGTCTTCGCCTCTCTCGCTAGGGGTGATTTCGGATACTCTGTGATCCAAAATTCGGGTAAGAAACAGTTTGTACAGACAACGTCAAACATGTCGCTCGGCCAGAGAATTTTGTTGAAACCGATGAAAATCTTCGCCGCGTTTCCCATCGCTATGGCTTCCGCCGCTCGCGTCTTCGCCGCCGGCAGCCTCGGAATAAATTCTACTCGATTCTTCGCGTTTCCTCCGCGAAGGGCGGTAATGGGTAGGCTCACGATGCATTTTCGCGCGGTGATGACATCTTTCCCACCTCGACGCACGACGCGCACGAGTCCAGGTTGTGAGTAATCCACGCGTTCAATCTCCCAGTTCAATCGCACGTCCAAGCCGTCGGCGAGCGCGAGCGCCACCTCTCGCAATGGACGATCCAGCACCAAGTACTTTTCCCCATAAATCCACCCCTTCTTCTCCTCGATGAGTTCGCGCATTCCCAACTTCCCGAGCGACGCGCAAAAGTCATTCGCATAGATATTTTCCGCCAATTTAATCACGCGCTCGGGCGCCGCCACCGTCTTCGTCAACCACTCCAACGCCGTGACGTCTTTATCTCCATCACCCGGCGCCCCTGGGAGATTATCAAACAGCTCGTGCACCAGCTTCACGTCCGCATTCGTCGTTTCCGCCTGTTCAGCGCTCAACAGCGCTTTATCGTCGCCTAAATAGTACCGATCCGGCCACTCCTTCTCCGCGCACGCGAACCCGCAGTGGTCCACGAATCGCTTCAGCACGCTATTTTCATCGCCGTGCAAGAACTCTGGTCCGAGATTCACGTCCCACGGCGCGACATCGCGCGTGACTTTAACCCTTCCGCCCACCTCGCTCGACGCCTCGAGCACGACGCACCGCAGCGCCTCGAAATCGCGCCGTCTCGTCGCCTCGCCGCCGCTCGCCCCCGGACGCGTCGGCGCGTCCGGCGTCGCCATCGCGCAGCACCGCGCGGCGTACAGACCGGCGAACCCGGCGCCGAGGACGACGACGTCGTGTATCGCGCCATCGCTCGCGCCGTCCATCGTCACCGCGCGCCGTCGCGCGTCGCCCTCTGCGGCCCACTCGCGGACGCGTTTCGACGTCGAGTCGAGTCGTCACGTCGTCACACGCGCGCGACGACGTCGGGCGCGCGTCGCGCCTCGATCGCGCGCGCGCGCGATAATGGGCGCGTGCAAGCGCGCGCTCGCGCGCGCGTGCGCCGACGCCGAGCGCGCGTGCGACGCTGCGCTGCGCTGCGCCGGACCGCCGTTGTTCGCGTTCGGCGTGGCGTTGGTGCTCGGCATCGCGCGCGAGACCGTGGACGCGACCGCGCGCGAACTGCGCCGACGCGCGCGAGAACGACTGGCGAACGTCGTGGCGGCGTGCGCGACGGCGTGCGCGGTGAACGCGCTGTTTAATCACGCGATGTGCGCGTGGACAAAGCCGGGGACGCCGAAGGATGAACGCGCGAGACGAGCGATGGAACGGCGAGCGAACGAGACGCGACGCGAGGATGGCGGCGAAACGGGGAATGGATTGCGAGAAGCGATCGAACGCGGGAGATTTTGCGAGACGTGCGATACGGTGAAGCCGGATCTGTGTCATCATTGCTCGGTGTGCAAGCGATGCGTGCTGAAGATGGACCATCACTGTCCGTGGGTGATGAACTGCGTGGGGGCGAGGAATTATAGGTACTTTTTTAACTTTATAGCCTACGCCTGGGTCGGGTGCGCGTTCGCCACGATCGGAGGGGCGTTCGTGCTGTTCGGGGCGAACGAGGTCGGGCCGACGGATGCGGAGACGCTGCGACGGGTGATTTTCGTCACCGTCATGGCGACGGCGGTGCTGTGCGCGCTGGGATTCATGGTGTATTGGCAAGCGTATCTCGCCCTCACGGGGCAGACGACGATCGATTATTATAATTGGATGGATTTGAAGCAGGCGATGAAGGCGCGCGGGCTGACGCCGCCGATGAGACCGCCGTTCGATCAGGGCGCGGCGAAGAACTGGCAAGAGGCGTTCGACGAGCGCGGCAAGTTTTGGTTCCTGACCTGGGCCGCGCCTCGATTTCGCGCGCACTCGGGGTCGGGGGTGTATTACGAAGCCTACGGACCCCGTCAGCTTTAGGTCATAGATAGTCTTGGTTGGTGTATAGTATAACGCAAGCGTGGCAAGGCAAATTTTTTACAAATCGTCTACTTTCGCGTCAGCGTGATGCCGATATTCTCACGCAGTTCCGCTTCGCTGACCTCGTCGTAGTCCGTGGCTTGAATTTCGACCGCAATCCCCGACAATCGCGACTTGAAGAAGTCTTTCGTCGAGGCGTACAGCATTTTATTCTTCAATCGCGCCGAATCGGGATTCCACACGACGAAGACGAGCTTACTGAACTCGCAGTCGTCCGCGTTCACGTACTTATAATCGTAAATCGCGTATCGGCATTCACTCTCCGGTAATGCGGCGATAAAATCGTCGTAATCTCCCGAGACTTCGCCCGTGGCTGCCGTCAACACCGAACCTTCGTTCTCCTCGACTCGAAACGTTGCCCATTGCAAACCGTTCGAGCGCATCTTTACTTTGTTAAACACCGACAAGCAATCTTCAGCCACGGCGACGCCGCTCATGCTCTTCGCCTCCACCGCCGGCGCGCTCTTCGCCGTCGACGCAGCCGCAGGCGGCGCGGGCGGCGGCGCGGGCGGCGGCGCGGGCGGCGCCGCCGGAGCTCGAGGCGCGGGCGGCGCCGCCTTGACGCTCGCATCCTCGCCGCTCGCCGACGCGCGTTCCCCGTCCTGTACCTTTAAAGCTCGCTCCGCGTCCTCAATCTTCGTCATGAACGTCGGTTGCGCCGCCACGCTCGTCTTCACGTTGAACTTTTGCGTCGTCTCTCGCAACACCGTCGCGTCTTCAGCCGCGTCGAATCCCCGTTCCCCATCTCCGCGCAGTGCCTCGTCCAACAACTTTTGCACGTGCGCGGAAACATCCGCGGTACCGTTCTTGATCGCTTCCAGCATCGCTCGTCGCACGCACTCCACGTCGTGCGCGCGCAGAACGCCAGATTGGTTCGCCTGGGCGATCCTGTGGGTGAACAGAAACCATCCTTTCGCGGCGTCGTAATCGCCCTGCGCGATCAAGCCGCGGTCGAGGGCGGCCTTGACTTGTTCCAACGAGTCCATGTTCGCGTCTCGTTCGCGGTCGCGGCGCGCGGTCGCGAACGCGCGACGACGTGTGACGCGCGGATGCGACGTCGTTTGAAAAGACTGTTGGCGTCGGTTGCGCCGAGGACGCGACGCGAAGGACGCGAGCGACGCGAATCGTCATGATAAATACAACGAACGAATGCGAGACTAATACTGCGCGATACCGACGGCGATGAAATCGGCACACGCGTCTTCTAAGTCGTCTAAGACGGCGCGCGCGTCGTCGCGCGCGCCGAAATAGCCGCGGAGGTGCGCGGCGAACTCTAAAGCGACGGATTCGCGCGTCTTCGCCGCTTCTTCGCGACGCTTCGCGGGCGTCGACGGTGCCGCGGGCGTCGTCGAACCCTCGCCCGTCGATGGCGACGCACTCGGTTGTGATTCTAGTTTCATCGCCTTGACGACCGCGGATAATTCCTCGCCCCCCCGCGGCGGCGGCTTGGCGACGAAGTTGTGCAATCGCCGCGCGCACATCAATACGCACTCGTTTTCGTACGCCTCGACGAGTGCGCGCGGGTCCGCGATCGTGCCCACGGCCGCACATCCAGTGCAATCCTCTACTAGCGCTAACAGTGCCGTGGCGTCGATGCGCGTCGCGTCTTGTGCGATTAACTTATCGAAATCGATCGACGCTCGCAGCGCCTCGTTCCCGGCGTCCTCGAGCGCGCGCCACTCCGTCACAAATTTCCGACTCAACTGCGCCTCTTCCGCCGTCAAGTGCGCGCTGAGCGCGCGCATATCTCTCAACAACCCCACTCTCAGCGCTTCGCACCCCTTGACGCATCGCAACACCGCCTCTTTCGCGTCCTCCGCGCCGTTTCGCTTCGCCGACCGCGCCGCGGCCAGCGCCTTCTCGAGCTGTAATCTCAGCGCCGCGCACTCGCGTTGAAACCTCGCCTGCGTCGACGCCAACCGCTCCACGGCGTCGCTGCGATCATCGAGCCACGTCTCGACGATCGCGCTCGTCTTATCCGCCACCGCGATCGCCCGCGCGACGAATTCCATTTGCAACGACCCCGCGTGTCGTCGCATCGCTCGCGCGCATTCGCGCGCCGCGCGCTCCGTCATCCACGTCTCTCGCGCGTCCGCGACGCCCGCGCGCGACGCCGAACGGCGCGCGCGACGACGGCTCCGACGCCGAACGGCGCTGGACGCTGTGGCTCCGCGACGCCGTGTCGAGCGACAACGCGGCGTCGATCGCGTACCTGAGCGCGCTGAAGACGGCGAACGGACGAGGCGCGGTGTCGTGCATGCGCGCGGCGCGGACGCGCGCGACGTTTGAGGCGCTGTGCGAGTGCCTGGCGGCGTGCGCGACGCGCGAGGATAGAGCGACGACGGATTTCGTGGACGAGTACACCGGGTACGACGTCGCGTGTTGGGCGGCGAAACGCGGCGCCGGGGACAGCATTCGCGCGCTGTGTCGAGGCGCGGCGTCGACGTCGGCGTCGGCGTCGACGTCGGCGTCGGCGGCGATGTGCGCCGTCGTCGGCGCCTCGCAAGCGCTCGCGCCGACGCAGCTGAGCAAGGCGAGTCTCGGGAACGGAAGTCGTTCACCGGACGACGCGGACGTGATCACGGAAACGCGCGCGCGATATGAGGACGCGTTGTCCGCGGCGCTATCGCTTCGTCCCGGCGAAATCGATGCGATCGACGCCGTCACGGGTTGGACGCCTCTGACGTTTGCGTCTCGCCGCGCGCCGACGCTCGGCACGACGTTTATGAGCATATTGCTCGAAGCCGGCGCCGACGTCAACGCGCCAGACGCGCGCGGAATGACGCCTCTCATGCACGCAGCGGCCGGCGATTCGCTCGACGCCGCGCGTCTGCTCCGCTCGGCGCGTCGAGCCGACGTCTCGCCTCGCGACCGCGACGGCTTCTCCGCCGCCATGCACGCCGCGTACCGCAATCCATCGAACGTCGCGTTATTAGCCATTCTAGCCGATTCTTAGTCCACGTAGTCCGCCGATTTTCGGGCGATTCGCTCGGTCGTCGAAGAGTCGGTCCGCCGCGCGCGTCCCGGGCGCGGGTCCCGGGCGCGTCCCGGGCGGGTCCCAGGCGTCGTCATCGTCCGATCGCCTCACACCGCGTCGCGTCGACGCGCTCGACGACGCGCGCTCGATCGTTGAACGCGGTCGACGTCACCGCGATTCGATGGCCGCGAGCGCGTCCCGCGCGCTTCGCGCGGCGCCGCGCGCGCCGCGCGCGTCCCGCGCCCGCCGTAACCCTGAACGCGGCGCCGCGTCTCGCGCCGTGGCGACGCGCGCGAGCGTGTCCGAGGCGTTCAAGGCGGTGCTGGACGATGGCAAGCGAGCGTTCATTCCGTTCATCTGCGCGGGCGATCCCGATCTGGAGAGCACGAAGAAGGCGCTGAAGATTTTGGACGACGCGGGCGCGGATGTCATCGAGCTCGGCGTGCCGTACAGCGACCCGTTGGCGGACGGACCGGTGATTCAGGCGGCGGCGACGCGGGCGTTGGAGAACGGGGCGACGTTGAATAAGGTGATCGATTTAGTGCGAGAGATGACGCCGCAGATTAAGGCGCCGATCGTGATGTTTACGTATTACAATCCGATTTATCAACGCGGAGTGGATAAATTTTGCGCCGACATCGCCGCGGCTGGGGCGAAGGGATTGCTCGTGCCGGATATTCCGTTGGAGGAGACGTACGATGTGAGCGAGATCGCGAGTAAGCACGGCATAGAGCTCGTTCTGCTTTCCACGCCCACGACGCCGGTGGAACGGGCGAAGAAGATTGCGCAGGCGACGAAGGGGTTCGTCTACCTCGTCTCCGTCACGGGCGTCACCGGCGTGCAATCGAACGTGGCGACGCGCGTGGAGCAATTGGTGGAGGAGTTGAGAAGCGTGACGGATAAGCCCATCGCGGTCGGGTTCGGGGTGAGCGAGGCAAAGCACGCGAAGCAAATCGTGGATTGGGGCGCCGACGGCGTCATCGTCGGTTCCGCGCTCGTGCGCGCGCTCGGCGAAGCCAAGACGCCCGAGGAAGGTCTCGCCGCGCTCAAGGCCAAGGCTGAGGAAATCCGCGGTGGCGCCACGCTCTGAGAAAGCGTCTTCACGCGGCGCGAGAGCGACGAACGACCTAGGTAGCGGTGGACATTTTAATCTATTAACAACGCTCGAGCGCGCCCGCGAAGCGACCCCGCGAAGCGCGTTCAAAGCTCCGAGCCTCAGACGCGCGTCCGACTAAGAAATCTTCTCCAGATACGCCGCAATCTTTCTGTCGTTCTCCGACAGCGCGCTCGGATCTCGCAACGCCTTGTCCCCGCTCTCCCACCGCAGGTAATCACCAAAATTTTTCTTGTAGTAGTCGTCCAACCGCTCTTGCTTTCGTTCCTCGCGCTTCTCCTCGCTCCGCGCCCGCAGGCGCTCGACGAACTCGGAGTTGGTCTCATTCGCCTCGAGCGCCACGCTCGCGGGCGCGGTCGAGGTGAGCGCGACGACGGTCGCCGCGAGCGCGCCGATCGCGACCCGCGCGGGGTGTCGTCGCTCGCGCGACTCGGCGCTGGACGCCGCGCGACGCCGCGCGGACGCCGACGTCGCGGGATCGACGCGCGCGGCGCGCGGCGCGCGAACGAGCGCGGGCATCGGCGCGCGAATTCGGGCGCTCGAGAATTTCGCGACGGCGCGTGACGCGTTCGAGCGCGGCGCGCGCGCGTCGCGCGACGCCACCAGGGTTTAAAGCGTCTCCGTTCGTCTAGCCTCGGGGGTTAAAAATTGCAACACCGACGACGAGGCGCGCCTCGTCGTCGTTTCGTTTCGCGTAATCTTCGTCGTCATCGTCGCCCTCGTCGTCGTCTACGCGCCCATGTTCAGCGACATCAACTCGGCGAGCGTCTTCGTCTCGCGCAGGCGCGTGAGCTCGCCGCGGTGCGCTCGCTCCGTCTTACGAATCGACACCGCGCCCCAGAGAAACGACGCGATCTGCGCGCGTTTCGACGCATCGTTCACCGTCAGTCGTCGCGAATGATTCGCCCGATTCGCCCGATTCGCCCCTCGTCGTCTCCCGTCGCCCCTCGCGTCGTCTCTTCGTAAACCTCGCTCGATCTCGCGCGCGGGGTCGCGTTCGCGTTCGCGTCACGATTCGCCCCGCCCGTCGCTTTCGTCGTCGCATCGCGCGAATCGCCATTCGTCCTCCCCTTCGCGCGTCTTTCGCGGTCGCGTTTCGATTCGCCCTCGACGCGTCGTTCGTTCGCCTCGCCCCACGCACCAGACACAGCAAAAACACCGTCGGCCCGTACCCCCACTTGCTCTCTCCCGGCGGCGGGTCCACGGCGTACACGACGCCGTCGATGATGAACATCATCAGCGCCCACGCCGTCATGAACCACACGTTCGCGTTGCGTCCGATGAACGTGCTCTTCTCGAGCTCTTCCTTCGTCACCATGACGTGCGATGTCGTCGGCGCGCAGTGCCGGGTCGACGGCGGTCGACCTTTCGCGGCGGTCGGGGGTGAGGTGCGCGATCCGGGACGGGGATTTTTATGAAAACGACAGCCCGATCGGTGTTTTGAGAACACCGTCGATCGCGACGCCGTCGATCGCGCGACGCCGTCGATCGCGATCGCGTCGATCGAGATCGCGCGATCGCGATCGATCGCGCGTCGACGCCGGCGTCGACGTCCATCCACGCGGCCGCCCATCCATTCGTCGGCGCGACGATTCGACGAGCGCGCGTCGCACACGTCGACGACGACGTCGACGACGACGGCGATGCCGACGGCGACGACGACGACGGCGTCGGCGACGGACGGGACGGCGGCGAAACGACGCGAGGGGGCGAAGACGACGAAGAAGACGACGGGGAAGGCGACGACGACGGGGCAGGCGACGACGGCGCGTCGCGACGACGACGCGACGACGACGGCGACGACGACGACGGCGACGGCGACGGCGACGACGACGAAGAAGAAGACGCGAAACGGCGCGAAGAGGGACGGTGGCGTCGGTGGGGACGCGGTGAAGACGGATTGGGCGAACGACGCGATGGGCGACGATCCGCGCGTCGAGGCGAAGGCGAAGGCGAACGCGCCGGCGAAGAACGGGAAGAAGACGCGCGGGAAGACGACGGCGACGGCGGCGACGACGACGCCGAAGAAGAAGGAGGCGAACGGGACGACGACGACGACGACGACGACGGGGATGGTGAAGAAGGCGCGAACGCCGCGAGCGGAGCGAGGGGCGCCTCGCGCGGCGGCGCCGGCGGCGAAATCGGCGACGCCGACGCGCGCGCCCGCGGTGGGACCGCCGATGACGATCACGCGGGGGGAGAGCGTGCAGAAGTGGTCGAACTCGACCACGCGCGCGGCTTTGCGCGTGGAGGCGTCGATTCGGGATTGGATTCGCGCCGACGGCGGGCGCGAGCTCGCGCGCGAGCTGCAAGAGGCGCTCTCCTGCGGCGACGGTCACGTGACGATGCAGGTGTGCGAAGAAAGCGGGTCAGGCGCGCTTTTCGTGGGCTTACACTGCGGCGAAGCAAAGTTTGCGCACGCCCTGCAACGCGTGCACGCTCTGGTGGAAGTGAAGCTCGACGACTGCGTGCGCATTCGTCGACGCACGGGCGTGGCGGATATGCTGGAAAACGAACGAATGAAAATCCAGGCGGAAATCGACGCCGGACTTCGTTGCGAATTCACGCTCGGGTACAAGGCGATGCAAGACTTGCTGCTCGACGGCGGCGATAAGCTGAATCAAGTCAAGGAGGTGTGCGACGTCGAGCGCGTCGTCGTCGATCCTCGAAAGCGCACGATTCGCATCGTCGGCGCGGACGCCGCCGAAGTGTCTCGAGCGAGAGACATGCTCGAAGTCGCGTACGAAAGCATCGAAGACGTGCCAGAGTTGGCGTTGCGCATGATCATCGGTAAAGGTGGCGCCAAAGTGAACGACATTCAGCAGCGTACCGGAGCAAACATCAAGGTGGACTGGGACAAAAGCGCCGTCTTCATTCGCGGACCGCCGTCGGCGGTCAAGTCGGCGATGATTCTCGTCAAGTCGTGCATCAAGACGTACGAAGTGGAACATGTCGAAGTGACGTACGACCAACTCGACGAAGTTCGCGGCGAGCTCGCGCGTTTGGACATGGAATGGGGCGGAAGCCCGGTGCACTACGTCCAAGGCGGTCGCGGCGGCGGTCGCGGCGGCGGTCGCGGCGGCGGTCGCGGTCGTCGAAACGATCGTTCCTCCACGGCGGCGTAACAAATATCATTGTGTTACCCTAAACCCTAAATATCCGGTTATTGTGTAATCTATGCCTTATTAATGCCCGCTAAAGTCTAAATCTAAGCCAGAATCGTCGCCCCGACACCCTTGCGAAGCCGCAAAGCCGCGCGCCTCTTGCGCTTATAGTCTTCCCGCCACGCGTCTCTCTCTTCGTGCCATCGCTCCAACATCTCCTTTTCCTCGGGCGCCTTCCACGCGCGCGCGATGGCATCGATACCTGAACTTTCATCGATCCCCAAAACCGCCGCCGCGCTCACCTTTTCGCGCACATCGCGAACGACTTTCCGACGTTTTTTCCGTCTCGCCGGCGCTTCGTTCGCGGCGTCGCGCTTCGTGACCCCATCTCGGTCCCGCGCGCCATCGCCGCGCCGCGCGGTCTCGTCTCCCTCCCTCATCATCGTCGTCGTCGTCGTCGTCATCCGTGCGCCATCTTCTCCCTTCCGCGCATCCGAACCGCCGAACAACGACCACGTCGCCGTCTCCGGCTCGAACCCGCGCGCGAAGTCAAACCCGTCCGCCGTCGTCACGTGTTTGTCGCTTCGCGCGTACGACGCGCGAATCGCGTCGACGTCCACATCGCTCGCGGCGTCATCGCTCGCGTCCGCGTCGCCGTCCGCGTCTCGATCGCGCGTCCGAACGAGCGCCTTCACGTCGCCGCCGCCGACGAAGTGTTTTCCAATGTCCACCGCGCGCAGCGGTTTGCTCGTCCTCGCGGGCGCCTTGGACGCGCGCGCGGATTTCGGGGCGCGCATGACGCGCGCGCGTCGCTCGCGCGCGCGCGCCGGTCGCCGTCGCGTCGCGTCGCGTCGCTTCGCGTCGCGCGGTTCGGAGTGACGCGGTCGGGCCGCGACGGCGTCACTCGGCGACGCGCGAGCGACGCGCGAAAATGTCCGAGGCGTCGATCGCGCGCGCGTTTCTCGAGGCGAGCGACGCCGCGGCGGCGCTCGCGGCGCGCGCGCGACGGCGCGTGGACGCGCCCGCGGGCGGCGCGAGCGACGGTTCGCCCGGCTCGGTCAGCGCGTCGATGGACGCCGAGGTAGACGCGTACGTCGCGCGAGTCAAGGCGCACGCGAAACTCAAGGCGTGCGTGGACGCGATGACGCACGCGCAGCGGTGGGAAGACGCGAACGAGGCGTTGAAGGCGCTGGAGATTGATTTGGCGAGGCGAATTGAATCGACTTTTAAAGCGTTGGCGCGGGGGACGCGAGAGCTCGAGGACGCGCTCGTGGACGCCAAGGCGACGCCGGACGTGTTCATTGATTTCACGCCGCGCGGTACGGTCGAGCGCGGTCGACGCGGGCGGGAGATTTGGAACGAAAATATTCTCGCGGCGACGCGAGAGCCGCGAGACGAAAATAGCGACGAAGCGATGGAGGCGTCGAGCGACGACGCGATCGAGGCCTTCGGAGGCGATGAAAACGACGGCATGGAACGTAAACTCACAGATGATGAAGCTGTGGAGCATGAACCGTCGCCTAGGTTGGGTCGTCGGCTCTCGGCCGAGGACGCCGCGATGCGAATCCAAGCCGTTTTTCGTGGGTTCCGCTCTCGTTCCAGGACAAACATCGAAGCCAGGCGTGAACTCGAGCATCTCGGGATGATTGCGAGCGCGAAGCACTCACAAAGAAAGTTCAACGATTTTAGCGAGTTAAAGCGGCGGAACGAGTTGCGTTCACGCAGCGCAAAGCAGCTCGCGGATCTCGAGGCAAACATTCGGCGGGATTTGCTCTCTTCGCGACGCGAGAGCATCAAAGACGAAATTAAAGCGGTGCGAGAGGCGCAAGCGCTCGATATCATTATCACAGACGATAACGCGCATGCCACAGCGATCACCTCGAACGACGAGGACGTCCCCACGCGATTGTGTCGCGCGGTGGAAAAGTATCGTCGGCGCTGGGCCGATTGCTCGCAGGTGAGTTTGAACGCCTTCGACATCGATCACGTGCGATCGAGTGTGTTGCAGGAAGTCACGAATGCGCTGAGAGCTGAAATCGAGGACGAAGCTCGCGCGCTGGAGGCGCAAAATAAAAAGACGAAAGTTGGAAAGAAGAAGAAGGGTTCGGCTGAGGCGCCTGGCGCGAAAAAGTCATCCTCGACGAAGAGTAAAGCGGCGCCGTCGAAGAAATCCAAAGGCGCAATCAAGCAACAAAGACAGCGAGGGATGGAAACGATCGATCCTGATCTCTTAAAAACATTCGCGAGATTGCAGATGGTCGAGCCGACGCCACTCGATGGCCGTCTTGATGACTATCTCGGCACCGGCGGCGAACGGCGTAAAGGACACGAAGATTCCACAATGCTCGAGGTCGCTCAGCTTCGCCATGTTCTCGCGGTGTCGGTGGCGATTCCACTCACATCGCAACGTGTGCATGAGCTCGCGCCGCACATGAAGTGCGTGCTCTTGGAGGGATTAGCGGCGAGCGGCAAGTCGTACCTCGCGCGTCTGTGCGCCGCCGAATCCGGATGCGCGCTGTTCAATCTCTCGCCCGATCGACTCGCCCGCGCCGAGGCGAGCGGAGAAAACCCCAAATCACTGATGAAATACGTCTTCCAAGCCGCGAAGACGATCGCCCCGAGCGTGATTTTCATTCGAGATGTCGACGCGTACTTTCCCGAGAAGAGCAAAAAAACGAAAGCAACCGACGCGGAGTGCGCTCGCAAGCTTCGAAAAGACTTGATGAAGGAAATCAAAGCGCTGAAACCAGGCTCGCGCGTCACTGTCGTATGTACGCGAACGATCGCGAACGACGTGGCATCGTCGAGCGACCCAAAAGGTTTCGAAAAGATGTTCAATCTTCGCCTCGAGGCGCCGCCGCCGGATTACGGCGGTCGTCGGCGAATCCTGGCCAAAGCCTTGGAGGCGATATCGGTCGATCCGGTCGATCCAACGCGTCGACGCACGGGCGACGACGCGAGCGCCACGCTTGCGTGCTACGCCACCGCGGGCATGACCACCGGCGCGCTCTTCGCGCTCGTTCAAAACGCCCGCGACGACGTGAGATCTTCCCGAGATCCTTGGCGAGCGCTCCTTCGCCGCGTCGAATCCGACGCCGCGTCGAAACATTGACAAGTAATGTAGGTAATATTGAACAAGCGAGCAATTTCAAGGGTAATGTAATCTAATGTAACGTAACTAAAGTTCCGCCCCCTCGCGGCGATAAAATGTCTAAATTTTTGGCTTCGCGGCGTCGTCCGCGTCGCGCGTAATCGCGCCGCCGGAACGCCGCCTTCGCCGTCGACGCGCCGTCGCTCCTCACACCCACGGCTGATCGCGATCCTCCAATAACTCTTCAATCACCACCGACGCGATCGTCGCCACGCACGCCACGCCCAGCGCCGTCCCCACGCTCTGTCCTCGCCAGTGAAAGAACCCCGCGCACAGCACCGCGCCCGTCCCGCTCGACAACCAATCGTACGACGCCATCTTCCGCATCGTCGCGTTCGCATCGAACGCCTTCGCCCCGTCGCTCCCGCGCGCGTTCGCATCGAGCGTCTTCGCTCGATCTTCGCCCTCGCGCGCGTCCCTCTCGCCCGCGCGCGCGTCGTCATCGCGTCGCCGCGCCGAGATACGCATCGTCCCCGCGCGACGCGATCGCGTCGTCGCGCGCGCCGACGCGACCGCGCGCGGCGCGCGCACCGCGCGCGCGGGCGTCGACAACATCATTCGAGCGCTCGTTCGGCGCGCGCGTCGTTCGGCGGCTCGCGCGCGCGTTCGGCGTCGCGAAGTGCGCGCGCGATTCGTAACCGTCCGTCCCGAGGTGACTTTTTCGTCGCGACGTCCGGGGAACGAATCGAAACGCGCGCCGCACACGCGCGCGATCGCGCGATTGCGCGCGTCGCGAGCGGGCGTCGATGACGAAAAATGCGACGCGCCCGGCGACGACGCGATCGCGCGACGTGACGCGTCGCGCGACGCGCGCGCGGCGCGCGATGATGACGGTCGCGATGACGGTCGCGGTGGCGGTGATGACGCGCGGCGCGCGCGGGGACGGCGACGAGGGCGCGAAGAGGGGCGCGATAGAGATGCGAGCGGATGATTTAGAAGACTACCTCGCGCGGGCGCCGATCGAGGTGACGATCGCGACGAAGTTTTACGCGCCTTGGTGCGGGCACTGCAAGACGCTGGCGCCGCTGTGGGACGACTTCGCCCGACGCGGGGCGAACGAAAACATCATCGCGCTGTCCGTCGACGCCAGTGGGGCGAACGCGAAGGCACTGAACGCGAAGTTCAACGTTCAGGGGTTCCCGACGCTGTTTTTCTTCAAGGGCGGCGCGGCGTACGAGTACTCGGGCAAGCGCGCCGTCGACGACCTCGTCGACTTCGCGCGCTCGCCCTCCAAATTCGCCCTCGGTCGCGCCTACGCCGTCGACGACGCCACCAACGCCTTGGTTTTCGCCAAACCACCGTTCCGCGTGCTCCTCCGCGACGTCTCTCGCGGCATCGCTCGCGATTACGCCCGCGTCGTCGGCAAACATCCCCAGCTCCTCGTCGCCGTCTTCGTCCTCGGCGTCTGGCTCGGCGCGTGCGCCGTCGGCGCCGCTTTCTTCTTCACCGGCGACTACGCCGCCGCGAAGCAATGGCGCGAGTTCATCGCTCGCAACGCCGACGCCATTCGCGCCGCGAACGCCGCCGCCGCCGCCGACGACGCCTCCAAAGGCAAAAAAACCAACTAGTCAGCAGTGCAATCCAATCGCCCCGGGCGAAAATATCTGTTTCGCGCCGGACGTATCTTTTTCCCGGGCGCGGAACGGCGCCGTGAAACCTCTGATGGCGTTCGCGCGCGCTCGAATATGCGACTATGACCCCCCGATCGCGATAAATGCGCGCCCGCGTAAGCGCGCCTCCGTCGCCCGCGCCCGCGCGGTTGGTCGCGCGCGGCCGCGTCGACGCGAGCCCGCGACGCGCGCGACGCGACGTCCGCATCGGCGCGAGCGCACGTCCGCGCGACGCCGCGCGAATCGACGCGCGCCGTCGCGTCGGACCGCGCGGCGTCGCGACCGCGCGCGCACTCTTCGGCGCCACCGCGGCATCGGTTGAAAACAATTCGCGATACGGCGCGACGACGATCGGCGTCGAATTGCGAGGTGCGCGAGATGCGAAAGCGCGCGCGCGCGACGACGATCGATGCGACGATATTTATGCGCGCGAACGCGCGGTCGACGGCGCGCGAACGCGCGATGGGACGATGCGCGGCGCGATCGAATGGGACGGCTCCGGCGCCGCGGATGCGAGCCGGAGGTGACGCGCGATCGCTCGAGGCGGTGCGACGACGGCGCGCGACCGCGGGCGCGGGGCGCCGAGGGCGGCGATGGGGGAGGGAATATGCGGGGAACGGCGCGGCGCGCGGGGGGGGGGCGCGCGGACGCTGAGACGCGCGCGGACGGCGGCGGGACGCGCGCGCGCGGGACGCGCGGGAGATATCGCGCGCGCGCGACGCGCGGGACGGGGTCCGGAGAGAGCGGGCGTCGCGCGCCGACGCGGTGCGCGGTGATGGATGGTCGATGAGTGCGCTCGCGCGCGCGTCGTGCGTCGCGGGCGGCGATGGCGCGAAGAACGAGGCGAAGAGAGACTGACGAAGGCGCGACGCGGACAGGGTGGCTCGCCGCAGAAGCGAAGTTCGCGGAATTCCGACGGTGAGACGCGCGTGCGATGTCGTTGAGTACGTCTCCCGTGCTCGCGGCCGCGGCCTCGAACGATCTCGCCCAGGTGCGATGGTTGCTCGAGCGGGAAAACGTGCCGGTTGATTTCATGGGCGACTGGTACGCCGAGCCGCGAAACGGCGGGAAAGGCTTGGAGCGACAGCGGCGAACGCCGTGCATGGTGGCTGCCTCGCACGGGTCGCTGGAGGTTTTGTTGTATGTGTTACAGATGGGCGCTGACCCGAATATGCGGAGCGAGGACGATGAGCGGTGCACGGCGATGCACTGCGCAGCGGCGGGGGGGGCGGCGTTGAGCACCGACGCCATCAAGACGCTGCTGTTGTTCGGGGCGGATAGGAACGCGCGAGACACGTATGGGCGCGTTCCCGCGGATTGTCTCCCCGGAACGACGAGCGAGGCGAATTTTAATGGTTCAGACGCAGGTGGTTCGAGCTCGGGCGGGAGCGCGAGCACGGGAGGGAACGGGCGAGGGCACGGCGGTCCTGGTTCGGGCGCCGCGGTGAACTCGCAGGGGGTGGTTTTGCAAGATCCGGACGACGACACGCTGATGAGCGACGAATTCAGAATGTACGAATTTAAGATTCGAAGGTGCTCGCGGACGAGGGCGCACGATTGGACGGAGTGTCCGTACACGCATCCGGGCGAGAAGGCGCGCCGACGCGATCCGAGGAGGTTCAACTACTGCGGCACGGCGTGTCCGGAATTCCGCAAAGGCTCGTGCCCGCAAGGCGACGTCTGCGAATACGCGCACGGCGTCTTCGAGTGCTGGCTGCACCCATCGAGATATCGCACGCAATTATGCAAGGATGGCGCGGCGTGCGATCGTCGCGCGTGCTTCTTCGCGCACCACACGTCGCAGCTTCGAGTACCGACGGATGCGTACGGGAACCCGACTGGCAACCTGTCGCCGAACACGCCGTCGCCCACAGGGAGTGGGTCGCCGCAGAATGGCTCGCCGAGACAATCGAGCGCATCGCTCGATTGGTCCATGGCGCGCAATAGCGAGAGCGATAGCACGCATAACATGGCTGCGGCGATGCTCAAGGGCAACGCGATGATGGGCGCCGGCGCCGGCGCGTTCGCCGCCAACGGCGCCGTTCCGGGCATGTCGTTCCCACCACTTCCTCGTGTGGACTCCATGTTGCTTCAGTCACAGTACGGACAACAACAGTCGCAGCAACAGCACGGACAATCGCCGACGATGCCGCAACAGCAGCTCCACCAGCAACAGATGATGGCCAACTACGTGTCGTCAATGTCGGGGATGTCGGGCGTCACCGGCGATCTTCAGGGTGCGATGCAGGGCGCATTCCCGCTCGGTTACAGCTCGATGATGCAAGGAAATGGAATGTTCAATCAAGCGGATCCATCTTTACAGGCGCATCAGATGTTACCGCAGCAGCAGACTTCCGCGGCGTACATGGCGGGCGGAAACGTTGGTGGTGTGGGCGCGGGATTAAAGTCGGTCCAAAGTCAGAGCAGTGGAAGCGGAGGATCCACGATCTCGGAACAACAAGGATTGTACGCGGGCGCCAAACTATTTACTTTACCACCGAACGGTGTGCGGCAGGCACACATGCGTCGCAACTCTTCCTCGTTTCAGCACCTTGGTATGATCGAAGGCGTGTTGGACGGGACGGATGGAGAGCTTCGCCAATAATCAAGCAAATCAATAATTCAAAGAGCAAAGACGCGCGTCTTACAGCTCTAGCACGCAGATTAAGTGTATTCTAGCCAAATTGCGTCGGTTTGAACGAAACAGTTCTCACCGAACAGGTTTATCCTTGAAATCGGCCGGCGGTCTCCGGTAATTATTATTCCAAGCAGCCGGATCAAGCCACTGAAGTATTCTCAATGTGAGCTGGGTACACCATTTGTACTCTCGCACGACAACGGCCGACTTCATGATAAACCTCCTGTACTCTTTTATCCGCAGGATATTCGCATTTACAATCACACATACGCACCGCACCGCACATATTCTCTTCGTTAACATTTCATCTTCTTCACATCCATCATGTAATTGATATCGGAACGAATTGATTGATCAGTATTTCATTTTATTTTACATCGACGCGATCAAGTTTTCGAAAACGTAGGTTGACCGATCGCGAAGCGCAGGCGTTCGAACATTCGCCCTTCGGGATCGACGGTGCGAGCGGCGCTAATCACCGGCGGAATGGGTAGGTACACGTAGTGGCCGGAGCACATACCCACGGTCACCGCACTCAAACCCGCAAAAGCGGCGTGCACGGCATTCTGCCCTAAAATAGAACAGTAAACGGCATCCGATGCATTCGTTCGGCACGCGCGAACCATGTACGTGGGATCGATGTACTTGATGTCGCATTCGGGTTTCGCGTCCTTGAGCTTTTGCTGCAAGTACTTGGCGAAATTTTGTAAGATTGGATTGCCACTCGCGTCTGTCTCACCAATCATGCCGAGCTGCTCTTGCCCGGCGCCTTCGGCGACGACGACGACGGCGTGGTTTTGGCGTTCGACGACACGCTTGATGTGCGCCAACACGCCTCCGTCACCTTCTAGCGGGCAATCGATCTCGGGGATAAGACATACGTCTGTGTTCCCAGAAGCTAATGCCGCGTGCATCGCGATGAAACCCGACTGACGACCCATGAGTCGAACCAATCCGACGCCGTTGTCCGCGCTTCGCGCTTCGATGTTCGCCGACCGAATCGCCTTGACGGCTTCGTCGACGGCGGTTTGGAAACCAAAAGTTCTGTCGAGGAGCAAAATATCGTTGTCGATCGTCTTCGGCACTCCGATCACGCTCGTCGTCAAACCCTTCTCGCGACAGAGCTTATCGATGGCTAACGCCCCCGCGTGCGAGCCGTTCCCGCCGATGACAAACAAAAAATCGATACCCATGTCTTCGATTTTTTGCACGATGGCCGGCATATCTGCCCCGCCTCGACTCGATCCTAGCATGCTCCCACCCGTGATTTGAATGTCTTCCACCATTTCGCTCGTGAGCTTCATGGGCGCCTCCAACGGATTCGCGTCCGCGGCTTCGTCGCCGAAGAAGCCTCGAAAGCCGTACTTGATGCCCAAAATCTCTTCGCATCCGTAATCCTCCAACGTCGTCGTGATGCTACGTATGACGTCGTTCAAGCCTGGGCAGAGCCCACCGCACGTCACGATCGCCGCTTTCACGCGTTTCGGGTCGTAATATATCTCCTCTCGCGCCCCCGCTCGAACCGCGCGTTCGTCGCTAAACGCCGTGTCCTCGCCTCCCACGTAACTCGTCCTCAGCGGGTTCAGCGACACGCTGTCGCGGTTATCGATGAATCTCTGGCCTAAACCAAACTCCCAAAGCGATCCACCCTCGGCGAACGGGCTCGGACGCTTCTCCAGGCCGTACATCTCACCGACGTGGGTCGGAACGAAATCGCTCATCACCGCGGGCGAAAACAGCGTCTTCGGGTCGTAATCCGGGCGCGGCGTGGCGCGCGGCGGTCGCGGGACTCGGCGACGGGCGACGCGCGCGCATCGCGGCGACGCGATGGCGCGCGCGGTGGGAACGGCGCGAACCCGCGCGGGCATGCGAAGCGCGCGCTGCTCAGAGTGAAGACGCCGTCGGCGAGGACAAAACGCGCCAACGCACGCGTCGGAGTTCGCGCGCGTGGAGACGCGCGAGGGAAAGATGGTTAAGGTTTACGCGCGCTATGTATTTCTGAGCTAGTATTACGTCGATTGTGGCTGACTATACGGTGGATCGCGCGAGCGTCGGGCGCGCGCTCGGCCGCTCCGCTCGTCCGAAACTCACACGAGTTCAGCCTTGGGCGGATCGGTGTGGAGGAGATCTTTGAACATGGAGTACTTGGCCAAAAGAATCGCGCCGCGCTTCAAGTCGACGGAATCTGTGTTGCCGTCGTCGTCTTCGCCCGTCACGAAATTCACGACGTCTTCGCGAAAACGAAAAAACACAAACGAATCCGTCTTCGGCTTGGAAATCATCGCCGACCCCTCCTCCTCGTCCGTGGCGAACTTCGTGGCGAACTCCTTCACGGCGTCGCGATAACCGTCGGGTAGTTCCTTCAAAACGTTCTCGTAATGTTCCGACACGGCGATCGCGTACTTGCGGACGTACTTTTGCTCCGCCTCGCTCAACCGCTCGCTCAACCGCTCTTGCCCCTCCTCCGTCCGTAAGAAATAAAACGCGTGCGCCTCAATCTTCCGCAGCCTCGTCCGCGCGTACTCCCTCAACAAATATTTGATCCGATTCACCTCGACCCACATGACGTTATCCATCAACTTTTCGCTCGCGTCCTCCGCGCCTCCGCCTCGCTCCGCGCGCGTCTCCGCCCTTCGCGTCAGCGCTCGCTCCTGCGCCTCCACCGCCGTCTTCACCGCCTCCACGAGCGCGTCCTCTCGCGTCATCATCTCCGGCGCCAACCTTTCGCGCACCCACGCGCGCTTCAGTCGCATCACCGGGCTCGTCACCGGTTCGAACGCCTCGTCCAAGTTTAAATTTCGCATCCGTCGCGCATCCTCCTCCTCGTCGTCCTCGTCGCTCATCGTCCGCGGTTCGTCCTCGTCGTCGCTCGCGCGCGTCGGCGCGTGGTCGTACCCATCGTCATCGCTCGCGTCGCGCGACATGTCCGCCGGTCCGTCGCGCGCCGTCGTCTCGCGCGTCCTCGTCCTCGTCCTCGTCCTCGTCGTCGTCGTCGCGATGTCGCGATGTCGCGATGTCGCGCCCGTAAGCGCCATCGACGGCGCACCCACGACGGGAATTTCGTCGATTTCGTCGTCGACGATGGCGTTCGCGCGCGTCTCCGTACGACGAAATCGCGCGAGACGCGACGAAAGCGGTCGCGCGCGCGCGCCGCGCCGCGCCTCCGCGGCGTCACCTCGCGACGTCGACGCCGCATGCTCGCGACGACGCGCTTCGTCGAGCGCGCGATGATGCAGCGGTGCGCGACGCGACGGGCGACGACGACGCGATCGGCGACGCGCGCGCGCGCCGCGACGACGACGCGATGGACGACGACGCGCGCGACGACGACGAAGACGACGACGACGACGACGACGACGACGCGATGGACGACGACGACGACGACGACGACGACGCGACGGGGCGCGACGGTCGCGGGACGCGCGCGGGGCGAAGGCGGTGACGGTAAGGGAAAGAAGGAGAAGAACGCGTACGGCGCGACGGTGCGATTGCCGCAGACGACGTTCGAGATGCGGGCGAACAGCGTGCAAAAGGAACCTAAAATGCAGGCGTGGTGGGCCGAGCGCGGGGTGTACGAGCGGTTGCGAGCGAGGGAGGACGGGGCGGCGTTCACGCTGCACGATGGACCGCCGTACGCGAACGGGGATTTACACATCGGACACGCGTTGAATAAGATTTTGAAGGATTTCGTGAATCGGTGGGAGATGATGAACGGGAAGCGCGTGCGATACGTGCCGGGATGGGACTGTCACGGGTTACCGATCGAGTTGAAGGTTTTGCAGAACATGGACGCGGAGGCGCGGAAGGCGCTGACGCCGATTAAACTGAGGTATAAGGCGAAAGCGTTCGCGATGAAAACGGTGGCCAGTCAGCGGGAGCAGTTTAAGAGGTATGGGATTTGGGCGGATTGGGACGAGCCGTACATGACGCTGCTGCCCGAGTACGAGGCGGCGCAGTTGGAGGTGTTCGGGAAGATGTTTCTCAACGGGCACATTTATCGCGGGGAAAAACCCGTGCACTGGTCGCCTTCGAGCATGACGGCGCTCGCGGAGGCGGAGCTGGAGTACCCCGAAGGCCACGTATCGCAGAGTATTTACGTCCAATTTCCGGTGAGCGACGTTCCCGAGTCGACGCCGAGCGAGCTCAAGGCGCTTCTCGACGGCGCGTCTTTGGCGGTTTGGACCACGACGCCGTGGACCATGCCCGCAAACGCCGCGGTGGCGGTGAACGCCAAGCTCGATTACTCCGTCTGTCGAGTGGAATCGACGGGAGCGACGCTCGTCGTCGCCGAAGGTTTACGCGAAGCCGTGGCGAGCAAGTTGGAAACCACGCTCACGACGCTGGGCACGTTCAAGGGTCAAGACTTCGAGAACGTGCAATATCAGCACCCGTTCTACGAACGCAAGTCTCCAGTGATTATCGGTGGGGAGTACATCACCACCGAAGCCGGTACCGGTCTGGTGCACACCGCGCCGGGGCACGGGCAAGACGATTACATCTCCGGCATGAAGTATGGCTTGCCGTTGTACTCTCCGGTGGATAACGCCGGTTTGTTCACGGCCGAAGCGGGGAGTGATTTAGAGGGGAAAGATGTTTTAGGCGATGGCAACGTTTTGTGCATCGAAAAGTTGACCTCTGCTGGGGCGTTGCTCAAGCAAGAGGCGTACAATCACAAGTACCCGTACGACTGGCGCACGAAAAAGCCGACGATTTTCCGCGCCACCGAGCAGTGGTTCGCTTCTGTTGAGGGCTTCCGTGAGAAGGCTTTGAGCGAGTTAGATAAGTTGGAGTTCATTCCGGAATCTGGTTCGAAGCGCATGCGACCGATGGTGAGTGGGCGCGCGGACTGGTGCATCTCGCGCCAGCGCGCGTGGGGTGTGCCGATTCCGGCGTTTTACCACAAGGACACGAATGAGGTTTTGATGGACGAATCCATCATCACGCACTTCACTGAAATCGTTCGCACACGAGGGACCGATGCGTGGTGGGAATTAGAAGTCGAGGACTTGTTGCCCGAGCAACACAAGGCCAAGGCGAATGATTACGTGCGCGGTTCGGACACGATGGACGTGTGGTTTGACTCCGGCAGCTCTTGGGCGGGCGTCGTGCAATCTCGCGGTCTTTCGTTCCCGGCGGATATGTATTTAGAAGGTAGCGATCAGCACCGAGGATGGTTCCAGTCGAGTTTACTCACCGGTGTCGCGTCCACCGGTCAAGCGCCGTACAAGAAGATTTTGACACACGGCTTCGTGCTCGACGAAAAAGGATACAAGATGTCAAAGTCCTTGGGGAACGTCATCGACCCGCGAACGGTGATCGAGGGAGGAAAGAACCAAAAGACAGAGCCTGGATATGGCGCCGATACCTTACGACTGTGGGTGGCGAGCACGGATTACACGGGTGATGTGAGCATCGGTATGAACATCATCAAGCAAACGAGCGAGGCGTACCGCAAACTCAGAGGAACGATTCGCTTCTTGATGGGCGTGTTGGACGATTTCAAGCCAACCGAGGGCGTGGCGTACGAGTCGCTGCCGGCGTTCGAGAAGTACATTCTTAGCCGCCTGGATGCGACGATGCAGGAGATCGAGACGTCGTACAAGTCGCACGAGTACAGCCGCGTCGTCGCGGCCATCACCTCCTTCACCACGTTCCTGTCCAACGTGTACTTGGACGTGAGCAAGGACAAGTTGTACATTGGCGAACAGAACGACATCAAGCGCCGGGCGTGTCAAACCGTGGTTTCGGCCATCGTCGAGCGATTGATCGCCGCCATCGCCCCGCTCACCCCGCACATGGCTGAAGAGGCGTTTCAAGCGTTGCCTTACGACAAACCCGGCGACGCCATCTCCGTCTTCATCGCCGGATGGCCGTCGAGACCCAGTACCTGGGCCTCGATCGATGCCGATGAGGTCAAGTTCTGGGATTCCTTCTTGGAGATTCGCGACACGGTGAACAAGGTGCTCGAAGATTCTCGTAACGCCAAACTCCTCGGCGCGTCGCTCGAAGCCAAGATCACCCTGCACTGCTCCGACGCCGATTTCGTCGCCAGGCTCAACCGCGAAGAAATCGCGCGAGACTTGCGTTACCTTTTCATCGTCAGTCAAGTCGAAGTCGTGACATCAAGTGACGCCGCCACCGCGGGATGCGACTTTAAATCCATCGTCGACGTCCCCGGCGCCGGCACCGTCTCCGTCGGCGTCGCGCGCGCCTCCGGAGCCAAGTGCGCTCGATGCTGGAACTTTTCCAACCTCGTCGGCGTCGACGCCAAGCACGCCACCCTGTGCGAACGATGCGTCCCGATCGTCAACGCCTCGCATCCCGATTTAGTCGTCGCCGCGCCCGCACCCGCGTCATGAGCGCCTAGCCGTTTCATCCATTCGTAAGCATTCTTTCCCTCGGTCATTCGAGCGCGCTCGCCGCTCGCCGCTCGCCGCTCGCGGCGCCATCGGTCGCGTCATCGCTCGCATCGCGCGCCGCACACCGCACCGCCGGGTCCCGCGAGCGCGATGCCCCGCCCTCGCGCGTCTCAAACGCCGTCGTTCGCGCTCGAATTCGCGTCCTCCTTCGTCGTCTGCGCCGCGCTCGCGACGCTCGACGTCCAAGCGACGCTCGCGCGAAAATATCTCGGCCCGATCCTCGAACGGGTCGGCGCGCGCGCGCTCGCGGACGATGACGCCGCGGTGACGCTGGCGCTGCTGTTCGTGAACCTCGCGATCGTGTTCTCGCCGTCGTATCAGGCGCTGACGCGAGGGGCGACGAACAATCCGACGGCGTACGCGCTGAAGGGGATGTTGGGCGACACGGGAGCGGCGCGGGCGTGCGCGAACGCGTGCGCGGCGGTGCTGGCGCACGTCTGCGCGCTGAAGGCGGTGATGGTGGTGATGCGAACGCACCCAGAGTATCTGCCGGGTAAGGGCGCGATCGCGCCGATCGTGCCGACGGGGACGACGGCGTCGGCGGCGGCGGCGGAGACAGCCGTGGTCGCGGCTAATTTTTTATTCTTCGGTTTGGCCGAACGCGCGTTCGCCGCGGCGCTGATCCCGACGCTCGTGAGCGGGTTTTACGTGATGACGATGATGATCGAAGGGTGCAGGTACTCGTGCGGGTACATGAACCCGTCGACGGTGATCGCCAGTCACGCGTTGGCGGGCGACTTGAAATCGCGAGAAGCCTTTGAAGCCATCGCGCCGTACGTCATCGGCGGTATCGCCGGCTCCGTCATCGTCGCCATCGCGGCGAAAGTGCTCGTTCCCGAACCAAAGAGCGCGAAGCGCGCGCGCGCGCAATCAAAGGCGGTGGTGCGATCGATTTCAAAGGCGCGAGCGGGAGGCGCGGCGACGCGCAAAGGCGCAAAGCAAAAGTAGCGCGCTCATCATTCGAGCGTCCTGAATGTAACAAAAAGCGCGCACGCGAGAGCGTACGAGCCACCATCGTCGTCATCGTCGTCGTCGTCGCGAGTGTCGATCACGAGGTCTCTTCAACTCATACTGTTTGTTTTAAAAGAAAATTTTACGCGTTCGATGTCGCGTCGAAGTCGTCGCGAGTCAAAGACTCTTTACACGAGTTCCGGCAGGTCCTCCTCGTCGCCCTCTTCCACCGACTCCAGCGTCGACCCCGCCTTGGTAGTTTCTTCGGCTTTCATGCTCGCGATGAGCTCTTGGAGCTTGGCCATGTCCGGTTCGCCCGCGCCGCCGCCCGCGCCGCCGCCCGCGCCGCCGCCCGCGCCCCCCCCCATGCCAGCCATGAGTTGCGAGAAATCCATCCCTCCCGGCATCCCACCGCCGCCCACGCCACCCGGCATCCCACCACCGCCGCCCATCATGCTCTGCATGTCGAATCCGCTCGTATCGATGTCTCCCGCGTCGTCGTCCTCGTCCGCCCAGCGATCGAAATCGACGTGCAGATTCGCCGGTTTCTTCTCCCCCTCTCGCAGCAACCGCTCCCACCACTTCGCCTCCTCCTTGATCAGCACGCAAAACACCTGTCGCTCCGTCACCGCGTACGTCGACTTCTCCTTCGACACGTCCGCGAACAGCGCGATGCGTTCCTCGTACGTCGCGCCGGCCGCCGTCGCGCGAAACGTAAACTCCCGCGCCTCGATCGTCACCTCCGCGTCCTTCGCGTCCGGGAGTTCGATCGTGAGGTACACCTTATCCTCGCGCTCGCACCACTTCATCCGCGGGTGCAGCGTCGCCATGGTCGTCGGCGACGCGCGCGCGATGGAACGGCGTCCGAGATCGCCGACGCCCGCGGATCGAACCCAGGCGCACACGGACCATCGGAGACGACCACACGAACCACACGGACCGTCGCGTCGTCGACGCGACGCGCGGCGCGAATCGTCGCGACGACGAAGACGCGACAGACGGCGACGACGCGCGACGAGCGGCGACGGCGAACGTCCGACGCGCGACGACGCGACGCGCGACCGCGACGAGGCGCGCGGCGTCGAAGCGACGACGCACGACGCGGAACGAATCGACGAAACGACGCGACGACGCGACCGACGCGCGGGCGAAGGCGACGCGCGGGCGAAGGCGACGGCGATGACGACGATCGAGGCGAAGGAGATCGAGGCGCTGACGATCGCGAGCATGGCGACGCGAGACGCGGTGCGCGAGCGACGCGATGAGCGAGAGAAACGCGAGCGATGGCGACGGATGACGCGAATGCGAAATCAAGACGTTTAAATTGAACGGGACGCGCGCGGGGCGGCGAGGGAGGGGGCGAACGAGAGACTGACGGGACGATGGCGATGGAAACAGGTGTACGAGACGCTGCGAATCGATGGTGATCCGAATGAGGTCGGACACGTGATACACACGGGCGCGTCGGGGGCGTCGAGGGAGATTAGCTACGAGACGGTGCGCGTCGTCGGACACGGGTCCTTCGGCGTGGTGTATCAGGCGAGGTGTCGCGAGAACGACGAGGAGGTGGCGATCAAGAAGGTGTTGCAAGATAAGAGGTTTAAAAATCGTGAGTTGCAAATCATGAAGGCGGTCGATCACACGAACGTGGTGAAGTTGATACATAGCTTTTATCACACGACGGAGGAGGACGAGGTGTATTTGAATTTGGTTTTAGAATTCGTCCCCGATACCGTTTACAGAATCGGTAAGCACTACCACAAGAATAACCAGCGCATGCCGGGGTTACTGGTGAAATTGTACACGTATCAAATGGCGCGCGCGTTGGCGAGCGTGCACAAGCTGGGGATTTGTCACCGCGACATCAAGCCACAAAATTTACTCGTGGATACGAAGACGCACGTGTTGAAAATTTGCGACTTTGGTAGCGCGAAGATTTTAGCACCGACGGAGCCGAACATCTCTTACATCTGTTCGAGATACTACCGCGCACCCGAATTGATATTCGGCGCCGTGCACTACACGACGGCGATTGATATTTGGAGCACCGGCTGCGTCATGGCGGAGATGTTGCTCGGGTCCCCGTTGTTCCCGGGCGATAGCGGCGTCGATCAGCTCGTGGAAATCATCAAAGTTTTGGGAACTCCCACGAAGGAGCAAATAATGCACATGAATCCGGGCTACACCGAGTTTACGTTTCCTCAACTCAAGCCCCACTCGTGGTCGAAAGTCTTCTCGAAGAATGTCGACCCGCTGGCGCTCGATTTGATTTCAAAAATTTTAGTGTACGTACCAGAGAGCCGTTTCGACTGTATGACAATGTGTGCGCATGAATACTTCGACGAGCTTCGCGACGAGGCGACAACGTTACCGGACGGCAGTCCGCTGCCGCCGTTGTTCAACTTTTCAGACGGCGAACTGGAATCGCTCAGCGACGAGTTGAAGAAGAAACTCGTGCCGGCGCACTCGCGCAAATAAACGACAAGACGATGAATATTTATTTATTGCGTTCGAGTCGCATTGTTGTACACTAACGCACGCCGCGTCGCGCGGCGTGAAATAGAAATAGTCGTCTTCTGAATAACATCTTCCGCGATTACCTAAAAATTTTACCGTAGCGCGCGCCGTGTTTAGACTTCGAACGGGGTGAAATCCGGTTGGTCGAACAGTTGCGCCTTGTCCACGCAAGACAACACCTTCCCATTCGCCTTTTCCTTCAACACGCACTTGATGACCAAATCCGCGACGTCTTCGCGATGAATAGCGCCGCAGATGCTCTTGTCCTCGGTGAGCACCGCCGTCCCCGTCGCCGGTTCGCTCTTCAAGCCACCCGGTCGCACAATCACGTACGCCATCCCCGTCTTCGCGCTCACCACCTTCAAGTGCTCTTCAGCCTTCGCCTTCTCGATCAACACCGGCTTCAACGCGTCGAACACATTCGGCGGCGGCGCGTCCGCGCTATCGCCCGTTCCGATGCTCGTCACGAGCACAAACTTCCCGACGCCCTTCGCCGCCGCCGCATCGATCAGCGCGATGTTCGCCTCGCTATCCGCCCGAGGCTCCGCGGGCGTCCCTCCGATCGTGCTCACGACCGCGTCGTACTCATCGCTCTGGTTCATCGCCTTTTCGACATCCTTCGCGTTCAGCGCGTCGCCCTTCACCAGAAACCCTCCCACGGATTCGATCTCCTTGCGATTCGTCTCGTGCCTTTGCAGCACCGTGGCCCACGTCCCCTTCTCCGTGAGCTGCCGGAACACGTCCATGGCGACGCCGTTTCCGCCGCACACCAAGACGGAGATGTTATCGGGCTCGAGATCGCCCGCGCGCGCGACGATCGCGCGACGCGAGGTTTGGATAGCGATCGGCGCTTTGCGCGCGGATTTCATCGCGCGCGCGCGGACGGCGACGGCGACGACGCTCGAGACGGCGACGGTGGACATCGTGAGCGCTGTGCGCGAGCGGTGAGCGGTGGCGTCGCGACGACGAGTTGTGCGGCGCGCGCGAGGGCGATGGGCTTTATCCACTCTGAGAGTAACCGCCGCCGACGCGCGAGGAGATTTTTTCGAGCCGCGGGTCCGGAGACGATGACGCGTCGAACGACGGGCGCGCGGCGCGACGGGCGAATCGGATGAAAATATCGTGAGTGACACGGCGCGATCGAGGCTAGTGCATGCGGGTGACGCGACGACCCTCGGCGCGTTCGGCGACGTCGCCGCGTTGCGTCATCACGAGCAAGGCGCGGGTGACGGCCCATTCGTTGACGCCGATGCGGGACAGATCGTCGATGAGGTGACGCTTGGACATGGTGGCGCCGATAGCGAGCTTTTGACGGATCTGCGTTTCGACGACTTGGAGCTCTTCGCGCTGTTCGGCGCTGAGGACGACCATATCGGCGACGCCCGAACGCGCGGCGTCGATGGTGGACACTTCGAACAAGCGCAACGCCTCTTGCACGTGCTCTTCGGTGACGGTGGATTGAAGGCACATCTTAGCCAACGATTCAGAGATTCGCACGATGGCTTCGAGTTGACGGACGGTGATCGGGACCGCGGCGTGGCCACCCGTGCGCTTGCGCTCGCGCATTTCCTCGCGATACTTGACGTACGAATCCTCTAACATGCGCATCGCCCGCTCACCCACGCGCGGCTTGCACATCGCTCGAGCGTACTCGATGTAGCGTTTCAAGAACTGACGTTCCTTTTCTTGCTGCGGATCTGCCGCGAGCGCGAGCTCATCGCCACCGCCGGCGTGAATATTCAACACGTGATCCGCGATTTGCATGTCGCGCTCGTACACTCGTTCGTCTCTGACGATGAAAATCATGTCGAAACGGGATAAAATAGTCGTTTGCAAATCGATGTTCTCTTGTGCCGTTTTCAAATCGTCGTACCGCCCACTTGGAGGGTTCGCCGCGGCGAGCACGGCGGTTCGACTGTTGAGCATAGTCGTGATGCCCGCCTTGGCGATGGAAATCGTTTGCTGCTCCATGGCTTCGTGGATAGCGACACGATCTTCGTCGCGCATCTTATCAAACTCATCAATGCACACGCACCCGCCGTCTGCGAGTACCATGGCACCCCCCTCGAGATAGAACTCACCATTGCTGTCTCGAATCACCGACGCCGTGAGACCGGCGGCGGACGAACCTTTACCCGACGTGTACACGCACACTGGCGCCGTTCGTTCGACAAATTTCAAGAACTGCGACTTGGCAGTGGAAGGATCACCGAGCAAAAGCACATTAACATCGCCTCTTCGCGCTGTGCCATCCGGGTGCTCCTTGCGCGTGCCCGAGAAGAGCAAGCACGTCACCGCCGCTTTGATGTCGTCGCTCCCAAAAATCGCCGGCGCCACGCGACTGCGAAGATCTTTCACAACGTCCTTAAACGGGCGATGGGCAAAGGTTTTGAACTCAGTATGCTCGGCATCAGTGAAATGTGCGTCGCCTCTAGCACCTTCCGTCTCTTCATCGATGCCTACGACTCGCAAATAGGCGTGCTGCACGGCGACTTTCCCTCCGCCGCGGTCGCGCTTGCTACTTCCACCTGCGTTCGTCGTCTCGTATACGCCCATGAGCTTCACGCGCGTGCCTGGAACGACCGATAAAACCATTGTACGTTCGACTAATACGGTCATGTTCCGCGGCATCTCCCCCGCCGGCACACACTCTGGGTTCTCTTGCAATTTCATATTCTGTTGGTCGATGAACGAACTCTTCTCCGGAACGATGCGATACGGATCCGTCCCGCACGGATTCGCCTCCTGCCCAACCTGTGTATCCCTACCAACCTGCGCTGAACAAAACCGAGGAACGTTCGCCCCGCTGTACCCTGCACCAAGATGAACCGAGATCGTGCTCTTGCACTTCTGACACTCGAGCGCCATATGCTTTGCCTTGGTTCTCGCCTTTGACGTCGCGATGACGATACCGGGTACGTACACCAACGTCCCCACATCGCTCGAATTCAAAGTCCTCAACGGGCGCGGAATCTCTTTCGACGTAAGTTTCACTTGCACGCTCGCCCGTCCCGGCGCCCGATCTCTCGACGCGCGATCCTCCTCCTCTAAGTACGCGTCCCCATCCGCCGCCGCCAACGCGTCGCTCGGTCGCAAGCTCTCCAACACGTCCTGCACCGCCTCCTCCAATATCGGCAAGTAATCGTTCGGTTCCATTCGCATCGCTCGCGCTAATTCCGCATCGTGCGCGATCAAATCATCAAAGCATATCTTCAAATCCTTCGGCGTCGTCGCGCGATCGAGTTCATCTCTGTATTTGAGTCGCCCGTCCGGCGCGCTCGCGTCTGGTGCGCTTCGAAAGTTTCGCAAAAAGTCCACAAACTTCGCCCGCGCTTGGCTCGGCGTCACACCTCGCGCGCGCCGCGCTTCGAGATCGGCGTCGACGACCGGTTCGGCATCGGCGTCGTCGTAGACGTAATCTTCACCTTCGGCTGCGCGCGAAAATTTTGAAATCGTCAGTCGTCGAGTCGTCGCGCGCGTCGGTAGAGCGCGGTTTCGGGGCGATCGAGCGCGCGCGACGCACCGTCCATGCTCGCGCGCGCGTGCGTGCGCGTGCGCGGCGAGGCGATCGACGCGCGAGGCGCGATGTGGTGCGAAGTGTCTATTTTGAATCAGCGCTTTTGACAGCTGGGAGAGAGATTCAAAGAGAGCGCGCGCCCGGACGGGCTAGAAATTAAGATATTTTATTCGGTGCTGCGAGACTGATCTAACGGTCGCAGTGCTAGTTTTGATTGATGCTCGCGCCACCGAGGGGCGAGAGCGGTGGACGCGCGGATTTGGCGCCGTCGACGCTCGGTCGACGACTTCGGAGCGCTTCGTCGCGGTTGAAACTAAAGGCGCTCGGCGTCACGGGCTCGGCGAGTAAAACGCGCGCGGACTCGCGCGCGGGAGTTTGTCCAGTCGGTACGTCCTCTCGAACCGCGGTTGAGAGCTCGGAGCTGAATTGCTCGCGGATGGACGTCAGGTCGCGAACGTGCTTGGACATGAAGTCGGCGACGCCGCGTTCAGACGTCGCGGCGACGGTGTTCGCCAAGTCTGAGAAAGCCGCGCGATCGCTCGCGAGGGACTGGTTCAACGAATCCACAGTTTCATCGCAACCGCGTCGAGAAGCGACGACTGCTGCCACTGCGTGCTCAGCGGTCGCTTCGGCCCCAGTGCGCAGCTCGTTTGCGGCTTCCATCAACATGTCTGCCTGCTTCAACATGCTCGCGCGCGCGTACTCGCTCGCCTTGCGCGCAGACTGCTCGACGGAGCGTTGCATGTTCGCCACAGATTCCTTCAGTGCGTTCACTTCGTTTTCTTTGCGAACCATAAAATCATCTAAAACCGTCTTCATGTGTGATCGCGACTCGCGTTCGACTTCCTGAATTCCCGCCAAGTTTCTCTCGAGCGCCTCCAACCTATCGCACATGGACGTACTCAACTCGCGAATCGCGTCCGCGTTCGAGTGCATCACACTTTCCTTGCGATTAATCTTCTCAAACAATGCCGTGGCTTCGTCTTTCGCCGCGAGTAAATCCTTCGCCATGGCGCTCGTCGCCGTGGACAAGTCGTCGTGAGTTTTTTCAAACGCGTCGAGCAAGTACTCCTTCTCGCGCACGTTCTTTTTCGCCCCACTCAACTCCACCGACGTGGTGCGCAAGTTGTCTTTAGTCTCCCCGAGCTCGACTTCAGTCTCCGCGTGTTGTTCTTTAAGCTGTAAGAAGTTCTTCTTCGTCTTGTCAAACATACGCGTCATCTTGTCGTGCTCAGCTTTCATCGACGCCAACTCGCGTTCGAGCTCCTCTGCGCGACGCCTCGTCGTCGTATGTTCGCTCTGCTCGGCGTCGTAGTTTGCCTTTGACATATAGACCCCGTTTTTCTCTCGCGTCGCCAACAAGTCGGCCTGCAAATGCTCAATGCAGCGTTGCATCTCGTTCAAAAAGTCACTCTTCGACTTCTTGCCATTCACTACGGGAGAGTTTTTAATGTTCTTCGCCCGATGCGCATACTCGAGCGTACTCAACGTTTCCTCCACCGAGTGCGAAGCCGGGGACACGGTGGCGATGATGCACGTGCGCGATTTTCCGCCCAACGCGTCACGCAGTAATCTCGTGAGCTTACTGTCCCGATACGGTATGTGCACCGACTTGTCGACCAGCGCCGTGATGACACGTCCGAGCGCGACGAGCGACGTGTTAATCGCCCCAGCCTCCTTCGCACGCTTGTCCTTGGCACCAGATCGCGAAATGTTTTCGCTTCCGGCCAAATCTACTAGATTCAGCTTGCCAGTACGCACGAACTCTTCGCCATCGGGCGACACATCGGTCCAGTGAACTGTGACGCTGAATACGCTGTGCGACCGACTCGAGTGCGCGTTTATATCCGTCGCCTCGGTTTTTCGAAGCGCGTTCCCACGATTCAGCACCGCAAACGCCTCCTCCGTGGAACCGACGTAGACTTCTTCTAGACCTTTCACGACGACACCATTCTTACCATCCTCCATCAACGCGTGCTCGGTCGCATTCGTCCCGTCCGTCGACGCGCCGAGCAAGTCGGTGATTTTCTCGTTGTACAGCTCGAGGTACGTCACCTTGACGCTGTGTTCCAATTCCTTACTCTTGAGATGTTCGAATATGTGCGACATCGCCCGCGGAATCACCCCCGCTTCGCTGCTCAAGACATCGCACTCCGCATCGTGCGCCCCGCTCATCGTGTGCGTCTTCCCCGTCCCCGTCTGCCCGTACGCGAACACGGTGCAGTTCATCCCCTCGAGCACGTCCTTCACCATCGGTCTCACCGCGGAATCATACACCCGTTCCTGCGTCGACTGCGTCCCAAAAACGTCATCAAACGCAAATTCCTTACTCTCTGACGTCTCTCGCTTCCCTCCGTTCGTCGTCGACGTCCCCGCGCCGCCCCGCGCCACCGCCATCGTGCGCGCGTGCTCGTCCACCGTAATCACTTCCGGCACTTTCTCCGCGCGTTCGTTCGCGTTCAGCGGCCTGCGCGCGTCGTTTATCGCGTCGTCAGTCTCATCATCGCTCGTCTCGATCGATCGCGATCGCGCGCGCGTCCTCCGCGCCTCCTTCGCTCGCGTTCGCGCGTCGCGCGTCGCCGTCGCTCAACGACTGCATTTGAAATTCGCGTCGACATCTTCCTCGCGCGCGTCGCATCGCGTTCGTCACCGCGCGCACCTGCATCGCAGAACGACGCTGACGCGCACGGTCGAGCCCGGTCGCCGCGCGCGATCGCCCGCGTCGGGCCGTCGCGACGCCATTCGCGTCGTCGTGTGCGGCGCGACTCCTTCCCCCGCGCGATAAAAGAGAGTTCGGACATTCGGCGTCGTAGAGCGTACGAAATGATAGACTGGATAACACAATGTCACTGAATACACATAGGAGTGCGAACACACGCGACGCCGCGACGCCGCGCCGCGACGCGCGGCGCGCGGCACACGCCGGCGAGCGCGGGCGGGATGCCGGTCCATCGCGACAGCGACCGCGGCGATGCCTCCATCTCGATCGCGTCGCCGTCCGCGAGCGCGCGCGCGCGGAAAGACGTCGCGCCGCGTCGAAGGACGACGCCGCGGGCGACGCCGACGACGCGACGACCGACGACGACGACGCGCGCGCTGACGATTAAACCGTTCAAGCGCGCGCCGGCGGTGCCGGAGGAGTTCGCGAGCGATGCGCGCGCGATGCTGCGCGACGCGATCGCGGCGGTGCAAGAGAAACGACAGACGAGGGAGAGCCACGAGACGCTGTACAGGGCGGTGGAGAATTTGTGCGTGCACAAGCGCGGCGACGACGCGTTTGAGGATTTTCGCGCGGGTGGGGACGCGCGGAGCGAAAAGGTGCTCGTAGAGCTGGAAAAGAAGAAGATAGGTGACTCCATGGTGTTTCTGAGGACGTTTGATGAGGTTTGGGGAGAGTACTGCGCGCAGGCGTTGACGCTGCGGTCAATTTTTTTGTATTTGGACCGCGCGCGCGCGAACGGGGGTGGGAAGGCGAGCACGCTTTGGGACGTTTCGTTGCGGTTGTTTCACGAACATTTAGAGAATTCGGCGAAGAGCGTGAAGGGGAAAGTCGTCCGCGGATTGCTCGATCTCATCGAGCGCGAGAGGATGGGTGAGAAGATTGATAGAGCGCTCGCCAAGCGCGTGTTGCGCGCGCTGAGCGCGTTGGGCGTGTACGGCGAGGCGTTTGACACCGTCTTCATAGAGGCGAGCCAGGAATTTTACCGTAAAGAAGGGAACGAGTACGGGGCACAGACGGATGTTTCTGACTATTTGAAGCACTGCGAGCGACGATTGGAGGAGGAGGCGGAGCGCTGCACGAATTACTTGGACGCCAGCACGGCGCGAGGGTTGATGCGCGTGTGTGAGCAAGGTTTAATAGAGGCACACATCGGGGATATCCTCGATAAGGGGTTCGTCGATCTCATGCGTCAGCATCGAATAGACGACTTGAAGCGATTGCACTCACTCTTGGCGCGCATGGACGGATTAGATCGCCTGAGTGCGGCTTTCGTGACGTACCTCAAGCAGCAAGGCACCGCCATCGTCAAGGACGACGCGAACGATAAAGAAATGGTCGAACGCTTGCTGGCGATGAAAAGCGCCGTCGACGAAGTGTTGAATAAATCGTTCGGCCGCTCCGCCGCGGATGGATCGAACGATATTTTCATCAACGGCGTCAAGGAGTCGTTTGAGTCGTTCATAAACTGTCGTCAAAACGTCCCCGCAGAGCTCATAGCCAAGTACATCGATTCCAAGCTCAAGAGCGGCAACAAAGGCGCGAGCGAGGAGGAATTGGAGACAACATTAGACAAAGCGTTGACGCTGTTTAGGTACATCGTCGGTAAAGATGTGTTTGAAGGCTTTTACAAGAAGGAGCTCGCCAAGCGTTTGTTACACGCGAAGAGTGCGAGCATCGACGCAGAGAAGAGCATGATTAGCAAGTTGAAGGCGGAGTGCGGGAGCCAGTTCACGCAGCATCTCGAGGGTATGTTCAAGGATATCGATCTTAGTCGCGAGATCATGCAATCGTTCCGACAGACGTTTGACGACGAGGCGTTGACAAAGGGTATAGAGATGAACGTAAACGTCATCACGCAAGGATGCTGGCCATCGTATCCAGTTATCGACGTCAATATTCCCGAGCAACTCGCTGTTTTACAGGAAAAGTTTCAAGACTTTTACCTCGGAAAGCACTCTGGGCGACAGTTGACGTGGCAAAACTCACAAGGCCACTGCGTGCTGAAGGCGCGATTCGGTAGCGGCATGAAGGAGCTCAGCGTGTCGCTCTTTCAATGCGTCGTACTCATGTTGTTCAATGACGCCGAAAAACTTTCCTACGAGGACATAGCGTCGAAGAGTGGGCTAGAGGAGAAAGAATTAAAGCGTGCGCTGCAGTCCCTTGCATGTGCCAAGGTCCGTATCTTGAACAAAGAGCCGAAATCTCGCGACGTCAACGCGGGCGACGTCTTCGAGGTCAACGCCGCGCTCAACGAGCGCCTGTTCCGCATCAAGGTCAATTCGATTCAAATCAAAGAAACCACGGAGGAAAATAAGCAAACCATGGAGCGCGTGTTCCAAGACCGTCAACAGCAAGTTGACGCCGCGATCGTTCGCGTGATGAAGACCCGAAAGTCGCTCACCCACGCCTTGCTCATCTCCGAGCTCATGGCGCAGCTGAAATTTCCGACAAAGGCGAGCGATTTAAAGAAGCGCATCGAGAGTCTCATCGAGCGCGAGTACATCGAGCGCGACCGCGAGGACGCTCAAAAGTACAACTACCTCGCGTAACGATCGACGCTTAGATAATCGTTTAGACTCGCGCGCACCGCGCATTTGTTTCAATACAGTTCCCTCTCGCCGTGGACGCCTCGACGGCGCGACGAAAAATTCAAAAACAGTCAGCCACAGACAGTCACAGTCACCGCACTCGTCGCCGCTTCGCGTCACCGATGACGCTCGACGCCCTCGACGTTCTCGATGACGACGCCCTGAACGCGCTCGACGTCGACGGCATCGCGCGCGCGGCGGCAAATAAACGCGCGCGCGTCGACGTCGGATGCGCGCGCGTCGAGACGAATGAGAACGTGGCACCATCGGCTGACGTGCGCGCGACGCTCAAAGCGCGGTTCGGCCTCGATGCGTTTCGCCCCGGTCAGCGCGAAGTCGTCGAGGCGGTGCTCGCCGGGCGGGACGCGTGCGTGTTCTGGAGCACGGGCTCGGGGAAGTCGTTGCCGTATCAACTCGCGGCGTTTGCGAGCGGAAAGAGCGCGGTGGTGGTGTCTCCGTTGATTTCGTTGATGCAGGATCAGGTGACGGCGTTGAACAACACGGTCGGACGCGGTGATGGGAAAGATGGTGACGTGGCGGTGTTTTTGGGGTCGGCACAGATGGATCACGGCGCGGAGGCGCGCGTGTTTGAGGGGGCGTATGAAATAGTGTACTGCACGCCGGAAAAGTTGACGGCGAGCGATTCGTTTTTGAATGGGTTGAAAAGTCTCGCGGCGCGAGGGCGGTTGGGGTTGATCGCGATCGATGAGGCGCATTGTATTTCTGCGTGGGGGCACGATTTTCGTCCGTCGTACACGCAGTTACACATGCTTCGCGACGCGATCCCAAATGTTCCGATCATGGCGCTCACGGCGACGGCGGTGCGTCACGTGCGCGACGATATTTCAAAGATTCTGCGTCTGCGCGATCCGTACGTGAGCGTGAACTCCGTCGATCGCACCAACTTACACATCAACGTCGTGCGCCGGACGGATTTTTCAAGAGACTTGGATTACATCGTCGAGCGCGTTCGCGCGGGTGCGCGCGTGTCGCCCGCCATCGTTTATTGTCCGACGATTGCGGAAGTCGTCAAAGTCGCCGGTGCGCTGAAACAGCGCTTAGGCGACGATGTCGTTCGGATGTATCACGGCCAAATGTCACCGCCGGAGCGACACGATGCGCACATGGATTTTTTGACGAGTAGAAGTCCCGTCATCGTGGCGACGACGGCGTTCGGGATGGGTATTGACAAGCCCGACGTGCGAGCGATTACGTTATTAGGCGCGTCGAAGACGATGGAAGAGTTTTATCAGCAAATCGGTCGAGCCGGCCGCGATGGACTGGCGTCCGAAGTTTCGATGCTGTTCACGGACGGCGATTTCACGCGCTACGCTTCAGACTTTTACACGAAAGATCTCACGCCTCAAGCTCGCGACGCTCAAGCAAAATCGACGAATGCGCTCAAAGAGTTTGCGCTTAATCGCGAAACGTGCAGACGGGTGATGATAATGAAACATTTCGGGGAAACTGCGCCCTTCGTCAGGTGTGGCGGTACTTGCGACAATTGTGCGCGAAGTGAGCGCGGAGACGAACGAAGAAATTTTGCAAAGGAGGCGCTGCCCGTTCTCTTTGCGCTTCGTTACGCCGGGAGTCAGCCGAGTTCGCGCTTGTTGGATACCATCATGGGTACTACGAAGAACGCAGCGAGCTTGCAACCTTGGCAGCGACAAGCGATCGATAACGCCCGCCGACTCGATGATTTACAACCAGGATGCTCTTCGCGCGAGTTCTACAAGGAAATGCTCAGCTTGTTGTCTCAAGTTGGTTTGGTGCGCGCGAGAACCGTCAAAGGCGCTCACTCAACGTATCCAGTTTACGATCTCGACCCACAAGCACAGGACTTCTTGCAGCAGCAAAATTCAAACCAATTACCGCCGTTGATGCTCATCTGCCCCGAAAGTGTCCTCGCTGCCGAGCGCGAGATGGCCAAGAAGGCGGATGAAATCAAAGCTAGATTGGTGGGCAGCGGTGTCGACGTCGCGCGCATTCCAGCGCACGAGCTCGCGTCAGGTCGCGGCGAGCAAATCGATGCCGAATTGGAGTGGATCAATCGACTGGAGTATTACAGGGGCACACCACGCGCCGAGGCCCTCGTTGATCTATTGTCGCAAATTGAGCAGTGGCGAGACTCTCGCGCGCGCGAACTCGGTATGGCGCCTGCAGCGGTATTGAGCGCGCACTTGTGCAAAAAGATTGCGTACACCGCGCCGCGTTCGGTCGAAGCATTGCGCGCTGTTGGTGTTCGCGTCACTGGTGTCGAAAGTCTGAGTAAGTTGATTAACGATGCGATGCCAAAGGTTGATGTCGAAACTACGAGCAATGGAGCGCTGGAGCTTTCGCTCGGCACCATCGCGCCCAACGCGCGATGGCATCTCGCCGAGTACAAACCAAAGAAAGGACCGGGCGGGACGATGGTGAAACCGAATTGGGAGGTGAGTTACGAGCGCTTCACGAGCGGCGAACACGTCGAAACGATCGCGCTCACGACGCAGCCAAAGGCGGTTCAACCGGCGACGGTATTCAACCACCTGCTCGAGGCTCTCCTGCACGCCAAACCGCTGGATTACGATCGCGCCGCGTCTTACCTCCCCGCGTCGCAACGCTTAACCAAAAGCGACTGCGCCATGTTCGCCGACGTTCAACTCAGCAAGCGCGTCGACGTCGTCGCTGAGCGCGCGCCGAGCACGCGAGCGTTTCTCGCCGACGTAATTCGCGACGTTCCCTCCGCGTCCAAGTTCGACGCCGAGCGTCAGCGCGACGCCGTGTGGTACACCAAGCTCCGCACGTGGATCGCCTTGAGACGCGCAGGCGCCGTCTGACCGCGTCGCCCCTGGACATCAGAAGACGCAACCGCGGCGTCGCCAATCGCGAATTGTATCACTGAAGAAATCACGTTTGTTTTCCCGCGCATTTTAAGTTTTCGCGCCAAAACCGATTCGACACTTCACGCCGCATTGTCCTCCGCCATGCTCTCCGAATTCGAGCTCGCCCGCCTCGAACGCATCGAGCAGAACAAGAAACGCATGCTCGAGATGGGCATCACCGGCATGGCGCGCGATCTCGCCGCGCGCGCGTCGCCGCAAAAGGTGCGTTCGGCGACGATGAAGACGCGCGCTGATTTCGTTGCCGATGGCGAAAGACGACGCGGTGGTGGCGTCGATCGACGCTCGATGGCGTCGCACGCGCGATGAAACGATGACTGACGATATAATGCGCGGATGATGACGCTCGCGACGACGCAGACGCCGCGAAAGCTGAGCATGAAGTACACGCGTAGACCGATCACGCCGGAGAGCGAACGCCGACGGTCGTCGCGCGAGCGAACGAAGATTTCGTACGTTGGAATGGATGACGGGGCGCAGGATAAGAGCGATCGTGGGTACACGAAACCGGCTCGGGCGCCGACGCGGGCGCCGCGGGCGGTGTTTTCGGTCGGGGGACGGGTTTACGATAGCGAACGAGGGGTGACGTGTCACTGGTGTCGACAAAAGACGGTGGAGACGCACGTGGCGTGCACGGGGGAGGCGTGCCAGGGTGCGCGGTTGCCGTTGTCGTTCTGTGGGATGTGTTTGAGAAATCGTCACGGGGAGGACATCGACGACGCCGTCGCGTCGGGGTGCTGGCAGTGCCCGCGATGCCGCGGATCCTGCGGCGAAGGGTGCGTGACGTGCTGCAACTGCGGACCGTGCCGGAAAAAGGCTGGTCTGGCGCCGACGCACCAAGTCATCCAGCTCGCGCGCGCGAGTGGATTCGATAACGTGCACGATTACTTGGTGTCTCAGACCACGCGCGAAGGCCCGAAAGAAATCGCCGCGCGCAAGCTTTCGTTCCCATGGGGAAAATGGTTGCGCGACGATTTCTGCGCCCCGTGCGCGGCGGATCCCGAGTCCGAATCAGAGGAGCGACAAGTGGACGTCGCCGCCGGTTCCTCCGCAGACGATGAAAGCGCGCAAGACGTCCCGTCACCTTTTGACTCCGACGACGATTCGAGCGGATCTGACGACGATCAGTTCATGGTCGTCCGCCGCACTCCGACAAAGCGTCCCGCCGCGTCGCCGCGCGCGTCCGCGTCGCCGAAGAAAAAGGCTCGCCCTTCGATCAAAACGCCGGTCAAGAAACCGATCGAGTCGATCAAGTCGAAGACCGCGCCACCGACGCCCGAACCCATCGCGCACCTCGGCGAAGACGTCTACGAGTTTGAGCGCGTCTTGGCTCGCCGCAAGCGCGGTCGCGGCGAGCAGCTTCTCATCAAGTGGCGCGGGTTCGGCGAAGACGAAGCGACGTGGGAACCGGCGAGAAACATCATCACGCACGCGTGAGCGCGGCGAGCGCGTCACGACGACGAGCGATGCGATACTATTACTATATACTACACGACGACGCGATATTCGATATTTACGAAGTCAGCAACCACCTACAGACGCCAACAGCACAATCCAGCGAATCAAATCTTTCTTTCTTCACTCTTCAGCGGTAATCGCCCTCGCGCTCGCGCTCGAACGGCGACGCGCGACGATGTCATCGACGACGACGATGACGACGACGCCGCCGGCGGGACGTTCGAGCGCGAGCGCGACGTCGTCCGCGAAGACCAATTCAGCGAAACCACTCGGGACGTTCGATTGCGTGTATCGCGACCCCGACGCGCGCGCGCCCGTGCCTGGGAAGCTCAGCGTGTTCGAAACCGCGCTGTCGTTCACGTCGAACATCCTCGGGATGAATTTCGGAGGAACGAACGTCAAGATGAAGCTGCGGGACGTCAGCGAGGTGGACGGGACGACGCGGTTGGCGTTGAAGATTACGGGGAGGAACGATAAGGTGCTGTTGCTGAGTTTTACGAATAGTGCGCCGGCGTTTGATTGCTTAGCGACGAGTTGGAAGCTGGTCCGCGCGGATGCCGACGTGCGAATCGCCACCGGTCCGGGATTGCATCGGAAGAAGAAGTCCGGCGGCGCCGAGGCGAAGAATTTGATAGAGTACGGCAAGGACTTGTTTGAGGAGTATAAAGAGACGATGGAGATCAAGGCGAGGAGTTTCGTAGAGGAGGCGAGTAAACTTGGGGCTAAACCGCGGCCGACGCCGAAAATGCCGATGGTCGATGTCGAGGATGAGGTGTCGAGGGCGCTGTTTATTCGCTTGGTCCGGGCGACGAATGTCGTGGCGATGGATTCGGGTGGGACGTCGGACCCGTTCGCGTCGGTGCGCTACCGTGGGCTCGAGTCGACGTCAAAAACGATCTGGAAAACGCTCGACCCGGAATGGGATGAGGTGTTCACGTTCAGAGTACCCCCCAACAAGACGACGTTGGACGAAACAGATTTCGTAGAGATGCACATCTTTGATCGAGACGTCGCGCTCCATGATTTCATAGGTTATGTTAAACTCGATCTCACCGGTACGCGCGTGTACAGCTCAAAGCGCACGAAGATGACTCTCGAGTTGAAAAATCTTCCCGCCGACCAGCAGCCAGACTTTTTCGACGTCAATCACTTGAAGGAGAAGCTCATGTTTTGGGAGGGTGAGCGCCAAATCACGGGTACGGTGGAGATTGAATACTGGCTCGGGAATCGTCACGACGCGGACTACAGGATTGCGGGTGTGCCGTTATTGAGAAAACCTGATCCACGAGCCGGGGAAGCGATGAATCACTTCTGCGATCCGGTATCGGCACTTTTGCGCGTCGAGGTGAAGTGTGGCAGAAACATAATCAACCTAGACGACGACGACGGAAGCGATCCATACGTTGAAGTGGCTGTAGTTCAGCCAGATGGGACAGAGGAGAAACATCAAACACACTACATCGACGACGCGACCGATCCCGAATGGAACAGCACCTTCAACTTTATCGCCGCAAAGCCGTACAAGGCAGATTTAGTATTTCGCATGTACGATTACGATGGCGTGACAAGTTATGACGATTTGATCGGCATGGTACGCATACCGATCAGTGAACTACAAACGCACAAAGGAATCACAAAGTTTCCAGACTCGCAGTGGTACACCCTGCTCGACGCTGAGGGCAAAGACTGCGACAAGGAAGGCACAAAGTACGGCGATATTGAAATCAGGGCCTACCTCGACGAAGAATATTTCGAGCACTTGCACGGTGGTAACACAAGTAAGGCCGTAGGTAAGCTTACATTGGACGTTTTGGAGGCAAAAGACTTAGAAGGCGCGCCGGACACGTACGTCATGGTCAAAACCGGGCCATATTGGTCGAGATTATCCGATCAAAAGGCGCAAAGCAATCCGCAGTGGAACGTGCGTTTGAGATACCCAATCATAGAACCGAGCGAACCGGTGACGGTCGGGGTGTTCAATTTATCTGATGGCTCTATGATTGGAAAGATAAGATGTGTTCTCTCTGGTTTAGACGATGGTTTGCGCTACGAGGATGATTTTCCGCTCAAGACGGTGAACAGGAGCGGTGTCGTCGTGACGAATGGCACGCTGCGCTGTTCGTTTACGTTCAAGCACAAATCGACTGCATCTTTCGCGAGTCGTTACATGCAGCCAGTACTTCCCGATAAGTGGTATATACAGCCGCTTTCGGATACCGAACGACGGCGCATGCTCAGGGCGCATTCCATGATGATGATGAAGCGACTTTACAACTCGAATCCATCCATCCCGGAAGTTGTCTCCAAGGAACTCCTCGACTTTTCCAAGCAAGATGTCAGCATCAAGAGTATCAAGAGCTCAATCGCACGGATGGAGCGCGTCGTAACGAATTTGACATCGATCGGCGATAATCTTTCGTACGCGCTGAGCTGGGAGTCTATCCCGCTCACTATTTTCGTGCAACTGGTCATGGTGTACGTCATTCATCATCCGCACATGTTCTTTCCCATGTTCTTCTTGAGCATCGCGTTCCAGTCGCTGATGCGGTTTCCATCGCGTTACCAGCGCACGCTCGACCGCTGCGTACCTGACGATTGGCTCACCGTCGGCTTGGCGTTTCCACCGGATTCCGAAGAAGAGCTCGAGAAGAAGAAAGCGAGCGAAGCCGAGGCAAAGAAAAAACTTGAAGAGGCGAAGAAACTCGCGTTGGAGGAAGAAAAGCGTAAGGAAGCGGAAAAGAAAGAAGAAGAGAAGGAATCTGAAATTCAGAAGCCTCGCGAAGTGTTTTCGTTCGAAAGCCTAAATCCGCTCGCGGCGTTGCAGCGCCAAATGGATGAAATCACACAGATGATTACTGACGCCCAAGTCGTTTTGGATGACGCCGCCGGTATTCTCGAGCGCGTCGTGGGCATACTAGACTGGGACGAGCCTCGCGTGACCGCGTGCGTCGTCGTCGGTCTTTTCCTCATCGCTTGGGCTTTCATCTTCATCGACGCCGTCATTCGATTCATAACAACCGTCGTCGTCGGCGTCTTCGTCAAAACATTCTTCACCATCTTCTCCCCGGTCGCCATCAAATGGGGCGTTTCATTCGCCACCCTCTTCGCTCTACGCCATCCCGCAATCTTACCCGACGCCGCCACCGCCGCGATCGAGGAAGAAAAGCGTCTTCGCCGCGCCGCCGCCCAAGCCGCCGCCCAAGCCTCCAGCGCCGGCGCCAAGGTCGAGAGCAAGGACAAGGCCGAAATCTTCGAGCCCAAATCCGCGGTTTTCGACCCGAGGCCGCTCGCTCCAGTGAACGTCTTCTACCGAATTCCGACCCAGGCCACGCGCGTGTTGTAATTTAACCAAGAGCTCCTCGCGCTTCGTTTGACACCGAATGATGTCTCGTCACTGTTCGCCCGTGTCCCGAGCGCAGTCTCGGTGAGAGACCGCACAGTGCGGCGCGCCCCTCACTCGCGCCACGCGAGCGCGCGGAAACGACGCGAAAGGCGTCCAACCGCGCGTTCGATCCGCCTCGCGCGCTCGGGCGGGTGCGATCGCGCGCGGTCGGCGAAGATCCGTCGAGTGGCGGCGGCGGCGGCTCGAGTTTGAAGATTTACGCCTCACGCGCGCGCACGACTTCGCGAGGACGACGGAGGTCGCGCTGAGAAGTCCGTGGTAACTTTTAGCGCATGCCTCGCTCGAGCGCGGCGAGCATGGAGGCGACGATGACGCCCGGTCAGCTCGGATGGGACTTTTCCCAGGTTTTCGGCGAACGCGCGCCGGGGGAGGAGGTGCAGGACGCGGATGTCATATCGGCGGTAGAGTTTAACGCCGATGGAGAAAAACTGGCGACAGGTGATCGCGGTGGGCGTGTCGTGCTGTTTGAACGCGTGTACCAGAGTAAGAGCGCGATGGAGGAGTTACGTTCGAGGTTCGACGAGAGCGGCGTGGCGAGCGACGTCGACGGCGGCGAGAAAGGGACGGACGCGGCGTTTAGTGGACGCAAGGAACCGGTGGAATATCGTTACTTGACCGAGTTTCAATCGCACGAGCCGGAGTTTGATTATCTCAAGTCGCTGGAGATTGAGGAGAAGATCAATACGTTGAAGTGGTGTCACCAAGGGGCGAACGACGCGAATTTCTTGTTGTCCACAAACGACAAGACGATCAAGCTCTGGAAGGTATATGAGAAGCACTTAGAGTGCGTGAGTGGGTTCAACGTCCATAGAGAAGAAGATAGATTCGGGTTTAGACGGACGAATGGTGGGAAGGCCGCCACGACGAGCGCGACGGGCATTGGCGCTTTGGCGAATGAGCAACACGCGGGCGCGCTGAAGATTCCCTCCGTCGTGCGTGGGGAGAGCGTGTTCACGGCGAGAAACCGGCGAATGTATGCGAACGCGCACGCGTATCACATCAACTCGCTGAGCGTGAATAGCGATGGAGAGACGTTTATTAGTGCGGATGATTTGCGGATAAACTTGTGGCACTTGGAGAGTACGCAGCAAAGTTTCAACATCGTGGACATCAAACCTACGAACATGGAAGACTTGAGCGAGGTGATCACCGCCGCGGAATTTCACCCGGTGCACTGTAACTATTTGGCGTTCTCGTCGAGCAAAGGAACCATACGTTTGACGGATTTACGTCAACACTCGGTGTGCGATTCGCACTGTAAGCTGTTTGAACTCCCGGAGCCGGCGGAGAAGAGAAGTTTCTTTTCGGAAATCATAGCCAGCATCAGCGACATCAAGTTCAGTCGAGACGGTCGATACATATTATCGCGAGATTATCTCACCATGAAACTTTGGGACGTCAACATGGACAGCAAACCTGTGGCGACGGTGAACGTGCACGAGCACCTTCGTCCCAAACTGTGCGACTTGTACGAGAACGATTCTATTTTCGACAAGTTTCAATGCTGCGTCAACCACGACGGTTCTCAAGTCGCCACAGGTTCATACGGGAACGTGTTCAAGAGCTTTAACACCGCTATCGGCGACGAGGGTGAATCGGGAGGCCAATTTGAAGTGTCCAAGGATCCGCGGGGCAGATTGACTCCGAAGACGCGCGGCAACGGATATCACGGCGGCGCCGGTGACATCTTCAACCTTCCTCCGGCTGATTTCCGCGCGAACAAAATCCTCCACATGGCCTGGCACCCGAAAGAAGACATCATCGCCACTGCCGCCGCCAACTCCCTGTACTTCTTCTCCGGCGGCTCTCCGTGAGCCGCCCGAGGCGAGAAAGCACCGCGCGGGTCCTGCCCGCGCTCATAGAACCAACAGCGCCAACGCGCAGCCGCTCGATTTTAATCACGCAAATTAGCGCCGATCGCGTTTCCGCTTCCATCGCGTCGATTTTCGCACCCGCCTTCGCGCGTCGACACCGCACTGCGCGCAGCGGCGACGCGCTCGCCGGCATGGACGCGTCCACCTTCCGAGCGTTCCGCGACCGCGGCGCCTTCGCCCCGCACGAACAGACGAAAACGACCACCGACGACCCATCGCGCCGTCCTTCGTTTCACGACGCCGAGCGCGCGACGCGCAGCACCGCCGACCAAGCGTCGCATTCGGTCCCAGTCGGTCGGTCCCAGTCGCCGCGTCGACTCGACGGCTGGCCCGAGGAAACTCGACACATCAATATCGGCGCTCGCACCGTTCACTGGCGCCGATCCCACACGCGCGCGACGCTGCAGGCGTTGATGTGGTCGGGCGTCGTCGCGACGTCGTGCTGGTGCTACCTGCGCGTCAGCTCCGTCAGCGGCGCGCTGCTCCTCGGCGCGTGCGTGTTCGCCAAGGCGAGCTTCGACATGCTGGTCGCGCTCAGATCGTCGAAGAGCGAGACCACCGCGAATTGGTACGTCGAGGACGCGAACGAGGCCGTCCACACGGGACCATTCGTGACGCCGCGGTACGGCGCCGAGGACGGCCGAGCCGAAGCCGCGTAGCGCGTCGCGATATCGCGAACTGTAGATCTATCTAGCCCTGAACGCCGATCGACCGCCGGTCGACGCGTCGTTCGCGCACATAGCCGTCGCTTTCTTTGTATTCACTCGTGCCGCGCACGTTTGCGATCGATCTTCGATCGCGCTCGCGAGTCCTCGCGTCCCGCTCGACGACCCCGCGCGCGATCTTGTCCGCACTTTGAGACTCCCGAAGCGCGCGCGCCATGCTTCGAGAGATCGCTAAGCGAGTGATTCCGCGAAAGCAGTGGGCGGCCACATACGTCGATACCATGCCCGTGCGTGCGCGGTGACCGGTGACGCGCGCGCGCGACGTTTTAATTCGCTCGGGACACGGCTCGGGTGAGCTTCGTTTTATCGACAGAAAAGACTGACGACGACGCGCTTCGTGCGCTGAACCGCGCGCAGAGCATGCGACACGCGAGAGGCGCCGCGCGATGGGGCGGAGTGGCGGTGTTTGGGTTGTTTTGGTTGATCGGGGACGAGTCGTTCGCGTGGGCGAAGAGCGTCGTCGTCGGCGGAGCCTCGGAGGAGGAGGAATAGGTTGTGCGGTGCGAGATTTCGCGCATGTGATATTAAAAAAGACGTGATCGAATGCTTTTACGCTCGCGCGCGATGCGACGAATCGAGAGGCGTCATCGTCCCACGGTTTCGCGCGGTTTCGCGCGTTGCCGGACGCCCTGCGACGTGATATCCCCGCTCGCGTGCGCGAATTGAGAGTTTGGATCGGTCCCGGCGTGGGCGACGGTGCCACCGACCGGGGCGGCGGGGATCGGAGTGGACTCGGGCGACCAACTGCGCGCGCCCTCGTCGGCGAGTTTTTTCAGTATGCCCACGCCAACTGGGACGATTTTCGCCGCGAGGACGGTCAAGCCCGGGACCATGCCGAGCTGCATCGCGGATGTGACGTCGAGTTGATTAAAGATCGCGCGAGCGTATAAGCCCAGAGCGACGATGATGAATAGCGTCAAAGGATGCGTGAGCAACCATTTGATTTCATTCATGCCCAAGATTATCAACAGAACAATCATCCAAATTGGCGCGCCTCCGGTGAGGGCTCGTCGCGCGGCTTCTTTCGCCGCCATGGCTTGCGAGACGGCGTAGAGAGTATCGGATTCGAACTGAAGCCAAATCGTTCGACATTCGGCAGGAGTCAAGATGACGGCGTCATCGGCGGCGTCTTCCCATTCCGTCGGCAGCGACACGGCGACTGGTTCTGCCGTCGACGGCGTTTCCGTCGCATCGTCGCCGTCTTCAACGCCCGATGTCAGCGGCGCATCCGATGGAATCAGGCCGTAAAGCGCAGTTTCGATCGATTTAATTGCCGCGTCGTCGCCCTTCTTATCTGCACGGTCGTCCAGACGCGTCACCGCGAGGAGCGATAACACCCGCAGAGCTTCTCGCTGTGCTTTTCTATTTATCGCCGCCACGTCATCCAGCGGACGCCAAATTCTCGGTAAACCCTTGGAATCTTTCGAAAACACTCGAGCAAACGCTTGTTTCATGTGTGCCAACGCAGCGGTGGCGGCGTCGCGCGATTTCCCGTCGACTACCTCGGTGATTCTATTGCGCATGTTCTGGTGCACGCGCTCTACTTCCTCATCGCTGGGCTCAAACTCACTCACAGCATCCGCCACTTCCGAATTCCACTTTTCCGCAGCGCTCGAGCGCATTTGGCGCAGCTTGTACCACATGTCACGCGGTGCTTCCTCCAACAGTCCGATGGCTTGCGCGCTGACGCCGCGCTCCATCGCACGTTCGCACGCGTGAATGGTCAAGTTCATGCGTTCCTTACGCAACGAGTCCACGATCGCATCGATGGTCTTGTGGAAATTTTTTGTTTCCTCCACGACAAAATCCGCCCACGCGAGATCATCGGTCGGTAAAGACTCGTCGAGTCTTTCTTCCCACTGCGCGTCGAGCTTGGTAAACGTCTCCTTCAAAAACGTCGCGAATCCAACTCTATCTTCACTTCGCTTTTTCCCCGGCACGTACGCCGCCGCGGCGTCACCAAGTGTCGCGTTCACTTCGTGCACGAGCGACTCGACAATATCTTGACGCACGTGTTCTAAATGCATCGATGCGACCTCGCCGAGCGTCTTGGCGACGCGCGCTTTCAAATCCAAGCGCTTCGCTTCGCGCACCTCCTTCACGAAGTACTTGGCTTCGTCGTCGTAAGGTGTCAAGGCTTTGTTCGTCAACTTTTCAATTTTGGACACAAGATGCGACACCTTGGCGCTTTTGGCTTCCTTCAGTAGATTCGCCAGTTCGTCGCACTCGGTAATTTGCGCGAGCGCGGCGTCGGCGATTTCCTCGCATCGCACTGTAGCTACCATAATCTTGTGCGCAGGCAGATCTAAGTCTTTATTCGCCTTGACCGTGTTCCACACTTCACGCAATGAAACCCCCAAACCGGAAATGGGTACCGCTGCGGCGGTGTCGCGTAAACTGTCCGCAGCGTTCGCCGGCGCGTCAAAGCGCGCGCGCAGCGCCTTCGCTTCTGCGACAAACAACTCGTGCTCATGCTCGTAATGCGGCAGCGAAGTGAATTTCAACTCAAACAAGTCCGTAATCGCACTGTTCGCGTACCTCTCCGGCTTCGTGATGCCGCGCCAGATCGATTCTAAATCTCCGCGCAAATTCTCCACAAGCCGCTCAAACGGCGTCTTCGACCTATCCCGAATCACAAACAACAACACCGTCTTCTTCTCCGGCGAAAACACCTTCAAGTTCACCTCAAATATCGTCCTCAACAACGGTTTCCCGCTCGCTTGTTCCCGACCGATATCGTTGCACCACATATTCACCAACAGCACGTCCGCGCTCGCCATCGCGAAGAGCGCCGTCTGCTTCTCGAACGCCGTGTCCTCCTCCCCTCGTTCGCGTCCATCCGTCCCCTCCAGATCCATCACCAGCGTCGGCGTCGTTTCACACGTTTCCGCTCGCGACAGCCACACTCCTTGCGTCGTTTGCGACCGTCCGAGGCTATCATCCATCTCCCGGAACGCCGTCCCGAACGCGTGGTTCAGCAGCGTCGACTTCCCCGAGCTCTGCGGTCCCATGATGGCGACGATTTGATACTTCGACTCCCACCCGCTCGCGTTCGCCGGCAGCGCCGCGCGCAGACTTTCATCGACGTACTCTCCGTCGAACGTCACGATCTGCGTCGCCATCGTCGTCGCGCCGAGCCGTCGAGACGCGCAATCCAGTCAACCAACGGTGAATTCGCTCGATCGTTCGTTCGCTCGCTCGCGCGCGCGCGCGCGCGTCCGTCGCTCGCGCGCGTCCGTCGGCGTCGATCGTCGCGTCGTCGGTCGATCGATCGCTCGGCGCGCGTCGCGACGATCGCGACGAACGATTCGCGGCGAGATGTGCCGTCGCCGCGCTGTCGTCGCGCTGTCGCACTCGACGACGCGCGCGACCGAGCGAGGACGCGCGCATCGTCGCCGACGACGGCCGAGCGGCGCGAGAGAGACGCGCGCGCGCGTCGGGAGCGCGCGTCGGGGCGAACGGCGCGACGACGACGACGATGACGATGACGACGATGACGACGACGACGACGATGACGATTCGGACGGACCGCGCGACGACGGACCGCGCGCGACGAATGCGCGCGATGACGGCGCGCGGCGCGCGACGATGCGCGACGACGCGCCGAGCGTCGACGCCGGAGGCGCGGGAGGCGAGCGATGGGAGCTTTGAGTGGTATCGCGAGCCGCAACGCGTGGCGACGGCGTGCGCGTGGGTGGCGCTCGGGTCGTTCGCGACCTTCGGGGCGCCGAGCGGGACGTCGGCGTTCGATTTAGAGCTCGTGAAATCGCTCGTGAGCGCACCGTTCACGGGGGCGGTGAACCCGTTGTTCGAGGCGTTGTTCAATTCGCTGGGCGTCGTTCCGGCGACGTACGCGTGCTTGATGATGCCCGGCGCGAAGGGGAATAAGTCGCCGTTTCCCGCGGCGCTGTGCGTCGGCGCGAGCTTTGCCCTCGGCTTTTTCGCGCTCGGACCGTATTTGGTGACTCGCGAGCCGCGAACGAGGGTGAAGAGGAGCGAATTAGGATTCGTGACGAGAAATATTTGGGAGAGCAAGCTCAACGCGGCGGCGTTGTTAGGATTCGCGGCGTATCTGGCCTTTTACGGCGCCTCGAACGTGACGCCTGACACGCTCGCCGGTTTCGCCACGCTTTTCAAAGAGCAATCCATGCTCGCGTGCGTGAGCACGTGCGACTTGATCGTCCTCTCGCTGTGCGTGGCGCCCGCCATCGCCGAGGACATGCGTCGCAGAGACGTCGACGACGCCAACGCCCTCGCGTTCGCCAGCGTCCCCGTCCTCGGTCCGGCGTGCTGGCTTCTCGTGCGTCCATCGTTAGAGGATTAAATTCACTTATCGCGGTATTCTTTCGTCCATCGTTCGTCCGCGTCGACGCGCCCGTCGAGATTTTTCTAGATTTTTTCCTCCACTGGGCAAACAGTCACGCGACGTGAACGTCGACCTCCCTCTGGCGCTCGTCCTCAGAGCATGTCTCGCGCCGCCGCCCGCCTCCTCGCCCGCGCCGCCGCCGCGCCCGCGCCCGCGCCCGCGCCGCCCGCGTCCGCGCGCGCGATCGCGAGCGCGGCGAACGACGCGACGTTTTCTTTCGGAAAAGCGCAAGCCCAGTTTTACGATGACGTCCTCGTCGATGGCGTCTTCAAGCCCTGGACGGAGAGCGTGTTCGCGACGTCGCGACCGGTGACCGGTGACGCGGTCTTAGACGTCGCGTGCGGCACGGGCGTGGTGGCGCGCGAGTGCGCGGCGTTGGTGGGAGAATCGGTGGGTGACGGTCGAGCGCGGACGTCCCGAAGCGCCGCGAAGACGCGTCCCGAAGCGAAGAAGCGAAACGAAACGGCGACTGACCGCGGACGCGCGCGTTCGGTGGACGCAGGGTAAAGTGACGGCGATCGATAACTCGCCCGGGATGCTGGCGCGCGCGAAAGCGAATCCGGCGTCGAGAGGTATCGAGTATTTGGAATTCGACGCGTGCGCGCCGACGCTCCCGCGGCGCGCGTTCGATCGAGCGTACTGTCAGCAAGGCTTACAGTTCATGGCGGACCCCACGGCGGCGATGAAAGCGGTGCTGTCGAGTTTGAAACGAGGTGGACATTTCACGTGCGCGGTCTGGGCGCCCGCGAATTCGAGCGAGAATCAAATCATCTACCACCTCGGCGAGGCGCTCAGAGACGTCGGGCGCGAAGACTGGGTCGACGTCGCCGTGAAACCGATGAGCTGGTCCAACACCGACAGTCGCGGAGTGTCGAAATTAGAAGATTGCTTGATCGAAGCGGGGTTCATCAATCCCGACGTCGCGTGCGAGGACGGCACGTTCGCTTTCGATGACTTGACCCAAGCCGTGGACATTGCCAAAGTCGGCCCCTACGGCGAAGAGTTGGCGTCGGACGACGCCTTGTGGAGGGAATTTTCCGAAAACTTCCGCGCGCGTTTGAAGATGTACGTGCAAGAAGACGGCCGCGTCGTCGTTCCCGCGCGCTCTTTCATCGGTCACGGCGTCGCGCCGTGGAATTAGTTAATTTATTGCGCAGTCCAACGTGTTCAGAGCTCAAAAGTCCGTTTGGCGAATCCAACCGTCATCACCGCACACATCGCCGCGTTCGTCGGCGCGCGCGACCCGCACGCCGCCCGCGCGATGTACATCGAGGAAGTATGCATCGATGGCTTCAAGTCGTACGCCAAACGCACCGTCGTTCCGGGATTTGATCCGTTATTCAACGCGATCACCGGGTTGAACGGCTCGGGCAAGTCGAACATCTTGGATTCGATTTGTTTCGTGCTCGGGATTTCGAATCTCACGCACGTACGTCCGCGACGACGCGTCGGTGCTCGCGCACGTTGGATGGAGTTTCGTGCGCTCGGCGGCCGCGATGGATGACGACGCGCGCGACGCGTGGGGGGGGAGATGATGACGACGCGCGCGGGGGGAACGAGCGCGCGCGAGGCGCGGTCGACGCGCGAGGGGATCGATCGCTGACGCGCGGCTCGATGCGGTAGCGATGAGAGCAGACGCGCGTAAAATTGATTGACTGACGATGTGCGCGCGTTCGGTCGAACGCAGGTGCGCGCGGCGAGCTTGCAAGAGCTCGTGTATAAGCAAGGCCAAGCGGGCGTCACCAAGGCGTCGGTGAGCGTGACGTTTAACAACGAGGATCGGACGCGGTCACCGGTCGGATACGAGCATTGCGATCGCATCACGGTGACGAGACAGATCGTGATTGGTGGGAAGAATAAGTACATGATCAATGGCGCGACGGCGCAGCCGACGCGGGTGCAGAATTTGTTTCACTCGGTGCAGTTAAACGTGAACAATCCGCACTTTTTAATCATGCAAGGACGAATCACAAAGGTGTTGAACATGAAACCGCCGGAGATTTTGGGGATGCTCGAAGAGGCGGCGGGAACGCGGATGTACGAAAACAAAAAGGAAGGCGCGCTGAAGACGCTGGATAAGAAGCAGACCAAGGTTGATGAGATTGACAGGTTGCTCGAGGAGGAAATCTTGCCGACGATTGAAAAGCTACGCAAAGAACGTGGCGACTACATGAAGTGGGCGGCGGCGAACGATAATCTCGAGCGCTTGCGCCGATTCTGCATCGCGTACGATTTCGTGATGGCGCAAGAAGCGGTCGAGAAGGCAAACGCGGGAACATCGAGCATCGTCGAAAAGATTGAAGAGCACAAGAGCGCCATCGACGACGCCAATCGCGAGCAAACGGAGCTCGAGCTCCACGCGCAACGTTTGCAAACCGAAAAGGAAGAGCGCATGGGTTCAGAGATGAAAGACCTGGTCGTTCGTACCGACACGATGTCCAAGGAGTTGGTGAAGGAAACCACCGCCTTGACGAACAAGCAAAACGAAGTGAAGAGCGAGCAAAAAGCCAAGGACAAGTTGTTGAAGGATGCTTCGGAAATGGAAGCCGCCGAGTCCAAGCGCGCCGAAAAAGTTGCTGCGCTCGAAGCCGAAGCCGCCGCCGAGCAAGCGTCGCTCGATGAGAAAGTGGCCGCCGCAGACATGGCTGAGCGCACGCTCCAAGGCGTGCAATCTGGCAAGGGAACGGGCGCAGACAAATCGTTGCAAGCGCAACTCGCCGACGCCGTCGCCGCGCAATCCTCCTGCGATGCTGAAGTGAAGTCTGCGGCACTCAAAATCAAGCACGTCGAGAAAGAGCTCGCGGTCGCGCAAAAGTCACTGAGTACGAAGCAAAAGGAAGGCGACAAGCTCACGAAGGAACTTCAATCCGCCGAGTCCGCGGTGGAGACGGCGCGCGCCAATCTCGCCAACTTTGGTGGATGCACGAGTGACAAGGCGGCCGAGCTCGAAGCGGCGTGCGACAAGGCAAACTTGGAAGTTCAAGAATTACAGCAAGAAGTTGATGTATTGAACTCTAAGCTTGGTGACTGCGACTTTCAATTCCGCGATCCCGAGGCGAAGTTTGACCGCAAACGCGTTAAAGGCGTCGTCGCTAAGCTCATGCAAGTGAAGGACCCTGCCTCGGTCACCGCGCTCGAAGTCGTCGCCGGAGGTAAGCTGCACCAAGTTGTCGTTGATACAGACGTCACCGGTAAAGCACTTTTGGCTAAGGGTCAACTCAAGAAGCGTGTGACGATAATTCCGTTGAACAAAATCGACAGCCGAACGGCTACGGATCGTCAAATTGCCGCGGCGTCGAGCGTAAGCAAGGGCGAAGCCTCTCTCGCTCTCAGCCTCGTGACGTATGACGACGACGTGCAAAACGTGATGAAGTATGTTTTTGGTAAGGCTTTCGTCTGCAAAGATCAGACCACGGCAAAGGCTGTCGCGTATGACAGAGATGTCATGTTGAACTGCGTCACCGTCGAGGGCGACATGTTCAACCCCAGCGGTGTCATCAGTGGAGGCTCTCGTAACACCGGCAGCGCGGTGCTGACTAAGCTTCACGCGTTGTACAAGGCTGAAGATGCATTGGCCAAAGCTAAGACTCGCGCCGAGTCCGCGTTGGAAACCGCCAAGGTGGCAGCCAAGGAGGCGAAAGAGGCGCAAAAGTTGGAAGACGAGTTGGATCGTCACGAACACGCGCTCGGTTTGTTGAAGGAGAAAGTCAGCGGTTCAGAAGTGCATCAACTCGCCGAAAAAGTTCGCAAATTCGAACAAGATCTAGCTGACGCCAAAAACACGACGGAGGAGGCCAAGGCGAAGAAGGTTGAGGCTGCACAGACAGCTGCGGCGCTTGAGAAAGAAATCAAGAGCTTTGAAAAGGAGCGCGATTCACGTTTGAAAGAAGCTGAAAAGGCTTTGAAAGAGGCGAGAAACGCAGTCACCAAAGCTCGAGCGCAAATTAAAGAGAAAGAAGAGTTTGTCACTAGCGCGCGGATCGAGAAAGAAGCTGCGGTTTCGGAACGCGCGGCGCTCGATGAGCAAATCAACGAACGCGCCGCCGCCGTCGCGGAGTTGCGAGCCGAAGTCGAGACTATGCAAGCGGCCGTGTCGGAGAAGCAACGTGAATACGACGTCGTCGCAGCTGAGCTTGAAGACCGGCGCGCGCGTGTCGCTGCGTGCGATGTCGAAATCTCTAAGCTGCTTAAGCGCAAGGAGAAACTCGAAGCCGCAGCGCAGGAACACGGGTTGGAAATGAAGAAGCTCGAGTATCAAATCACGCGCCATGAAAACGAAGCGAAGGATGCCGAGGCGCATCTCGATAATCTTAAGAAAGAACATCAGTGGGTCGCGAGCGAGAGCGCGCTGTTTGGTCAGTCCGGAGGTGATTATGATTTCAAGAAGCGTTCCCCTTCGCAAGCGCAAGCGGAACTTGCAGAGTGCGAAGAAGCGCAGGCGACGCTCGGGAAGCGCGTGAACAAGAAGGTCATCGCCATGTTTGATAAGGCTGAAGCCGAGTTCAAAGAATTGCAAGAAAAGCGTCGCATCGTGTTGAACGATAGATCGAAGATTCAAAAGGTGATCACCGAGTTGGACGAGAAGAAGCGTGAGGCTTTGCAGCTGACTTGGGAAAAGGTCACCAAGGACTTTGGTTCCATCTTTTCCACTTTGCTCCCAGGGACGAGCGCCAAGCTCCAACCTCCCGAAGGATGCACCGTGATGGATGGTTTGGAAGTCAAGGTCGCTTTCGGGGAAGTTTGGAAGGAATCGCTCACCGAACTTTCGGGCGGTCAGCGATCGTTGCTCGCGTTGTCTTTAATTCTCGCGCTTTTGCTCTTCAAGCCTGCGCCGATTTACATTTTGGACGAGGTCGATGCTGCGCTGGATCTTTCGCACACGCAAAATATCGGACGCATGATCAAGCAGCACTTCCCGTTCTCCCAATTCCTCGTCGTTTCGCTGAAGGAAGGCATGTTCAACAACGCAAATGTTATTTTCCGCACCAAGTTTGTGGATGGCTTATCGACTGTGACGCGATCGGTGCCCGCTTTGAAGGACAAGGAAGACAATACTCGTCCAGATGCGCCAAACGCACTCGCAGCGGCCGCGGCAAAACGTCGCGCGCCGACCAAACAGGGCAAAGAAAATTAATCTCGCGTAGACGCTCCGTGTAAGAATATGAATCCTTTTTCGTTTACGAGTCACACTAAAAATAGAATGCAGGTCAAGGAGCTTCGAGCCATGAAAAAAGTTCCAACGCAGTTCCTCCCTCTATTTGAGGTGGGTGAATCGTTCGAAGATGCCCCTGAGAAGAACGTCGCCGTCCTCCAAGACGAACCGGTGGCGCGCGAGGCTATTTTCATCACTGAAACGCCAGAGGAGAGCGCGGAGTATGATTTCGACTACGATCGATTCCATCCAAACGCGCGAGCAGCTTTGTGTGCACTAAAGTTTGCGCTTAAACATCCACCATGCGCACCGCATTCTGACAAGCTCATCTCCGAGCTACATTACCTGAAACTCACGGTTTCTGCGGGTAATCGAAGAGTCGCGCCGAACGAGTTAGCCGCGCAGCCGCGCGCCATCAGACGCAACGATGAATTATCCGCCGAGGAGAGTCGTAAAGTACTCGAGCTCGAGCGCACGCTTGAAGTACTGAGGCTCCGAGTGGCCCAACTAGCGTCCATGGAAGATGATCAAAGAATTAGCGATTGACTTACTACAATGGTTATGCTTTCGCCGTCGAGGTTGAAGCGCCAGACAAATCTTGAATGAGTTGTCCAGCGTTCGCGAGCGAGGCGCGCATGCCTTCTAAACCTTCCGCGCGTTTGTGTAGCGCACTTTCCTGGCATGCGCGAATAAGCACGGCGAATGTGATTTCGGTGGGCATAAGTCCATCGATGCGTTGCATATCGTCGAGCACGCTGAGTCCTCGCGTGACTTCGCCGCTTCGCACGTGCGCCCCGATGAGAGCATTGTACACCGCAGCGTTCCGTGGAACATCCCAATAGTTGCGCATTTTCTCCATCACGGCCTCCGCTTCGAGGTCTCGACCTTGGCATCCCAAGCAGTGAATGTACGCTCCGCACATGACGGTGTGCGGGATGATTCGGTTGCGCAACATCTCCGTCCAAACGCCGTCCGCCGCGATGTACTCTCCGCTTCGCTCGGCAGCAGATATGAGCTGCGTGAAAGTGTACGAGTCTGGCTGGATTTTCGAGCGTTTCATCTCGTCATACACTTCAGTGCATCCTTCCCAGTCCCCGTACCTCGCGTATCCGCCCAAGAGCGCGTTGAAGGTGTACGTCGTGACGATCATCGTTGAGTTGCGCATAGCGTCGAAAACTTCGTTCGCGTGCGCCATGTCGCCGGCACGTCCTGCCATGGTGATGATGGCATGCATCAACGTCGCGTCCGGACGCACGTCGTACTTTTTAATACGTTTTGCGACCGCGTTACCTTCGATCCAGCGTCGACAATTATCGAACGCCGTCAGCGTCAACGAAAACGCTAAGCTCGTCGGTTGAACTCCAGGCTCACGCGCCATCTCGTTGAGTACGGCCAACGCCTCGTCCGGCTTCGCCTCATCTCTCAACGCCGTGAGCACGGCTGTGTAAGTGTACAAATTTCTCGGTTTGCCCTTGTCGCCCATGTCCCGAAACACTTGATACGCCCCGCTCCAATCACTCACGCGATTGAGTGCGGCGATCACCGCAGACGCGATCTCGTTACAAATCAAGCTCTCATCATTCTCCGCGATACCGCGCTGCCACAAGTTTTGCACCGTTCGCGTTTGCGTCAGCGTCTTCGCCGCGCTGGCGAGCGACACGTACGTAAACTCATTCGGCGCGTACCGCCCTTGCTTGCGCGACATCCACAAATACAGCGCGTGCGCGCGATCGAAGCTCCCACGCTCACCGAGCTCCTTAATGGCAAAGTTAAGCGTCGACGTGGTGAATTTAAACTTCCCACCCTCGGGATTCACCGCGCTCGCGACGACGTCCCACGCGATGCGTTCGCCCTGCGCCGGCGCGTCGATAGATTCCATCGCCCGCACGATCCGTTCCCCCGCGCGCAACGGCGGCCTCCCGCTTCCACTCGCCGCGCCATCCCCGCGTCCACCGCCTCTCGTCTCCCTTTTTTGCGCGTGCGTCGGTTCCCTCTTACTCGCGTTCACGTGCCTCTGCAGCGCCCCGTGCGACGACTTCGTCACCCTCAGATCCACCTCCGTCGTCGCCTTCCCTCGTCCTCCCTCCCTCGCGCGCGCGTCGTTCACCGTCCGTCCTCGCGCCGGCGCGTACCTCTGCCCTCGACGCGTCCCCGTCCCTCGCGCTCGCGCGTCGCTCGCGCGTCGCGTCGTCCCGACCCCGCCGCCGCGCGTCTCGTCTCGCGTCTCCTCCCCCACCCCGCGCGCGCTCGTCCCGTCGTCCCGTCGCATCGCGCGCGCGTCCCGCGTCGTCGCGTTCGCTCGCGCGCGTCCATCGCGGTCGTCGCGCGTCGCGTCGTCGTCGCGCGTCCCGTCGGTGCCGCCGCCGGCGCGCGCGCGCGCGCGCGCGATTCGTCGCGCGCCGTCGCGTCGCGCCGTCGTCGGCGCCCGCGCGACGCGCGATGGCGCGACGCGCGTCGCCGTCGTCGCCGCCGGCGCCATGACGTCGGCGTCGCGGCGTCGCGCGCGCGCGTCCGCGGCGACGCGCGCGCGCGCGATTCGGATAGCGCGAGTCCCCTGACCGTTGAGTCGTGATCCGTCGGTATGCGCAAACAGTCACACACGTGTCGGCGACCGACCGCGGCTCTGTTGACATTTTTTATAGAGCGTCATTGGAGGTATTCTAGTACCTCAGCGTTCATATAAGGACGGTGCGTATACCTATTTACCAGAGAAATGGCAAAGGCCCTTTCGTCAGCACGCGTCAGCACCACGCGGCAGCACGCGTTTGGTGTTACGCACGCACTGGCACTGATTGCCGCGACGCGCGCGCGTCGCCACTCGCGCGCGCGATCGACCTCGTTCGACGCGACGACGCGACGGTGAAAGACGCGCGCGACGCGCGAGACCGGCGACGCGCGAAACCGGCGACGCGATCCGCGCGCGGCGTGAGAACGTTCCGCGAACGACGCGTGCGAACTTTCGACGCGTGCGAACGACGCGAGCGAACTTTCGACGCGTGAGAGTCGCGAGCGAGGACGAAAGCGCGCGGGAAAAGCGGCATGACGTCGTCTTCGAAGGGCTCGCGCGATGGTGGCGTCGCGCGGCGCGTCGCGGTGTTCGCCGCGACGGCGATCGTGGCGTACGCGGTGGCGGGCGTGGCGACGACCAGAGAGGGACTGGCGCGAGTGGTGCTCTCGACGACGAAGACGAACGATGGACGCGCGCCGATGTGGGCGAAGGAAGGACACGCGCCGCTGAAGGCGTTCTTCAACGATGCGATGGCTGACGCGCCGACGGGATTGACGCGCGACGAGCGCCGCGCTGCGCGGGCGCTGCGCGCCGCGCGCAAAGCGGCGCGCGCCGGCAACGGGCAATCGGAGACGACGTTCACTCTTTCAAAGTCGTGGAAGTTGCATCGCTTGGCCAAGCTCGGGATCACGGAGGTATTGACGGATGATGACGAAGAGCCGAACGCGCTCTCCGATGTGTCGTTCACGAGCGCGCAGACCAAGGGCGCGCAGACGGCGTTTGATTTCTCGGAGGAGGAAGCAGAAGCCGCACCACAAAATCAAACTGAAGATTTTCTCGCGGACAATTACGACGCTGAAGAAAAGATCGAGACTAGCGTTGATTCGGTGATTACCTCGTCGCCGGATGCGGTGTTTGCGGCACAGTTTGGGAATCACACATGTGTACAACAGTGCGCCGACGACGCCGACGTCGCGCAAATCATCGGCGGTTCCGGCTGCACTGCGCTTCAAGCGAACGACAACGTTTTCAAGTGCTTGAACGAAAAGTGTTCATGCGAGGAAGCCGTGGCTTTACACGAAACTTTGCTCTACGTTTGTGACGCGAATGAGGTTGGGAAGAACTTTTCATTCGTTCGACTCAACCAATTCTACGTCGACACTTTGGATGACGCGATCGACGAGTGCCAGGTCACCGATCTTCTTGACTCAGTCGTTTCTTCTCAGAACACGTACTGCGACAGTAACGAAGATCAAGACTCGACTATCTCGAATGTCACCGCCGCTGCGCTGGGTCAAGGATGCCACCGCGGCGGCGACCGCCCAAAGGTGGCCAATTGCATAGTCCACAAGTACTACTTTGCACGCTGCGACTACTGGGCCGGTTGCAGACGCGGATGCAACTCCTGGGATTATCCCATCCGTTGGAAGCATTGCGGCTGGTGCTGTCATCGATGTGTAAACTTCCCGTGCGGGGTGCATTGCCGTTGTAGATGTCGGCGCTGGCGCTGTCGCTGCAGCTGCCACACGAGATGGTGCCGTCGTTGCTGGCATTTACCAACGTATCGACCGAGGTGCCGCAAGGATAGATATTATCGGCAAAATAAATGCGATATTTGCTCGCCCGGCTACCGCGTAACACGCAATGGACGATGTCAACTTTACGGATGGATTCAAGCCATAGTCGACGGCATCAACGCCGTGAAGCAAGGGATCAAATACATCAAAAATGTCATCCCGAACACAATTGACAACATTAAGAACATGTTCACGAACGTCAAGACGCAAGCGAATACGGCGGTTACGAAACTGACAGAGCTCGCCGATCAAATCGCGCAGAAAGTGACGGATCTCGCCGATGAAGTGGTTTCCAGTGTCATCTTCATCAAGCCGGCGACTTTCTTGCAAGCAATCGAGAGCGCCCTCCTTTCGTGTGACAACGCTCAATCCGCGCTCGGCTCCACCAAAATCAGCGCACATGAAGCAACGTCCCTTGGATTGCTCGATCCGGCGAATTCACACGTGCTTGAGGAAAAGCTTGGTGATATTTTTGGCAAATCCCGTAGCGGAGTTTCTCCCATCCAAGAATGGCGGTCTGATGATACGTCTTCGCTCGGAGTCGGACAGTGTGTGGCTCATTGCGGCGCTGGGATGTGTCTGCCCACGACAATACCGGCAATGACATACGAAACGCCTGATCACGGTATGCCCTTTCCGGATTCTATCCATTTGGTCAAATATAAGCCGGACGCGGTGATCGTCAACGTGGCGGCGAACCCCGTCTCAGTATGCGTCAAGATGACGGAATTCAGCATCCCTACGACCGCCGCCGAATCAATCGTCAATGCTCTGGTTGATCAAATCAAACCAATCCTACTCGCTGGCGTCGATGAAGTCAAACAGTGGGGGAAGAACGCCGCAAAAGGCATGAAAAACGCAGCCGTCGCCGTCGAAGACGGCGCAAACGACATGGCTGGATTTGTCCAAGGGATCCCGGATAAGCTCAACAATCTGGTAGGTCGACGTCGGTTACTCGCCGATGCCACGCCGTCAGACCAAGATCTCATCGACGTCTCGTTCGCGCTCGGTCGTCTGATGGCTCAGCAAAACAGGCTTCGTGAAAAAACCGAAGCAGACGTCAGGCTCTCCTTGGATGAGCTCCGAGCGAGGCTCCAAGCGCTTCCGCACTTTTCGCACGCTCATCCGACGCACAAGGGCGCGGCAAATCACGCAACGGCCAATCTTGGTGGTAATTTTCTCAGTGACGCGAGCGACGGACTCGTGAACGCGATGAAGCTCGCCTTCCAAGACATGAAGAACATGAAGATGATTGCTCGCTCGACACTGGTCTTGGATTTGAACGTCGAGTTCAACACCGATGCGACTGCCTATCGTTTCGACGATCTCTTGAACAACGGTGAAGGGTACACGATGATGATCGATCAAAGCATCCCGATCGGTCTGGGGTTCACCATCGCCATCACCGGTCGGCTTGATGTTAAGATGCCTTACTACTTCATCGCAGAAAGTGCCGGTAACTTTGCCTACAACGTGGCGTCGAACGATTTCTGGGTCGAGTTCGGCTCCGACGAAGGTAGCGGCGTGCTGAGACTTAACGACAACCCGCAGGTGACTATCACGCCGTCTGGCACTGGGCAAAGCTCGGTATCGTTTAAGGTATCGACTACTCTTCGTGCGAGTGATTTCAAGGTTTCCGTGTGCTTTGGCGACATCATTTGCTCTGGCATCGAGGCGCAGTTCTTCCAAAGTGTCAGCGCTGGCGCGGACAGTCTATCGGCTACGACGGATGAGGAATGTTTCAATGGCGCGACGGAATTCAAAGCCATGTTCGCCGACACCTTCACCGGGTATTACGACGAAAACAGCGGCGAGTGCCGACTGCGCCAACGCGGCAGCATCAACGCCGCCGGTCAATACGTCGAAATCCCCAAACCCGATGTTAACGTTGCCTTCACCACCGTCGTGCTCGGTGACAAGGATTGTGTCAGTCCCGTCTCGCTCTACGAATACTCCGCCCGCGAGTCTTGGCTCTCGGACGCACAGATGGCTACTTTAACCAGCAAAACGTGCGCGGCGCCGGCTGACGGCGACGGCGACTTTGTCACGTCGTCGTGTTCGGCATGCGACACCGCCCGCGCGCAGGGCTGCCACTCATAGCGTTGTGACGCACAATTTTCACACGCGCAAAGATCTCGATTGCGCTTTTCATTTCGTCTATCCTACGGTGTAATGAAATATTCAGTAGTGCACACTTTTGATTAAAACGTGAAAATTGGCCCTGCGCGCACGAAACGGCTAGGCGTAGATCGGGCAGTCGGTCGGACACGCGTCGACAGCGGCGCCACAATCCTCCACAGGATCTGTGCTGGCAGCGCACGACGTCGAATGGCTGGATCTATACTGTGCGCGGCTCGTCATGTCCAAGAGCGACAGAGGCTGGACGCACTCGGTGTCGCCGCGTACTTCGGTGATAATATCGGTAGTCACGAACGGTTTGGGATACTCGACGTACAAGCCGGCGCCGACGACGTTGGCACTTGCGCTGCATTGGTTTGAAGTTGTCGGGTAGGACGTGAGGAATTCGCCAAAGACGGGAGACAAACCGGTGCGTCCGTTGTAACAAGAGGAGTCCGTGGACGCGCCGACCCCGTCGTTTAGAACGGAATCCGCGCCGAATTGAATCCCTTGTTTGATTGTGACTTCGGGGCCGATGCAGATGATGCCGCCCCAGCAGAGTTTGATGTGGAATTCTTCGAGCGCTGCCACGACGCCGACCTTGAGGCTCGAGGAAATCGTGCCGTCGATCGTCGGCGTGATGTCCAAGCTTGCCGAAGACTTAGGCGCGACGGTGGCGACGCCGTCGGAGATGCTCACCGTGTAACCAACATTTTTACCCTTGATCTTGTACCCGAGCTTTCCGCTGCCTTCTGCGAGCAAGAAATATGGGAGTTGAACTTTCGCGACGCCTCCGACGACCAAAACGAATCCAGTCGGGCCGATGGGTGTGATCTTGAACAATTCCTGATTGGCTTGGCCGTCAAGGAGATCACCTTCTTGAAAGAGAGCTCCTTTGGCGTCGAATTCCAATGTTTGCTCAAAATCGACGTCGAAAGAAACGCCAGTGGAGATCGTATTCAAGGCGCCTCGAAGAACTGATATGATACCGTCCTCGATGACGCTGAAGTCGAGCTTGAATCCGCCGAGGTGGGCGATGTCTCGGCGCGCTCTAGATTTGGGATCCGCCATAGGTTTCATGTTGTGCATGTGCGGATCATTCGAAACCAAGTTATGAATTTCGGCAATAGCGCTCAACGCCTTCTTCTGCATCAAGTTGACGCGTTGGATGTACTCCTCGACGATGTGTCCAAGCACCAGCGCTCGTTCGTGTTTGGTTAGTTGCTCGAATTCTTGCGTGTCACCAGACAAGAGCTTACGTCCAAAGCCCGGGACGTTAATGTTTGCGACGGTCGATTTCACCGACGAAAAGATGTCCGTGAGCGATTCGCCGATTTCGTTCACGAAGTCGGTGATTCCATCGGCCCAACCCGTGATGGCTTTGACTGCGTCATCGACGATCGGCTCGACAACTTTGACGAACTCAAGTGCGACGTCGTTCAACACACTCATGTCCAACCCAAAATGCGTTACCCCGGCGCATGCTTTGATGTTGCCATCGACAAATGCCTTGACGTAATCGGGTTGGAAACGCTCAAACCGAGGCTCGTCCGGGACAGAGCTCGTTTTGGTGAGTGAGAAAACGCCATCTGAGTAATCTGGGTGCTTTTTTAGGATGTCCTTGACGTCGAGCTGGTAGCACAGCGCGCCTGCGCAAAGATTGTGACTGCACGAACCTCCGAGTGGAGCGCTTTCAGAAGGTGCGGCGTAGTGCGATGCGATTTCCACACCGTATACTGCCTCCAACACGCGCTTGCGCACGTCGTGGTGCCGCCTCGACTTCACTGTTTTTCGATCGGCGCCCAAAGACGCGCTGTCGTCGTTGTTGCATCCCGCAGCCTGACTGAGTCCGTTCATGAGGGCGTTGGCATTCGGCACAACGGCTGACACTTCGTCATAAACCAAATCGGCGAGTTTTGAGCCGAGATCTGCGAGGTCACCCGCGAGAGACGCGATCGCGTTCCCGATGCCGTGTATGTCTTCGATGAGATCATTCTTGAAATCGTTTATGGTATCCAAACCATCGTCGATCTTGTTCTTCAAAGAGTCCAGCTCTGACGCCCAGTCGTCCCAGAATGCTCCGAGTGCAGCTACGCGAAGCTTAGCTCCGAGCTCAGGGTCCGACGTATCGATCGACGCTTTGAACATCTCTTCAGCTTGCTTCAAGTCCTCATCCGTCATGTTGAAGTCTTTCTTCAAAGCTTCAGTATCCTCGACGCACGCCCCGGAGCTGTCCATCTTGAAATATTGATCGCACGAGTCGCACTCACGCGTCTCGCTGTTCATCAACCAGCCGTACTCGCACTCGATGCACTCACCTTTGCGGGTTCCTTCGTACGCGCACGGCATGGAGTATGCTTCATGCGTGCTCGTGCAAATCCTACGTGTCCAAGTGCAGCGAGAACACGTATCACCATCGCACGTATCGCAGGTGTATGCCGGGCAGCTCCATTTCTCTGTCGTGCTGCCGTGTACACGAAGAATACCCGTGCGCGACGAGTTGGCGCCGCACATTGGTGCCTCATATGAGCAAGTAGAGATGACGTTAGCTTGAGCGACGCAGTGCGCCGGCGCCGGATCATCCGCTGGCAACGAGCAGGGCGCGGCCTTAATATTGCCAGAGTCGTCCGTGTCTCGGATAGGGGTCAGAATGCTGAGCACACTGTGAGCCTTTCCACAGTGCGCTTCGACCGCCGAGACGGTTTCGTCCAGAAAATTGGCGTATTCGGGGCCGTTAAACTTTCCGTCCGCCTTCATCGGCGCGTCGCAAATGTAAAACAACGCCTCGATGAGTTGATACGATTCGTGACAACCGCACGCGTCGTGAATGCACGAGATGAGCTCGTCATTGTCACTACTCACGGCGTGATCGCACGTCGACTCGACGTCAATGTCGCCGCCGCACGTCGCCGCGCACGGGAACGTCAACTTTAAATCGGAAAATATCCTACCCGGCGACGTCGCATCGTACGAATTCACCTGATTGTACATAATATCCGTTTCCGTATCGTCGGACGGATCGCCCACGACGTTCCCAGAGCCCTCGGTTGAGATTACCAGCGCGTCCGCGTCGACGTTCGCGCTCGCCGTCGTCCCCAAGCTCGGCGCGCTCGGCGTCGACCACGCCGTCGTCTCCGGCCTCGCCGCTGTCGTCGTCGTTGGAATCCATCGTCCCACGCTCATCTTCCACGTCGTTTCCCCGCCGTCGAGCGCGAGCGCGACGCCCACGGTCACGCCCAGCACGCACGCGAGCGCGTCCAATCCCCAGCCGCGTCCGCGTCCTCGCGTCCGCGTCTCCCCCAACAACGGCGTGGACGCGTCCGCGCCCGAAAATCCGAGGCGCGCTCGAGATCCGAGACCCGCGCCCGAATACCGACCCATCTCTCACGTCCTCGCGTTCCCGCGCGCTTTCGTCCTCGCTCGCGTCGTTCGCACGCGTCGAAAGTTCGCACGCGTCGTTCGCGGAACGTTCTCACGCCGCGCGCGGATCGCGTCGCCGGTTTCGCGCGTCGCCGGTCGCGCGCGTCTTTCACCGTCGCGTCGTCGCGTCGAACGAGGTCGATCGCGCGCGCGAGTGGCGACGCGCGCGCGCGTCGCGGCAATCGAGCGTAACACCAAACGCGCGGTCGGTCGCCGAAATCGTAAAGCACGTCGCACTGCGTGCGCATACCGACGGATCACGACTCAACGGTCCGGGGACTCGACGCCGACGCGAAAACGACCGTTGGCGTCGCGGCGACGCGCGCGGCGACGCGACACACGACGACGCGCGCGCGATGCGCGCGAATCGCACGCCGACGACGATGCGAAAACGCGCGTTCGGCGCCGAGGTGACGAACTCTCCCGACGCGCGCGACGCGCGCGATGGAGGTCGAACGACGACGCCGAACGACGCGAAGACGCGCGCGATGTCGACGCCGAGAGGGACGGGCGCGGTGACGCCGCGAGCGACGCTGACGCCGCGAGCGAGCGCGCTGCTGCGAGATCAGCGACAGTTGGCGTCGCCGCTTCGAGCGGCGATATCGCCGACGCGACCGAGCTCGATGGTGAAGTCGAGCGTGAAGTCGAGCGAGAGCGCGACGAAGCGGGACGCGGCGCGGTTGCGCGAGCTGAATTCGATGCTGTTGAAACAGTTGTCGACGGCGCGGTCGGCGGCGGCGGAGGCGGAGAGCGCGAGGGAGACACTCGGGGAGGCGATGGCGCGGGAGGTGGCGAAGTCGAAGACGCTGGCGAAGGATGTGGAGGATAAGGCGGAGGCGCTGCGCGCGGCGGCGAAGCGAGCGAAGAAGGAAAGTAAGGATTCGGCGGAGGACGTCAAGGCGGAGGCGGAGCGATTGCGAACGTTGAACGCGAGGCTTATGAAGGAGGTTTCCATCGCGAGAGCGGTGGTGAAGGCTCGAGAGCACGAGGAGGCGACTTTGAAGGCAATCGCGGGGAAATCGGACGAGCGCGCCAACGCGCTCGAGGCTGAGATTGACGCCAAGCAACGGACGCTCGAAAGAGTTCAACTCGCGCTAGTTTCGGCGACAGAGCGAGCTGCGGATAGCTTGCGAGCAAATATGAAGGTGGAGAAGCTCGCCGAGACGAACGCGGTGTTGATGGGCGAGTTGGCTGCGTTGCGCGAATCCGCGGCGAGCGATTCCCAGGCGCTGCGCGCGCAAATCGCCGCCAAATCGGATGCCTTGATCGAGGCCAAGGCCGATCTCGCGGCCGCGGAGGACGAGGTCAATGCGCTGAGCGGCGCGAAATCCGACGTTGATAACCTTCGTTCTCTGAACGCGACGCTGATGCAGCAAATAAAGTCTCTTCGTTTCAAGGCTGACGAGGCGCTCGACGTCTCTCGCGCGCTCGAGGGCAAGGAACGCGAATTGGCCAAGGTGTGCGATGATCTGAAGGTTGCTGAAGACGCCAAGAGCGCGGCTGAGGACGACGTCATGAAGTTGCGACAACTCAACGTGACGTTGCTTCAACAAATCTCCGCGCTTAAGGAGAATTCAGAGGTGGACGGAGCGGCGCTCGAAGCCAAGCAGTCGGAACTCGAGGCGGCGCAAATGGCGCTCGAACTCGTCGAAGAGGAACAAGAGCGCACGCAGAACGACGTCACGAAGCTTCGCGAATTGAACACCGTCATCATGTCTCAAGTCAAAACGCTGAAGAAGTCGTCCTTGGATGATCGAGCAGCGTTCAAGGCGGACATGGATGCCAAGAATGCCGAGTTGTCGCGCGCGCGTGTCGAACTCGCGCGACTCGAACAGTCCAACGGCACGTCCGAAAGTGCTCTCGAAAAGGCTCGCATGAGACAAGCGGCGTTGGACGGCGAAGTCACGACTTTGAAAAAGATTGCTGAAGAGAACATGGCGACGAACGCGCATCTCACCGGCCAAATCGAAGCAAAACAGCTCGAACTCGCCGATGTCAAGGAATCTCTCGCGACGGCCGAGGCCAAGGCTGCGAAACTCGAAGCGGCAGAATATGACGTATCCAAGCTTCGCGAGCTGAACTCTGTCCTCATCGCGCAAGTGAAGACGTTGCGATCCGTCGAAGCGGAGAATGCGTCTCTCACCGCGGCCTTGCGCTCGCGCTCAGCTGAGCTCGAAAAAGCGCAGCTTCAACTCGCTGCCGCCGAGCGTGCCAAGGCTACAGGTGAAAAGGTTTCGGAAAGTGAAATCGCCAACTTGCGCGAGCTCAACACGCGCATCATCCAGCGCATGGGCGAGGTAAAGGAGGAGCAGGAAAAGAAGTTCCAACAACTCATCGACACGAAGACGCTTGAGCTTGCGAGTGTCAAGGCGGAGCTGGCAGAGGCGACGAAGGAGCTCGCCATCGGTCGCAAAGATGCGATGGCGCTCGAAAAATCGCTCGAAAAGTTGAGAACGATGAATGCAGAGTTGAACGGGTCGATCAAGGCGTTGGAAGCGGAGATTGAGGGCGAGAAGAAAGCGACGCTTGAGATGCGCCAGGCGATTCTCGACGCGCAGGCAGAGTGCGCTAGTCTCAAAGGGCGTTTGTCGGCGAAAGACGACGAACTCGAATCTGCATGGTCTGCGCTTATGTGTGTGAACGCCGATTTGAAACACGCTTTGCACGACGCCACGGGTATGCGTGCTCTGGCGGAGAAGCGCCACGGAGAGCTCGAAGAGGCGAACGTCAACGTCGATCGCTTGCGTGAGCTGAATCACATGATGATTGAACGTCTGCACAACGCCAAGAAGGCTGCGCTCGAAGCGGAGGCATTGAACGCTGAATTTGCCGCCGCGCGTACTCAAGCCGAAGTTACGGTTCGTTCAGAAGAGGCGAAGGTTGCCGCGCTTGAACAAAAGCTCAAGGAGAAGGACGAGGAGTACGCGACGACGACGCTCGCGCTGCGCGCCGAGATGGAATCCGGAAACTCAGCCTCCGCGCAACGTTTGGCCAATCTCCAAGCGCAAATGCATTCCCAGACCCACTCGCTTGAGCGCCAACTCGAGTACGCCAACTTGGACCTGCAAAAGGTTCAACGATCGGAGGCGGCGCACATTGAAGACCAACGGCGAAGCGCCGAAGAAATCGAATCTCTCGTCGCGCAACTCGAGCTCACGGAGAGCGACGCGAAGAAGGACGCCAACGCGATGAACAAACATATCTTCGCCCTCCAATCCAAGGTAGCCGCGCACGAAGCATCCAATAAAGCCTTGACGAAGAAGTTGAACTCGTCCAAAGCTGAGATCAAAGCGCTCGAGCAAAAGCTCGCCGACGCGCAAAGCACGTCGAGCAAGAGATGGACTGATTTGGCTGCGGCATCGCGAGATTTACAAGAAGCGTTTACAGCCAACAAAGTTAAAGATACCATCATTGCAACCATGCGCACAGAACTCAAGGAGCTCACGAACACGGCTGAGTACTTCACCCGACTCGCGCGAGAGCACGGCGAAGAGGCGAAAGACTTCAGCGTCAAGTTATCGCAAGCGGAGGGTCAAGTCGTCTCGCAAGAGAAACGAATCGGACACCTCTGCGCGTCGTTGGAAGAAACCGAGATCGCGCGAAACGAGTTGTCCCAGAAGGTTGTCGCGCTCGAGCGCAAGGGTGGCGTCGCAGAGATGACCATTCGCGCCGCTGCTGAGCACCTGTATAAAGCGAACGAACGCGCGCGGTCTTTGGAGCACCAACTCAAATCGGAACGCGCTGATTTTGAGCGAACGCAAGCGGCGTTGACTGAAACGCTGAACGCTGCCGAACGTTCTATGGAAGCCAACATGCAAATCATTTGCGACCTCGAAGCCAAGTACCAAGAAACTTTGCAGCTCTTACTCGTCGAGCGCGAGCACAGTGCCGAAGTGCGCGACGAGATGCGCAAGGAACTTCAATTCGTCAACGAAGAGCTCGACGCCACGTCTGCGGATCTCGAAATCATGATTGAACGGAATAACTCTGGCATCTTGCTCAAAGTCGCGGACAACGCGATGTGCAAGCTTGTGTTCTCCGCCGCGCCAAAGATTTCTGCGCGCGGCGTCAAAGCCGTCATTCGTCTCGGCATGCTCGGCGGTATCGCCGCGTTGATTGGTCAAACCGTGCGTCAACTCAAGACTAAGGTGGTCGACAAAGCCACCTCGCAAACGCCGCGCGCGTCTTTCCGCTTCGCCTTCCGAGGTTGATTGTTTATTTCGTCGTGTCGGCGTCGCGTTTCATTAATATTAACACGCAGCGCCTCACAAAGCCACGCTGAACGACACCGCCTCGCGCCTTCGAGTTCGCCTTCGTAGACCAAATGCGCCTGGTGTCGTCACCGACCGCGTGCGCTCCGCACCGCGCGCACGCGCGCCGTCGTCGCGGCGTTTCCGTCGCCTCGACGAGCGCCTCGTGTCCCGAGCTGTCGCGCGTTTTAGACGTCATCACCACGCGCGGTACGCCGTTCGCGCTCGCGCGCGACGACATCGCCGAAAATTGCGTACACATCACAGACATACGCGCGACGCGCGGGCGCGACGACGTCGCGGCGATGCACGAGCGGTACGTTGAGAGAGCCGGGACGGATTTGAGAGAAGTATCTCACGCGACGGTGTCGTTGCGGGCGGTGGCGCAGAACGAGTACGTGGTGCAGTGGTCGACAACCTTCGTGCCAGAAAAGATGAAGTTTTTGTACGATTTAGCGCTGAATTGGCCGCTCGGGGCGTTGGAGATCGAGAAGAAAGACATCCTCGATCGACAAGGCGAGATTAGCAAGTTTACGTATCGCGCGTTATTCGCTCTGCTCAAACGCGCCGCTCTGGAGGGAAAGATGCGGATCCCGATAGCAAAAATTGAGGGTGCGAGTCGCCTAGTATTTGACGGCGGAAAACTCGAGCGGCACGAGGAATCGCTGACGCTCGTGTCCGCGATTAACGCGGGTCGCGTTCGCAACAAGCGCGTCGCGCGAGACCTACTCGAGTACCTCGATTGCCGCAAACCTCCCGGGACGTCGTTAGAAGCGTGGGACGACGCGGTGCTAGAAAAGTGCGATTATTACTCCGTGCCTGGAATGCGTCAGCTCGACGTGGACGGCATGGATGCGACGTCTTCCAACGTCGAAGACGCCACCGCCGTGCTCGGCTTCTTCACGCTCGTCACCATCGCATTCGGTTTCGGTTTCGGCGCGTGGTACATGCACGGCGTGCAACAAGAAGCCGTGTTCCGACAAATGCTCGCCGAAGGCGCGTATTGACGTCGTTTTTCTGTATCGATTATTACACAAAGAAGACGCGTCTCCTCCGCCCCGCGCGCGCGTCTCGTCGTACCCCCCCTCATCGTCCCGGCGGTCGCATTCCCGGCGGCGGTCCTCCTCCCGGCATCATCATCCCCACCGGCGGTCCTCCCACTCGCGGCGCCCCCATCGCGGTCGCCGGCGGCATCCCTCGTCCCGCCCCGCTCGCCGTCCCCGTCCCCGCGCTCGCGATTCTCGCCTTTTTCCCGCTCCCCACCGGCGGTCCCTCCACCGTCAGCGACACCACTTCCTCGCCCCGGACCAGCACGAATCCCAGCACCCGTCGCACGTGTCGCTCGTCCTCGTCGACGCCCTTCTTCGGCGGCAGCTTCCGATGCTCCTCGCAATCGCTCAGCACGACGTTGACGTGCCGATCGAACGCGGTGAACGTGCCGACGAGCGCGCGTCCGTCGACGAGGGTGACGCGCACGCGGTGGTTGATGAAGGCGAGCATCTTGCTCGTGCGCGAGACGCCCATGGCGAGCGTCGCTCGGCGCGCGCGCGTGTGCCGCGCGCGGCGCCGCGCGGCGGCGCGGGGTCGCGGGATGGGTTTGTCGGGTGTATGTATTTAGGGTTTACGTTGATAGTCGTATGCGCGCGTAGAGTATACGTGTCGTGCGCGTGTATTCGACGGGTGGTGACTCAACGCGAGGGGGGTCGGGCGCGCGCGACGCCCGGGTGTTTCCGACACTCGCCGACGCGCGCGCGATGCTCGACCTCGTCGCGGGCGTCGCGCTGTGGGCGAGCCCGCCGGCGATCAAGTTCCCGGGACTCGTCGTCCTCGGCGTCGCGCGACGCGCGAGGGCGCGAAAGCGCGACGATGGGACGCACCGACGCGATGACGACGACGCGGGCGCGCGCGACCGCGCGGTCGATCTGCGCTGGCGCGACGTCGCGCTGACGATTCGCGACAAGAAAACGACGCGCGCGAGGCGCGTGCTCGAGGCGTGCGACGGCGAGGCCAGGGCGGGGCGATTGCTGGCGATCATGGGACCGAGCGGGGCGGGGAAGTCGTCGCTGCTGAACGCGCTCGCGGGACAGACGCCGCGGAGCGCGAGGGCGACGCTGCGAGGCGCGCTCGAGGCGAACGGACGGCGCGCGAACGGTGGGGGTGGGTTTAAAAAGGCGTACGTGCAGCAGGAGGATGCGTTTTACTCGATGCTGACGTGTCGGGAGACGCTGGAGACGGCGGCGCGGTTGGGAGGCGCGAGCGACGTGCGAGCGACGACGGAGCGGTTGTTGAACGATCTTGGGTTGGTGGCGTGCGCGGATACGCGCGTGGGAGACGGGAAAACGCGCGGGATCAGCGGAGGAGAGAAGAAGCGGTTGGCGCTTGGGGTGCAGTTGGTTGGCGCGCCGAGCGTGATTTTCGCCGACGAACCGACGAGCGGGTTGGATTCTTTCCAAGCCGAGCGCGTGATGAAGACGCTGTCCAAATTGGCGCGCGAGGGTGGTAAAACCATCGTTTGTTCGATTCATCAGCCGCGATCGAGCATCGTGGATTTGTTCGATGACTTGTACTTGCTCGCCGGCGGGCGATGCGCGTACTTTGGACCGATGAAGTCGGCGCGCGAGTGGTTCGGATCCACCGCCGGTCACGCGATACCGTCCGACGTGAACGTGGCGGAGTATCTCATCGATCTCGTGAGTATCGATGCGACGTCGGCGGAGACGATAACGGCGACGGAAAAGCGCGTCGCGAGCATCGTCGCCGCGATGAAGTCGTCGCCGCCGAGGCTCGCCGACGCGAGCGCGGACGCCGGGAAGCGAGACTCTAGCGACGCTTTACCCGTCGTCGACGGCAAGCGCGTCGGATTTTGGGGACAGTTTCCGTTACTTTTAACGCGTTCCTGGCGACAAGTCACTCGGGACAAGGCGACGAACCGGGTGCGTTTCATGACGTCGCTCAACAGCGCCATGGTTTTCGGATCCATCTTTTGGAAAATGTCGCTGAAACAAACCGCAATTCAGGACCGAATGGGCCTGCTGCAAGTCTCCGCGATCAACGCCGCGATGAGCGCGTTGATGAAAACCCTCACCGCGTTCACGAAGGAGAAGGTCATCGTGAACAGAGAGCGCGCGAGCGCGGCGTACGGCGTCTTGCCGTATTTCACGTCAAAGCTCGTCGCCGAGCTGCCAATCGGCGCCTTCTTTCCACTCGCCTTCGGCGCGTGCGTGTACCCGATGGCTGGCTTGCATCCGACGCTCGGGCACTTTGCACGATTTTGCGGCATCTTGACTCTCGAATCGTTCTCCTCCGCGGCGATGGGATTGGCCATCAGCTCCGTGGCGCCGAGCACCGACGCCGCCGTCGCCATGGGACCCGCGGTCATGGTTCTCTTCATCGTCTTCGGTGGTTACTACGTCAACCCCGACAACGTCCCGATCTATTTCAAGTGGCTCAACAAGTGTTCGCTCATTAAGTGGGCGTTCCAAGGCTTGTGCGTCAACGAGTTCACCGGGCTGGAGTTTGAAGCCAAGCGCCCCTTCGACCAAAAAACCGGCGAAGACGTTCTCGCGCGTCTCTCTTTCCAAGACGCCACCGCGATGTCGAGCCTCAAGGCGCAGGGAAACATTCTTTCGTTCCTGTACTTGTTGACGCTATATTTGCTCGACACCACTGGACCCAAGTTTTGCGTCATGGAGCCTCCGGAATAACCCTTCAACTTAATAACGACTTTGATCAACCAAAAAAAACGCTTCGATGTAAAAACGCCCGCGCGGGCGCGACACAACGCGACGCATTCGCGCGCGCCCACGCGCCGCGCGCGCGATGAAACGCCGCGACTCGCTCGACGATAGCGCGATGTCCCGAACGTCGTCCTCGTCGTCCCCTCGCGCGCCGCGCACGCGCGTCGAGCTGAAAGAAATCGGCAACGAAGCGTTTCGCTCGCAAAAGTTTCAACAGGTGCGCGAGGCGCCGCGCGGACCGTCAGCGCGAACGCTCGACTGACGCGCGCGCGCCGCAGGCCATCGACGCGTACACGTATGCGCTCGAGAAGTACGGCGAAGACGTGGCCACGCTCACCAATCTCAGCGCGACGTACTTGGAATTGGGCGAGTACGAGCTCGCGGCGGCCACGGCGAACCGCGCGCTCGAGGAAAACGCGGCGTGGAGAAAAGGGTACCACCGCATGGGAGTGGCGTATGAGAAAATGGGTAAGAAGCGCGAGGCGATGGAGGTGTACAGGCGTGGAATCGCGCGGTGTGGGGTCAACGCGCAGATGCAGGGTCGATTGGACGCGCTCGCGGCGGCTACGGCGCGCGAGGAGGCGTCGCCCGAGGAATTAAAGGCACGAGGGAATGCATTTCTTCGAGAAGGCGACACCGTGCGCGCGGAGGAGACGTACACGTTAGCGATTGACAAGGGCGACGCGACGGGAGCGACACTCGTGGCGCTATACAACAACAGAGCCGAAGCGCGACGGCGAGCTGGCGCGTACGACGCCGTCGTCGAAGACTGCACTAAAGTCTTGGAGCTTGATCCTCGAAACTTAAAGGCCACCCTTCGTCGCGGCGGGACGTACGAAATCCTCGAGAAGTACTCGCGGGCGTGCGAGGATTACGAATTCGCGCTCGAGATCGATCCCATGGATCCTTGTCGCGTGCGTACTCGGTTGGCGAGATGTCGAAGCCTCGCGCGCGGCGCGTAAGAGCGTTGTTACAGGGTCTAAACTCGCTAATTCGTGCTATGCTTTCACTGTATCGCGCGATACAAAGTGATTTCTTGTTGTTTGAAGTACCGCCTGTCCCACTCGTCCACGAGAACGAGGTTGAGATAATACTTGACGCTGAACCGATTGTTTACGTTTTTGTACGTCGGTGTCAAATCGTACGGCGACAAAAACAGCCGCACCGGAATCGACTCTCCTCGCACGGGCGCCCCGTCCATGACTTCGTACTTTGCAATCGTCTCGCTTTCGTTGTGCGCGCTCGCTCCGCCCTCCGTGCTCTCCCGTCGCCGAATCTCAAGCTCCATGTGTTTGATTTTTATCTTCACCAACAAAAAGTAAATCTTCCCAACGACGACGTCTTTCAACGAATACTTCGCCCTGGCGTACTCAAACTCGATGTGCAAACAATCCTCGATCCCAACCTCCATTCGAATCGAATTATTCATCTCTGGCACCGCGGGCACGGGATTTTGCACCCAGAACTTGAACTCTTGCGCGACGCCGCTCGCGTACGACCGACTCACGACGACGCGCAGAAAATATCTCAACCGCACGTTTATCCCGTGGTAACTCTCGTGCTGCATCTCGACGTGTTTAAACTCAAATCCCAAGCTCTTCGGCGCGCTCAGTTCTCCCGGCGGTTCGAGGTCTCGCGTCGACGCCAAAAAATCGACGACGGATCTATCGCCGTACCGTTCAATCTGTCCGATCAACTCCACGCGCACGCCGCGGTGTTCAAACTTTTTGCCGGGTATCGGCGCGACGTGCACCTTGCCCACGATCGTCTGTCCCGTGGAGAACAGCGGGAGGTGCTCGTGCGCGGTGCCTTGCTCGTTTTTCACGCTCACCATCGGTTGGGCGTCCCCGGCGTCGTGCGTGAGGTCGACGGTGCACACCTTGCCGAAACCGAGGAACGACATGGCGCCGCGCGCGCGCGAGTCGCTCGGTTCGCTTCGAGCGCGGGCGCGAGCGACGCCGGGCGTGGACGCGCGTCGCGGTGTGCGGGACGCGCGCGCGCGAGCGGCGAGCGGGACGACGAGACGGCGTCGAATCGGCGAAACAAAACGTTTAATCGGGCTATGCTACACAACGACACGCGACACAATATTTCTCACTCACTTGCGCCCGTTTGAATCGCGGGATTTCTTCTTGGCGGCTTTGGCGGCTTCTTTTTCCATGGCGCGGCGTTGCGCGCGCGGCAGCTTGGCGTACTCGGCTTCGGCGGCTTTGCGCTTGTTGTCGGCTTCGAGCTCCTCGGGCGTCGGCACGGGAGGCGTCGAGGACGCGATCCAAAGCTGAGAAACCCACTTTTCGTGACCTTCTTTCGCGGGCGTGGCGGTGTGCAGGGTTCGGGCGTCCGGCATGCACGCGGCGGAGCTCGGGAAGAAGACCAACGCCTTGCCCTTCTTCGGCGCGACTTCGATGCCCAGGTGCTCGAAACGCGTCTCACCACCCTCGTCGACGTCGTTCAGGTACACCAAAATAGTCGCGCGTCGTTGATACCCCTTATCCGCGGCGACAGCGATCGGAAAGCCGTCTTCGTGCGCCTTGAAATACTCGCCGCCAGAGTAGTGCGCCACCTGCGGCAACTCAAACGACCACTTGCCTTCGCCCGCCTCGGGCGCTCGGAACGCATCCGCATCCTTACTCAACCCCTCCACCGCGGGCAACAAGTACTCCGCGCGGCTCAAAATCGCCTTCTTCGTCGCGTGATTCTCCAACCCGTGCGAATTCAGCGCCACCGTCCTCGACGTTCGAATGTTTTCGTTCGCCGCGCCGCCGATGGCGCTCACCTTCAACCCTCCGCTCGCCTCCGCGCTCGCCGTCAACATATCGCACTCGTTCGCGCTCAAAAAGTCATCCACCGTGAAAACGGGCGGGTCGATGTTTAACACGCGCAGCCCTGGCATGTCGTTCGTGCGCACGCCCATGAATTCAAACGACAGAAATCCCGTAAACGACGTTCGCCACTCCTCCGGGGCGTCCCTGAGCAGCACGCCGCCCTCGAGCAATTGTTCGGGAAGAATCTTCGACAGCGTCGTGCGCTCGTGCGCCGGCACGAACCGAGGCTTTTCTTCGCTCGGTTCCGCCGCGCCGTCGGCGTCGGCGCGGCGCAGAACGCGCGCGCGACGGGGGGTTCCGACGCGAAGTTGACCTAGACCCTGAATGGCGTTCGAGCGATGCGCGCGCGACGCGGCGGTGACGCGCGCGACGGCGTGACGCGGCGAGTGCGTCGCGCTCGTCGTGCGCATCGCGCCGCGGGTGAACGGCGAGGCTCGGGCGATGGACGCCATGTCGGATTGTGAGGTGGGAGGGGAGGGGGCGCGGACGGCGGCGGCGAGCGGGACGGACGGCGACGCGTAATGTCGAGCGGTGACGTTCGTGCGTGGGCTACATGCGAGCTAAGACAGTTTTGCCGAACGCGATTCCGAGGAAGGTGGCGACGGTGTACCCGAGAACGCCTACGAGCATGGCGGGGACGACGAGGGATTTCCAATTTTTCGCCGAAGCCATCGCGGCGGCTGTGGTGGGACCGCCGACGCACGCGTTGGAGGCTAGTAAAGCGTTCGCTTTGTCGAATCTGAGCGCTTTGCCGACGGCGAGGAGGAATGCTAAGTGAATGGCGACCTGTAGGCAGGAGAAGACGAATAAGGACGGCGCAGTGGTGAGCATGTGGGTGATGGATCCCGACGCGCCGACGGCGACGAAGAAGGCTTGCATGACGAGCGTCGCGAGCGCCTCGCCCGAGCCCGCGAGCGCTCCGAGACGTCTAGGTATCGCCGTCGCGAGAACGACCGTTATCAACGTGATGATCGGGATGTCCATGCCACGCAGATTGAGCGCGGCGGAGATGAGCTTCGCCGCGTATCCGACGGAGGCCGCCACGGCGAGCGCGTACGACGCGCGCAACGCGCTGAAAGGCTCACCCGCGCCCTCGCCCTCAACGAGCGCGACCGTGTCGAGCGCGACGTCGCCATCGCCCTGGCTCTCGCGCGCGTCGACGTCTCCGCCGTCGCGCGTTTTCGGCATCACGCCCTTCGCCAGCGCGAACAATCCCATAAAGTACAACGCGTTCATCAAATTATCCGCCGCCAAACCCGCCGCCATGATATTCGGTGTCATCTCCAACGCGTTCGCCACGGCGACGAAATTCACCGCCCCCCCGATGTGTCGCGCCATCAACGCGCTCGCCATCTTCCACCCCTCCGCTCCTAGCGCCGTCATCGGCACCGCCGCGAACGCCCCCAGCGTCCCGAGCGTCGTCCCGAGCGCGCCGACGACGAAACACGGCAACAAGCGCGCCGATCCGCGCAGCACTCGTCGCACGTCCGCCGTGAACAGCAACATGGGCACCGCGAGCGGTAACAAGAACCCATTAATCATCCCGTACGTCGGCGCGTCCGTCGGCATGATTCCCGCGTTCGCGAGCGCGAGCGCCGCGAGCGTGCTCACCAGCGGCGCGCCGCCCGCGTTCGCTCCCCACGGGCGCTTCTCCGCCCAAAGCCCGAACGCACCGCACGCGAGCACCGCGGTCCAAACACCGAGCGCGTCGGTCGGCGCGATGAGCGCGCGCGTCGCGGCGTCGCGCGTTCGGCGCGTTCGGGACGCACCGCCGTCCCGAACGCGCGACTTCGCGCGGCGTTCGCGCGCCGGCGCGGGCGCGCGCGCGCGCGCGACCGACGCGAGCGCGTCGCGCGACATGCGCGCGATCGACGCGCGCGCGTTCGGGCGCCGGCGCGCGCGTCGCGCGCGAGGAGAGCCGCGAGAGCGTCACTTTAACGCGCGCGGTGCGGTGCCGCCGCGACGCGAAGCGAACCGACGCCGCGCTCGATGTCGTCGCTCGCGCAGCCGGCGGCGTCGCAGGCGAAGGTGCTCGTCGGCGTGCTGGCGGGGTGCGCGATCGCGGCGGTACCGTTCGCGTTCAAGACGGTTCGACAGAGGGAACAGGTGGTGGCGGAGGCGCGGGACGGGGCGTACGACGCGCGGGACGACGCTCGCAACGCGCGACTGAGCGCGAAAAAGCGTTAGATTATCGTTGTAGTGATATGTGATCTGTGTGTGTGTTCGTTCACGCGCGCGTGGGCTGGCTAGTGTGTGGGTGGTACTACAGAACGGGGCTGCGCTACGCGACGGGCTCGTCGGCTACGCGCGGCGGCGCGGCGGCGGCTCGCGCGCTCGGCACGAGTCTCGGTAACGCGTCCTTGATGTGCTGCAAACTGCGCACGAGAAGCTCTTCAGATTCTGGCACGGAGTCGAGGCTGTGCACGGTGCGGCGATCGTTCACAGGGTCGGTGTGGACGACCAATTGAAACGTCGGCGACAGGAGAATTTCGCGCTCGTCGTAAAAGTTGACTTGAATCGTTTTGTTGGATAAACGCCACATGACGCCCTTGGAGGTGCGGAGCCAGCTCTTTACGTATGGTGGCATCGTTTGTGGATCCCGCGCGCGCGACTCGCCGTCGTGCGAAAGACCGCCGATGGACTGGTACACCGAGCCGCGATGTTTGGTGTCGGAGAGATACTCGCGGAAATGCCCGGCGAGCAAAACCTTCTTCGCCACGTCACGACCATACTTTCGCGCCTCTGCGGGATAGACAAGCATGCGACCGAAATCGCTCCCTAGTGCTCGCGCCTTCTCAGGATCGATCACGGTGTCTTCGATCGGGGGATCGGGGTTTTGCGAGTGCGGCGACGCCATGTACACGATGGGCGAGTCGGCGGTCCCCTCCATAAACATCATTCTTGTATCGTCGTTGAACGCCACGCCAATCGTGCCATCGCTCAGTTTATACCCCATGCCGTACTTCGATGTGAAATCGACCCACGAATCGACCCATAGATGCGGGAAGTAGCTCGCCATCGCGCGAGATTCGTCTTCAGAATCCGTGCGCAATTGCAAACTGTCGAGCTTGTCGCCCAGAAGCGACGTGGGGTGGCCGGTCTCGATATCACCGTCGGTCGAAGCGCTCGCGTACTCCGGTTCGCGACACCGATTCGTCGCGAGCAGTCCATTGGAGGCGCTTTCCACCGCTACGACGTCTCTCTCCATCGCCCTCGCGTGCGCGCCCGCCGTGAGCCTATTCTGATCTAAACTTTGCAGCGGCGAACGCAATTGCTGCGTCGCCGCGGACGGATTCGTCGCCTTCGATGGCGCTTCGGCACAGATTGTGTCACCGTCTCGAGCGTCGAGTCTGCGCGATTTCGTCACCGGCTTTTTCGGTGACGATACCGTCGTCGTCTTTGATCGTCGTTCGACGTACGGTGCCGGCTTTTCGTCAGCTAATTTCCAGTCCTCCGCACCGAGCTTCATGAACGGGTGCGCCGCTATCTGTTGCAATGTCGGTCGCTTCTCGGGCTCGGCGCTCAGAGCGGCGCGAATCAAATCCTTGGTAGAGTCCGCGATCGGAGGGTCATCTGGTATGTCGTACTCGTTGGCTCGAATGCGTTTGTACGTCAACTTGACATCCTTGGTTTGAAACGGCGGCGAGCCGAAGAGCAACGTGTACAGAATTACCCCCAACGACCACGTATCGACTTCGTAGGAGTGACCGGGACCTTCTTTACCCTTGAGAACTTCTGGTGCGATGTAATTCGGTGTCCCGCAAATCGTCCTTCGCCGCTCGTCGTCGTGATCCATCGCGCACGCCAAACCGAAATCTCCAATCTTCACTCGCTTCGCCGCGCCGAGCTTATTCAACTCGGCGTCCGTTCCAGGTCCGCCGCCCTCCGCTTTGATCTCCTCCAACCCTTCTTTGGTCAAAAACAGATTTCCGAGCTTCAAGTCTCTGTGAATCACTCGCATCGCGTGCAGGTGCGCCGTCGCCGACACCGCCTCTCGCATGTAACACGCCGCCGCCATCTCTCTCATGGCACCGCGAGACTTTACGATATCCGCCAACGTCCTGTTCGAACACATCTCCATCAAGATGTACACGTGATTATCGTCCTCGAAACAACGCTCAAACCGCACCACTTGATCGCACGAGACGCTCTTGTGAATCCGAATCTCCGTCACCATCTTCTTCCTCGCCCGCGGTTTCTCCAGCGTCGACTTCGCCACCACCTTACACGCGAACGACCTCCCCGTCGCCGCTTCCTGCACCGCAAACACCACCGCGAACCCTCCTTTCCCTAACGCGCGTCCTCGAATGTACCGCCGCGCCCGCTTCGCGCCGTCGCCGCCGTCGTAATACTCCGTGATGACGCGCGGACACCTCACCTCCTTCGCTCGATCTTGCCTGCGTCGCCGTCGCCGCGTCTCCGACCGTCAGTCGGCGTTCGCGCTTACCACCGCGTTTCTCGATCCTCACCGCGCGCCCTCGTCGCCCGCGCCGCCGTCGATTCGCCCGCGCGCGTCGTCATCGCGAATTTCAAATTTCAAATCGCGTCCCGTCGCACCTCGGCGTTTTCTTCATCGGCGCGTCCTCGCGCGCGAGCGCCGCGGACGGCGTCGCGTCGTTCGCGCGGCGATTTCTCGGCGCGATGTTTTCATCGTTCAGCAGCGACATCGCGCGCGCGCGCGTCTCGCGCGTCGCGTTAAGACGTACATCCGGGGACGCGCCGACGGTCGCCGGCGTCGGTCCGCGCTCGACGCGCGTTGACTTTTGTTTTCGCGCGACGCGACGGCTCGGACGTCGCGGGCGCGACGACGACGCGGGAAAAAAGTGACGGTCGCGACGGTGGCGCGCGGTCGCGCGGTGCGCTCGCGATCCGACGCGCGCGACGCGCGACGGCGCGTCGTCGCTCGCGGTTTCTTCGCGCGGAACGCGAACCGACGAATATCGGAGACGACGACGACGACGAATATCGGAGACGACGACGACGACGGCGACGGCGCGCACACCGCGGCGCGCCATGCGTCGATTCCGAAGGGCCGTGTTCGCGAAGCGCGCGCCCGCGGGCGTCGTCGTCGCGACCGTCGCGCCGTCGCGAAGGTTTCGGACGTCGGACGCGCCGCGCGCGCGGTCGCTCGCGCGCGAGATTGGACGCTTCGCGCGGCGCGCGTGGACGCGCTTTTGGGCGAACGTTTGGGGCGACGGCGAGGTCGATCCGCCTCGGCCGCGCGTGCTGGTGAAGGTGCGCGCGTGCTCGTTGAATCCGGTGGACGCCAAGTATCTGTACGGCGATAAGTGTCCGAGGATGTTTCGGCCGTTCGTGCGCGGCGTCGTGGACGGCCGAGGCGTGGGATTTGACTTTAGCGGCGTCGTCGTCGAGGCGGACGCGAACGCGGAATTTAGACGAGGTCAAGCCGTGTTCGGGGTCGCACCGCCGCTTGAGGGCGCGTGCGCTGAGTACGTGGAGTGCTACGCCGATATGATCGCGGAGAAGAGCGTCAACATGACGCACGCCGAAGCCGCGGCGATCGGCCTGTGCGGCGCGACGATTTGCCAAGCGCTCGACGCGTTTTGCAAAGTCGTTCCGTCACCCGTGCTCGTCATCGGCGCCTCTGGTGGATTGGGTCATTTAGCGGTGCAAATCTGCAAATGCGAGGGCGCAGAAGTCGTCGGCGTTTCGTCGGCGCGAAATTTGGAGTTTGTGCGTTCGCTCGGCGTCGACGCCGCGGCGCCGTACGACGATCCGGACTCGACGTTGGAAGAACACCTCGCCGAATGGGGGCACGGTCACAAGAAGTTCAAGCTCATACTAGACACGGTCACGTCCAACGCCGCGGTGGACGCGCAGTACGATTACTGCTCGCGCCTGCGCGAAATCGTCGACGATGACTGTCGCTACGTAAAGTTCGGAGGAACGCCCACGCAATGGGCGTTCGCCCACATTCGTCGCATCGGGTTGACAGTGCCGTTCTCCGACTTTCACAAGCGCGCGCCACCGTTCTGGATCTACTTCCGCGGCCTCGAGCGCCAATTGCGCTACTTGCGAGACATGTACGACGCCGGCGACTTGAAACCGCGCGTCGGTAATCGCTTCCCGTTCACGAACGACGGCGTTCGCGACGCGTTCGCTCTCTTGCGCTCGCGCCGCGCCGTCGGTAAAGTCATCATCGACATCGATGAAAATTGAATACACGAACACCGTCCCGCGCGGCGGCGCGCCGTTTTCAAATCGCGACAGCTGCGCCGCGCCTCACACATCGTCGCGCGTCGCGCGCGTCTTCCGCGGCCCCACCGAACGCGGCGCGGTGGCGAAGCATGTCGCGCGACGAAGATTGCGACCTGAGTCCGCGCGAGATCGCGTCGCCGCGCGACGCCGACGACGAGGGCGATGATGTTCGCGTCGTGTGCATCGACGAAGGCGACGACGCGACGCCGCGCGCGCGCGCGTCCGCGGACGCGCCGGACGCGACGACGTCGACGCGAGCATTCCCAGGCGCGTCCACGGCGCCGGACGCGCGCGCGGCGCGGTTCAAACCGGAACTGAGCGTCAAGTCGTACTTTAAGAAGATTGAACCAAACGACGCGACGCGCGACGGCGACGCGACGACGCCGGAGGACGCCTCGCCGAAGCGTCGGCGAGGGTTGGTGAAGATTGAATTCGAAAAGGACAGGCGCGAATTCACGACGAAGGCGATCGGGGGATGTAAGGTGAAGTTTCCGGAGGGACTGAATCCACATCCGGCGCAGACGATGACGATGTCGAGCATCATTCGAGCGTTGACGAAACGCGAGCACGCGATGATTGAGTCGCCCACGGGGACGGGGAAAACGTTAGCGCTGTTGTGCGGGGCGTTGGCGTGGCAGGAACGAGAGGTGGCGCTTTCGATGGAGAAGAACAAGGGCTATTGGTCGGAAAAGATGAAGTATCAAACGGCGCGGAACGCGTACAAAGACGCGGTGGAGAACGGGAAGACGCCGACGGTGGAGCGCGGCGTCGGTTGGGCCTCGAATGATCCGTATTTTCCGAATCCGCACGGTTCGACGCTCCGACCGAAGATTTTCATCTGTTCGCGAACGCATTCGCAGATTAATCAAATTTTGCGTGAACTCAAGCGAACGGGGTATTCGCCGCGGTACAGCGTGCTGTCCTCGAGACAACGGATGTGCCCGATGGAAAAGAACGACGCGCAGTGCAAAGAATTACTCGGCACTGGAGTGGCTCAACAGAGCGGTCGCACGGCGTGCGGGTTTTTCAATCGACACAAGCACGTGTCGTCGAACATGGAGCGATACCCGAAGGCGGGCGAAGAAGGCATGTTTCCGAGCGCGTGGGACATGGAAGACTTTGAGCGCGTCGTGAATGAAATCGAAGGTTGTTCGTTTTACGCGCTTCGCGAGATGGTGAAGACCGCGGATTTGATCTTTTGCCCGTACAATTATCTGTTTGACGTGAACATTCGACGAAAGATGAAGATAGATCTGAAGGACGCCGCCGTCATCATCGATGAAGGGCACAATCTTGAAGACGTGTGCAGAGAAGGTTCGTCGATTGAGTTTTCGCTCGACACCATCGGAAAAGGTATGGATGAGTTGTCGAAGACTTGGGGGAAAATCAACAACGAAACGAGTTTGATCGCCAGATTCTTTCGAGCGATTTCCGCGTTCATGGAGGGTCTTTTCTGCACCAACACCGCGCCGACGACGGTGATTCAATCGAACCAGCTCGAGTACTTCGTAAACGACATGCTGAAAACATTCAACGCGGTGGGTGAGTACACGCAGGACATCATAGACGTCGTAGAAAAGTTACTCACTGAGGACAGCAATTTGATGTCGCCTATCATCGCGCCGCACATTACGTTCGCCGGAGATCTAGCCGAAGTTTTGCAAAACGCCGTCAAGCACGCGGCTGCGTACAACATTTTCATCGGCTCGCGGGTTGAAATCGACGGCGATGAATGTCCAGGTATGGTGATTCAGTGCATGAAGCCGTCAGTCGCGTTTCACGCCGTTGCGGAGAAAGCGCGCTCGGTAATCATCACCTCTGGTACGTTGTCGCCGATGAATACGTTCGAGGCGGAGCTCGCCGAGAAGTTTCCGACGAAAATCGAAGCGCCCCACGTGGTGCCAAACGATCACGTGTACGTCGAAGTGACGAGCGCGATTGGCGAGGTGACGTACAAGGCGACAGATGGACACGTCCAAGGACCGAAGTTCGCGAAAAAGTTGGGCGAATACTTGTTGAAATACGCTCAAGTCATCCCGGGAGGGATGCTCGTGTTTCTTCCAAAGTATAGTCTCATCGACCGCGTCTTGCGCGAATGGCACGTGACTGGTTTGTTTGGGAAGATGAACGATTACAAACGCGTCGTCGTGGAAACGCGGGGCGCGCGAGGTTTCCAGGACACCCTGAACGAATTCAATCTCGGAAACACGAACGGTAAAGGATCGTTGATGCTTGCCGTGTACCGCGGTAAAGTGTCCGAAGGTATCGATTTCAAAGACGACAGCGCGCGGGCTGTGTTTTGCGTCGGCATTCCGTTTCCGAGCGTCTACGACATCAAGGTGAAGGCGAAGAAAGAATTTAACGATTTACCCGTTTCTCGAGCGCAAGGCATGCTATCGGGCGGCGAGTGGTACCGCGCGCAGGCGTACCGCGCGTACAACCAAGCGCTCGGTCGTTGCATTCGCCATCCGAAGGATTACGCCGCGTTGTTCCTCGTCGACTCGCGTTTTCGCGAAAGTCGTTGGATGCTGAACAACATCTCTAAATGGATTCGCAACAACGCGCAGGCGTCCGACGACGTCAATCAAAGCGTGCGAGTGGTGGATGGATTCTTTAAGCGCCTTCGCGGCGCATCCGACGGAAACGCGCCGGCGGGGTCGACGGCAAAGCACGAGGAAACTCAACAAAAAGAAAATCTCCTCTGCGGCCTGGGGTGCGAGAAAAACGCCGCGCTCTGCGCCGCGCTCGAGAGACTCCACGAAGCGAGTATGCTTTCGCCCGAGGAGCCGATGAAAGTGAACGCGTATGCGAAAGCGTTGACGTCCATTCGCGCGTTGAAGTACGAAGTCACGAGTGGCGCGAAGATGAGTAAAGCGGGTCCCGACAAAGTGCAGCACGTCGGACCGTCCATGGGCGCGCAAATCGATTTCTTTCTCAAGCACGGCGTCTTCGAACGAATGGAGTATTACGAGCGCAAAGAGCTTCCCCCGTCGTCGGCGAAGTAGAACTGAAATGTAAATGTACAATAAATAGCTTTGGTAATACGAATACAAACGCGCGCATCGTTTAGAACCGCCGACGCGCCTCCGCGCTCGCCTCTCGCGCCTCGAAAAATCGCGACAACGCGATCACCGCCGCGTGCGTGACGCTCAACGACTCGATCAAGCGTCCCATCGGTATGCTGCACAGCGCGTCGCACAGCGCCAGCTCTCGCTCCGACAACCCATCCGCCTCGTTCCCGAACACCAACGCCAATTTCCCTCCGTCTTCGCCTCCTCCCGGATACGCCGCCGTCAGCGCCGCCAAATCGTCGAATCGCGCGCGCGACGCCTCCGCCTCCGCGTCGTCGAGCCTCCACGGATGAAATCCGACCACCGTTCCCACCGTCCCGCGCAGCGCGTCCTCCAGGCTCGCGTGCGCGTCCGCCGCGCGCGGCACCAACCACTGCGCCCCCTTCGCCGCGTTCACGCACGCGCGGCACTCGACGTCGCACAGCGGCGTCGCCACGCGAAAATCGCAGCACTCGAACGCCGCGCACGCCCTCGCCATCGCCCCGACGTTCGACGCCGTCTTGGGCGAGCAGAATATCACGCACACGTCGCGAAGCGTCCCCGGCGGGTCCTCGAGCGCGCCTCGCGGGCCTCGGCGAAGCGACGCCGCCCAGCGGTCGCGATGTCGGTTATCGCCGCGCCGCGCGCCGCGCGCGCGCTTCGCCGCGCCCTCGCGCGCCGGTTCGCCCGCGAGACGCGCGCGCGCCGCCGCGAACATGACGCTTTTCGCGGCGACGAATGGCGCGTCACATCGCCGCGCGCTCGACCGCGCGCGCGCCGGCGCGCATGCGCTTCGAGCTCGACCCCGACGACGTCTTCTACCGCGCCGCGGACGCGCGCGCGTCGCGCGACGACGACGACGACGCGAATCGCGTGCGCGTCGAGGTGCACTTTTCGGGACATCGCTCGACGCTCGACGCGAATTGCGACGCGGTGCGCGCGACGATCGCGCGCGTCGCGCGCGGACACGTGTGGGCGCGCGATGCGCCGCGCGTGGCGCCGATCGCGGGGTCGAACGCGTGCGAGTGGTCGGTGTGGGTCGGAGACGACGTCGACGACGCGTGGTTGGCGGCGGCGTGCGCGCTCGAGACGTCGAGCGAGCGCGCGGACGTCGCGCGCGCGGTGCGAGTCTGGGACGACGACGGGGAGTTCACGCTGATCGAAACCGCGGAGGCGCTGCCGGCGTGGGTGACGCCGGAGCGCGCGACGGGGACGACGTTTTTGGTGAAGGGCGAGCTGGTGGTGCGGGACGGCGGGGCGACGGAACGCGCGGGGGGCGGGGCGAACGCGCGAGCGCGGACGAACGCGGCGTTGGAGACGCTCGACGACGCGGAGAGGATGCCGGAGGAAGCGCAGAAGATTTTGAGGGCGAGAACGGACGCGGCGACGCGCAAGGCGAAGGAAAATCGTCACGACGCGTTTGCGATTACGCCGAGGCGCGTCGCGCGCGTGCTGCGACGAGAACCGCAACTCGTGGCGGCGGCGATCGAGAGTTTGCGAGCGCGCGATCCCGCGGGCGTGCGCGCGGCGGCGAAGATGACGCACTTCGAGCCGGTGGATTTTCACCCGACGCTGGTGCGAATGTCGCGATGGTTGTTCTCGGAAATCAGTCGCGAGCGTTTCGAAGCGCCGGAGCGATATCCGATGCCGCCAAAGAGCGCGGATGATTTCATCGCGCGCGAGCTCGGGATGAAGATCGCGTGCGGGTTCGAGATGTTACTCGCCGATCGCGGACCGGTCGTCGACGCGTCCGCGAGCGACGCCGAACCGGTGGACGATCGGGCGTGGACGACGTTTAAGGCGAGTTTGACGGAGAACGGGTATTTTAGAAACGAAATGGTTGGAAGCGCGATGTACAGGACGCTCCTGGCGAACGCGGTGCGCGAGTACAACGCGTCGCCACAAGCGTCGACGTCTCGCCGTGCGCAACGTTCGGCGCCCGCCGAACGCGTTCGCGAGATTCTCGCCGCGCCCGAGAGCGACGACGACGCGTTGCGCGCGGCTTCGCCGAGCGACGCGAGCGATGAGACTTGGCTTCTTGAAGCCGACAAAGCGCTGAACGAGGAGTTAGCCAAGCTAGAAAAAGAGCGCGAGCGCACGGTGTGCGACGCGACGAGGAGCGCGAGATCGTTCGTCGAGCGCGAATCCGGATTCGAAGGCGTGGAGACGCGATCGCGGCGGGTGAATCACAACGCCGCGCCGGGCGCGTGTCCGGGTGATTTAAACATCCCCGACGGCGATGCCGGGTTCAGCTTAGACGCTCGAAAGTTCCTCAGCGAACTCGGCAAGGCGCTCGCGATCGAGGACGACGACAAGTTGCGACGGTACCTGGACGCCGACGGCGCGGACTTTGATTCCGACGACTCCGACGACGACTTCAATTTCCCCGACGACTCCGACTCCGACGCCGCGCGTCGCCGCGCGCGCGACTCCGACGACTTACCCGAGGACGATTTCTTCGCGTCGTCTTCCGATTCCCTCGACGCGGACTCCACCGACTTCGTCCACGTCGGCGACGACGCCTCCGACAGCGACGACGACGACGACGACGACGCCTTCGCCGCCCACTACGACGCCGTCCTCCGCCGACAACTCGCGTCCACCGACCTCGACGTCACGCCATCCGACGCCACCGACGCCGACGTCTCCGCCGCCCTCGCGCGCGGTTTTCTCCACAGCGCCTCCGCCGACGCCTCGCGCGCCGGTCCCGCCGCGAGTCTCCTCGCCGCCGCCGGCGTCCCCGCCGACGTCGCCCGCGCGCTCCACCTCCACCGCCCCGACGCCCCGTGACGTCGCCCCGACGTCGACGTTCGCTCGCATCGCGCGTTTAATCCGATCCGTTCCGGTCGCGCGTCCCGAGCGTCCCGAGCGTCCTTCGCCGTCGTTCGCGCCTTCGCGCTCGTCGCCGTCCCGAGCGTTTATTTAAACCGGGTGTAATTGAAATGCAAATTGCGATTGAAATCGCGTCGTCTTCCGCGTCCGACGCCGCGCCGCACTCGCCGACGGCCGTCATGCCCCCCGGCGACGCGCGCGACGGCGCGTCCGCGCTCGACGTCGCCGCGCGCGCGGCGTCGCGCGCGGAAGACGACGCGTGGGACGCGCACCACGACGCCCTGCTCGCGTGGTCCGTCGCGGACGGCCGCGACGGCGCGTGCAACGCGCCCTGGCGCGCGACGCACGCGGGACTCAACATCGGCGCGTGGCTGCAGAACCAGCGCGCGAAGCTAAGGGCGAAAAAGATGCCGAGGGAGCGGGCGACGAGGCTGGACGCGCTGACGGCGGCGGGACGATTGTGGATCGACGCGCCGGGACGGAAGGGATGGAACGAACAGCTCGAGAAGCTCGCGGCGTGGGCGGAAAAGACGAACGGAGGGGTTGATTATAACGCGCCGGTCGGGACGACGCACGAGGGGGCGAAGATCGGGGCGTGGTTGGCGACGCAGCGAACGCGGCGAAGAGACGGCGAGAACGCGCGGCGACCGCTCAAGCCGGAGCAAGCGGCGGCGCTGGACGCGCTCGTCCTGAGGGGGGTGCTGAGGTGCGAGAAAGCGGATCCTTGGCCGAGGAAGTGGGCGCTGGTGCTGAAGTGGGGGGAAGAGCGCGCGAACGGGGAGCACTTTAACGTGCCGTACGATTACAAGGATGGCGACGAACGCGTGGGGGTGTGGTTGAACACGCAGCGACAGCGGTTCCGCGGAGGGACGACGAAGAATTTGCCGCTCACGCCTTGGCAGACAGAGCAAATGCAAGCGATGATCGACGCCGGTAAGCTCTGGGTGCACGCCCCGGACGACGTGTGGGAGAAGAAGTTCGCGCTGCTCTTGCGATGGGGCAAAGAGAAGACGCGAGGCGTCAACTACAACGTGCCGCAGGGCGAGGAGTACGAGGGCGTCAACCTCGGCTCGTGGTTGAGCACGCAGCGCGCTCGACTGTTGCACGAGACTCTCGGGAAAAACAGACCGCTCAGCGATGACGAACGTCGAAAGTTGCAGAAACTCATCGACGACGGCAAGCTGCGACCGTCGACGCCGCGAGGCAAGAACGCGGCGAAGGGACAGGGCAAGCGCGCGCCGCGAGGCAATCTCGACGACGTCGACGCCGCGCTCAACGTCGACCTGCCGCACACGTCGAAGAGAGGACGTAAAACGTAAGAAATGCCTTAGCGCGACGTGTAAAGAAATGTTCCCATACGAAACGCCGCGTCGCGAGCGCGCCCCACACGCGAGCGCGCTCGCGAGTCGTCGCCGCGATGGATCTCTCGGAGGCGCACAAGGAATACGTCAAGCGCATGCTCGACGTCGCGAAGGGCGGCATGAAGGCCCTGGTGTGCGATCCGGTGACGGTGCGCGCGATCGACGACTCAACGACTTTGCGATTTGACGACGCATTCGACGCGACGGCGACGCGATCGAGGCACTGACGGCGAATTCGTTCGACGCAGGTGAACATATTGAGTGTGGTGATGTCACAGAGCGAAGTTCTCGCGCGTGAGGTGCGTGTGCGAGGACGTGGGCGCGCGATTTCGGAATGTTGAAAGTGACAAGTGACGCGTTCGAGCGCGCAAAGCGCGACGTCGCGTTCGAGCGCGCGAAGCGCCGATTCGAGGCGCGAGACTGATGCTCGTATATTTTGTGCGCGTTCTAGGTGTTTTTGATCGAGCAGTTGCACGAGCGCCCGCACGAGGAGATGCCGCACCTGAAGGCGGTGGTGTTCGTGAGGCCGACGAGGGAAAACGTGCGAACGCTCGGGAAACAGTTGAAACAGCGGACGTACGGAGAGTATCACGTCTTCTTTTCGAACGTGTGCCCAGAAGGATTGCTGCAGGAGCTCGCGGCGGAGGATGACGACGAGCTCGTGGTGCAGGTGCAAGAGTATTACGCGGACGCGACGGCGGTGGATCGAAACACGTTTGCGCTAGAGTTGGGAGAGTCGAATAGCGCGCTCATGAACCCGGGGCAGTGGTCTCGCAGCGTGGGGATGGCGGTAGATAGATGTGTGGAAGGAATCACGAGCGTGTTGCTGTCGCTGAAGCGTAGACCGTTCATTAGGCACCAGCGCTCGAGTGAGGCGGCGAGACGACTGGCGGCGGACGTCGCGAGAGTGGTGTACGAGCAAGAGGCGGGATTGTTTGATTTCCCTCGCGCGGATGGCGCGGCGCATTTATTAGTTCTCGATCGTTTCGACGACGCCGTCACGCCGCTGCTGTCGCAGTGGACCTATCAAGCCATGGTGCACGAGATTTTTGGCATTTCGAGCACGAACAGAGTAGATTTACGGCACGTCAAGGCGCTGAGCAAAGAGCTTCGTGAACTCGTGCTGAGCGCGCGCGAGGATGCATTTTTCGCAGAGAACATGTACGCCAACTACGGCGATTTGGGGGCGAGCGTCAAGGCTTTGGTGGATGAGTTCCAACAACAGACAAAGATGAGCAAGAAGATTGAATCCATAGACGACATGGCGCGATTCGTGGAATCGTACCCAGAGTTTAGGGCGAAGAGTGGAAATGTCTCCAAACACGTCGCGCTGATGTCCGAACTGAGCTCTGTGATATCACAGCGGCGTCTGATGGCGGCGTCGCAGGTTGAACAAGAGGTTGTGTGCGGCACGGATCGCGCCGGCGCGTTTACGCAAGTCGTCGACGCGCTACGCAATCCACAGCTTCTAGAGGAGGAGCGACTGAAACTCGTGCTGCTGTTCGCGTTGCGCTACGAAAATGAGCAAAGCCAAATCGCAGACTTGACGGAAATTCTCATGCAACAAGGCGTCAGTCGCTCGCGCATCGGACTCGTGCGCACAATTTTAAAGCACGGCGGGGAAGCCGCGCGCACGGGCGATTTGTTCGGCAACCGCTCATTCCTCGGCCGTGCGAGCAAGGTCGTCGGCAGTCTCAAAGGCGTCGAAAACGTCTACACGCAGCACCAACCGCTGTTAAGTTCGACGATTCAATCCGCCGCCAAGGGCTCGCTGAAAAATGAAGATTATCCATTCGTCGGCCCGTCGCCCAACGGCGCCGCCGCCGCCAAGCCCACCGAACTCATCGTCTTCATCATCGGTGGCATTTGCTACGAAGAGACCAAGGTATGCGAGCAGTTTAATGCCCTCAAAACCGGTGTCACCGTCGTCCTCGGCGGCTCCACCGTCTTAAACGCGCGAGCCTTCGTCGACGATTTACGAAAGCTTCAAGAAGCAGGCGGATAGCCGACATCGAGTCGCCGACGCCGAGCCGCCGACGGCGTCCCCACCACCCCCGCGAACCTCGCGAACGACACCACCCTCCAAATGAATAAAATATCGCGTCATTATCGCTCCGTTCTCGTCTGGTCCGTCTTCGCTCTCGCGCGCGACGGGCGTCGGGTCGCCTCGGGTTTGCCGGCTCGCGGTCGCCTCGGCCTCGCCTCACACCTCGTCCGCGATGTCCGACGCCGAGCCCTCGGCTCGGTCCGGACCGAGCGATGTCCGTCACGCGCGCAACCGCAGCCTCAGCGCGCCCCTGCGCATCGACATAACCGACGCCGCGATCGACCCACCGGGACAAAGCAACCGACCGGACGCGAGAAACGCCGCCGACGCGCCCGGTTCGCGCTCTCCCCTGCGCCACGCGTCGTCGTCGAGCAAGCCCGAAGCGCCCGCGATCGCGCTGCCGCGGCAGCGCGACGCCGTGCGACACTTCGCGATGGATCTCGGTGGGTCCCTGGTGAAGCTCGTGTACTTTAGCCCGAGCGGGACGGACGCGAGCGGACGCGCGGTGGCGGGAGGACGATTGCACTTTCGAAAGTTTCCCTCGGCGCATTTGAACGATTGCATGGACTTTATAGAGTTCAAAAAATTGCACGTGGGAGGGTCGGGCACGACGGAGGGCGACGGCGAGGATGGCGGCGTGACGGTGAAGGCGACGGGGGGCGGCGCGTACAAGTTTTCAAAGACGTTTCAGGATCGGTTGGGGATCACGCTGCAGAAGGAGGATGAGATGGCGTGCGCGGTGGCGGGGGCGAATTTTTTGTTGGAGACGATTCGCGACGAGGCGTTTACGTATACTGATGATGAGAAGGCATTTATATCAAAAGACGCGTTGACGCGTGAATCGTTGTTTCCGTACCTGTTGGTGAACATCGGGAGCGGGGTGAGCATCATCAAGGTTGATAAGGATGGGCACGAGCGCGTGAGTGGTAGTAATATAGGTGGGGGGACGTTTTGGGGATTGTGCCGGTTGTTGACCGGGCTCAAGGATTACGATGAAATGTTAAAGTTGAGCGCGCAGGCGGACAATGCGAAGGTGGACATGCTCGTCGGGGATATTTATGGCGGCCGCGACTACCCCAACATCGGTCTGTCTAGCGAGACTATCGCGAGTTCTTTCGGGCGAGTCGTCATGGACGAAGGAAGCTTGGAAGATTACTCGAAAGCCGACATAACGCTTTCTCTGTTGCGTATGATCTCGTACAACATCGCGCACATTTCAACCATGAACGCCGTCAAATACGGGCTCAAGCGCATCTTTTTTGGAGGTTACTTCATCCGAAACCACGCATACACGATGAACACAATTTCGTTCGCCGTCGATTTCTGGTCTAAAGGATCATTGAAAGCGAGTTTCCTGCGTCACGAGGGCTTCCTCGGCGCCCTAGGGGCATTTCTGCAAGACGTCGAGGCGCAGAAAAATCTTAGCAATGCCGCGCAGCAAGGGACGTGGATCGAGAAGTTTATCAAGTGTTCGGTGCCGCCTACAGGCATGGATCGCAAACGATCGGCCAGAACGTCGCACTCATCAAAAGGTAGTCTGACGACGCCAGCGACGCCGCCCAGGGCACGCCGCGACAGTGAAGAAGAAACGATTGGCGAAGCGATGCGAAAAGTAAGCTTCGACGGTGCCTTGAGGACGTACTCAAACGACAACTTGGCCAATGTCCGCGTGCCGCGCGTCGCTGGAGATGTCGCGTCATCGGAAGAGCACTCCTCAGGAGAAGAAACGCCGTCGGATCGGAACGATCCCACGCAGTTGCTCAACTCTGCAGGCTTACAAGTTGGTGTTTTGCACCTCGAGCCGACGTTGGAAACTTTTCCATTGCTTCGCGAAGGGCGCGATTACGACCCAAACATCTTTGACATGCTCACCAATACCACTGAACGAGATTACTGGTTGGACACGCTGGAACGCTTGCAATCTGGGCTCGTGGAGCGCGCGCTAGTGAGCGAACCATCGAGCTCTGACGCAAAAGAACGCGCAGAAAATTTTGACAACGTGTTTAAATCGCACTTGTCGCGACTTCGCGAAGAGCCGGCGGCGTACGGACGCATCGGTCTCGCGGATTTGTTCGAGATGCGCGAAGAGTGTTTGAGATTCTTTCGCTTTAACGACGTGTACGAAGACGTAAAAAAGCAAGAGAATGAGTCCGCGCTCTTGGTTCTTCCCGACTTGCTCGCTGAAATTGATAGCTTGAACGACGACGAACGGCTGTTAGCCATCGTCGAGGGCGTTTTGGCGGGTAACATTTTCGATTGGGGATCCCAAGGCACGCTCGATTTGTATCGCAACGGTACGATTTTAGAAATCTATCGCAACGCGAGAAGCACGGTGAACAGGCCGTGGGCCATCGATGACTACGACGCTCTGCGCGATCGATTGAACGCTCCGAATGCGAAGCAGTACCGCAAAGCGTTGCTCTTTTGCGATAATTCCGGCGCCGACATCATCTTGGGCATGCTTCCGTTCGCTCGCGAGCTTTTGAAGCGAGGCACGTCCGTCGTTCTCGTCGCCAACTCCCTCCCCGCCATCAACGACATCACCGCGACCGAGCTTACGGGGATATTACAAGCCACCAAGTCTCTCGACTCGCAGCTCGAAATCGCCATCGATTCCGGCGCGCTCTCCGTCGTGAGCTCGGGCTCTGGTTCGCCCTGCTTGGACTTCCGCCGTCTCTCCAACGAAGCGTGCGTCGCCGCTCGAGACGCCGATCTCATCGTCCTCGAAGGCATGGGACGCGCCATTCACACCAACTATCGCGCCCAATTTTCGTGCGACACCATCAAGCTCGCCATGATTAAAAACCAGCGTCTCGCCGAGAAGCTCTTCGGTCCGCGCGGCGAGATCTGGGACTGCGTCGTTCGCTTCGAAGCCGCGTAGCGTTGTCATTTATTCGCGCATTCGTCGCGTTCATGCCGGCGACCGACCACCCGTCCGTGTTTATCCTCGATACTCGTCAACACCCGCAGCGCGCGACGCGCCGGTCGCCGCACACGACCGCGCGTCGCGCGCGCCTCGAGCGAGGCGCCGCGAACGTCCGATGGCCGCGTCGAGCGAGCGCATCGCGCTCCTCGGCGCGCGCGCGCGCGAATCGGCGTCGACGAGCGACGATTCAACGCGAGATCGACCGTCAACACTAAAGGTGTCTCGATGGCGAAAAATCGCCCTCGGCGCGCTCGCGTGCGGCGCGCTCGTCGCGGTCGCGACGCGCGCGCGCGGACGCGGACTCGATGCGCCCGGTCTCGGTCGCGGATGGCTGTCGACGCGCGACGGCGCGATGGACGACGACGCGGGAACGACGGGCGGGGCGGGACGCGCGTTCGAAGACGCCGCCGACGGGGGGTTGATCGACTCGCAATACGAGGACGCGGACGTCCCGCGCGATGCGAGGTACGGTGATATGGGCGTGATCGAGCGCGAGGCCGCGCGGAGGACGCGACGGGGGCGTCGCGGGCGAGGTCGAGGAGGAGAAGCCGAGGGCGCGCTGGGACACACGTACATTCGCGTGTACGAAGACGGAAACGACGCGCGCGGGGGAGGCGCGTCGACGCGGAACGGCGGCGCGCAGAGATATAGGACGGTTACGGTACCGATACCCACGCGAGTGCGAGTGCCGATGGAACCGGCGAGCGTTGGACCGGCGCCGCGAGCGCAGAGACGAGGACACTCGCCGCTGCCGCCCATCGAAACCACGGGTGGTGACTTGTTCGGACTTGGAACCGGCTACTCGTATTACATCGATCCCGCCGATTGGGCGTATCCACCAACGGTAGTCGTAGAGTTGCCCGAGGGCGTCGAGTTCGCGGACGCCGAGTTGTTCGCGCGCGGCGCGAGCGAGCATCCGCCGAACGAAGCCGGGCTCGTCATGCGAGTGAACGGACAGCGAACGAGCCCGAATACCTTGGTGAAAAATTTAGATGTGCTCGAAATTGACGCACAAGCTCACAACGTTCTGAACGATGTACGCACGGTGGTATTGCGATACACGTGGCGCGATCCCGGCGCGGGCGGCGCGCGCAAGCAACGACGGGGTTTGATTAGACTGAACACCAACGGAGATGCGAGGACGGGTGAGACGCAGCCGCATAGATGGCCAATCGTCGAGCATCCGGACACTCCATCGGTGCCAGCGCCGAATGTGCCAGCGCCGACGCCAGGGACATATGTGCCAGCGCCGAATGTGCCAGCGCCGACGCCAGGGACATATGTGCCAGCGCCGGATGTGCCAGCGCCGGATGTGCCAGCGCCGGATGTGCCAGTTCCGGCGCAAGCACCGAATGTACCAGCACCGAATGTGCCAGCGCCGACGCCGGCTTATTTTGCTCCGCCTATTGCGTGGCCACCACCACCTGCTCCGGCGATCGTGAGCATTGAGGAGGAAGATATTTTAGCCGCGAACGAATTGGTTATTCCTGTTCCACCCAATATGTTGATCGGTATACCCACTGATGGACATTTCACGGTGAGTGGCTTGCCGGACTTCGATTCCGACAACACGCCGCACCGACAAATGATCATGTTTAGCTTCGGTTGGACAGGGAATAACGGCGCCGAGGCTGAGCTCGGGGCTAGCGACAGCCAATTCGTAGACCCGCCAGTTATGGACACGTCATCGACGCCGCCGGATTGGATTAGTATTCGAGTGAACGGCCAGTTACATGCGCTGCCGTACGCCGCTCAAAATGGTGATCGCATCGTGCTGCGTGTTCGTGCGCCCAGTGAGCCAAACTCGAGTAGAATGGCACAGATGCTCATCGGAGATTTGCATCCGAAAGTTGTTCTCACTACGTTGGACATTGCCGCGCCGCCATCTCTCGAGGAGACTATGGACGCGATGGAACCGCCGGCGCCACCCATGGTGTCACCACCGCCGCCGCGAGAGTTTACATCGCCGCCGCCGCCGCGTGTTCTCACCGCCGCGCCGCCGTCGCCTCCGATGCCACCATCACCGATTAGTGTAGTTGCTGACGACGATGCTTCGTACTACGACACGGGCACGCCGAGTTCCACACCGGCACCAGCGGCCGATGACGCGTCATACTACGACACGGGCGCGCCAACGCCGACGGATGACGACGCGTCGTATTACGACACTAGTACGCCGAGTGCGACGCCAACGCCAACGCCAACGCCAACGCCGACGGATGACGACGCGTCGTACTACGACACTAGTACGCCGACGACGCCAACGCCAACGCCAGCACCGACGGATGACGACGCGTCGTATTACGATACTAGTACGCCGACGACGCCAACGCCAACGCCAGCACCGACGGATGACGACGCGTCGTATTACGATACTAGTACGCCGACGACGCCAACGCCAACGCCAGCACCGACGGATGACGACGCGTCGACGGACGACACGGCTTCGTCAAGTCCGACACCAGCGCCGACGGACGACACGGCTTCGCCGAGTCTGACGCCGGCGCCGACGGACGACACGGCTTCGTCAAGTCCGACGCCGGCGCCGACGGACGACACGGCTTCGCCGAGTCCGACGCCAGCACCGCAGCAGTCGCCGGTCGACGCCTTTGAACCGACGCCGGGTGCGCCGACGGAGAGCCTCGACGACGCCCCGCCAGAAAGTGACGACTCATACGCTGACTTCGCGCCGGCGTCTGCGTACCCGTCGAGCGTGAACGGTACGTCTGGCTACCCGTCGAGCGTGAACACCACGACGCCGGACGCGACATCGAGCGCGAGCGAGCCAGCTCTGCCAACGACCCCCCCGAGTCCGCCGCCGCCGCCGAGTCCGCCGCAGCCGCCGAGCCCGTCGCCGCCGCCGCTTCCACCGGCGCCTCCTGGAATCGTTAACGTGCACAACGTCACCATGCAAGCAGGTTCGAAAGCGGTGATGTTCCATCCACCAAAAACAGTTGAGACGCTGCAATCGCCGAATCAACCACTGACGCTGCACTTTATGGAGAATGGCAACGACGCTCAACTCGCGAGTTCTGGATTGCCGTTGTGGACCGAAGTCTACGTCAACGGCGACTTGCAAGACGACGCCGACATCACCTTGAGTAACGGTGATCGTTTGCAACTTTTCGTCAAAGCTTCTCCAGCTCCCCTGGTTCGACGCGCCGCATATCTTTCATACGGTCACAAGCAATTCGTTCTCGACGTCACCACGGCGCAGACGAGCCCGCCACCCCCGCTTCCGCCGGCGGCGCCGCCGCCGCCGAACGACGTCATCCTTGCACACGTCGCCGCGAATCACCCGACACAGTGCACGTCGGCACAAGCGTACAAGTGGTCGACGTTGACTCAGAATGATCGATCTACCGTGCCCATGAACGCGTGGTGCTCGAGAAACACCACGTTTGGCGAGTTTCAGGCTCCGCTGTGCTCGCATCAAACCGGGCGGGACATCATCATCTTAGTCGACGCCAGCGAAGCCATCGGTAGTGAGGTGTTCTATGGGAAGATGATCGACATGTTGCATGATTTGTACTGCACGATCGAAGGCACGGGATCGCAAGTCGGCGTTTTGCTACTCCCAGGAGCTGGCAACCCGTACGTGTGCGACGCCTACACGAGTTACATTCCGTTGCAGCAGCACACGAGCGAGGACTTCCACGCGAGTTTAGAAAGGATGCGAGCGGACGAGGGCGCGTGTTGCGGCCGAAGCGTGCCGTTGGCGCAAGGTTTGAAAGCTGCGAACGGATTGTTCCGCGATTTCGGCATCTTTCCGCCGAATGAGCGAAGCGTCATCTTCGTCACGGCTTCGCACCCATCGACGCCGGTGGAGTTCGAGACTTGTTTGAGCATAAGTGTACCTGAATTCCGTGACTTGACGCGAGATCACCCCTTCAACGTGCTTCCGAGCGGTGAAGAAATGACAACGTGCGAATACAAGCTTCGATCGGTGCCTGTCGCCGCGGCGGAACTGAAAACTGCCGGTGTTCGCGTTTCCGTCGTCACCGTTCCGGGCGCCGACGGCGCCGTCCCGTCGAGCGCGTACTACAGCGGCTCTCCGTGGCCGAGCAAATGCACGGCGGACGGCCAGTGCGAATTTTCTGCCCCGTACGGCGGCGATCGCGGTCACTGGGGCTCGTGGTATACCGACGCCAACGGTGACCTGACGCGCGACTACAACCCCGGACCCGAGCTCGCGTGCCAAATGCGCGTCCATCCCGGGACGCCCGTCGTCAGCAGGCCCGTGCTCGCCAACGCCTTGCGCGTCAACGCGTGGAACCCTCGCGGGTACGCCGACACTCTCGCTGTGGCCATGTGTCCCGCGCCGCAGTGCTTACCCTCGAGCTTGTTCGGCTCCACGTTCGCCGACAACTGCGTCGGCGACGACGCGTCGAATTGGGCCCAAACGCTCTCGTGCGTGCGCGGCGAATCGTACTCCATGTGCGACCGTCTCATCCCTCGCACCGAGCGCTGCCACGCCGAAGTCCGAAGCGACCCCGTGGCCGTGGGCACCGTCAATAACGTCACCGCCGTCAGCGTTCGCATCCACTGCGAGCAACACTGCTCGGGCGAGCGCACGGACACGCACGCCAAGTCGATTCGCGTCGTCTGCCCGCGCGGCGCCTCGTGCGACGGCGAAGTCATCGGCGACGACGTCATCACCGCCGTCGAGGCTCAGAGCGCGACGCCGCCGACCTCATCGAACCAGTAACCAAACGACGAAACCACGAAACCACCCGTTTAGAATCCCTGTAATTCAGCTCGACGTTCGTCGCGCCTTCGCCGCGCCGCCGCGGCGCGTCGCCGCTCGAAATGAAAATCATCATTTCGCGACGCCTTCACCCGCGCGCGTCGCCGTCCCCGATCGCGCGCGTCGTCGACGCGCGCGAACCCATCGCGCGCCTCGGCGCGCTCGCGCGCGCGCGCGCCCGCGATGAAGCTCGCGAAGCGTTTTCATCGCGCGCGTCGCGGCGGCGGCGGCGGCGAAAACTCGACCGACGACGACGACGACGACGCGCGCAGCGACGAGGACGCCTTCGAGGACGTCCGAGATAACGACGCGTTCGACGACGAGGAGATCGACGAGGACGAGGCGTTCGACGAGGCGGACGAGGAAGCGTTCGGGGAGTTTTTCGGCTCGGGACGCGGCGACGACGGCGACGACGACGCGTGGGACGACGAAGACGACGACGACGGCGCGGGAGACGGCGCGAACGACGACTCGTACGACGACGATGGGTTAAATCAGTTGATGGATAGCGATGACGAGGCGGAGGAGGCGGTGCGGGCGAAGGCGAAGTCGACGTCGAGGACGAGGGCGAAACCGACGCGCGAGGTCGTCGAAGAGGAGGACGTCGAGGCGTTGGTTTCGAGCGAAGACGACGACGACGAAAAACGCGAGCGCGTGCTGGATGAACTCGTCGGGGCGCGTAAACGAGTGACGCTGGATCCTCGGTATCGACCGGTGATCACGGAGGTCGGGAGGGAGAATCCGATGGCGGTGCCGCTTCGTCTTCGCGAGGGCGAGGAGAAGCTGACGCTGAAGGACGTCATGGCGTCGCTCGGCGAAGACGCGCTCGATCGCGATACGGTGAAGCGGTTGAATAAGATTTCGAAGACTAAGGCGGTGGATGCGCCTTTGGCGCGACCGATTAAAGAGCGTATCGATCGCAAGGCGGCGTACGCGGAGACGAGCAAGGACATCGGCAAGTATCAAGCCGTCGTCAAGGAAAATCGCGAAAAGCGAACGCTCAAGTTTGAGCCAGCGCGCAAGGAGATGCAACGCAAGGACACGCTCGGTGCGCTCGCCGCAGATTTTACGCCGCGATCGGAGGTTGAGTTGGAAATCGCTCGCGTTTTGAAAGAGTCTGGGCACGCGAGCGCCAAAGACGTCGTGCGCGGCGAGTTGCTCGAGATGAACCACTTGGACGTCGAGGACATACAGGCGCGCCAAGCCAAGCTCGCGAAGATGCGTGCGGTTTTGTTTTATCACGAGCAAAAGGCGAAAAGACTGAAAAACATCAAGTCTAAGGCGTTCCATAGGCACAATCGCAAGGGAGAACTCAAGGTGATCGGAGACGAGGATGACAGCGATTACGAAGGCGAGGGCGACACCCCGGAGGAACGCAGAGAGTACCTTCGCGCGCAAGAGCGCATGCTGTTACGTCACAAAAACACGTCGAGGTGGGCGAAACGGGCGATTAAAAAGGGTATCGCCCATCTCGCCGGGACGCGAGAAAAGTTGCAGGAGCAGCTGCGCATCGGCCAACAATTGAAGGAAAAGATTGAAGGCACTCGAACGACGACGACGGAACTCGACGAAGAGAGCACGGACGCCGAAGACTCTGAAGACGAAGATCCCAACGACCCCGAAACCGAACGCAAGCGACGGCTCAGGGCGAAAGCCGCAGCGTTAAAGGCTTTGGAGGACGGCGGCGACGACGATGTCGAGGGAGCGAACGACAGCTTGTTCAAACTGCCCTTCATGGCGCGTGCGATGGAGAAACGCAAGTCGCAGACGAAAGCAGAGGCGCAAGAACTGCTTGATGAGCTCGATAGAATGGAACAGAACGGAGAGGAGCTCAGCGATAGCGACGATGATCATGAAGAGTGGGACGCGATGACAACGAATGCGAAGCGCGCCGCCGACGCCCGAACAGCGTCTGCTTCAAAGAAGGCTCGCACGGGCGACAACGACGTCGACGCGCCCGCGAAAAATTCCAGCGGGAAACAGTCGACGCAGCCGAAAAAGTCAACTGCAAAACCTATCACGGAGATATCAGATGCGGCGAGGAAGATGCGTGCGAAAGCTGCCGCACGAGTGGCGCCGGTGAAAGTCAAGTCTGGCGAATCCGACGAAGACGCCGACGACGGACCGACGGTGATGCTCGAAGAGGAACGCGACGCGGGGACGACGAACGAAGACTTGATGCGGCGAGCGTTCGCGAACGACGACATCGAAGCAGAATTCGAAAAGGAAAAGCTCGCCGATGTCAGCGCAGAACTTCCTGAAACGGACATGCCGAAGAATCTTCCAGGATGGGGCGCGTGGGCGAGCGACAAGCGCGTTCCGAAATGGATGAAGGACGCGGAGAAAAAGGCGAAAACTGAGCGCGCGAAGGCTTTGAAGAGTCGTCGCGACGCCAAACTCAAGCACGTCGTAATCAGCGAAAAGTACGATAAAAAGGCTGCGCAATTCAACGTGGAATCGCTTCCGCACGGGTACGCGAGCAAGGCGGCGTACGAGGGCACGATGCGTCAACCTTTGGGATTGGACGTCAACACGCACGGCATGTTCCAAAAGTTGAACGCGCCGAAAGTATTGAAGCCAACGGGCTCTATAATCAAACCCATGAAGTTGCCGAAACACAAGGCGAAGGAAGCGTCGACGTCCAAGTCTTCGCGCAAAAAGAAGGCGCGCTGATCAATCTCCTATTACGTGTAAAACTATCAACAACGATTAAATTCTCAACTTCTACGAGCTATCTATTCTTCCTCTTCCTCTTCCTCTTCCTCTTCCTCTTCCTCATCCTTCTCCTCTTCATCTAGACGCCGCGACGCTCTGTCCGCGGCTTCGCGCCAACGAATGGCGAACGGCACGCCCCACGCGCCCGTAAAACAGATCACTAAATTCCACATCAAATGGAGCACGCTGCTCACGATTATGCCGGTCCAAATCCCGACCAAACCGAGCTTGGGGCGACCGATGGCGAGATACGCGGCGAGGGGTAAGCCGATGACCCAGTACGACACGATCAAAATCGGCGTGGTTACCCCTTGGTACCCGGCGCCGACTATGATCCCCGCGGTGGCGACTTGTACGGCGTCGATGACTATGAACCACGTGAGCGTGGGCACCAACGCGTCGAGCCTTTCGACGACGGCTTTGTCATTCGTGTACACGGCGAATACCGCGTCCGCATTCGCGTAAAACACCATCGCGCACACGAGGGCGAACGAAAATGACAACGCCGCCGTGCTCGCCGCGAGCGTCGCCGCGTCTCGCGTTTTCCCGGCGCCGACGGCGTTCCCAACGCTCGTGGACGCCCCTCTCGACCACACGCACGCCCACGAGTAAAAGAAAAAGTACGTGTTGGACAAGAACGCCTGCGCGTCGAGCTCGAGCGTGGGATCGGCGCACAGCCCCGCGAGCGCGGTGTTGAAATCCCAGCTCCACCATTCGATGCATTGCATCCCCATCCCTGGAATCGCCAAGCGCAAATACCCCCACCAGTCTCGAAACGCGTCTGGAAACACGCGCACGTTCTTCAGCGTGCCTCGCAGCGTCTCCGACGTCGCGAAACCCACGGCGTACATGCTAAACGTCCCGATGTCGACGAGCGTCAACCCAATCGCCGCGCCCTCGAGATTTCTAAACTTCCGAATGCAGAAAAACGGCGCTATAAATTTCAACGGCGTCGTGCACACGCTCAGCGCCGCCACCCGACGACTCCGTTTCATCGCCAGCATCGTCTTCAGCATCACGCACGTCGCGCACTGCAAAAACAATCCCGGTACGCGCCACCTCGCGAACCGTTCCACGCGTTCCGCCGTCTCCGCGTCGACGCCCGCGACGCGCAAAATCGTCCCGCTCTTCCACCACGTCAAACTCCCCGGCGCCCACGCCAGCGTCCACAGCACCGCCATCCCTCGCGCGAACGTCTCTCCGACGACGTCGATTCGTCCCATCCCGTTCGCCTGCGCGCTGATCGTGTCCACGCCAGATCCGAGTCCCCAGACCGCCGCGTGTCCCGTCACCGACGTCACGACGTTGCCCAGTCCGAACGCCGCCGTCGCGCGCGCGCCCGAAACCCTAGACACCAGCGACAGCTGAAACGCCGTCGACAGCGACGTGGAGACGTACTGGAATATCAGCGGCGCGCCGAGCGCGGCGACCGTCGCCGTCGCGCGCGCGCGCGTCAATCTTTTCGCTCGGTACGCCTCCGCCTCGTCGTCGTCGTCATCGTCGCGCTCGTCGCGCGCGTCGTCGTCGAGCGGCGCCGACGTCGACGCGACGTCGTCGAGCAGCGCGTCTCGAAGCCCCGCGTCGCGGCGCGCGCGTCGCATCGCGCGCGCGCGGCGGTGTGATGCGATGCGAGTCCCGTCGGGGACACATCGCGACGCGCCGCGCGACGCCGGCGACGCGCGCGGGCATGAGCCTCTTCTACGGCGCCGCGGACGTCGAGTCGACGTCGTCGTCGAGCGACGACGACGGCGCGCGCGACGCCGGCGCGCGCGACGACGCGACGACGACGGCGAAAGATGCGCATCGCGTCGCGCGGCGACCGACGACGACGACGGCGCTGCCGCGCGCGGCGGACGTGATGACGGCGCTGGACGGCGACGACGACGAGGCGACGCGGGCGACGGTGATGCGCGGGACGACGGCGCGCGGGATGGCGCGCGCGGTGGCGGACGCGCTGCGGGAGACGCGGCGCGACGCGTACTACGCGGAGACGGCGAGGGAGGACGGCGCGAAGGACGCGGCGACGATACGGGTCGACGCGCGCAGGGTGATGATCGTGGAACAACGCGTCGCGGTGCGGTTGATGACGAAGACGTCGAACGGGGTGCTGGAGGCGGTGGCGGCGACGGGGGCGCGGGCGACGACGACGGAGGCGTCGGCGGAGGAGGATTTTGACGAGCGAGAGAAACGAAGGATCGCGATCACGGGACCGCCGGAGAGCGTGCAAAAGTGCGTTGAGTTGATAGAATCGCTCGTGCGCGAGACGGAGAATCGAACGTCGAAGCGGTTCTTTTGTCCAAAGGCGTATTTGGGAGCGTTCATCGGACGCGGGTACGGGCACGTGCACAAGATTGAGGGCGTTTCAAAATGTAAAATCGTGATATCTGACGAGGACAAGGTGCACGAAGGGAACGAACACTCGGTGGTGCGCGCGATTGAGGTCACGGGGACGCCGATGCAGGTGAGTTTGGGGTACAAACTCGCGTTGCAGACGTTGGACGAGGCTTTGGCGTCCGCGCCGGACGCCGAAGAGCTCAAAGCAGAGTTGAAAGAAACGAGCGGTGGGTTTGATTTAGACGCCGAACGCGCGAAGAAAAAAGCAAAGAACTAGAAGGAACGAAGAGAGAGTAGCTAGAATCTAGGTAGTATTACAGTTTCCGGTGTTATCGAAGGTCGCCCGTGTCCCAAATCCCCGTGCGCTCGTTGCGTAAATTTGCAATGTTTCGATCGAAATCCCATCGCGCGCGTGATTCCCGCGAACCGTCGGCGTCGTTATACTCGATCTCTACGAAATCTTGCGCGGGAATCGTCGACGTAAGCGGTGTTTGTCGTACGCTCGTCGGCTCGAGCGACCTCGCACTCAGCGTCGGTTCCAAAGATGCAGAGGCGACGGTGAACGCAGTCTTGCGCCCGACGGTGTCCGAGACGTCGAAGTCGGTGAACTCGCTTAGGTGCGGTGTCGCATTTTCGTCGTGCGATGCGCGCGTTTCACCACCGCTGGAAACTTCGCTTACCACACTCACTGCTTCTTCGCCGTCGTCGTCTTCGGGAATGTCAGCCGGAGGCCAAAACACACCCATGACGTCGACTTCGCCAAACGCTTCGTCGATGATGAAATATCCATCCTTGATGGCGTTTTGAAGTTTATTTACGAGTATTTCCAAAGGACCACCTTCATTGCTACCGTCACGTCGTTCTGTGATGCGGACGGTGACGGTATCTGCGATGTCATCCGTGCGCGCCACGCGCACTCTGTTGACGTCGACGCCGAGCTCGACGGCGATTTCTTTGCAGAAAAAGAGTTGCGTCGCGTGAGACTTGAACTTTGCCACGGGCATGTGCGTCATGACCTCGATGTCTACGTGGGTTATGTGCGACTTCGTGCGCGACGTAGGCTGATGCTTTTTTGTACGGCGTATGCCGAACACGTCGACTTCGGCTGGAGCTAGTACCGCAGGCGGCGGCTCAATGTTCGCCTTTGCCATCGGAACGATAGTCTGTGCCTTAGGCGCGATCGACATGGCCATTTTCGCCGCCGTGCGCCATGAAACTTTCACTTTTTCTTCTTCACTCTCCTTGAGCGCGAGTAAACCGCCACCAGATGCTTCTATCACCTTGTGTCGCGGCGGCGCTTGCGGCAACGCGGCCCAATCCTCGAGCGAGCCCGCGACGAAGTAACGTAAGCACGCCCACGCGCCACCAGCGGCGCCTTGCATCGCTTTGAGTTGTTCTGCCGTCAAATCGTACGTTTCGGATGATTCCATCTTGTCGCTGCACGAAACTTCGCACTCAAATTGATGCTCATACTTGATCATGCGCAACAAACTCACGTTTTCTTCGAGGGAGTAGTCGAGAGTCAAGAAGTCGAGACGTTTGCCTCGCCACTGCTGCAAGCCGAGAATCTCGTTGAGACCTTTGAGGAATAACGCAATGTCACCAGTCTGCATCACTGTTCTCTTGTCCATGATCACGTCGTCGCCCAAGCGCACACCGCCCGGGAATGTTGGCGCGATGACGGCGACGCGCTCTACAGGTTGCAAGCCACTGGCTGTCGATAGTCTCTCCTTAGCCTTCGCGATGAGCTTTCTACAAAGCATCGCACTGTTGACGTCGTGCTCGTACAAGATAACGCACGTGTCGTCGAGCGCACATGCTTCCAGGCGTTCGGGAAACTTCATCGCGTCTGAGATAAACACGAGAGATTCGTACACGCGTGTGGTGTTCGAACGCTTCATCTTTGGCGGCTGCGGCTCGACGTCTGCGGTCGCGACGATCGGGTTCAACGTCTGTTTTGTCGTCGCGGGTTTCGAACTCTTGCCATCGTCTGTTGTCGCCGCCAGTTGTATCTTTGCCAGTGCAATCTTCATGAGCTGATGTTCGACGGTGTTTGGCGTGAATTCCTCTGGCACGTCTGCGTCGTCCAACTCGTCGAGTTCCGCAAGTGCCATACTCAGATTGAACATTTGCGTTTTGGACAAAGCCGAACTGTCTGCGCACGCGCGTGTGCGCTGATAATATTTCATGCAATCCTCGATTCGACCTTGAGAGAGTCGAGTAAGCGTGAGATTGTACAGCGCCGGATAGTAACTCGGATTAATCGTCAACGCCAGCCTGAGTTGCTCGTTGCACGCGCTCAATAGTCCCTTGCACCAATCGAGCATGGCCAAGTTCGTCAACGCCTCGACGTTGCCCGGATCAACTTCCAACGCATTAAGGTAATTCGCCCCGGAGCGCTGGAAGTCGCCTCGCCTGAAGGCCAAGTTCCCGAGCTTAACTTGCGACGGAGCGTGCTTGGCGTCGAGGTTCAACGTCTGTTCAAAGTGATATTCGGCTTTCTTCCATTGTCCAAGCTTAACGTACAACAGCGCGAGGGCGTACGTCGCGCGTGAATCATTCGGACGGCAGTCGACGGCGCGTTTCATCCATTCTTTTGCCTCACCCACAGAACCAATGGAGTCGATGACGATTGCGAGATTGTACAAAGCCTTGAAGTAATTCGGTTCACGATCGAGCGCGGCGAGATAGCTCACGCGCGCGCTCGCCGCATCGCCCGCCAAGAAGTGCGCGTTGCCGATGTTGAAGTGCGCGACCGCGCTCACCGGATCGCGACGAATTGCCATCGCGTACACCGTGCTCGCCTTTGCGAGCTTGCCTTGAGCGAGGAAAATATTGCCGAGCGTAATCTGCCGCTGCGCTGTCAGGGTAAGACTTGCACTCCGTTGCGCAAACGCGTGCGCATACTCGGTATCACCGGCGAATGCGCGACAGATGGCCAAGCCGTGCATGATATCGGCGTTTCCCGGATTCCTCTCTGCCATTCGCGCGTAAATTTCTTCGGCTTCTTCGATACCACCTCTTCGAAAGCAATCGATAGCATAGCGCAAGTCTTCGTCTTCAAATTCCTTTATGGTGCCGCGAGACGCCGCCGTGTTTTCCATCAACGGTGTGATAGCGTCCACGAAAGATTCGTTTTCGGCGTACTGAAGTGTGAGCTTTTCCCGAGCCCATATCCGTCTAGAAATTATCCAAAGAATTATGCCGTACACGGAGAGAGCGATGCCTCCCACGGTCCACGACGTCTTGTCGGCTTCGCGCACTCCGAGCGGTGGCGGCGGTAGTGGAGGAAGCTCGTACGTGCCGTCGGGGATGCACCGCACGCCATCAATGGCTTCCTGCACCTCTACGCTCAAAACACCGTCAGCACGCATGCGAGGCGTTTCCCCGACCCACGCAGGAGCGCCACTAACGAATCCCGATGGACACGCCACGCACGCGACGGATCCAAACGACCCCGCGAAGAAATTATCTTGACATTGCACGCAAGACGTCATGCCGCTCGCGGGTTGAATCGTCCCGCGCGGGCACAGAGCACACTCCAACGCTCCTGTTAGTGGTGCCACTGTGCCGGGCACACACGTGGGGCAACCCGTCGATCCACGAAAGCCAGTCGCCGTGCCCGCACCGCACGTCAAACACTGCGCAGCGTTCGTCGTCGTGGAATACGAGCCCGGATTGCACAAAGAACACTCTCGCACTGCGGCGCTCGCGGATGAACTCACGTATGAGCCCGCTGCGCAATCAACTGACGGTAATGACAAAGGCACTGCGCCTACGTTCAGCGTACTCGCCGTCACGGCGTCCGAAATCTTCGTCACCGCTTGCGAGAGGTACGTTTGATTCCAGTCGCCGCCGTAACTCGTTGGCAACATCGCGAGCGAATTGATCGTAAACACAACGATCACCGAGCCTTGTTTGATTCCCAGGATTTCAACATCGTTTGCGGTTGTTCCGTCACTCAGTGCGCTCGCTATACCAGTTTTGAACGCGGTCGCGTCGGTCTCCGTCCAACCTTCGACGTTTCCTTGTAATCGCAAAGAAATCTCAGGGACGTTGATCGTCACGTTGAGCGGCGGCAGCGACGGCGGCGATGGCGGCGGTGGTGATGGTGGAGGAGAGGGTGGTGGGTTCGGTGGCGGTGGGGCAAGTCCACAAGACGTCTGCCCGACGTCACCGAAAGTTCCAGAACCGCTCGCACACGGCGTCGGCGTGACGGTGCCTGCGTTGGGACAGCTGGTGTCCACCGGGCACAATACGCACGTGCTCGAATCGCTCGCCGCAGTCGCCGTGCTGTACATTCCGGCAGGACACTTAGTACAGTCCTCGTCCGAGACCGCGGCGGTCGTGAGCCCGAACGTTCCAGCAGGACACGAGCTGCAAGCACTGACACTGCCCAAGCTGTACGTCCCCTTCGCGCAGTCGTACTGCGCCGTCGCCGAACTCGTGTCGTTGCAATACCGCCCTGGTGGGCAGAACGAGCAATGTGTCTGACCACCTTCACTGAACGTCCCGGGCGCACAATCGGCATTACCACTACCGTCCGTCGCAGGGCATTGTTTGCCGACTTCGCACCTCGTGCACGCGCTCACGGCGCCTCCGTAACTATAAAATCCTAACGCGCAGTTCAGCTGTATGTCCTGCGTTGTATCCGTGCAGTAGCGCCCTGGATCACACTCAGTACACGCTGCAGCTCTCCCTAAACTGAACGTTCCCGCTTGGCACTGCGTCTGATCACCCGGAAGCGGCGTGGGACACGCCGATCCCGCGGTACAATTTGAGCACGCCTGCGCGCCTGCGTAAGACTGCGTGCCGATCGGACACAAAGCCGGAGCGGACGCTCCATCGGCGCACGAGTAGCCTTCAGGACACGTTACACATCCTGCGCCGGACGCCGCCGCGGTCGGCTGCCGAAGTGGGTCGGTGTCGTTGTAAGGCCTCGCAAACGCAACGGCGACATCCTTGAGAGCCCAGCCGCTGTAGGTGCCCGCGCCGCACTCCTGGTACGCAGTGAGCCCTTCGGTCGGGCACGACTTACCCACCGGGCACGTTAGACAGCTTCCTGACGCAGAGCTGGGCTGGTACGTGCCGATATCACACAGTTCGCAAGACGTCGATCCCTCCTCTGCGTACGATCCAGCGGGACACGCCGAAGGCGTAATTCTTTCCGCAGTCGACTCGCACTTGTAACCAGCCGGACATGGCAAGCACGACGTACTTCCCACAGTAGCCGCATATGTCCCGGCCAAACAAGGCGAGCACGTCGAACTTCCCTCGGCTGCCGCCGACCCCGCGGCGCAAATCTCCGGCGTCACCGTGCCCGGCGATTCACACTTGTAGCCCGCCGTACAGCTTGTGCAAGTCGCTGACGCCGCCGACGCCGCGAACGTGCCAGCATCACACGTCGAACATTCGAGCGATCCCTGCGCGGACGATGTACCCGCGAGACAGGGCTGCGGCGTGATTGTCGCCGCGCTCGCACACTTGTAGCCCGCCGGACACGGCGCGCACGATCCTCCCGCGGCGCCGTTGTACTCTCCCGCCGGACACGGCACCGCGATCGACGTCTTCAACAATTCACACTCCGTACCCGCCGGACACTGCGAGCACGACGACTGCTTTCCCTCGAAAACGCACGTCACAGTCGTTCCCTCGTTGTCCAATCCCGCACCGTTATTCGTCACCTCCCCGCACCCCGACACGAATCCGTCCGCTTGCCCAGCCGTCTCGCACACCATCCCGATCGTGCCCGTCGGGCTCACTGACGGCGCGCACGTCAACGTCATCGTCCCCGAATCCGGCAGCGGGATCACGCACGTCGCCGCTTGCTCTTTAAAAAAGCTCAACCCGCCCTCCGCGTACGCGCACGTCGCCGCGATTTTCGACCCGTCCAGCCCGTGACTCGCCTGATACGCCTCCTGCAGCGCCGTCACCCAATTCGCCTCATCTATCGCGTTCCCCGCGCAATCCGTGGCGACGTCCCACTGGCACACCGCGTTCGCGCCCGTGGCGTAATTTCCGACGCCGCAGTCGGCGCACGACGTCGCCGTCCCGTCGCCGCTCGTCCCCGCCGCGCAGTCCGCGCACGCGCCGTCATCGATGAACTGTCCCGCCGCGCACGTCTGCGCGGACGCGGGCGTTATCAACGCCGTCGCCGACAGCGCGAGGAGCGTCGCGAGCGTCAGCGCGCGCCGCACGCGCGCGAAACGAGGCCGCGGCTCTTTCGGCATTTCGCAACGCGTCGACGGTTTCGTCTCTACGCGTCGCCGACGATCGACGACATGCGCCCGTCGCGCGTGTGCGCGCCCGCGACGCACGTTTCTCTCGCGGGCGTCGCGGACGCGCGCGTGGGGGCGGTGCGCGCGATGTAAACTGACGCGATGGGGCCGCGGGCATCGTCCCCCTCAACCGTCCGGGCGGCGCGACGGCGGCTCGATTCGACGGATGGATTCGATTCGCGGCGTCGCGCGTCGACGGACTCGTCTCTACGGATTTTTTGGATGGATTCGTTCGTTAAATAATGCACGCGGGCCGAAGATGCGCGCGCGCCGGGCTAACGCTCGAGCCAGGCGTCTTCTTCCACGGCGACGCCGGTGTGACGAGCGACGCGATCGCAGACGACGAGGACCTCGTCGCCGGGGACGAGCTCGGCGACGGAGACGTGCGCGCCGCCGGGACGGACGAGACGACACGTCTCGGCGTTTTGAAGTAAAACGGCGAGCGTGCCGACGTCGGGCCCGCTCGGGTGGTCGGCTTCGATCATAAGCATCGAACGACGCTCCATTTTGACGCGAGCGACGTTGGCCACGCGCGTTCGGCCGTCGGCGGCGCAGACGAGGATTTCGCTTCCACATCGCAGCTCGCTCAGGTAGGACGTTTTACCGTTCGGGGCGCGCACGTATGACGCCGTCGGGCCCGCATTGACCCTAAATGGACGCGTGTTGACGTAGCCGCACTCGATGTTTTCCGCGTGAATCAAGAACAAACCGCTCGCGAACGATCCCACCAGCATGCCCTCGCCGAGCTCAAAGTTCGTCGCCGCGTCCACGGCGCATCGATCACCAGCCCCCACGCGTTTCACCGCAGTCACTCGCGCGGGCACCAACTCTAATTTTTCACTCGATTCCCCACCGAACGAGCGCATCGCATCGGCTAACGCGCGTACCTCCGCCGGGTCGTTCGTCCGCAAGCACACGCCGTCGACGCCGGTCTCCAACGCCTCGAGCATCACTCGAGCCTCCGCGGCGTCGTGCACGCACGCGAACAGCGCCCTGTCTATCGGCGTTCCCGCAAACGCCGCGACTAAATTTTCTGCGGGAATGATGGACCAACCATCGACGCAGTCCATGACCAACACGTCGCCGTCCCGTCTCGAAGCCGCCGCCGCCGCCGCGCGAGCGCACTCCTCTGGCGATCTTATCACCGCGAACGCGCCTCTGCGCGCGCCTTGGACGCGATCGACGATCGAACCATCGTCTTCGGCGACGAGTAATTCGCAATTCACCGACTTTGCGAACGTCTCGGCGTCGCGCGCCGCGCAAACCACCGTGGTGGTTAGAGCTAATTCAGCAGCCGTCTGCACGCACTGCACGTTTGACGTCTGTAACCAGCACTGACGGGCGCGATCGCGATCGCGTTTGCTCGCGCGACACACGATGGTGTCGCTTCGACGCGCGCGCGCGGTCGGCGGCGCGTGACTCGCGAGCGAGCGCGCGGTTGAAGCCATGCGAGGCGAACAGTGTGGGACCGTGTGGGACACACATTGGACCGTGTGTCGGCATAATTCGACGTACAGACGCGCGTCAGCGCGAGCTTTCGACCGAACGACGATCGAGATTGAACGATGAAAATTTTCACGGCGACGCTATGCGCGCTTCTTGTCCTCGCGTCCGGCGCGCTCGCGGCTGAGGCGGACGATGACGATACGAAAGAGGACATGCTGCGGGATTTTTGGAAGGACGAAATGGCGAACTTTGAGTACACGATGACGAACGCGACCACGGGCGAACCGATAGAGGGCGCGGGAGCTATCGTCGCGCCGACGTTCTCGCGCGATAAAGTTCTCGGTGCGTTTGAGAACGATTGTGTTTAATATTGATTTTCGCGCGCGACTGACGCCGCCGACGCGGGCGTGTTTCGTCGCAGTGGGCGTCTTCATACCCGCATCGAGCGGTTTCATAAATTCGCAAAAAACGGTGAACGTCACGGTGTGTGAATTCATGTACCCAGAAAACTGCCTGATGGAGACGCCGTATCCCGGAGCACCGAGCGAGTATGCGTGCGGCTTGTCCGACGAGGAGCGACCAGAAACTGGATTCGAGTGCGATTCGCGAGAAGTCGAAGTTGAGCCCGACGGCGATCTGTCCGTTGACGTGGAAATCGAAGAAGAAAATGAAGCGTTGTACGACGATTACGCCGAGTCGCCAGCGCCGGCGCCGGCGCGAAAGTTACTCGCGTCAGCTCGAATCGGGCGCGCGAATCCGCGAAGATCGCGCACGCTGCGAACGGCGGGGGCGCGCGGATACGGACGAGGTCGTTAACAGAGCGCCCCAGGGTACGGTTCAAGCTACGATGATCCTAACGATACGAATACAAAATTTTCTCTTCTTTCACACCACCGTGCCGCGCGACATACAATCGCGAAGTTGATACAATAACTGTCCCCCGCTCGCTTTGCTGGCCAACACCGAGATCGATTTCCCTTTTTTACCGCGGCCGAGCCACGCGGCGACGGCCAGAGCCTTGGCCTCGGTTTCTGTGTCGTCGTCTCTTGCTTTAGGGACTAAAATAACGCACCCATCGGACACCTTTTTTAGATGTTCGATGGATTTCGCATTCGTGATTTCCTCGGGGACGTCGTCCGAGCTCGATCGCGACGACGAATTCGCGCCCACGTTTTCGTCTTGCTGCCGCGCGAGAATGATTTCCAGCTCGCTCGCACGAACGCGGACGATTTGCTTCTTTAAGCATGGCAGTGCGGTGTCGAGGCCTTCTTGCGTGATTCTATAAGCGCACTCGACGCCGTCGACGATTTGACGTTCAAACGCACGAACGCCGCACGCAACGACCTGCAAACCAGCGTTCTTGCCATCCTTTCCCCGCGCCGTCAACACTTTTCGTGCGCCGTCGGACAAGTAATATAGACGCTTTGGAGTGACACCCGGAAGGTCGGAGTGCTGACGCGTCATCAACGCGTCGTCCAGATCGAGCGCGTCTTGCACGCCGTAATGTTTATTGATGCTCTTCACGATGGATCTGTCTTCAACCTTCATCACCGGCGCCACACGTTTCTTTTCGTTCCACTGCTCATTCGCACGCTCCATTCTATAAGTCTTGTTTGCGTCCATTTGCGGCGTTTGCTCCATCTCCGGAGGCAACTCGGCCGTCTTCTTCAACGCGGTGATGAAAAATCCACCCGTATCGTCGAGATGGGGAAATACTCGAACGCATCTCTCGAGCGGCATCGCGTCATACTCTCGGTTCCAAAACATCGTCTTCGCCACGGTTTTCATGCGTTTCTTCCCAGTCTCTTCGAAAGAGTCGTGCCATCCGTATATATCACCGACTTTCCATCTCTTCATCCCCGGTCGTCGCTTAAGCTCGGGCAAGCTCTTCGAGACGTCGACGAGCTCCACAGAGCCTTTCGCGCGCTTCAACAGCGCCGCGACGACGGACTCATTCTCCAATGGGTTCAAACTGCACGTCGAGTAGACTAAACGCCCACCCACTTCGAGCAAGCGCAAGGCGTGGGTGGCGATCTCAAGCTGAAGCGTGTGTAAATCCACCCCGCTCGAGGCGTTCCACTTCTTCCAAAGGTCGGGCGATTTCCGCAGCGTCCCATCACCGCTGCACGGGACGTCGGCTAAAATTCTATCGAACCTAATTTTCTTTCCCTTGGCGTCGTGTAAAATTGGAAACAACTGCGCCTGATGATTCGTCACGACGAGTGCCGGGGAGTTGCTTCGCTTGCACTGATGCGTGAGCAAATTCGCTCGCTGTAAAGACGCGTCGTTCGCTACCACCACCCCTCGAGGCGTCTCCCCAGCGTTCGTCGCGCCGTGCAACATCTCCAATAACTGTGACGTCTTACTTCCCGGCGCGGCGCACATATCGATCACGCGATGCTTCGGTTTCACCTCTAAAAACAACGGCGGAATCATCGAAACCAACTCTTGCCTCGTCAGCGCCCCCGTCTCCCCGGCGCTCTTCAAAAACGCGTGCAACCCGAGCACGCCGCGCGATTCACTCTGTTTCAACGACGCGCTCTGCGATATATCTATCTGCCAGCTCAAACGATCCGGATACCACGCGACGCACTTCGGCGGCTTCATCGACGCCTCGCGCTTCAGCGCCGGCAACACGTCGCCCTCCAGCTTCCTCCGCACCGCCTCCACGAGCGCCGTCGACGCGTTCAGTCGAAACGTCAGCGGCAGCGGTCTTCGAAACGCCTCCATCATCGCTCGAAAGTCGCCCGCGTCTTCGCACACGCCCTGCGCGGCGTAATACGCCTCGAACCTTTCGTTCGCGAGCGCCGGCGGCTCGAGCTTCGCGCGCTTCTCGCGATGCCCGTCGTCCATCGCGCGCGCGCTCGACGCGCCGGCGCGTCGCGCGCGTTCGCAAGCGATCCGCGCGCGCGCTCGTTCGTCGCTCGACGACGCGCGTCGTCCACTGGCGTCGTCCCGACGACGACGTGGGACGCGCTCGCGACGACGCCGCACTGCGCGCCGCGTCGACTCGACGACGACGCCATGACGACGAGCGCGAACAAACGCGCGATGTTCGACACCCCCGCCGCGGTCGCGTCGGACGCGAAGCGCGCGCGACGCGCGCCGGGAACGCCGAAAACGCCGAACGATGGCGCGCGCGTCGAGCTCGCGCCGCGAACGCCGTGCGATGGCGATCGATTCGGCTCGCCCGCGACGCCGAAAACGGCGCGAGGGAAGGAAAACGATTGTTTGAAACGGCTCGGCGGCGCGGACGACGCGCGCGCGGCGGGCGCGCGGCGGAGGGGCGGCGGTATGCTTTCCCGCCAAAATGTGTTTCGATTGTTTTCAAATTTGCTGTCGAGCGGCGCGGCGAAGGGACCGACGGCGGAGGAGGAGATTCGGGCGCTGAAGGAGGCGTTGCGGGAAGCGCACGATCGTGTGGAGACGTTGAGCGAAGATAAACGATTGGCGGAGAAGAATGCGCGGCAGATGGACTCGGAACGCGCGGCGCTGGCGAGCGAGCAAGTGGCGGTGCAGAAGACCGTGAGCGAGCTCGGTCGTGAACTTTTGGAAACGGCGAAGGAATCGTGGAGTATCCGTTCGGAATTGGCGATAAAGGATGCGGAGATCGAGCGTTTGCGTAAGAACAAAGGTGAGGCCAAGTCGTCGAAAGTTGACGCGAAGCCATCAAACGTTGAAGACGCGAGAGAGTTTATTTTCAACTACTTTGCAACCAAGCGATGCGACTCCGTCGGCATGGACGAGCTCATGCGCGTGAAGCCTTCGGCTCTAAGCGACATGGATTTGTTTGCGGCCCTCGCGGAGCGCATCACGGACACCGCGTATCAAACCGCGTCGCACATGGTCGTCGTCCATCAAATCTGACGGTCGCGCTCGTCCGTTTTTTGTTTGTTTGTTTTGCGTGTACCGCTCTCGCACTTCTTTGCTTGTGTGTAATAATATTATACTTTCTGTTTTATGCGCGGTTGGTGTGACAGTTACAGTTTGCGACTAAGGAATCGATGACAACGCTTCGGCGAAGAGACGTTGAAACGCGACGAAATTCGTCCCGCGGCCGTCGCACTTTGCCGTAAACGTCGCCGCACGCGCCGTGGCGTCGATGAGCGCTTCCACTAGAAAGATTTCGCGGTTTCCATTATCGATGGCGTAGAAATAAAACTTCATCGCATTCGACGGTCCACCGCTCGCCATGGTGGCGACGCCTCGAGGTGCGAGATGTTGCGTAACTTGCGCCGCGCTCGCGAGCGCGTTCGATCGCAGCGTCGCTTGCAATCCCGTCGCCACCACTGCGGCGGACGTCCACTTCATTTGAAAGCTCGTCGAATCGAGCGCTGGTAGTGGATCGAGCGCGAATACTGCCGGCGGCGCATCGACAGATTGGGGCGCCGCCGGTACGTCTACGTCGAGGAGCGAGAGCAAATCCACCGCCGAACCGCCGCTGGCGGACGCCTTTTCCTCGTCGGTGTCCCCCAGGTCAATCATATCCATCGAGTGGTCGATCAATGAGCCACCACCGCCCGCGGCGATGTCGTCCATTTCGTCGGCATCCACGCGCGCGCGACGAGTGAACGCGTCCGGGTCCACAAATTTCACTTCTGGACGTTCGTACAGCACGGACAATGTGTTGAATTCGTTGAACACCTTGTCGAACGTCTCATCCTCTATCACGGTTTCTTTGAAGGTGTAAATCGGCGATGACTTATCACGCGAGTTCACTACTTTCTCCGCCGCGCGCACATCGCGCTCTAACAGGCGATAGTACAAACTGGCCAAGTCGCGCACTTCCTGGTTTGTGTCGCACGAGCCCGCAAGCAAGGCGGCGCCGAGCATCGCTTGCATCTCCGGTGCGCGCTTAAAGAAGAGCTTCATCGCGCTCGACAGCAGTTGTGATCGCACATTGGCGCTCGGCTCATCGCCAAAGTTTGTGAGTACAGGCTCGATAAAGTACGGCGCGAGCGGAATATCTTCGCCGTACTCGCCATACATCCACACCAAGGCGCCGCGCGCGCGAGACGGGACGACGTCAATCAGATCGATGTTCTTGATCGCCTGAACGCACTGTACCGCGTACTTTGGACGCTTGCGCAAGACATTTACCACCGAAATGATCGTTTCCGCTGTCACGTGCTCGATGTCTAAATCAAAGTATTGCAACAAGCGGTCGACGATGCCTTCCAAATCATCCGCCGCCGAGAGTGCGATTTCCCCCACCGCGCGCACGGCGGCGCGCGCAATACCGATATCCGCGTCGGTGACGTATTCAGTGAGTTCGGTGACGATGTCGTATGTGTTTTGCGCATCCGCGACGGCTACGAGCATCGAAAGCTTCAAACTCTTCACCGCCCCTGAATCGCTCCCGCGGAAATAAAAGTTCTTGTAATCAGTCGAGAACAAGATGGGGGCGCGTTTCACCAACAACCGCACGTGAGCCCACACCGCGTAGCTCGTTTCCACTGTTCCGCCGTTCGCTAGCGTGAACAACGGCGCCTTGATGCGCTCCAGCACCTGTTGATGCACGTCTGGCATCTCGAGCGTAATGTTCAAAAAAACCTTCACCGTGCCCAAAACGATGGCGGAATTCGGCGCGCTCAGCCTCGACTCGAGCGCGTTCATGATGTCAAAAGTCTCATCTTTGTTCTGAATCTCATACGCCCCCACTAACTCCAAAATCAACGCCTGGTTCCACTCGCTAAACGATTTAATTCTATTAATCAAAGCGTACACGATGGGCTTCGTCGCCAACGACTCGATCCCGTCAATCTCCCTCAACACGATCAAACAATTCCCCACCACTCCCGCGTCGGTATCGTTCACCAGCATTTCTCGCAGCGCATCCAGTATCCCAGTCTCCCGCACCGCGCTTGGATTCAAATCGTACACCTTGAGCGCCCCCATCGCCGCCACCGCTCGCGGATACCCTCCGGCGTCTCTCAACCCCGCCATCACGCACGCCGTCGCGTACTCGATCAAATCATCCACCCCTAATCCCGCGATGCTTCGTATCGCCAATCCCCGTATCGTTTCATTCGCGCTCGCGCAATCTTTTTGCAGCGCGTTCACCGCCAGCGTCGCCAGTTCCCGTTCGCGCCGCGCGTGGTGGCAAATGTACGCGTAAATCAACTTCTTACACGCCACGTCCACGGTGTGCGCGTTCAGCACGACGTCTGGGAACAGTTTAGACACGTCGACCGCGATCGTGAGCAGGTTCAGGACGCGTCGGAGGACGTGTCTGCGCTGCGCGTTCGCGCGGTCGTCGTCCGATTGTTTGGAGCTCAACAGTTTCAACGCTTTCGACAGCTCCGCGACGTCATCCGCGCGTTTCGACGGCGATTTCGCGGTCGACGGCATCGCGCGCGCGCGATTCTACCGCTCCGAAGCGATCGGGAGCGCGCGCGACGCGTCGCGTCGGTGACGCGCGACGATTTGTGCCGATGCGATTACTCGCGACGCGCGACCAATCGCCGCAGAGCGAAGCGCGTCGACGTCGCGACGCGTCGCGCGCGCGCGGCGGCGTCGCGTCATGTCGTTCGCGTCGATCGCGCGACGCGCGGGCGCGAGAGTCGCGCGCGCGACGAGAATCTCGAGCGTCGTCGAGGCTGGGACGAGTTGGCGATTCAACGCGCTGTCGACGGCGCGCGACGACGACGACGCGCGCGGGCCGACGCCGACGTCGCCGCATCGACACCAAAAACTCGTGAACGTGCACGACGACGGCGGCGTCGGGCTGGGGGTGGATCTGGACTACGACGACCGCGGCGCGGCGGGCGCGGGGAGCGCGGCGGGCCGGAGCGCGCAGTACGAGGAATACGTCTCGAGCCTCACCCCGCGACAAGCGAACGTGGTGATCGCGGCCGGAGACTTAGAGAAGGCGTCGGGAAAATATCGAGTAGAGGTGACGACGGGGCGAAATCGAGGCGCGGGGACGAGCGGGCGGGTGGAATTGACGTTCGTCGGCGGCGACGGGTTGACGTATCCGGTGGCGCTGGAGTACGAAAGCGGGATAAATCCGACGTTTTCGAGGGCGTCGAGCCTGCCGTTTCGAATCGCGAGCAGCGCGAGATTGGGAGATTTGAAACGGACGCGCGTGCGATTGGTGCCTGAGCTCACGTCGGTTGGGCGGGGGTGGTTTTTGGAGGACATCAAGGTGACGTGCGAGAGCACGGGAGACGAATGGTTCTTTCCGTGTCATAGATGGTTCGGGCAGAGCGATGCGGGGGATGGGAAATCGGGGCCGTTTACGCAAGATCTCGAGGCGAAGTCACCGGATGAGATTCGCACGCCGTTGTGGATGGAAGGGGACATTCGTAAAGAACGCGGGGAATTTGAGTGCGTGGCGAGCGGCGCGGCGGTACCGCATCCGGAAAAGATGAAGCGCGAGGGCATGCGAGCGCTCGTGCGACGAACGCACGGACACGGAGGAGAGGACGCGTATTTCACCGCGCGTGGACCAGATAACACTATGGGCATGGGGATCGCCGACGGTGTGTACTTGTGGCGTTGGCAAGGTATCGACGCGGGCGAGTACAGTCGATTACTCATGAACCACGCCGCCGAGGCGTTGCGGTCGGGGAAAGAGAATCGACCGACCGCCATGCTCACGCACGCGTACGAGCAAGTGACCGCGGCGGGCATGAAGGGAAGTACCACGGCGTGCGTGGTCGTCATCGATAGCGAACACGGTTTGCTATACGGCTCGAACGTCGGTGATAGCGGATTCATGCTCATTCGCGGCGAACGGGGGGCGCGATTTTGCGCGCATCGCAGCCCGCCGCAAGAGCACGATTTCGGCTGTCCATTTCAGCTCGGACATCACGAAGCGAGCGATAAGGCGAGCGATGCGATGCGCACAAAGTTATATCTCGAACATGGCGACATCGTCGTCCTCGGTTCGGACGGGTTGTGGGATAACCTGAGCGAAGTCGAAGTGCTGGAGAGCGTCGAAGCGTCCGTCGCCGAGGGCGCGTCCATCGACGAGAGACTCATGGACGTCGCGGCGAGGAATTTGCTCTCGAAAGCGTACGAGGTGAGCATGGATAAATCGCGAACGACACCGTATTCTCTCGCCGCGACGGAGCATTTCGACATGGTGTATAGCGGCGGAAAGAAGGACGACATCAGCGTCGTCGTCTGCCACGCTCGAATCGGGAACGGTGCCGATCGCTAGCCTAGAGGAATTTGTGATAGAATCGCTTGCTCGCGTATTACATTATACATCGTTCGAGACGACGTCAATCACGGTTAGATTCGTTTCCGCGCGCCAAACCTTACCCGGGGCCACGACGACCGGTCTCGAAACCGCCGCGCTCTCGACGCAACAAAAGTTTTTATAACACTCCTTCATGTTCGTGTGCGGATTCCAAATCACCGTATCCGTCCACCCCGCGGTGTTTTCCACGCTCACCGCCGCCCCACTCCCGACGTGCAACAACGTCTCCGGCTCAGTATCAAGATACACGCGATCAACGAGATCTAACCCGAAGAACACGTCTCTCGAATCTTGCACTTTTTTCGGCGGATCGTTCGCGTCGACGTTCTTGTCCAGATACGTCTTTCCCGACAAACCGCGCGCGAACACCCCCGCGTTGGCACAATCCGTCACCTCGATGTACGTGTGAATAGCCGCGGTGAAATCAATCGCTTTTCCACTCGTTTCTTCGTTCGTATTCTTCACGCACAGCTCCATCTTCAGCTTCTCCCGTCTTAAAGTCACCTCGTACGTCGCCTCAAACGCTTCGTCCCACATCGCTCGCGTGTACTCGTTCGGCTTCAATCGCATCATCACCGCAGGTTCCGGATCATCCGGATTCACGTCCGCAGACGTTCCGATGACCTCCCAATCCACGTTTCGCGCGAATCCGTGCTGTTGCATCGCGCCCGGGCCGAATTGCGGAAAGCACAACGGCGCGCCGCCGCCGATGGGCTTCGTCTTGTCGAACGCCGCGTCCGGGCGCACGTACAACACCTCATCCCCGCTCGGCTGCGTCCACGACGTCACCGTGGCGCCGAATAGGTACACGCGCGACGTGGATCCGTTTTTATGCGTCAGCAGCGCCGTCGGAAGGTCACCGCGACCGTTTTCGAACGTCACCGACCCCGGGATGGCAAACTTTTCATTCAACGCATCGATCGTTGACTTCGCGCTCGGCCCGATGGCGGACGCGCGGATCGCGCGAATCGACGGTGCGCGGTGCTTTTTATGCCTCGGATGCGTCGGCGCGGCGCGCGGCGACGCGCGAGCGCCGTTGGCGCGCATGAGGACGACGAAGACGCGCTTCGGAGTGACGTTTCGGCGTCAAACGGCGACGCATCTCCGCTCCGTCGCGCGCTTTTGACGACCGAGATCGCGCGTCGTCGGTGGTGCGCGCGGTGAACGATGTCGGTGACGCGATTGGCGCGCGTGGTGACGCCCGAACGCGACGAGAAGCAGTACAGAAGATGCCGCCTGAGCAATGGTTTGGAAGTGTTGCTGATTTCAGACGCGACGCTGTGCGGCGCGGACGACGACGGCGCCGGCGCGGGCGCGAGCGAGGACGATGGTTCGGCCAGCGAGGATGCGTCGGGGATGGATCACGACGAAGACACGGATGGGGAGGAGGAGGAGGGTGATGACGATTCCGACGACGGCGGCGGCTCGAGCGGCGGCGGAATGAAACTGGCGGCGTGTTCGATCGCGTTCGACGTCGGCTACTTCGCGGATACGGACGAGTGCGATGGGTTGTCGCACTTTCTCGAACACATGGTGTTTATGGGAAGCGAAAAGTACCCGGGGGAGAATTTCTTCGGCGAGTGGTTGAACGAGCACTGGGGCTCGGACAACGCGTCGACGGATAGCGAGAATACGATTTTTTATTTCGAATGCAATCCGAAGAATCTACGAGAGGCGCTGGAGATATTCAGTGGGTTCTTTGTCAATCCGTTGGTGAAGCTGGACAGCGTCGATCGCGAGGTGACGGCGGTGGAGAGCGAGTTCGAGCGCGTGGTGAATAACGATACGGTGCGCGCCGAGTTGTTGTTATCGTCGCTGGCGGCGAAAGGGCACCCATACACGAAATTTGGATGGGGTAACCGCGCGTCGTTGACACAAAGCCCGCCGTATAAGGAAGGTCGCATGCGTGACGTGTTGTTGGAGCACTGGAGAAGGCATTATCACGCCAAGCGCATGTCAATTGCGCTCGTCGGGGCGGAGGATTTGGACGAACTTGAGAGTTGGATCGTAGAGATTTTCGGTGACATGCGCGACGACGGGGACGAAGTGATTGATTTAAACATCGCGCATTCTTCACCGTATGCGAACGCGGTACCCATCCGCGTGTTAACGGCGCAAGTGAAGGATGGTCAACACGTTTCTATCACGCACGAACTCCCGGCTTGGACGCAAAAGAATTACAAGCACAAGTCGGCGACTTACATGGAGACCTTGATCGGACACGAAGGACACGGTTCTTTGTTTGCTGAGCTGAAGCGTCGAGGATGGGCGAGCGATTTGCGTTCGGGTGTGGGCGCAGGTGGGATTGATTCGTCTACCGCCGGCGCGCTCTTTGGCACTACGATCAAGCTCACGGATGATGGTTTGACTCACGTCGACGATGTCATCGGGCTGTTTTTCGCGTACGTCAATATGCTTCGCGCCAAAGGCCCGCAGGAGTGGTTTTGGAATGAAATCAAGCAATTGGCTGATATTGACTTTAGATTTCGCGAACCCGAAGACGCGAGCGAGTACTCTGAACGTTTGGTGGCAGATATTCGAAAGTACGCCCCCGAAGACATCTTGCGCGGAGCGGATTTATTTGAAACGTACAAGCCCGAAGAAATTCGAGAAATTATTGATTTGATGACGCCTCAAAAGGCCATCATCGTCGTGCAAAATCATGCGTGGAACGGCGAAGGCGAGAACGTTGAGCACGAGCGATGGATTAACTTTCCATACAAAAAGGAGGCTTTAGATTCGGCGCTGTTGGAGACTTGGGCAAACGCAGACGCGGGCGAGCGCTTACATTATCCATCACCGAACCCATACATTGCGAGTGATTTCAGGTTACGATCACCGGCGAGCGAACACAAAGACGCGTTGTTTTCACCCACGATCGTGCACGATTGCAAAGTCAGTCGCATCTGGCATCGTCTTGATGACCGATTCAACCAGCCACGGTCGTGCATGTACTTTCAAGTATCGCTGCCGCACGTACCTGAGGGTGCATTCGGTATGATGTTGATCCAGCTTTTCGTCGCCATGGTGGAAGATTGCGTGAACGAGTCCGTGTATTACCCTGCGCATCTTGCTGGAATGGAAGTCGACATCGGCGCGTCGGCTTCTTATTCTGGTTTCGTGCTCTCACTCGAAGGTTTGAGCGACAAGCTCGGCGAGGTCGCGTTGTCGTATTTCAAAACGATGACTTCGTTAAAGATCGACGCTGATCGATTCGAAAAGCGCAAAGAAGAAAGATTGCGAGACGTCCATAATCTGTGCTTGAATCCCGCTAGGCACGCAAAGCGCGCGCTCGAGGTATTGCTCAAGCAAAAGGACGCGACGCAAGAGGACAAAGCAAATGCACTCCAGGAGATGACCGCAGCGGATTTGCAAGCGTTTGCGGATGGAATTTGGCAGCATGCGCACGTCGAAAGTCTGATGATTGGCAACTTGACAAAGGATGAAGCCTGCGACGTCGGCGAACGCATTCGCGCATGCCTTCCAGGCGCGCCGATTCCTGATAACAGCTGGCCGGAAACTCGCATCGCGCGCGTACCTCAGGGTGCGCACTTGTTTAGCATCAAGGCAATCAACGCTGACGAGACGAATAACGTGGTGCTGTACTATTTTCAGCTCGGTGAGAGCACGTGGCGAGGTCGGGCGTTCATCATTTTGATGCAATCGCTCATGCACGAAAAACTCTTCGACCAGCTCAGAACGAAGGAGACTCTCGGCTATAGCGTGAGCTGCTCGTTTGACTCGACGCATGAAATCTTGGGTTATCGAGTTTCCGTCGAGTCCGCGTTCCACCCGCCGCATTTCGTTTCGAGTCGCATGGCAGCCTTCTTGCGATCATTTCCCGAGATCCTTGACAACATGGATGACGCTTCTTATGAAAAGACTCGCCAAAGCGTCGTCGATGATATATTGGCAGACGATGTCAACTTACGCGAAGAAGCCATACGACACTGGGCGCATCTCGTGAATCAAAAGTACCAGTTTCATCGCGGTCGTCATGTGGCGCAAATAATCTCCGAAATCTCAAAGCGAGAGGCGGCAGATTGGTGCCGAGAGTTCATTCAGCCATTCGCACCTGGAAGTAGACACGTGAGCGTGCACATTCACGCAAAGAATCATCCAGTACCGGCAAACGGATCCGAGCACGCCTTGGGCATGGGAGACGCGCATTTTGACATCTCCGCGGAATTGAAAAACGTGTGGGGACTGCTCCCTCAACAAGGATGCGCCACGGCCGTCGAAGAGCTCATCATGCCGGACTCATCAAGCGGCACGATACATCGCGCAGTTGCGCGAACTGGTCAGAATTTGGACGCGGATACGGAATCGACGCAAGATAAATCTTTAAGTTTACGTTCGCAGTGGGCGGCGGATCTTGCCGAGATGCGCTCTGAATGCGGAGCTTCGTGTGCGTGCAGAAGAGCCAAGACCGGGCCGGTGTTCGTGTTACCCACGCCGAAAAAGTAAAGGCACAAGTTAGATGGATTTAGGTTGAGAATTTTTAAAATGAATTGATTGTGAATCGCTAATGTACATTCGATTAATTCCAGCGCCCTGCGTTCTTCTTTGCTTTCGCCGCGCCGCTTCCTGACGAGAAGTTCTTCGCCTTTTCCTTCTTCAATCGTGCCTTTTCTGCCTTGCTCATCTTCGATTTCGAAACAATTTGATCTTGCTGGACTTTTTTCTTCTTAGACTCGAGCGCGGCGTCCCGAGCACCCGCCGTGTCGTTCTTTTCTAAGAAGTATGCGTAATCGCCGGCGTAATCGGTAATCGCACCTTCGTCAAAAGCCAATACGCGCGTGGCAATTTGCCGCAAAAAGTAACGATCGTGCGAAATGGCGATGACGGTGCCGTCGAACCGGCGAATCGCGTTTTCAAGCATTTCCTTACTCGGAATATCCAAGTGATTCGTTGGCTCGTCGAGCAAAAGCACATTTGCTGGCGTCACCATAAACTTGGCGAGCGCCAGGCGCGCCTTTTCTCCTCCAGACAGAAATTTGACGGGCTTCTCGTGAAACGGCGTGCTGAACGCCATTTGACCGAGCAATGCTTTCAAGTCGTTCAACTGCGCGTCCGGTGCCGCTTCGACGAGGGTTTGTAGTACACCCTTGTTCCTGTCTAAGCCTTCGGCTTGGTTTTGGTAAAAGTAGTTGACCTTGCATAAATCAGAGTCGCCAATTTGGGCGACACCCGAAATCGGTGTCTCGCGTCCTTGAATCAATCGCATGAGAGTTGATTTTCCGCACCCGTTATCACCGATCATGGCCACACGCTCGCCGCGCGTGATTTCAAGAGATGTGTTTTTGAAGAGCGTCTTTTCATCGTACCCGTGAGTAACGTTTTCGACGCGCGCGACAATTTGCGAGCTTCTCTGACAGTCGGGGAAGAAGAATCGACGTCTCTTTGCTATCCACGGCTTTTCAACTGCTTCTTCTTGAAGCTTATCGAGAGCTTTCTGTGCCGCAGTCGCTCGACCGGATTGCCCGCCGCCCGCCAAACGCGAAATCATATCGCGTTGGCGCTGCACTTCCTTTTGCCATTTTTCGTACGCCACCATCTGTTGCGCGCCTCTGCTTTCTTTCTCGGCGCAGTACTGCGAATAGTTACCTTTGTAAGTCGTCGCTTTGCCGCGCTCAATTTCAACAGTCTTTGTGCACAGTTGATCCAAGAATTCGCGATCGTGCGAGACGATGACCATCGGGACGTCGAGCGACTTCAAGTAAGTTTCGAGCCATTGAATGGTGTCCAGATCGAGATGATTTGTCGGTTCGTCGAAAAGTAAAAGCCCGGGCTCTTGGAGTAAAATTTTACCGAGCGAAATACGCATCTGCCAGCCACCGCTGAAAGAGGCAACGAGGCGATCGTTGTCTTCGGGCACGAAGCCAAGCTCTGGCATGATTTTATCAATCGCACGCTCCATCTTGAACAAGTCCAGACGATCGGCCTGGCGTTGTAAATCAGAAAGCTTGTCCACTAAGAGTTGAACGAGCTCCATTCCTGGATTGTTTTCGAGTTCTTTGTTGATGCGTTCGATGTCAGCCATGATTTTAGTTTCGTCGCCGTAACTCGCCATGAATTCTTCGCGAACCGTGTTGGATTCTTTGACCTCAAACTCTTGCGTCAGGTAACCAATCTTCACACCATCCGCGAGCATGATTTCACCTTCGTCTGCTTCCATCTCACCAGTGATGATGCGCAATTGCGTCGTCTTACCCGCACCGTTCCAGCCGACTAATCCGACGCGCTCGCCCTTTTTACAATCCCAGTTCACGCCGTCCAAGATTGGCATATTCTTGAACGTCTTACGAACGTTTTCCAATCGTACGCCCGTAGTGACGGACCCAGAGCTACGTCTCACCGATGGTTTGGCGTCTTTCGCGAAGATGTCGCGCAGGTACGCAGGAATCGGGTTCCCGTCGTCCTCGGGCGTTTCCTCGGGTTCGCTCCAATCGATGGCTGGTCCGATGTACTCGCCATCTTCATCAAACATCGGCTTCACCTCCTCCGTCTCGTCGGCGGTCGCTTCGACCGGCGCGGTCGCCGCCGCCGGCACGGGCGCGGGCTCGGGCGCGGGCGCCTTCTTCGCGACGACGGGTTCGGGTTCGGGTTCGGGCTCCGGCTCGAGCTCCGGCTCCGGCTCCGGCTCCGGCTCGGGCTCCGGCTCGGGCTCCGGCTCCGGCTCCGGCGCCTTCTTCGCCACCACCGGTTCCGGCACCGGCGCCGGCGCCTCCTCCGCCACCGCTTCCTTCGCCTCCGGTTCCTCCTCCTTCGGCACCGGCGGCGGCACGAACGCCGGTTTCGTCCGTCCCTTCTTTTTATTCTTCTTCGGCTTGACGAATTCTTCGTTTTCCCAGTCGTTCACCGCCGCGCCCGCGTCGTCCGCCGCCGCCGCCGCGCCTCCCGCGCCCGCCGCGCTCGCGTTCCCCCCCTCGCGCTTCGCCGCCGCCGCCGACGCCCTCGGCGTCGCCGCCGACGCCGACGCCGCCTGCGTCTGCTTCTTGGGCACCTTTTTATTCTTCTTCGCCTTCCCCGCGGGCACGAAATCGTCGTTCATCCAATCCAAACTCTCCCCGCCCGCGCCGGTCGCGTTCGCGCGCGAGGGTCGCCTCGCCGTCGTCCCGCGCGTCGTCCGTCCCGCGCGCGCGCGAGCGCGACCGGTGATCGCGCGACGCGCGATCGCGCGCGACGCCATGGCGGTCGCGTCGCCGCGCGTCGCGCGCGTCCGTCGTCGCGCGTCGCGCTGTGCGCCGCCGGGACGCCGGGACGCGACCCGAATGGTTTTCATATATATATAGCGCAATTGGAGGTACTATACGTTATCAGTGTGTATATAAAGACGGTACGTCTACCCATGGACCGTATCCGAACGCACATCGCGACGCGCGCGGCGCGCGGTGGGCGGCGTGGGTGGTGCAATTCGCGCGCTTAAATAGGTTACAACACGTTTGTACTGTACAACAACAACGAGAACAACGACAAGAACGACAACGCGGGTCGGCGTCGTCGTCGTCGAGGAACGCTCATCGCGGCTTCGTCGTCTCGTCTTTCGAAACCTTCGCGTCGACGTCGACGAAGTCGACGTCCACGCTCGGTAAATCGTCATAGTAAACCGCGCACTCGAATGGCGTGACGTAGAGTGGAGACTCGTCGTCCTTGAAATAACGCCAACCGAGCGTGGCGGCTCGACCGAACATCAAAGTCGCCATCCCCAGCCACACCGACGTGAGCGAAGCGCCTTCCATTTGCCCAGCCGCCGTCAGCGCTAAGATGCCCCCTCCCGCGGAAATAGCCATGGCTTTGGCGAGGAAGTCGAAATCCGCGCTTCCTTGAAACACGCCGTCGCCGACGAAAACCGCGGAGTTGAGCGGCTGCAAGAGGGATAAGATGCGTATCGGCGTCGCCGCTTGCGCGGCGATTTCGGCGTCGTTGGTGAATATATACGGCAACTGATCGGCGGACAAGAACACGACGACGCCGACGAGAACGCCCGCGCCGACGCCCCAGCTCAGCGCTCGATCGGCAGCGATGCGCGCGCCGGGAACGTCATTTTTCCCGAGACTCGCAGCAACCAACGCCTGCGCGCTCACGGCGACAGAGTCCAAGCCAAACAGCGTGACCCACCACGCCTGCAAACACACTTGATGCGCGCCCGCGGCGCCGAGCATCGCCGCCGTCGACGTGGCGCGAACGAGTACGGTTTGTAAAAGCACCGTTCGCGCGAGCTGCGACGTCGATCCGCTGACGAGCGTACCCAAGTCGTCGTTGGACTCGTCTGGCAGACGAAAGACGGATTGAAAATCTAAAATCTCCTCATCCATCATGAGCTTCCAAAACCAAATCGCGCCGACCCATTCCGCTACCGTCGTCGCCGTCGCCGCGCCGGCGACGTCGAACGCCGGGAACGGGCCGATGCCGTAAATGAGAAACGGATCCAAGCCGAGGTGGAAAATTTCCGTGACGACGGCGACGTAGAGCGGCGTCCGCGTGTCCAACAACCCGCGAAACGCGCCGACGCCCACCATGACGATCAAGCACGCGGGCAAAGACGCGGCGCGAATTCGCAAGTAATCCTCCCCGTACTCCAACATCCCCTTTATCGTCGGCACGTCGGCGTCGGGAAGCAAATCTTCGCTCGGGTTGAGCAACGCCTCGTGACTCGCCCCGCAAAACGCCAATAAATCATCCGTGAAAACCTCCATGATCCCCATCGTCGCGAACCCGAGCGCGAGCGCGAGCGCCATCGCGCTCCCGACCGTCTTCTTCGCCGCCCGCCGCCCCTCCGCCGAATCCCGCCCCCCGCTCGCCGATATTTTCGCCGCCACGAGCGGTCCCGTGACGACGGCTAAAAAGTTAAACAACTTGAAGCAAAACGTAAAGCACGTCGTGCTCACCGCCAACCCCCCCAGCGCCTCCGCCGCGCCGTCTCCCGTCAGCCTTCCGATGAACGCCGTGTCCACCGCGCCCATGACCGGATCCAACAGCAGCTCCGCCACGCCCGGCAGCGCGAGCGCGAAAATCGACGCGTCCAGCAGCTCGAGCGTCTCCGCGCTCGGCGGCGCCCGCGCCCGCCACTCCGCGCACTCGTCCCAGTCCGGAATCGCTTCCCCGGTCGCTCGATCGACGCCCAGGATCGTGCGCCGCGCCCGCGTCCGCGCGTCGCGCGCCGTCGCGTCGTCGGTCGCGCGCGGTCGGGCCGTCGGCATCGCGCGTCGGCGTCGCGCCGCGCGCCCGCGCGTCGCCCGCGCGACGCCGCGACGCGTCGACGGCGTCGCCCGCATCGCCCTCGGCGTCGTCGTCGCGCGCGTCGTCGCGCGCGCGCGTCTGCGCGACGCGCGCGCGCGATCGCGCGATCGGTCGGTCGGTCGGTCGCGCGGTCGGTCGCCGCACCGCCGCACCGATTTATTTTTTATACTAAAAAGTACATACCACAAACGATATCGCGAATACGATACCCGTCGATCGGACGCATCGACGGGTCGTGACTCAGAAACAGGGGGACTCCCGCGCGCGCGCGCGCCGGGCCGACGCCGCGCGCCGACGCCGCGCGACGACGCACCGCGGCGCGCGCGCGAGCGACCGCGCCGCATGTCGGACGTCGCGGCGCGATGCGCGGACGCCCTCGAGCGCGCCGCGCGCGGCGCCGAGGGCGCGCGCGCGCGCGCGGAGGCGGTCGAACTCGCGCGGGAGGTGCGACGCGACGACGCGACGCGACGAGACGCGACGACGACGCGACGACGACGCGCGACGCGACGCGATCGGTGACTGACGATGGATCGATGACGCGCGATGGCGATGCGAAGCTGAAAACGGGCGACGCGCGACGAGCGATGGAGGCGTGTCGATCGCTGTGCGCGCGGGGACGCGGGCTCGAGGCGCGACACTTCGGCTTCGGCGTGCTGCGGGACGTGGCGCGGACGCGCTGGCGAGGGCTGACGGCGGAGGAGCGGATGGAGATGGCGAGCTTGGCGCACGGGATGCTGCTGGAGGTGAGCGCGGGAGACGCGGCGGAGGCGTACGCGGTGAAATCAAAGGCGGCGACGCTCGTGGCGGAGACGGTGCGGCAGGAGGGCGCGAGTCTGTGGACGAGGTTGGTGCCGGATTTGGTGAGCATGACGACGGGGGACGAGGCGCAGAGGGCGGAGATGGGGGTGAACGTCATACGGTACGTCGCGGAGGACGTGGCGGTGTATAACGAGGACATGATAGGTGGGAAGATGCGAGAGTTGTTGGGCGGGTTGTCGAGCACGGTGGGGACGATTTTGCCGGCGATTTACGCGCTGATGGAGAAGCATTACACCAAGGCGACCGCGGCGACGGATCGCGAGGTGGCGAAAAGGCACGCCGCGGCGGTGAATGCGGCGCTCGGGGCGGCTGCGGTGTACAGCGAGTGGGCTCCGTTGGCGCCAATCATGCGGAGCGGTTTGATCGAGGCGTGTGGGATGCTCTTGGTGCGTCTAGTTTTCTTCGCGCGCGCGTCTTTTTTTTCTTCGTCCAACACACGAACACGCACGACGCCGATGATGATAATCCAATAAGGATCAACCATCCGAACATCCCTATGTGGAATTTTTGCTAGTACTGTCCGAGGCGCGCGTGAACGACAAAGCGCCGGTGTGTTTGTTTTTTTTTGACTCTCGACTGACTCGCGCCGGACGTCACGAACCGCAGGCGAGCGATGAATTTCGTTGCGCGGCGTGCGATGCTTTGAGACACGTCGTCGCTCGCCGTGCCAACGTCGCGCAAGGCGTGGACGAGCAAGATGATCAGGATATCATCAAGGGTTTGACGCTCGCGGCGAACGCGATGTCCACGGCGGCGGAACGCGTGATTTCGCACCCGAACCAAGCCGATCTCGTGAGCGATCCAGAAGAAGTCATGTTCATCAAGAGACTGGGTGAGACGATGGCATCGATGGCGGGGTACCATCTCAGCACGATCACGGACGAGAGCACGCGTAACGTGTTCCTCGAGCGATTGATGGGGCTGTCGCGATTTCCTAGTTTGGAGGTTTTGGACGTCGTTATCGGCGCGTGGCCGGTGATGCTCCGCGCCATGGGTGCCGAGCTTCCCAAGACGTTCGTGCGAGGACCACCGTCGCAAGGAGTTAATAATCCATACAACGCGCAAAAGCTCGAGCCGAACGGGATTCTTCCCATGGGCGCTCCCGAGGTTTTGCTCGAAATCTCGCGCGTGTGGCTCAACGCCGGCGCGGGCATCGCCTCTGGGTTTGACACCAATGGTATTCCGGGTAATAAAGCGGAAGATTGGGCCGATGAATTCGAAAGCGTGGTAGAGCTTCGCGAGACGTGGGTGCAGCTTCGGGCGAAATGGATGGACATCACCAAGTTGTGCACGGCGTTGTGTCCGAGCAGCGCGGCGAATCAAGCGTCGCAAAACACGCTGATGGTGATTTCGTGGACGCAACCAGGCGGACCTTTGGCGAATAGCTCGGATGAAACGAAATGCGCGGCTCTGGAGGGTGCGACGTCGTTTTTAGAAGCCATCATGGTCGCTCTTCCGACCGAGGGTCCGTCGTTTATGGGCTTCGCTAGCACGTTGGAGGCGCTCCTCGGCCAGCTCGTGGCGATTGACTTCAAGGCGCCGCTGAGCAACGCGCAGGTGTCCAAATTGCTCGAAACGTTCGGCAAGTTTGCCCGGGCGCGTCCAGAAGTGGCTCTGACGATAATGAGTCGACTTTTTACGATTTTGAATGAATTGCCCGCCGACGTACAATCTGGAGCGCCGCCGGTGCGGCAGCGCGACATCGTCGCGAGCGGGCGCACGGGCCAGGCGGCGAGACAAAAAGTGTGCGCGGCGATTCTCATAGTTTGTTCAGCGGCCCCAACGGTACGTCAATCGATGCGCTCGACTGATTTTCGACACCAAAGCGCCTCTTAGAAAACTTGACGAGCCTTTTCACTCGTTTCGATTTATGCTGGGGCGCGAAATAAATTCGCGAACGCGGCTCGAGCGCAGCCTCTTCGGCGGCTTCTCTTCGATTCGTGGTCGCCACATATTTTTGACGCGCGCGATTCGAGATTACATCGACTGACGGACAACGCGAACGTGTTTCACATCACGGCAACAGGCTTTGAACCCACATCTGGAGGCTTTTGCCTCTCAAATCGAAACCATGAAATCTTCCGGACGACTGAGCGGCGCCGAGCGAGGTTCGCTCGCCGAGGCGCTCCTCGCGGTTGCTGGGCCGTCCGGCGCGCAGCGCGTGCGCGAAGTTCTCGAGTGGCTGCTGTCATCCGTCCGAAATAGATGGGTTCCTGGGGGTGCGCTCTCGCCAGAGGTTGAGCATCTGTTGGCCATTTCTACGATGGCGGCGGGCGAAGCCGCCGGCGGAACGCAAGGCTTGTCGTCGGCGCACTGGGAGCTGTTTCACGACGTACAACTCACCGAGCGTTGTCTTCGACGGAGTTTGGGTGATGCGGAAACAGCTAAAGTACCGACAGGTTTGATGAAGCCCGTGGACCCACCGCCACCGATATCGGAATGTCCGGCAGTGGATCATATGGAATGGGCCGTCTCGCTCGTCTCGTGCTTGGCGCGAAGAATTCACTCGTACTGGACTCCGCAAGGGAGCGCGGCGATGCACAGTTGCCAATTAGGCGCGGCGCTTGGAATGAGCCCCGAAGAGAAGGCGGCGTATTTGATTCACGGTCCGGCGCGAACGCAAGTTCTCAACGAGGAAGAACCCGGGACGAGCACGACGGCGAGCGCGTCTCGCGATTGGATGCGATGCCTGCGCGATTGCTCGTACTCGGTCTTCGCGTTGTTCAGCATTCACGCTCCCGCGGCATTTTACCCGAACCAAGCCTTAGCGAGCGCGTGTGGTGGGTCTATGTTAGCTGATCTGCCGTACATGGAGCTCAGGCACGTTCGTCAAGTCGTGCACGCGGCGGTGCGACCGATCATGGGGCGGTGTCCGGCGGCGCATCGCGCGATGTGGCAGACGGCGCTCGTGAACCCGCTGTGCGCGGCGCTGCACGACCGCCTCGCCAAGGAATGGGCGAACACGCGCGTGGTGAACGCGACCAAGGCGCAAGAAAGAGGAGATGAAGACGACGAGACGGATGGCGTCGAGGTGAATGATTTGATTTCTGAACGAATTCTTCGCGACATCACGCGGGACCACTGCGCGATGCTCGCCATCGTCGCGGCTCCCGAAGGCACGTTCGGGCGCAAGACCAAAGGGAGTGGGTTGACTGGTGTCATGGGTGATATGTCAAACACGCTATTAGGGACATCGTACGCCGGAGGGAAACACATATTGGATTGGATCGCGCACGGTGACGCTAACGCGATTCGCGCCGGCATCGCCACGGGGGCCGCCGCGCTCACGTGGGAAGACGCGGAATCCACCGGCCACGCCGTGAACTTTGTGCGCGGGCTGTGTGCCGCCGCCGGGAGCGCGAACGCACCGCAAGCGTTGCGAGACAACGTCGGTTCAGATGTCTTCCAAGCCACCCTCGTGGCGCTGACGCAAAGCTCCAACGCCGCGCACCAAGCCGACATTCTCGGCTTGATTCGCGACATCATCATTTGGCTCACCCCGAAGACGCAATCCGTGGTACAAATCTTGATGAGTCTTCCCGGAATGACGCAGCAAGCCCTCGATTCATGCGTGCGAGAGCTCGGTGCCATGCGAAGCGAGAAGAAAGCCGCTAATTTCGTCAAGGACTTCTTAATCAACGCCAGCGGAGGAGGAGAAGAGCTTCGCGCCCTCGTCGAGGCGCGTTCGCAAACCAACAAGAGCGGCGTCGCGATTCAAATACCGAAGACCGCCCCGCGAAATCCAGTGAAGCAATCGACGAGTCCGGACAATCACGGTTTCTCCGCCGAGGCGGCGTCCAACGCGATCGGACTGTGAGAACGTCCCGACGTTTCGTCCCGTCCCGCTCAGTCAACCGCCGTAGCGTTGTCGTAGACCCAACCGACTTAGACATCACTCTCGCGCGCGCCTCGATCGCTCGCCCGCGCGTAAACATGTGCGCCGCGCTCGACGCGTGCTCGACGTCCTACGCCACCGGCGCGCGCGCGCCGCGCGCGCGTTCGCGCCGCCGCCAGCCGTCCTCTCGCGCCACCGCGCGCGCCTCGCGCGACGACGACGACGCGCCGAGGCGTCGGCACGCCCCGCCGCTTCCTCCGCTCGATCCTCGACCGCCGTTGATCACGCACTACGAAGCGCGGCGGTTGCTCGACGCGCGCGCGAACGGCGAGACGTCGTGCAAAGTCAGCTGGGATTTTCACTTTACGACGCCGAACGACGCGCGCGTGGACGCGCTCGGCGCGAGGGCGACGCTGGACGGCGACCGCGAGGTGTTCATGGCTTGGGATGCGATCGAAACGATCGCGGGCGATGAGCGAGGGGTGTACGAGCCGGCCGATGAGGACGATTGGCTCGGAGGTGGGGCGCGCAAGGTGGTGACGTTTAGCGACGACACCGAACGAGCGGTTTCGTTGATGCCGAGCGGCGAGCGCACGTGGCCCACGGCGTTGATCGCGGGGTTTAGCATGCATAGGTTCGGCGTCGGCGTCGATCCGAAGGAAGACACGGAGAAAAAGTTGGGAGCGGTCGCGCCCATACGCAAGAATGCGCGATTGCTCGATATTTGCACGGGGTTGGCGTACACGTCGTGCATGGCGCACGCTCGAGGCGCCGACGTCACCACGATTGAACTCGATCGCACGATGACAAAGATGTGCAGAATGAACCCACATTCAAAAGCACTGTTTGAAGGCGAAATTGAGCAGTTGTACGGCAACGGTGCGGACGTCGTCAAGACGTTTGAAGACTCATGCTTTGACGTTATCATAACCGACCCGCCGACGTTTGCTCTCGCAGGCGAACTCTACTCTGCCGAATTCTACGCCGATCTCAAGCGCATCTTGCGCCCTAAAGGCAAACTGTACCACTATATTGGCGATCCGAAGAGTGCGTCGGGTTCCGGCGTCGCCGCGGGCGTCGTCCGTCGTTTGAAGCAAGTCGGCTTTGACGCCGCCATCGACTACGACGCGCACGGCATAGTCGCCGCCCACGACCGCGTTCGTCTCAACCGCACTTCCAAGGACAAGTCGCCGCGCAAGTCATCATCTAAATCTCGCGGTCGACGCGTCGACGACGCCTCCACGCGTCGTCCGCGCCGCGGTCGCCGTCCCGAGGACTTCGAAGACGACGAGTAGGTAGCCAAAATGTCATGTCAAATTTCAGGTCTATGCGCGAGTCACGACGAACGGTCGAGTGGACTGATCGCGGATTTCATTTCGTGGCGTACAGGTCTATCATTGTCGAGAATCGCTCGCGCGGTGGGGGTGGTTCTTCAAGGGGGTCAAAGCCAAAATATTCGCGCAGCTGTCCTATCACTTCTTCGCGCACATCTAGTTCCGGCCACGCGCGCAAGAAGCGGTTCACCGTAGGCGTGAGCTCGCGTAGCGACACGTAGCCGTCTCGTTGATGTGACAGTGCGATTTGGACGATCAATTCCACCGCGCTGACGTACATTCGTTGCCAATCGACGACGTAATGCGCTGAATCGGGCGCGCCGTGATCTTGCGCGTATCGCAAACATTCAATCTCGTTCACATAGGCGGCAGCACCGCACGTCAACTCGTCCCAGCGACACCCGTGCTCGTGTGCGTACTTCAAACACTCCAAATGTCCTTTTTCAGCGGCATTCTGGCACGTCTCTTCGTTCCAAGGACACCCGCGCTCGTGCAAGTACTTCAAACACTCCAAATGTCCATTCGAAGCGGCATACGCGCACATTTCCTCGTATAAAGGACACCCGCGCTCGTACGCGTACTTCAAACACTCCAAATGTCCATTCTCGGCGGCAGCACCGCACGTCTCCTCGTTCCAAGGACACCCGTGCTCGTGCGCGTACTTCAAACACTCCAAATGTCCATTCTCGGCGGCATTCGCGCACGTCAAGTCGCTCCAATCACACCCGCGCTCGCGCGCGTACTTCAAACATTCCAACTGTCCACTCATGGCGGCACTCGCGCACGTCTCCCAGTTCCACTCGTACCCGAGCTCGAGCGCCAACCGCAAGAGTTCCAAGTCTCCGAGAAACGCCGCGCACGCCGGCACCGCCGCGCTCGTCGCAATCACAGCCGTCCCGACACGTGCGAGCGCGTCCAGACCATGATCCGCCCGATATACCGCATAATCATCCTCGTTCTCCACCGCCTCGAGCCTCATCGCCGCGAACGCCCGTCGCAACCGCCGCCTCGCGCGCGCCGCGCTCGCGCGCTCCATCGCCGCCGCGCCGCCGTCGATGTCGACCGTCTCGGAGTGCGCGACGCCAACCGTCGCGTCGAAAAAGGCGCAAAAAATCGCCTTTAAAAGGTCCGTGTTGCGATACGAATCGTCACGATTTTCCCGCCCGAAACGCACTTTTTTAAAAAGTGACGTTGACGCGAATCGACGACGACGCGGCGTCGCCACGCGCGCGCGCGGAATCGAACGGGACGACGCGCTCGAGATGCACCGCGCCGCCATCGCGCTGACGTTCGCCGCGCCGTCGCCGCTCGCGCGACGACGCACGATCGACGCGACGCCCGCGGATGCGCCCGCGGCGGCGCAAAGACACATCGCGCAGACGAAACGACGCGGGGACGACGCGCGAGGACGCGCGGAATCGCTCGCCGCGAGCGAACGGCGGGACGCGATGACGGATGAATTGGTGGTGTACGCGCTGGATGAGTTCGGGGGGACGCGAAGGCGCGAACGACGACGACGAGGGACGCGGGAGGGGACGACGCGCGGGACGCTCGACGGTTTGAGCGCGCGGACGAGACGCGCGAGCGAAGAAAAGGCGACGCGCGTGATGACGTGGCGCGTGGGCGCGGAAGCGCACGCGCAGACGGCGACGTTGGGGTTGTTGACGACGCCGAGAACGCGCGCGGGGACGCGACGGTCGAACGCAAACTTGCGGGCGTTGTTCGACTAGACGGCGGGCGACAGCTGGCGAGACGTCGAATCGCGGGGAACGCGTCGACGTCCGATCGCGTCGACGTCCGATCGCGCGCGCGTCGGTGCGTGCGCTAGAAAACCTAATATGTATACAGCAACTGAATGGCTAGAATGTACTAGAATTTTGTCTCAATAAGAAAAAGGTACCGTAACACCCCTCGCGGGTCTCGTCGCTCGAACGCCGCGCTTCGCGTCGCGAATCAGACGATCACCTCTCCCGTCTCCTCGCGAATCACCGCCGCGATGTGCGCTTTCGAAACCGATCGATTCGACGGCGACGACGTCCACCGCGTGCCGTCGACCGCGCGCGCGTGCTCGAGGCGCGCCGTCGCTCGTCTCGCGACGTCCCTCGCGCGCGCCCTCGCCGCCGCCGCCAAAACTTTCCCCACGTCCGCGCGCACCCGCATTCCGCGCGCCATCCCTCGACTCACCACCGCTAATCTCGCGCGCAATCGCGCCGCCGTGAGCGCTCCTCCCGTGGCGTCTCGACTCGCTTTCGATTCGCCCAGCGGCGCGCCCAGCGCCGTCCGCGTCTCGCTCGCCTTCCCCGCTCTCTCCGCCCGTCGGCTCCGTTTCTTCGTCACAACCGTCGCGAATCCGCTCCCGATCGCTCGTCGCACCGCGCCGCCATCGCTCGCGCGTCTCCGCGCGTCTTCGTTCGTCTTCGTCTCGCCCTCGTTCCCGCGTCGTCGTCCCGCGTCGTCCTCGTCCGCAGCCTCCGCGCCCGCTCGCGCCGCGCTCGCGCGCACCGCGCGCGCCAGCGTCTCCATCAGCGTCGCGTGCGTCGCCATCGCGCTCCGCGACGCGCCGAACGCGCGCGCCGCCTCGTCGTCGACGCGTTTCCGTCCGCGCGCGAACGTCTCCGCGCCCATTCGCTGCGCGTCGTCGCACGCCGCGCGCACCGCGCGCCAGTACGCCGCGAGGCACGCGCCGCGCGTCGCGTCGTCGAGTCGCGCGCGCAGGTCGACGAGCGCGTCGCGCGCGCGCGCGCGCGCGTCGGGCGGGCGCGACATGCCGAGACGCCGCGTCGGCGAGTCGCGACACTACGCGACGCCGCGCGGCGCCCGCGTCTCCCGCGCGCGCGACGACCGCGTCCGAGGGTCCGCGCGAGCGCTCGCGCGCGCCTCGACCGCGCGCGCGTCGTCTCGGCGCGCGGGAGCCGCGCGCGCGATGGCGCTGACGTCGACGCGCGCGACGACGACGACGACGACGACGACGGCGCGCGACGACGCGCGACGACGACGCGCGCGAACGACGCGAAAAAACGCGACGCGCGCGTTTCCCGCGCCGAGGGACGACGACGCGGCGACGACGACGGCGACGACGGCGCGGACGCGGAATCGAGGGCGGGCGCGGGTGAACGCGGGCGACGCGCTGCGAGGCTTGTGGAGAGAGATTAAGTATAAACCGCTGAGAGAGGATGAATCGATCGAGGCGGTGGCGCTGATGGCGGCGCTTGAACTGGCGCGACGAGGACCCGAACCGGGGGAGACGTGGACCGCGGAGCGAGAGGAGATGCGAGCGCGGGCGCGGGCGTCGATTCCGAGCGCGGTGGGGACGTATTGGCGAGCGAGGAGCGAGGCGCTGATTGAAAGTCAAGCGGTGCGGGACGCGGCGCCGTTGATGTCGAGCGCGGTGAACGTGGCGATCGCGGGGGTGGTGCTGCGGTTGTTTTTGCCGCGCGTCGCGGCGCTGCAAGCGGTGGGTGGGTTCGACGAGTTGACTGAATTTTTTGGGTTGCCGCCGAGGAGCGAGTTGAGCGGATATTTGGATCAGTTGCGAGCGTTGCCCGTGGCGGCGGTGTTCGCGGTGTACGTTGGGTTGTTCGTGGCGGAAAAGTTGACGATGACGGATGAGTTTTTGCCGATCGGCTTCGTGCTGCCCGTGGTGTCGCCGGTGGTGTTCGGCGGCGTCTTCGGAGGGACGATGGTGACGTCGCTGGCGAGCACGCTGGCGGCGAGCGTCAATTTCTTCCTCGCGCGGTACGTGTTGAAGGATAAGATATTAGGCTTTAAGTGGGGCGAAAGTGATCCCGTGGGCGAGCAAAAGTGGTTCGCCGCGCTGAGTCGAAGATTCGACTCGTCGCAATTCCCCGAGTCCACGGTGCCCGAGGGGTTCAAGTCGGCGCTCTTGCTCAGGCTGTGCCCGATTTTACCGATTCCGATAAGTGGGAACTGGTACGTGTGCGGGCTGACGCCTCTCAAATTCAAAGAGTTCTTCGCCGCGCACTTCATCGGAAGCTCGAAGACTGCGTTCATCGACGCGTATTTAGGTTCAATTTTGCTCACCGCGGTGTTCGACGAGTCATCCGTCAAGGACCAGGCGCAAGGCGCGCTCGTGTTCGAAACCGTCGCCATCATGGTTGTTTCCATCTTAGTCAGCACGTACGCCACGGAGCTCTTCACGCAGATTCTCGACGAAGAAGGCGTCGACGCGGGGGCGATGATGGGATTCGGTTCGGAATCCAAAGACGAAGACGAAGGCGAAGACGCCGTCGACGCCACCGTCGCCTTCATCGCCGCCGCCGCCCTGCCCGTGGAACCAGCCGGCTCCACGGCGACGAGCGATGATGAACCGAAAGCCGACGACGACGAGAACGACGACGACGCCACGTCGAACGAACCTGAACTCATCCCAATCGAGCGCATGCCCGAGGATGAAAAAGTTTTAATCGCCGAAGGCGAAGCGCTCTGGCGACGCGCCGCGCGCGTCGAAGCCGAGCGTCAAAAGCTCACCATCGAAGAGATGACCGATTACGACTCCATGGGACCAGACATGTGAGTTGTTCGCGATCATTAGACACCACGCATTGTTTTAATCGCACCCATCCCATTCCCCTTTCGTTCGCGTCCCGCACACCGCGGCGGCCGGTACCGTCCGGCGTCATGACCGACCCCACCGCGCGTCTCCGCGCCTTGGTCGAAAACGGCGTCGCCAAACGCTTCGACCTTCGCGCTTGGTCCGTGCAATCCGGCTGCGCGCGCGCGCGCGCGATCGAGCGCTTAGAGACGCTGCTCGAACAGGCGCGTCCCGACGTCATAAAGCTCATAGTCATGGAATCGCTTCAGGGGACGCCCGAGAGCGATCTAGACGTCATGGTGTACGGCGAGTGCGCGCCGCGCGCGTTTCTGGAGTTTATCAACGCGCACGCGCGGACGCTGGCGCTGGAACGCGCGGAAGAGGGAGATGAGACGCGACGCGGCGACGCGCGCGGGACGGCGTCGACGCGCGCGGCGCTGACGTATTACGATTTAGGCAGCGGCGCGGGAAAATCCGTGCTCACCGCCGCGTTGTCACCGTATTTCGCGCGATGTCGTGGAATCGAGCTCTTGCCTTGCGTGCACGCGATCGCGGAAATTTTGGTGGAGGATTTCTCGCGAGACGTGGCGCCGCGAGACGACGGCGTCTCTCCGAGCGTCTCCGTCTCGCTCGGTGACATCTTCGTCGATCTCTCCTGGATCGACGCGGATTTCGTGTTTTGTAATTGCGTGACGTGGGACGAGGCGACGATGGCGCGATTGGCGTCGCACGCGGCGAAGATGCGACGCGGTGCTTTGTTCGTCACCGCGCTGTGTCCGCTGCCGAGCGACGCGTTCGAAGTCGTCGCCGAGGACGAGATCGATTTCAGCTGGGGGCGCGTCGACGCCATCGTCCACCGCAAGACGTAGCTCTTTTTTAGTTTTATTTTAGCCCGTAGCCGATCCCGCGTTCGTCGCTTTCGACGTCGAGTTTTCGGACGTCCGCGCGCGCGCGTCGTCCCGTCGTCCCGACTTTGGCCGTTAATCTTCGCTCACTGCTTCGGCGCGCCGCACTCCGTCCCGCGCGAAAAAACTTTCGCCGTGGCGCGCGCCGAGGTAAAAGCTCGCGCGGTCGATCGTTTCGCGTCGCGCTCGCGCGAACCGAGCGGCGCGCGGTGATACGACGCGGCGTCGCAAACCAAACGTTTAGAATCTGTCCCAGCGATGATGATGGTTCAAAGCGCGTCCACGCGCGTCCGAGCGCGCCCGAACGGCGTCGATCGACACCGCGCGACGCGTCGGACGCGCGTCGTTCGCGCCGCGGACGCCGGCGCGGATCGAGGGATGACGCGGGACGCGCGCGCGACGCGGGAGGTGGTGAGTCAACTGGGCGCGCGGCGAGACGCGAGCGCGCTGGCGCCGCGAACCGCGCACGGCGCCACGGTGGCGTACGTGCGGCAGCCGATCGAGGCGAAGAATGTGGAATTCATGACGCCGAACTTCGCGGTGTACGCGCTGTGTGGAGTGGGGTGCTTGTTGGGAAGCGCGCTGAGCGCGGTGCTGCTGAGTTTGATTCCGACGCTTCGAAGCGCGCGGCGAACGATGGATGAGATTGCGTATCTCGCGGCGAGCGTGCGCGAGGAGGTGCCAGATACGCTCGCGGCGGTGCGTGTGAGTGGGTTGGAGCTCACGGACGTGATGGAGGAGGTTGGGGAACTGACGGCGGACGTCGGAGGAGGTTTGCGAAGCGCCGGACGCGGCATCACGGCGAGCGTGAACACGGCGCAGATGGTCGGGCGGTACGCGGCGGCGGCGGTTCCTGAGGTTCGAAGACGAGCGACACCGATCGTGGGATCGGTAAAGACTGGAACGGTGCGCGTGTTGGAGGAGCGCGCAGACATGGAACCGTACAGTGGACCCATCATATCGAACACGGCGAAGTCGGCGAAGAAGGGTGTGACGGCGGCGCGAAACGCTTTGAAATCTGCGGATGTGGCTCGAAACGTTGGTCGATTATACAAGACGCTTCGCGCGCCGCCTGCGCGCCCAAAGGATATGCCAAAGTGATCGTCAAATTAGCTTAGTCGCATGTAAGTGTATGATTTACGATTATGATTTACAGAAGGTGTGTTTACGTTTGCGAGAGTTTCAACGCGGCGACGAAGTCGCGGGCGTCGGAGACGCCGCGATGGCTTTGATCGCGTTGCCGCCAGAGAGGTCGCGCGCCAAGGATGGAAGCATCTCTTCGATCGGTCGAATACTGGGCAGCGCGCGCACGCTACCGCTGAGCGGAGAACCACCTCGATTGGCGTCGGCGAGCGGCTGACGAACCGCGCCGAAACCTCCGGCTGGTCGGTTGAGGAGCGCCGCCGTGGATCGTTGCTTTTCGAGCGCTTTTTGCATGTGCATGTCGCGCGTTTCCGTTTGTTCTCGTTCGAGCAGACGCGTTTTCTCGTCGAGATCGGCTTGCGTGTGTTGCAAGTCTTCCCATATCTTCTTCGTTTCTTCCCGTTGGCGATGCAACGTGTCCTTGTAACTCGCGATTTTATTCGTCGCTTGAATGTTCAATAACTCGAGATTACTGATCTTCTCGCGCGCTTCATCAAGTTTATTGCTTAACACTTGCATCTTGGCGTGCTCATCACTTACCGATTTCTCTAAGCGACTGACTTCACGGGAGAATTCTTCCGTCTTTGCGCGGAATTCCGTCGAGAGTGTCTCGTATGCCACGCGCGTCGTCGCCAACTCGTCTCGCATGCGAAGCTCGCGCGCTTGAGTTTCCTTGGCGGTTTCGTTGCTTCGAGACGCGTAATCACGCGCGACTGACTCGGCGGCACGAGCGGACGCGGCTTCGCGTTCGGCTTCAGACATGTTCTTCAACATGTCCAAATACTTTTCGTTGTTCGCTTCCTCCTTTGAACGCGAGCGCTCAATCTCTGCCTTGGCGTACTCCACATCTTGCTTCCATTTTTCTTGCTGCAACGCCGTGGCCGTGAGCTCCGCCTTGAGTGCAGACATTTCTTTCTCCACTTGCACGAGCTGATCCGCCTTTTCTTCCAGTGCCTTGGATCGACCTTCCAAAGTGCCGTGCTCCTTCACGAGCGCTTCGTTTTGGCGTCGGAGATCTTGAAGTTCGGCGCGCGCCTCTCGCTCGCGTTCTTCCGCGGACTTTGCGGCAGCGGTGAACGCGGTGATTTCCATTTGGAACGACTTTGCCTCGGTTTCGCGCTGCACGAGCGCCTTTTCAGACGTAATGAGTTGCACCTTGGTGGCTTCTTCGCAACGCTGCGCGTCGTGCATCTTTTCGAGCGCCTCCTCGCGAGCGGCGGCGGCGTTTTCGAGCGCAACCTTGGACGCGGCGAGTTGCTTGTTGGAGTCTTCCAATTTCGCCTTCAAAGCAACCAGAGACATGTTGGACTTTTCCTTGGCGTCTCGCATGCTCTCACGCTCAGATTGCACCGCCTGCAGAGCGGCGGCGCTCGTCTCCTTGGCGTCGACGACAGCGCTCTCGAGTTCTTTGCGCTCTCGCGCAAAGTTTGCCCTGTCCTCATCTCTTTGTAATTTCGCCTCGCTCAACTTGCTGAACGCCTCTTCGAACTTCGATTGTAGCGTAGCCGTGGCCACGGCCGCTGCCTCACGCTGAGTACGAAGGTTGTCGACTTCGCTCTGGAGTTCGTCGCATTTAGCCGACTTGGCGTCGAGCTCGCGACGCAACAAACTCTCGCGATGGTTGAGTTCGGCAGACTTCGTCTTCGTCACGTCTTCTTTTTCGGCACGCAACGTAGCGATTTGATTCTTCGCTTCGTCGTACTTGGCTTTCAAAGTCGCCACGTGAGCGCCCGACGATTCTCGCGTGGTACGCAACGCGGCGATTTCGGCTTCGAGCGCCTCAATCTTCGTCACCTTGTTTTCTAAGGCGCTCTTAAGCTCCGTTTCGCGACGATGAACCTCGTGCGACGCGGTTTCAATATGGTTTTCTTTATCTTCTCGCGCGGTCTTCAGGGCATTCTTCACCTCTTCATATTTGACTTGAAGCTTGGCGGACGAAACGGTCTTGTCGTTGAGATTGGCGCGAAGCGCATCCACTTGCGCTTGGAGCGCCTTGACTTCGGCGGCTTGAGTCTCCAAATCCGACTTCACTCGCATCATCTCCGCAGCGTCGTTCGAAATATTTGAGTCGCTCGACGGCTTCGCCATCGTTCGCTCTTCTTGCACCGCCGCTCGAAGCTCGGCGATTTCATTCATCGCGTCGTCGTACTTGCTTCGCAACGTCGCCGAATCCTCCACCTTCTTGTTGAGTCGTCCACGAAGCGCCTCGACGTGCGCCTTGAGCGATTCAATTTCTGTGATTTTGACACTCATTTCGGCATCGGTGGCGGTGCGCGTTGAGCGCGCCTCGTTCGAAGCCTCGAGCGCGGCGATGTGCTTCATGGCCTCTTCGTACTTGTTTTGAAGCTTTTCGAGATTCGCAGAAGAGTCTTCGCGCTTGGATCGGAAACCTTCGAGCTCAGCCTCGAGTTCGCACACGCGACGAGATTCCTTCGCCGAAACTTCCGAGAACTTCGTGAGCTGCGATTCGAGCTGACCGAGCTCGATGACGAGTTTGGACTTTTCGCTGACGAGCGCGTCGCGTTGATCCCGCAACTCGCTCGCCGAGCGTCGTGCCTTTTCATTCTCCGCCTTCATCTGCGCCTTATCTTCTTGCCACATCTCCTTGAACTTACTCACCTCTTCGCTCAACTCGTTGATCGTCGTGTTCTTTTCTTCTAAAAGATCGTCAATCTTCTTATCGAACGAGGCTTCCATGTCCGCGAACTTCTTCTCCGCCGCGCGACGCGCCGCCATCGCCGCCGACGCCTTGCTTCGAAGGCTTTCGCACTCCTCCTCGTAATCGCGAACTTGGCACACAAGTTTTTTCTTTTGCCTCTCCATGCGCTCTTCGTTCTCGCGCAAGACTTCAATCTCCACGATTTGATCGCGCTCGCGCGCCTCGGCGCGTTTCGTCTTTTCCCGTTCGGCGCGCAATTCGTCGTTGAGGGCGTTGAACTTTTCCTGACTCGCGCTCATCGCCTCTTGACGTTTGCGCCCTCGCGCCATGATCAACTCCGTCCGCAACGCCCGCGCGTGATTCAACTTCTCCACCGTCTCCCGCGTCCACTCCGCCTCCATGAGCGCCTTCACGCTCGACGGAAAGTAAAACCCCCCAAACCACATCGAGCTCCCGTCTCGCATCGTCAGCGCCACCCCGCTCTCGCCCCATCCCTCGCTCCTCACCTCGATCCGCTCGATCTCTTTATACGCAATCTTCAGCGATATCGGTTTCCCGCTCGATCGCCGCTTCGAGGGCGAGAACAACAGCCCGTCCCGCCTCGTCGCGTCGCTCGTCTCGCAATAAAAGCACGCGTGCCCGCTCGTGACGTACAAATCCCCCGTCCCGCTCGCGATCGGTCCGCCCAGATGCGCCCGGTACGTCTCCACCACCGTCTCGCTCGCGTTCAGCGAGAACAGCGCCCAGACGCCGCCCTTCGCGCGCGACGCGCGCCCGTCGTCCTTTCGTTTCTTGTGGCGCTGCGCCCAGCCCCGCATCTTCGCCTGGCACGCGATGACGCATCGTTTCTGGTGGTCCGTCAGCGATTCGTAGCGTTCCTCGACCGCGAGCAGGTCGCGCGCGGACACCATCGTCGTCGTGTGCGCGCGTTCGCCGTTCGTCGTCGCGCGCGTCGCGCCGTGACGCGTCGCGAATCGCAATCGTCAACCGTGCACGCATTCGTCGCCGCGGTGTCGGTTTGGATCGTTCCCCTCGTCGCGCGTGCCTACTTCCGGGTGTTTTCGCGCGCGCACACCCGGGTGTTTTCGCGCGCGCACACCCGGGTGTTTCGCGCGCGCGCCGCCCGATCCGCCGTCGCGCGTCCCGCGTCGCGACTCGACGGCGCGCCGACGACGCGCGCGCTCGATCGCTCGACCGCTCGACCGCCGGACGACCGCCGCGCGAGGACGAGGACGCGCGACGGCGCGCGCGCGCGACGATGGATGCGCCGCGGCGACCGTCCGGCGGCGGCGACGACGACGACGCGACGACGGCGCGCGCGACGACGACGACGGGCGCGAGCGACGGAAGCGAAAAGTACGTCTCCGCGGCGACGCGGGCGCGACTGCGCGCGCGCGGGATCGACGCGTTGAACGCGATGCAGCTCGCGGTGTGCGAGGCGGCGGTCGGACGACGCGCGGACGCGACGTGTCGAGCGCCGACGGGGAGCGGGAAGACGCTGGCGTACGTGCTGCCGATCGCGAAGATGTTGGAGAGGGCGGCGCGCGACGGATCGGGGGGAGGCGGAGGCGGAGGCGCGGTGCGGGCGATGGTGGTGACGCCGACGCGGGAGCTGGCGAGTCAGGTGCGGACGCAGTGCGAGCGGTACTGCGGGGAGGGGTCGAGCGCGCTGTGCGTGGGAGGGACGAGCGCGAAGGCGCAGGAGGACGCGATTCGTAAGGGTGGGGCGAAGATTGTCGTCGGGACGCCGGGGAGGATGAAGGAATTCATCGATCGGGGGGTGATCGAACCGCGCGCGGTGGAGATTCAGGTGTTGGACGAAATCGACCGCCTCCTCGACGGAGGGTTTGAGGGCGAGATCGACGCGGTGATGCGACCGCCCGGGACGTGTCAGACGCTTTGTTTTTCGGCGACGATCTCTGCGGCGTTGTCGAGATTTTTAGATCGTAAACTCGTGCCCGGGTACGCGGAGGTGGTCGTCGCCGGACGAGGCGGCTCAAACGTGGGCGGGATGGTGGAGCACTTGGCGTACGCCACGAAGTCGGGAGACGACGCCGTCGGATCGGCGGTCGTGGACGCGTTAGAGCACTACGCGGGTGAGCACGTGGATGGGAGAGTCGGTGGTCAGGCGATCGTGTTCACGGAGACAAAGTCCACCGCGGAACGCGTCAGGGCGATGCTGACGAATATGTTGACGACGGTGCGTGCCTTTGAATTTTTCTCTTCTTTTTCGATCGAGTCGGTCGTCGATGACGAACAAACTATTAAGGGATTTATGAGATTGGAATCCGTTCCATGTTCGTACCAATAGACTACAATTCTCCGAGACGCCGACCTTCGAGACGCAGACGCAGACGAGCGCGTTTGTTCAATTTTTTCTCGTCCGAGTTCCAGAGGATTGCATGAATAATTCTTATCTACATTCCCTGAGATACCGGTGATTACACCTTTCAAGATGATGGAACTGCTTTGCGTTAGTTTTTTGACGCGCGCGCTCGCTCGCGTTCGATGGCGATGAAGATACACCTTATTTCACATGTTAGACTGTCGAGATCGAGGGGTGAGGATCCTTCGATCGATGTGCACAACAATTCCGCCGAGCCATCGAATGCGGGCGAGGCAACCGATCTGACCCTCGTGCGCTCGCGATGACTGATTACCTTTTCCTTCTCGCGCGTAGGAATTCGACACTGGCAAACGAACTCGGCGAGTGGCGTCTTTACACGGCGACTTGCCGCAACCGGCGCGCGACGCGACGCTCGCGAACCTTCGCTCTGGCGAAGTCGACGTGCTCGTCGCTACAGACGTCGCCGCGCGTGGTCTCGATTTACCCGGAGTCGAGCTCGTCGTGCACGCAGACATGCCCAAATCTGCAGACACTTACTCGCACCGCGCCGGACGCGCCGGGCGTCCAGGGTGCGCCGTGCCCGGCGTTTCGTTGCTCATCTCCCGACCCGAGCTCGCGTCTGAAATCACGCGCCTCGAGCGCGAAGCCAAGGTTTCGATTCGTCGTCTAGTGTTCATTGGCGAACGCGAACGCGTCGTCGTCACGGGTGACTTGGGCGCGAGCGTTTCCACGCTTGAGCCTGAAAGTCGCGAAAGCGCGCCCGCGAGACGGGACGACAGTCTCATCGCCGACCATTTCGCTCGCTTTGCGGATGACATTCAAAACATCGCGACGTCGAAGAAGAAAGGGAAATCGAAATCGCGCGGCAAATGATTTTTTAGTGCAGTCGTATAGTACTGTGTATTGCAAATAGCGATAGGTAGTCGTGATCAACCGTTCAAACCGCGCAACTGCGCCGCATCCGGCGCGTCGTTCAATAATTCGCGAAGGTGTCGACGATTGCGTCGGCGCTCGCGTTCGTTAACCTTGGACGTGACATCTTTCAGTCGCATCCAGATTCGTTGCGCGCGCGCGCAATTTTCAATGTACGCGCCTTCCGGCGCGTGCTCGGCGAGTTCTTCGATGAAACTCATCACGCCTTGCAGATCCTCCATCACCGGGTCCTCGGGTTCTAGCAGTTTTAAAATTTTCTCATACGTCCTCGCGTCTTCGTCGACGACGTTTCGCCCGTTCCCGCGATTCTCATTCTCAATCTGTTTATTCACCTCTTTAATCAGACGCTTCATGTCCCCGCCTTGCGGCATCGGCGCGTCGTGATCGAGCGCGTACGTCAAACATCCGATGTATCCCTTCTTCGCGCTCTCCGTGACCACCCGCGTATCCCAGGGACAACCGTTTTCTCTCGCCCAAATTAAAACGTGCAAATGGCCGTTGAAGCACGCGCTCCAGCACGTCGACGCGTCCCACGCCACGCCTCGCTCCCGCATCCACCTCAACTGATCCAACGCGCCCTTCCGAGCGCACGCCGCCGTCGTCAACGCGCCGCCGTCGCGTCCCAGCGCGCCCGCGCGCGCCGCGTACCTCGCGCAATCCCAGTGTTCGCCCTCGATCGCCTCCGTCGCCGTCTTCTCGTCCCACGCGCACGCGTGCGTCTCGACGAGCATCGTCAGCATCGCGAGGTTCCCGCGCCGCGCGCACGCCGCCGCCGTCCACGCGTCCGGCGCGTGCGCCGCGCCGTCGTCGTTCAAAAGTTGCTCGACGCGATGCCAATCCGCGGCGCGCGCGGCGACGTTGAGCGCGCTGTCGTGGTCGCTCGCCGGCGCGGGCGCGTCCGGAGACGCGTCGCGCGCGTCTCGCGCGCGGGCGTCGGCGGCGGACATCGCGCGCGCGAGTGCGGGGCGCGAGGGCGCGGCGCGACGCGTCTCCGGAACTGTTCGCCGGAACTGTAACAATGAATCCGAACGGCGATGACGTTCGGACGAGAGAAAATGTCGCGTCGTCGCGTCGCCCGACGCGGGCTTCCGCTTCCCGCGTACTTTGAATCGTTCTCTCGCGCGCGGACGCGCGCGGACGCGGACGCGGACGGACGCGGCGAAGGATGGACGAGGGACGCGACGGCGTCGGCGCGCGCGGCGCGCGGGTGCCCAGTTGGGTGCCGCGATTGGAGCGTCGGCGGCGGATCGCGCGCGCGCGGATGGATGATGCTACAGCGATGGCTACGCGCGCGAGGACTAAGAGCGATCGGGGTGATGATGGAGACGACGTCTCACGCGTCCGTCGGGGACGTCGGCGCGCGCGCGCGGCGTTTGAGTTTGTAATCGACGTACGCGTTCTTCTTCTCCGAGTATCCGGGGATGTAAAAGACGCGCGTGAGCGTGGGACTTCGAGATGGATCGATGAACTTTTCCACGGCGACGTCGATCCATTCGCCCGGGACGAAATCTTTTGAGGCGCTGTGCGCGTTGCCGCGCTCGAATTCGGCTTCGACGAGGAAACGACACGACGAAGGGTCGACGTATTGGTTTGGGTGCGCCCGGTTGTCGTCGTTCAAGCCCTCGGGGGTGTGCGCGGTGCCACCCTTGGAAAAATCGAACGGCATCGGGAGCGCGCCGTCGAAACCAGCCTTGAGGAAACGAAGGCGATACTTGTTCGATGGGAAGTGATAGGAGCTAGGAAATCTGTACCACTCGTCCCCGACGCACACGTCGACGGTGGCGTCGTCGCCGCCCGCGGCGAATTCCTCGGCGAGCCACGCCGGCCAGGCGTTCCCGTTCGCGCGCGATGACGGCATCGGCAGCGCGTGATACATCTTCGCCGGCGCGCCGTAATATTGCAGCAAAGCCGCGGTGCGCGACAGCGAAAGCACCATGACGGTGAGGACGCAGCCGCAGACGCCGACGACGACGCCGAGTTTAACGACGCGCGATTTCCCGAACGCGTGCGCGTTGAGACCCAACGCACTTTCGGCGAGCGCACCGACCGTAATCGCCGCGCTCAAGCACAGGCACGGATAAATCATGTACAAAAACCGTTCCTCCTTGTGCGGAATCCAAGTGAAGAAGGCGGTGACGATTGGAAACGGCGAGCACACGGCAATCATGGCGCGCCAATTGTTCCTGTACGCGCGAATCTCCGCGAGCGCCGTCTTCGCGTCGCACTTTTTTGTTTTCAACAGCTTCCGCATGCGCAAAGCCTTAACGGCCACGGCCAAAGCGACGGCGAACGGGGCGAAGATGGCGAGCGCGGCGGCGAGTTGAAAATTCAACGCCAGATTCTTCGCGTAAAACGTCGCGCTCTCCGTGCCGTACAAATCGCTCTTCCCACTCGCGACGTTATACTTTAGCAAATTGTACACCGAACTGACGATTTTCCAACCTCCCGACCGTGATATGTCGTTATACATGTACGTATCGCACGCCACCGAAATCGCCGCCGAAATCGCCGTCGCCGCGACCACGCACCCGAAAACCGCCCAGAACCCGATCGCGTGCACCGCGCACAACCCGAACGGCACCACCGCGATCCCGCTGAACGGCCACCCGAACACGACCGCCACGACGCACGCCACGCACGCCCGCCTGTGCTCGCCTCGCAGCGTCGCCGCGCACGCCGCCGTCACGCACGTCATCGCGAACGAGCTCGGCAGCATCGCCGTCGACGCGATCGCCATCCCCGAGCTCGTCGCCAGTATCATCATCAACACCGACCCCACCAGCGCCTTCCGCGCGCGCACCGCGCTGACGAGCGCCGCCTCCGCGCACGCGCTCGCCAGTCCCAGCGTCCCGCGGCCGCACGCGAACGCCGCGCGTCCCGCGTCCTCGCCGAGCGCCCATCGCGCCGCCCGCACCGGGGCGTAGTGCAGGAATAAATACGCGTACGACCGCAGCGCGTACGCGCTCCCGTGCTCCCACGTCTGCAGGCCGTGGCCGTGCGTGAGCGCGTGCAGCGGTTCCCAGTAGTTGAACGCCTCGTCGCAATCGAACGTCGTCGCGTTGACGATCGCGCCGAGCGCGCGGAAGGCGACGATGACGCACAGCGCGGTCGCGAACGCGTCGCGCTCGCGCGGCGCGCGCATCGCGCGCGCGTGTGACGCGGCGTCGCGGTCGCCGTCGTGCATTCGTATATGTGTATTCAGTGAGGCGATATATATAGTACAGTACGTGTTGCATCCCGTATTTAACCGCGCGCGTTCGATAGAGGTCGCGCGCGCGCGCGCGCGACGCCACACCGTCGCGCGCGAGCGTCGACGAGACGCGCTGGCGCCATGAGCGCGTCGTTCGAAGAGTCCGTCATCGCCCTCAAGAGCATGTTCCCCGATCTCAGCGAAGTCGTCGTTCGCGCGACGCTCGAAGCGCGAGACGGACACATGGAGAGCGCGGTGGAGAAGCTGTTGGCGATGAGCCGTCGCGGAAGCGGGAACGGCTCGAGCGCGCACGGAGGCGGGCGAAACGGTGGACAAGAATACGGCGGTGCGAGATTCGGCGCGCCGGGGGCGGTCGGGATGTCGCCGAGCGCGACGGGGGGGAGAAACGGGTGCGTAGTGGTGACCTCGCGATATCGCGATTCGATGGTGGAAAGACGCGCGTGCGGCGCGCGCGAGCGTGGGTTTGACCGCGAGGGGACGCGAAACGGTGGTGAAGATTACGTGCGATCGAACGGTGCGGTCGCTGAGGGCGCGGAAGGGCGTTGGTGGGATGAACATGGACGATCTATCGAGTTTGGGCGATCGCGCTGGCGGGCGGCGACGCGGCGGGGCGAGGTCGAGTGGCGAACGCTCGAGCGATGCGGCGATGATGACTGACGACGGCGATGTTGCGATGATACAGACAAGGATTCGGTAACGGTGGTGGAGGGATGGGGAGTAATGACTTTTATTCCAACGTGCCGCCGCCGAGGGAGGATGAGGACTCGCTGTGGGGCTGGCTCACGGGCGACGACGATTACCTGAATTCTCGCGGACGAACGGGGCAACAGGATGAGACGTGGAATTGGATCGCGAACCAGATGTCGTATTTGGCGCTCGAAGTTTCGACGCAAATCAAAGGCGTGACGGACGCCATCGCGGAGGAGATTTTGGGTCCGCCCGAGGAAGAGTTAGGGGAGGAAGTCGAGGACATTACGGAGGAAGAACGAGAGCGCGCGGACGTCGTTTCCGGTGGCATGGCGATACAAGCGAACCGACGTACGACGCAGCCGAAGAGTGAGCCGAAACCAAAACCGAAAAAGCCGATGCGATCTTCGCAGGAGGAATACGACGACGACGAAGACGACGCGCTGGGGGGTATTTTGAACTTGCTCGGATTAGAGGACGACTTGGACGACGACGAGCAGTACGTTCGTCGCGATTCGAAGAAGGATAAGTGAGCGAGATTTCAATTGTTTTTAGCCAGCGATTTGTTATTTCATATTCAGCACTCTCCTCACACAGAAAGGGGACGCCGAACCTAAGAAACTCTACGCGTCGAGCGCCAAGTCCCGAACGTCCGCGCACGCGCCCTCAATGGCGGATTGAAACGACGAAGTGCTATCCATGCTCGATCGCGGCGCGCGCGCCGTGATCGATTTCGAAGATATCGTCGACTGCGGGTCCAGATTCGAATCGATCGTGGATTTTTCAAATCGAATCTTCACCGCCGCCGCCTCGCGCGCTCGCCGCCGCCGTCGCTTCTTCTGCAACTGCCTCAAACGTTCCTTCGCCTCCTCCGCCTCCTTCGCTTCGACGAGCTTGTGGAGCTCGTCGAAGTACTCTTTATCGGTCTTTTTCCGCGGCGTGGCGTCGACATCGACGGAATCGTTCCATTGCGGCTTCCCCGCGCGCCGAGGCGGTTCCATCGAGACGCCGCCGGAAATCGCCGCCGCGCGCGCCGCGCGTCTCTCACGACTCCTCTTCGCGAGCACCGCCGTGCGTCGCGCGTGACGCTTTCGCGCGCGCATCACAGAAACATCCACCGGCGTCTTCTCCCGCCCGACCGACGCGATCGGGACTTCCCCATCGCGATCCTTCTCCGCGTCGACTTCGTTGACTCGCGTTGACCGCGCCGCGCCCGCCGCCTCCGCGCGCCTCACCTCCACCGCCCGCACCCCCACCGCGGGTCGCGGTCGCACCGCGCACGCGATCCCTCGCGTTTTCCCAACCACCCGCGCCGCTCGCTCGCGCTCCATCAGCGCCCTCTTCACCGCTCGAAGCTCGCGTTCTCGTCGTTCGCACGCCTCGCACGCCGCCTCCGCCTGCGCGCTCGCGCTCCGCGTCTCCACCACCGCCTCCTCCGTCCCGACGTTCGCCGCCCGCGCCTCCGCCGCGCGTTCGATCGATCGTCGTCGCGCCTCCGCCGCGTCCGCGCGCGCCATCTCTCGCACGGCGTCCATGAACGCGTCCATCGTCGCGCGCGCGCTCGGGACGCGAACAGTCGCGTCGAGTCGCGTCGCGCCGTCGCGCGCCTCGAACCACGCGCGCGCGCCCTCGTCGACGCGCGACGTCGACGCGCGCATCGTTCGCTCGCGTTCGCGGGCGCGTCGCGCGCGCCCGCGCGTCGCGTCGCGCTGTGCGGCGCCGCGCGCGCGATTGTTGACCGCGGCGACCGACCGCGACGCATCGACACGACGCGACGCGCGATGCTCGGACGCGCCGCGCGGCGGATGGCGCGAGACGCGACGGCGATGGCGCGCGCGGACGCGTCGTGGCGCGCGGCGCGCTCGATCCGACGTCGCGACCGCGCGAGCGACGCGTTCGAGCACGACGCGCCGTTCGCGACGCGCGCGGCGAAAGAGGTCGAGTGGCGACTGGTCACGCGCGACGGCGTGACGACGACGGCGGGCGCGGACGGGGAGACGTACGTCAAGGTGGCGCCCGAGGCGCTGACGGCGCTGGCGGCGCGCGCGGTGCGAGACGTGAGCCATCTGTTGCGTCCGGGACACTTGAAACAGTTACGAGGGATACTGGACGACCCGGAGGCGTCGAAGAACGATCGATTCGTGGCGTTGGAGCTGCTGAAGAACGCGTGCGTGGCGGCGGGAATGGTTCTACCGGGATGCCAAGACACGGGAACGGCGATCGTGATGGGGAAGCGCGGAGGAAGGGTGCTGACGGATGGGGAGGACGAACGCGCGCTGAGCCGCGGGGTGTACGATACGTACAAAACGACGAATTTGCGCTACTCGCAAGTGGCGCCGTTGACGATGTTCGAGGAGAAGAACACTGGATCGAACCTTCCGGCGCAGATCGATCTGTACGCGACGAAGGGTGATGAGTATCACTTTCAGTTTATGACGAAGGGCGGCGGAAGCGCGAACAAGACGTTTTTATTCCAGCAAACCAAAGCCGTGCTCAACGAGGCGAGTTTGCTGTCGTTTTTGGAAGAAAAGATTAAAAACATCGGTACGAGCGCGTGTCCGCCCTATCACTTGGCTATCGTCATCGGTGGACTGAGCGCGGAGCAAAATTTGAAGACGGTGAAGATGGCGAGCGCGCGGTATTACGACAACTTGCACACCTCCGGGAACGAACTCGGGCGCGCGTTCAGAGACCTGGAGTGGGAAGAAAAGATCCACAAGTTGACACAAACCATGGGCATTGGCGCGCAATTCGGCGGGAAATACTTTTGTCACGACGTGCGCGTGATTCGCCTACCGCGTCACGGCGCCTCGTGCCCCATCGGCCTCGGCGTTTCGTGCTCGGCCGATCGACAAGCGCTCGGGAAGATCACAAAAGACGGCGTGTTCATAGAGGCGCTGGAAACGGATCCGAGCAAGTACCTTCCCGACGTACGAGAGGACAATCTGTCCAACGAAGTCGTGCACGTCGATTTGAACCGGCCGATGTCTGAGATTTTGGCGACGCTGAGCGCGTGCGAGGTGACGACCCGGCTCACGCTCACCGGTCCCCTCGTCGTCGCCCGCGATATTGCGCATGCAAAGTTAAAAGAACAGCTCGACCGCGGCGAGGATTTACCCCAATACATGAAGGATCACGCGGTGTATTACGCCGGTCCCGCGAAGACGCCCGAAGGCATGGCGAGCGGTTCCTTCGGTCCCACCACCGCCGGTCGCATGGACTCTTACGTCGATCAATTCCAAGCCGCCGGCGGTTCCATGGTCATGCTCGCCAAAGGCAATCGTTCCGCCGCCGTCACCCGCGCCTGTAAAACCCACGGCGGTTTTTACCTCGGCTCCATCGGCGGCCCCGCCGCGATTCTCGCTCAAAACAACATCAAAAAAGTCGACGTCCTCGAGTTCCCCGAGCTCGGCATGGAGGCCGTGTGGAAGATTCAGGTCGAGAATTTCCCCGCCTTCGTCGTCGTCGACGACAAGGGCCACAATTTCTTTTTAAAGTGGACCGGATAGCGTCTTGAAATCCCGCGCTCGCGCCGCCTCCAGCCCCGCGCCCCGCACACCTCGACGCGTGCCCGACGATGCCGCGCACCGCCGACGACGACGCGCGCGCGCTCGCGCATCGCGACGTCAACGCCGCGACGGAGACGAACGGAGACGCGATGTGCGACGCCGCGATGAAACCGAACGACGAAAAGGACGCGCGCGACGACGACGCGGGCGCAGACGACGACGCGGGGATTCAAAATCAAAATCTGGCTGTTGACGACGCGTCGAAGGATGACGACGCGACGACGATGATCGACGCGAAGCGCGCGCGAGAAGAAACCGAGGAAGAGGCGAAAGACGCGCGGGGAAAGGCGAAATCGCGACACGGGAAGGAACGCGCGGCGAGAGAGATGGATTTGCAGACGCTGCCAGAGGCGTTGGGAGAGTGGAAGACGAACGCGGAGCTCGAGTTGGGGAATTTGTGGACGAGACAGCGCTTGCGATTGTTGGATTGGTTCGAGACGAAGTCGGCGATTAATAAGTGCATCGTGTCGTGTCCGGCGTCGGCGTTGAGAGAGAAGATGCGGGCGTTGAGAGACGACGGGGTGTACGGGAGTTCGATGATTCCGTATTTGCAACTGTTGCGAGACGTCTTCGACGAGACGGATCAGTACAAGGATGATTTGGATGAGGAATTGGATTTTAATGATTTTTTCGACGACGACGACGACGAGTCTGAAGATGACGAATCTGAAGATGACGATTCCGAAGACGACGAATCTGAAGACTCAGCTGAGGAGATTCCGGTCGTCTCTCGCGCGCCTCGCGCCGAAGCCGCCGCCGAGCCTCCTCAACGCGCGGGCGCCTCTCGATCAGCGCCGAGCACTGAAGAGATGGACGAAATCAAGATCAAGTTTAGTAAATTCACCCAATTCCTCGGTCAATACTTCTCCGAGAAGCGTCTCGAGGTGGAGAACGTCGTCGAAATAGTCGATCACGCGGCCCGAGCCGGCTTCGACGACCCCCAAGAAGTGAACAAGTTTTTAGAAGTCATGCAAAAGCAGAACAAGATCATGTACGACCAGTCCGAGTCTCAGTGGACGGTGTACATCTTGTAGCCCTAGCGAGTAGCCTTTGTCATCACATTCAATCATTACTGAAAAAAATTCAAAAATTCGAACGCGACAGACGGCACATCCCGTCGTCAGATGTCCGCCGCGACGAAAGCCGCCGAGCGCGACGCCCTGGAGCGACTCCAGCGCGACGTGCGCAAGCACGCGCGCGACGAGAGCGTCGAGATCGATGCCGCGCGCGGCTGGCGCGTTACGTTTACCGAGCGCAAAACGGGCGCGCAAGCGGGGACATTTTACAAAGAGTTTTACGCCCCCGACGGCACGCGGTTTCGAAGCGCCAAAGAAGTCTGCGCGCACGTCCAACAGATTCGAGGGATGAAGCGTAAAGCGCTGAAAGCGAGCGCGGGATCGGGAAAGGAGAAAGGAAGCGGGAAGGGCGATGGAAAGGCGAAACGGGGGAGGCCGAGCGCGAGCGCGGAAACCGAGAACGAGGCGGACGCGCTGGAGAAACTGTACGCGTACGTGAAGAACACGGCTGGTCGTGATATACGTCATCACGGTTGGGGCGTGGTGTTCGTGGAGCGGAAGTCGGGGGCGCTGGCTGGGCAGGTGTATAAAGACTACTTGACGCCGTGCGGGAACAAAGTACGGTCGATGAAGGAGGTGATGGTGTACTTGGCGGGGGTGAAGTCGCCGCAATCGAAAAAGAAGATTCGTCGTGACGATGGGAGCGTGGAGGAGGAGATGGAGGCGGAACCGACCGAGGCGGAGCTTCAAGCGTTGGAAATGAAGATTACAGAAGAGCACGCGGCGGCGATTACCAGAGCCGTGCCAGCGTTACCGGCGCGCACGCAATCCGTGCAAGTGACTGGCCTAGAATTAGACGATGATATGGATGAGGATCGGTTGCTTGTTGAATTTAGCAACATCACCGGACTCGAACCGGTGTATGAAACCTTGGAAGAGCTGCGGGAAATGGTGAATAAAGAGCGCGCTCGGGCGGCGGCGAAAAACGAGGCGATGGAGTTCAATTTCAAGCCGCCAACGACGCGCGCGCCGCGACCTTCTCTCGAAGCGCTGCCAAATGGGCTGAGCTACGCCGCGAAGGAAGTCGATGAGACGAAGAAGGCGGATCAGTTGGCGTTAATTCAACGCTTTCAGAAGGAAAGCAAAATCATGAATAAGCTTGGAGATGCTTCCAAAGCCGATTGGAGAGGTGAAGCGCGCGTACCGAAAGTTTTGGGAGACACATCGGTTCCGGATGTTGTGCGTGGGGGTACGCGCGCCGGAGCGACGCCCATGATTGCGGGAACGGCGGCGGAAATCAAACTTTTACCGAGCACGACTGAGATTGATTACGACGGCGCTGAGGACAGGCCTCCGTTCGATCCCACTGATACGAGCTCGGTGACGACGCTCAAGGCAGCCATGCATACATCAACGGCGCCGGATGAAGTGCGGTGTCGCGAAGATGAGCGCGCGAAAGTGATCGATTTGATTCAAGGGTGCTTGCGTGATCACAAACCGGGCAGTCTGTATCTCGCCGGACTGCCAGGGACGGGGAAAACACTCACGCTCAAAGACGTTCAGAGAACAACGGAAAGATGGGGTATCGTAGGTAAGACTCGACCCCGTGTAGCTTTCATCAACTGCATGTCCGTGCACAACGCCAAAGATATTTTTGGAGTCGTTTTAGATCAACTTGGCGAAAGAGTTGCATCTGAAGACCGAGCGCCAAGCGTGGGATCCATAGAATACAGCAATATCCCAGAAGTCGTGGCGTTGAGAAGAGTAGTGACTTCGATGAACGGTGGAATGTGCATCATTCTGCTCGATGAGATGGATCAACTCGAAACACGAGATCAAGAGGTTTTGTACGAGCTGTTTGCTTTGCCCGCACTCAAGGGATCACGATGCGTTTTAGCGGGAGTCTCCAACGCGATCAATCTCACCGATCGCGTGCTGCCTAGATTGCGCGCTCGTGGATGCGAGCCTGCACTCGTAACGTTTTCTGCGTACGATGCCAAGCAGCTCAAGGTATTGCTGAAACAGCGCCTCGCGGCGCTTCCATTCAAGGCTTTCGAGGACTCTGCGTTGGAATTGTGTTCGCGGAAAGTAGGCGCGGCGACGGGCGACATGCGAAAGGCGCTCAACGTGTGCGCCACCGCCGTCGACATATGCGTGCAAGAAGCGACGAAGATCTCAGAGGATGGTAGCGAAGCGCCCGCCTCGGCCAAGGGCACTGTGAAGATTTCCCACATGGCGCGCGCGCTTTCAAAAACGTACGCATCGCCAGTCGTGGACTCAATCCGGGCATTGCCGCAAATGCAACAGATGGTCCTGTGTTCGGCGATAAAACTTTTGAGCAGTACGCACGCCATGGAGACGACGTTAGGGGCTTTGCATGATCGATACGTCATCACTTGCAAGACAGCCGGTGTCAAGGATCTATCTCAAGGTGAGTTCCACAACATGTGCAGCGCGCTCTCGGATCATTGTTTGGTTAAGATTGGGAATGCGAGTAACGATCGATTGCGCAAGCTACGATTGCTCGCCACGCGAGATGATGTGGAGTTTTCACTCCAAGGTGTGAACTTCTTCCGCAACTTATTAGGGATCAACGAGTAGACTCGTTGATTGTACATACAATTCGAGACGCGATTCGACGTCGTCAAACGAGGCGCACCACACAAAACGACACGCCAAATGAAAGCTTCTCTCCTCCGACCATTGACATTGACCGCTCGACTTCGCGCTGTGCATCGCGTTAAGCCGCGTCTCAACACCGCTCGCTCGCTCGTCACTCGAGCCGACGCGACAGACCAATCAGGATCAGGCGCCTTCGTGCGAGGCCAAGCTCAGTTCTCGAAATTTTACCCAAGCGAAGCGCGCGATTTCACGTTCTCGAGACACGTGATGCTCGCCGTCGACGGCACACATGCCTCTGAAGACGCCGCACGATGGGTCATTCAAAATGTCGTTCGCTCTGGAGATCTCCTGCACTTGATCCACGTCGCCGTTCCGGAATCGTTCGGTACGCTGCGTCGCGCGACGTTGTTCACTCGGAGAGACTGACCAAAACGACAAGGAGTTTACTACCTGGGCGCTCCCGGAACGGAGATCGCAGGAAGCGAGCTGGATTGGGAACGTAAAGACGAATTCTGGGCGAGTTGCATCCGCAGAACCGAACGCATGCTCGACGGCACCGTCACCCACATCATCGGCGAAGACGCCGACGCAGGGGAAGAGATGACGCCGTTTCGTCCGCCCATCGAACTCGATTGCATCTTGGATCAAACCTGGTACGCGTCACTTGATATACGTAACGCATATTTATCAACCTTCGACAGGGAGCCCGTTGGCGAGGTTTTACTCAACAAAGCGAAAGAGTCCAACGCCGAAATTCTCGTCGTCATCAAGCATCATAAGAGCTGGGTCCAAAAAATTTTCTCGGGATCGGTGAGCGAGTACCTGATCGACAAATCTGAGATCCCCATCCTCGTGTTTCCAGCCGCGATGCCCGCGTCTTCGGAAGACTTGATCTTAGGCGACGAAGACGATCAAAGTTCCAAAGGCGCGCGTTGATAACTTCATTTCATTACAAAGATCCGTCATGAGATGAGAAAATGACCGAAACGATGCGAAAGAATCAAGACGAAATGTTTGAGCGCGGTTCGATTACACGCCGCGCTTAGTGGGCGAGGATTTCGCGCACGTACTTGTACGAGTTACTCCACACAGCCTTGCAAAGATCGATGGGCAAGCACTCTTGTTTGTTCTTGATGTTCTTGTCCGCACCATTTTGTAGCAAGAGATTGACGATTTCCACGTGTCCACGCATCGCCGCCCAGTGCAGCGCGGTGTTGTCGCCCATATCCAGCGCGTCCACGTCCGCGCCTTGCTCGAGCATGAACTTCACCGTGTGATAGTGTCCGTTGTGCGCCGCGCGCTGCAACCCAGTATCTTTCATCAATCCGCTCTGTTGAATGTCAGCGCCTTCGTTGAGCAACAGTTCGACAACCTTCGTGTGCCCGTTGCCCGCCGCGAGCACGAGCGGAGGATCCCCGCAGTGGTCGCACTCGTTAATCGGCGCGCCTTCGTGGATGTGCTCCTTCACCCAGTCGTAATAGCCATCGACGCAGTCGCGCCAAATATTGGATTTTTCCGGGATGAATCGTCCGGTCTGCGATGCGTTCGCGTTCGTTCGTCAGTCGTCGACTCGGGAATCGCGCACGAGGGGCCTCGGACGCGCGGACGCGATCCAGCGTCGTCGCCTTTGCGCGCCTTCGCCCGCGTCGCGAGTTTCACGCACCACGAGGTCGAACGGCATCGTGTTTTCTCGGTTTCTGTCGCCGTGTCGGGCGCGCGTGTGTGCAGCGCGCGCGCGCGCGTTCGCCCGCCTCGAAATGCGCGAGCCACTTTCAGCCGTTTTTTTGCCGTTTTTTCACTCGAGCAAAACTCTCTCAGAAACGAGCGTTGTATTAAACCGAGGCAAACTAACGAGAAATGCGAAAGTACTAATCGAGAGCGCGATATCACTTGGAGGGATCGATCAACTTCTTCGGCGGCCGAGCCGCCTTTTCGTCGACGCCGCTCGTGCCGAAGCGTCTACGCAAGACAGCCAAGACGTCGGACATCGGCACGCCTTGCTTGTTCAACATCACCATTGAGTGATAGAGCACGTCCGCCATTTCGTTCGTCGCCGCTTCCTTGCCTTCGTTTTCCTCCCACGTCTGGCACAACTCTCCCGCTTCTTCGCGAATCTTCTTACACAACAGCTCGGGGTTATCCAACAGCCTTCGAGTCCACGAGGGCTTGACGTCGTCCGCCACAGCCTCCACCCTTCGCGCCTCAATCGTCGCCTCCAACTCATACAACGTCGTCAGCGCCTCCTCCGCCGCGTGTCGACCCCCATCGACCTTCGCCGCCGCTCCATCCCTTCCATCGACCCGCTTATAGTAACACGTGTGCGCGCCCGTGTGACACGTCGGCCCCGTCGGGACGCCCAAATAAATCAAACTATCCCGGTCGCAGTCCACGTGCACGGATTCAACGCCGATGAAATTACCGCTCGTCTCTCCCTTGCACCACAGTTCCGAGCGACTGCGGCTCCAGAACGTCGCCTTGCGATTCCGAAGCGTGTACGCCACCGCGTCCCGGCTCGCGAAGCCCTGCATCAAGATAGCGCCCGTGTCCACGTCCTGCGCGATCGCGCACACCAGCCCTTTATCGTCGTACTTCAGCGAGTCCAGGAACGCGTTCAACTGCGTCTCGTCGACCGCGACGTCCGCGCCGAGCGCGATCGCGCGACGAGCGTTCGCGCGCGCGACGACGCGCGCGCGCGTCGAGCCGCCGAACGCTGGTTGACGCGCGCGCGCGCCGCGCGGCATCGCCCGCGTCGGGGCGAGCGCGCGCGTCATGATCGTGACCTCGCGCGCGCGCGCGTCCGAGCGACGAAGCGAGACGTCGAGCGCGCGCGACGCGACGCGCGTGCGTGCGTCGGGCTTTGTCGGGACGCGCCGCGACGTGACTTTACGACGCGCGCGCGCGATGCTTCGCGCGGCGCTCCGCGCGCGCGCGGTGCGACTTCGCGCGCTCGATCGCGCGTCCATCGCCGATCGCGCGCGTCGCGAAGACGGTCGCGCGCGTCGGCAGCGCGCGCCGAGGCGTCGTCCGCGAGTCGTCGCTTTTTCGACCGGCGAGCGCGCGAGCGAGGAGAGCGTCGACGAGGCGCGCATGCGGCGCGCTTTGGCGCTCGCCCTCGACGCTGGGTCGCAGGGCGAAGTGCCGATCGCGGCCGTGCTCGTGGACGCGACGACGGGGGAGGTGGTGGCGGAGGCGGCGAATCGCTGCGAGCGGGACGGCGACCCGACGGCGCACGCGGAGATGCTATTGATACGACTGGGCGCGGAAAAACTCGGAGGATGGCGACATTTGAAGCGCACGAGAATGTATGTGACGCTAGAGCCGTGCGCGATGTGTGCGGGGGCGATATTGCAGAGTAGAGTGGGAGGGGTGACGTACGGGGCGCGAAACGCGCTGCTCGGCGCGGATGGAAGCTGGGCGGCGCTGCTGCGAAACGAGGATGTGGGAGGAAGCGAGCGGGCGCCTGTGCGCGCGCATCCGTTCACGCCGGACTTGGACGTAAAGGGAGGCGTGCTCGCAGAGGAGACGGGGGAGGCGATGCGAGAATTTTTTAGGCGACGGCGAACGCTCGGCGCGTACGACGGCGAAACCGCGTCGAGCTGACTTTGTTTGTGTATTGTTGTACACAAGTTTGTGTAGTGTATTGTATTGTAGCATTGCTCTAATCATATCATCTATCGCGCGCCCGCGTACTCGTCGTCATCGTTGTCGTCGTCGTCGATATAATCGTCGTCGTCATCGTCGTCGTCGATGAATTTGTCGCGAATGCGCATCGAGCCGCCGCGCAAATCTGAAGACACTTCGTCGACGGGCTCTCGCGCGTCGTCGTCGTCGTCGTCGTCATCGTCGTCGTCGTCGTCGCCGTCCAAGTCTTCGTTCGCGAGAGGTAGGACATCATCAGAGAAGAGCTCATCTTCGTCATCATCGTAATCATCGGTGTCAGCGTCACTCACCAACCGAGCCTCCAAGCGCTTCGTGTACTCGATATTCGTGCCGGCGTCGTCTACGCCCGCTTCGAGCATGTCAATTTCGTACTGCGTGAGATCTCGCTTTCCCCCCGCGGTTGCCCTGTTGATCATCTCTTCGATCTCTTTCTTACTGAGTTTTTTATCTTCGTCGTCGTCTTTGAATCGCGGCACAACCTTGCGTCCGGCGTCGAGGCACGCCTCCTCCCACGTTTCCCCGGCGTACACGTTGATGGGCGAGCCAAACGGATGCGGGTGGCGACCGAGCATCAGCAATAAGTCTTGCCTCGTGGGCATGACTTCCAATGGGTACCTAAACCTCCACCATTTGCTTCGAGTATCGGTGACTTTGACTTCAAGCTCGGTGCCGACAGTGATGTGGTCGCGCATGGTCATCCAATCCGTCTCGTTGATTGGCAGCAACGCGTCGATTTCGGTGCCGCAGTCCACTAAAGCGCCGTGATATAAATCCATCGCGACGACCTTACCCTTCAACACTTGATCAAGTTCAATCGTGTGGTGCATCTGTCGCGATACATCTCCAAAGTGTCTCGTGGGATCTCGGTCAACCGAGTCCACGTCCGTTTCTCGCGCTTCGGCCAAATGTCTCGTGTTCAGCGCGCGTTCGCGCATCCACGTGTTTTGTCCGCTCTCTATTTCTTCGTTTTGTACGCCGACGTAGGAAAGCGATGCGCCATCGAACGCGCTCACGGCTTCATGCTGCGGCAGCGCGTCCCAGCCACCGTCACTCAACCATTCATCGTCGTCAAAGTCGTCCTCTGCGTCGTGACGCGATACGAGTCGCCAATTTCCGTCGCCTTGCGCTCGTCTGGGATTGATTAAGAATGGAGCCTCTGGCGAGCCATCTTGATGAATTCGGTTGAGTTGAGATTCATCCAAGCCTTCATCTTCCTCATCTTTCTTGTCTTGGGCGGTCTCCATGCGTTCTTGCGCCTCTTCCTCTTCGAGCGCTTCGTCGAGGCGCTCCATCGCGAGCGTCAGCGGCTCCTCGTCCATATCCATCTCGCTCATTAAATCCCCTTCATCGTAGAAGATGTCTTCCTCGATGAAGTGCGTCGCGCTTCTTTCCGCGAAATCTTCCGCGACGAGCTCATCGATCTTGCTCTGTTTCCTCGCGCAATCGACTTCGTATCGCGCTTGCTCGGCGACGGTCATGTTGTTAAACTCTTCGCAACGCTCGTCGTACCACGCCACGATGTGTTCCTCGTCGACATCCGTGCGTTCGCTCAACTCGGCGATCTCTTTTCGCGTCGGTGGGTACGTTTGCATGTTTTTCACTCGCAGCCACCAGTTAAGTTGACAGACATAAAGCGCCCGCCCCCGCAAAGCGCCCGCCTCGTCGGTGAAGTGTCGCGACGCCGACTTTGGCACCTCGCGCTTGATGTTTTCGTCACCCAATTCCTTCTTTTCGCGTGCGATGTGATCGATGACCCCGAAATCGTCGTCATCATCATCGTCGTCGTCGTAATCGTCGTAATCGAGCAACAAATCGTCGTCGTCGTCGTCGTCAAACAACGACGCGACTTCGTCCGCGTCCCGGACGAACCCCGCCCCCGCGTCGTCGTCGTCGTACATCGACCTCGCGAACCCTCCCGCGAGGACGTCCTCCTCCTCGTCCTCCTCCTCATCCTCATCCTCGTCATCGTCGTCCGCATCGCGCGCGTCCTCGTCTTCGTCGTAAAATCCCTCCGACCCGTCCTCCTCGTCCTCCGCGTCGTCGTCGTCGCCCGCGTCGTCGCCGCGCGTCGCCGCCGTCGTCACCTCCCGCGCCTCTCGCCCGCGCCTCGTCGTCCTCGCGCCGACGCGCATCGCGCGCGCGCGCATCACCGGCGTCTCCATCGTCGTCGCGCGCTCGCGCGCCATCGCGCCGCCGTCGTCGCGCGTCGCGCGCGCGTCCGCCGCCGCCGCCGCGAACCCGTCCCGTCGCGAATCCATCGCGTCGCGTCGCGTCGTCGCGCGTCGTCGTCGCGCCGGCGCGCGCCCAGACGCCGCGCGGGCATCGCGCCGCGCCGTCGCGACGCGCGCGGGCGCGCGCGCCGTCGCGCGCGCGCGCATGCCGACGCGTCGCGGTGTGACGCCGCCGCGGTTAGGGTTCGGCGTCCACACGTTTATCGCGACGGGTCGTTATTTTTACATCGTCCAAACGTGCGCTCGAATGCGGCGCGAGACGCCGACCGGGGAATGGCGATCGGCGCGGATTCGCGCGCGCCGCACACGCGCGCGCGTCCGAGATCGACATGCGCGCGACGCCGATCGCGAGAATCATCGCGCCCGCGCGCTCGCGATCGAGCGCGACGCGCGCGAGCGGTCGAGGACGGCGCGGAACGACGCGAATCGTCGCGAAGGCGTCGAATTCGAGTCGCGGGATCGATCCGGGCGTCGTCGCGCCCACGCTCGAGCACCGAGGCGACGAGTGCGAGGTCGCGGATGATGTATTGCGCGTCGTCGTGTCGAACGACGACGCGAGCGCGCGCGCGAGGGGGCGGAGCGCGATCAAGCTGCGGGTGAAGTCGATCCCGGGGCTGCTGCGAAGCGTCGCGTGGGTGCTGCACGGATTGGATCTCGCGGCGCACGAGTGCGCGATCGCGACGGACGCGAACGGGGTCGTGGAGATGGCGTTTGAGTGCACCGAGCGCGCGGGGTCGAGCGGGACGCGAGAGCAGCAGATCGTGGATTGCGACTTGACGCGGGACAGGCTGTACGATTACCTGGCGCGGTGCGCGGACGGAGGGGCGGAGACGAACGAGGAGCGATTGGAGGAGGACGGGGTCGTCGTGGATAACACGAGAAACGAGGATTCGACGTACGTGAGCGTGCGAGTGGACGAGGCGGTGTCGAGCGCGATCTCGCTGTATCCGATCGGGAACACGTTCACGGGGAGCGGGTTGGTGGTTAAAAACGGGACGCTCAACAAGGGCGTGGACGCGTCCACGGGACGGGCCACGAAGACGTGGGAATTCGACGTCGTCAGGCAAGCGGATCGTAAGAAGTTAAATACCGATCAGTTGCAGCCGCTCATGTACACGCTCGCGCTCGTGTGCGCGCCGGGAAGCTTTGGACGATCGCACGCGTTTACGTCGCGGTGAAGAAATTTTCGAGCGAGCGCCGTGAATATTAATATGACTGCTATGTATCGTCGCATCCGTCGCGTCCCTCACATCGAGTTCAGCGCCGCGCCTAAAGGCCACGCCGCCTCCACGGGCTTGCCTTGGTATTCGATCTGCTTGACGAGCGTGAAATCCCGCCATCCGTGTCTGCCGAAGCCGACGTTGAGCAAGGCGTAGGCAAACGTGAGGTCCATGCAAAGAAACGGGGCGTCCTTCGGCTCGACGCCGTGATACTTGGTCGTGACTTCCGCTACGCTGACACCGCACGCCTTCTCCGCGGCCGCCTTAAAGTCGTTCACGGCGGCGCGTCCATCGATTTCGTCGTCGGTGACGATGCCGACGTTCACCGCGCGATCCCACAAATAACTCGACATGTACACGCGCTTGCTTCCCGCCCCCGGTTCGCCGCCCCACGCACCGTCAAAGGAGCACTGCTTCGGTCGTTCGCACTCTTTGTCCACGCCGAGCGCGGCCACGGCGACGTCGTAACACGACGCGTGATCGCTCCCAGAATCGCGCGCCGACGCTTTGTACGTTTTCCCGGCGTATTCGTACACGCCGTCGTATCCCGCGTGCACGCACGGTGATCCACCTCGCTCTTCCGCTTGCGCCAAAACCGCCGCGCGCGCGGCCATCAAACCGTGCCCGAGGTGCGAACGCGTGTACACGTCGAACGAGTGCCCGAGAGCTTTCAGTTTTGTAATGTACCCATCCGGCGCGTTCGCGACGCTCTCCGGAGGCACTTGGTACGCCAATTGCACCGATCCACCGCCTAAATCCACGGCCGCCACCGTCTGCACGTCGCCGTCGTGATCGGCACCTCCGTTCGCGAGATTGCCGAGCAAGTAATTCATCGTCAACCACTGATACGCGCCCTCGTCCGCGCCGTCCATGATGGAGACGCTCTCGTCGTCAAACTTGAACGGATACTCCTTGAGCAACTTTTTACACTCCGCGAGAATATCGCTCGACGCGTCCCCCGGAAGCAAACGCAAGCCCGCGGTCGCGCGCAACTCCACGCTCGTCTCCGCGCGATCCGCCGCCGGCACGGCGTTCATCGCCGTCGTCATCAACGTTCGCAAGCTCTCCGCCGCCGCCTTCGGATCGCTCGCGCGCGCGCTCAGCCCCGGCTTCACCGCCTCGAAGTGATCGTCCAACAGCTTCAACCCTCGCCCCGCGCGCTCGAACGCGAACACGTGCGCGCGACTCCCCGTGCTCCCCGCGTCGAGCACCACCGCGTACCGCCGCGTCGCCTCCGCCGCGTCCTCCCTCGTCGTCGTCGTCGTCGTCGTCGTCGTCGACCCCTTCCTCTCGCGCAGCACCCTATCGTAATCCACCGCGCGCGCCCTCGCGCGCCCGAGCCCCTCGTCCCCGTCTCTCGCCATCGCCAGCGCGCTCGCCGCGCCCGCGTCGCCGCCGAACCGTCTCGCGCCCCGTCCCTCTCGCCCCCCCCTTCCCCGCGTCGACCCATTCGCGTTCTCCCCGAACGCGCTCAGCGCCAGCAGCACCGTCACCGGCACCGCCACCAGCGCCAACGACGCTCGACCGCGACTCGCGCGCGCGTCCCGTCCCGTCCCCCGTCGCGTCGCCATCGCGTCGCGATGACTCTATGAGCCCGATCGATCGTCCGTCGCGTCGCGAACGGCGAACGGCCCCGTCGACGCGCGCGCGCCCGATCGACCGCGACCGCGCGCGCGTCGTCCTCGCGCGTCGCGCGCCGCGTCGCGCGCGCGGCGTCGCGCGGTGCCGATCGATCGTCGATCGCGCGCGCGCCGCGACGCGCGGACGCGGCGACCGACCGACCGACCGACCGGGCGTCCGAGTATCGCACTGTTTACCCACACGAACGCGAATATCGAAAAAATCGCCATCGATCCTTAAATACATGGACTTACACGCACACACAATGCGCGTCGACTCGCGATCGCGCGGCATAAAAACACCGCGCGCGCGCGACCGATCGACCGACCGACGCGACGACGATTCGATCGGATCGAATGCATCGAATGCGTCGGCGCTGTGCGACGCGCGCGTCGACGATGGAGACGGAGATGGAGCAACCGCTGGCGAACCTGGCGCGCGCGCAGGACGAGCTGCGGAACGCGCTGAGCGCGAACCTCGGGGAGCTGCGGAGCGCGCACGACGGCGTCGCGGCGGCGGCGGCGAACGCGCTCAGGGAGCGCCGGCGCGAGCGCGAGGAGAGTCGAACGGCGCTCGAGCGAGAGGCGAGCGAGCGCGCGCGGTTGGAGACGAAGCTGACGCAGTGCGAGACGGCGCTGCGGGAGACGAAGGCGGCGCTGGGAGAGGCGCGGAGCGAGGCGAAGGAGGTGCGCGAGAACGACGGCGAGGCGAGGCGAGACGCGATTCGAACGCGGACGAGACGCCGACGAGTCTGGAGAAGCGGCGAGGGACGGGGGGGGGGGTAGGATGTGGGATTTCATGGTTTGGGACGGTTTGGGACGGTTCGGGACGGGGCGCGGAGGAAGGCGCGCGCGCGGAGGAAGGCGAGGGGGGGGGCGACGCGATCGCGGCGCGAGGGAGAGAAGGAGCGACTGACGAACGACGCGGCGCGCGACGAATCGATAGGCGAACCAACAATCCGCGCAAGAAATCCGAGATTTGACGCAAAAGCTTCAGTTGACGCTCGAAGAGAAGAAGAAGAACGAAGACGCGCTGAAACAACACGGGCAAGAGCTCAAGCAGCAGCTGATCATCATGCAAACCAAGCTCGAACGGGCGGGGGAGATGGACAAGGTGAAGGAGGAGCAGTTCGCGCAACAAGAAAACCGGCATAAAGATACGGTTGAGGAGTTCAAGAAGGCTCAAACCGAGCTCAAGCTGCAGCTCCAGGACGCGCTGGCGAAGATTGAAGCCGAGCACAAGGGGATGAAGGTGCAAGAAGCCGAGGTGCTGAAGCAACGCGACGTCATCAACCGTCTCGAGGCGAAGAATGCGAGCTTGATCGCCGAGCTCGACAACACGCGCGCGCAGTGCGTGCAATGGCAACGCGAGACCGACATGGCGAAGGCTGAGATGCAACAAGCGCGAAGCGAAGCTGAAGCCGCCAAGGAGGAGCGCATGAAGGAGGAAAAGCATCGAGGCATCGCCGAGAACGAAACCGCGGACTCGCGCCGAAAGGCGGCCGAGGCCACGGCGCTCGCCGCGGACGAGAAGCAAACCAGAAAGCTCGCCGACCAAGCGTTGGAAGCTAAGCAGAACGAATTAAAGGATCTCAAGCACAAGGCGCAAATGATGGAGAAGGATTACAAGGAAATGCTCACCGATGAAAAGCAGGCTCGGGCGCAACTGGAAGAAAACTACGAGACCTTGAAGCAAGATTCGGTGAACTTGTACAACGCGTACACGAGCTCGAACCAGCAAATCGAAGAGTACCGCATCGCGCTCGAGCGCGAAGCGCAAGAAGCGGCTGCTCTGCACGCCGCGCTCGCCAAGCAAAAGGAGGACGCCGCTCGAGACGCCGTGCGCTCTCGAAGCACGCGCGTCATCGCCCCTCCCGCTGGCTTCTTGGGCGGTTCATCTCCGTCTCCTAAGCAAGACGGACGCCGCGGTGGCGCCCGCATCGGCGAAATGGACGATATCCGATCGCCGCCATCCTTCGCAGACTAGCGTTTCGACGCCGTTTCGCTCGCGAGCGTGAATATGAGCAGACGCGCGCAGCAGTGTTTTATATCATGAAAGCATCTATTTCAGCGCGCTCGCCCACCATCGTCGTCGTCATCGCTTTCTCGCGCCCTTTTTTCGCTCGATACATCAAAACGCATCGATCGTTCGCCGCGACCGCGTCCGTCGCCTCGCCGCGTTTGAACAGAGGCGCGCTCGCCGCGACAACCGTCCTCAAACCACGCCGCACGACGTCCGCGCGCGCGTCGTCGCCGCACCGCGTCATCGCGCGAACGACGCTCAACGCGCTGAACGCGATCGAACGCCGCGCACGGCGTCGCTCGACGTGCGCACGACGCAAACGTCGTCGAATCAGAGATCAACCAGAACGGACGTCATGACGCCGTCGTCGAACGACGGTCGCGCGAGCGACGAAACGCGCGAAGCGCCGTCGTCGAACGCGAAAACTATGTGGCGCAAGGTGGCGACGCCGGTGCGGAGCGCGACGAAGATAGCGTCGGCGCTGGTGGGTGGATTCTTTTGGCAGGGCGAGGACGAGGGCGACGGCTTCGAGGGCGGGGCGAAGGAGAATCGAACGATGGACGTCGGACGAGCGATGGACGAGGAACAGAGCGTGAGAACGCGTGGAAACGGTGCGGGAGGAGCGAGAGCGGGTACGACGACGACGACGGGGCGGATCGGGGAGGTCGGCGGCGCGACGAGGACGACGCGGTTCGCGAACGAGGCGGCGGCGGCGGAGACGGCGAGCGATTCGCCGACGCCGTTCACGGAGATCAGGGAGTTCTTGCGCCGAGGACAGATGGATAGAGAGCGAATGGCGCGATCGAGCGCTGGCGGGGCGTATGGCGAGATTAGTGCGGCGGTGAAGCCGCCGTCGCCGTTTGAGCGCGCGCCGGCGTTTGACGCACACGCGACTCCGGCTCGGGAGCGTCCGATGGTGGCGCAGATGGCCACGCCCGGAACGACGGGTGTGGGCGCGAGTTCTCCGGGATACGCGTCCGTGCGTCGATCGTACGGCGCGTCGGGGACGCCATCGCTTCTCGGTACGCGCGGTCGCACGGCGATAAAACCGACGATTCTGGAACCGCCAATGGAGCAGACGCCAACGCCGCCTCGCGCGAGCTTGAAGCGTGATCGTGAGCTGACTATCATGGATCTTGAGCGTGAGCGAGCGCGCGTGACGACGCCTCGACGATTGGAGTCCGCCGCGCACAGCCCTGGTCCGGGAGCGCTGGCGCGAGAGTCTGCGAGTCCGGCGTACCACACTCCCTCCGCCAAGCCAGTGACGAGCGCGGTGACGACGGATACAGCGAAACGTATATTGCAAACTTTGGATCGCTTGGCAGGTGCGCGAACGGCGACACCTATGGGTGTCGCAGCGGCGAGACCTTCGTTGTTTGCGACTAGACCCACGCAACCTGTGCAAGCGCCGTCGCCCGTCGGCGCCGCGTTTGACAAGCAAGTCACGCCGACATCGGCTACCTTTGTTGCGACTCCCAAATCGGGCGTTTCTTTTGCGACTTCGCCGATGCCCTTCATCAGTGCATCCTCGTCTGGTCGCGCGCCGACGACGCCGTACCCGACGAGTGCCGAGCCTGAGATTGAGACGCCAAACTTCAAGTTCGGCGAAGATAGCACCTTGCTCGCCACCGGTAAGAAACCAAAAGCGCCGTCCGGGCCTGTGGCTTCTGTTCCGATAAAGTTCACGTTCGGAGAAGGTCAAACAACTCCGTTGTTTACGAAGAAATCCGTCGCCGCGGCGCCAGTGAAAACAACGACGACGGTGCCACCGCCGCCGGCGCAACCGACGGCGGTCACGCAAAAGTCGGAGGAAGCGCCCGCTGCGAGTAAACCTGTCATGAATCTCTGGAGTGCGGATTTCTTGGCGAAGAATCAAGAGCATCAAAAGAAAGTGCAAGCGGCGATCGAAGAAGAAGAGAAAGCTGCGAGCAAGCCGCCTGCACCGTCGCCGTTTGCGCCGTCTGCCCCTGCCGGGGACAAGCCGGCGTTCTCGTTCGGTATTCACGCTGCGAGCAGCGCGCCCGCCCCTAGCACTGATGCGTCCGGGTTTACTTTCGGTTCCACCGCGCCCGCGGCGCCGACCTCGGCGCCGGCCTCGGCGCCAGCGTTTTCTTTTGGATCCACGGCACCGGTGAAACCAGCGGAAACCACCGAAGTGAAGAAACCGGCGGGAGAGTCTGGTTTACTCGCGTTTTTGGGCGCGTCTTCGAGCGAAGCTAAAACAGCAAGTGAACCTGCGACTGCGCCCACGTTCACATTTGGCGCGCCACCCAAGTCGCCTGATAATGTGCCCGTGAAAGTACCCGATCCTGCGCCCGCGTTTTCCTTCGGCGGCGAAACCAAAGCGCCAGAAAGTTCGAAACCGGCGAGCGCACCGTTTACGTTCGGCACGGCGACACCCGCCGCAGCCGCGGCGCCGGCGCTGTTTACGTTCGGGGCGAAACCGGTAGAGAAGGCGGCCGAACCAGAGAAGGAAAAATCACAGCTTTCGGCGTCCGCGCCCGCTTTTTCGTTTGCCGCGGGGTCGAAGAAGGAAGATGAACCGAAAGCGGCGGAGACTGCCAAGCCGTTCACCTTTGGCGCCGCACCGGCGCTGGACGCAACGAAGCCCGCGGGGGACGCGTTATTTAGCTTTGGGGGTGCTTCGGCGGAGAAGAAAGAAGAACAGCCGAAACCAGCGAGCGGCGGATTTAGCTTTGGGGCCACGGCGGCGCCCGCGTTCGGAGCTGCATCATCGGCGGTAAAGGAGGACGCCAAGCCCGTGAGCGCGCCGTTTGTGTTTGGCGGTGCGTCAACCACGCCCGCTTCGAGCGGCGGATTCACCTTTGGTGCCTCTGCGCCGCCAGCCGCACCGGCGAGCGGTGGTGGCTTCACGTTTGGTGCCGCTTCGAGCACTACCGCGGCTTCGACACCATTCGGCGGCGGTTTAAGCGTGAACACTGGTAAACCCGCGGCGAGCGTCTTCGGTCAACCGCCGAAACCGGACGAGCAACCAAATACCCCTGAACCGATGAGTCCGTTCGAATCTAGCAAGTCGCCTCTAGGTGCCGCATCAACTGGTAGTTCCCTGTTCGGTGGTGCGTCCACGAATAGTTTTGCCGCCCCTCCGGCGAGCAGCGCGCCGTCGACGAATCCGTTTGGCGGCGGCGGCGCGAATCCGTTCGCCGGCGCGTCGGCAGGCGTGACGAACCCATTCGGTGGTGCAAGCTCAACGCCCGCGTTCGGCGGCGCTGCTGCCCCATTCGGTGGTGCGTCGGCGAGTGCCAACCCTTTCGGCGGCGTTGCCGCGCCCGCACCCGCGGTTCCAGCGCCGAATCCGTTCGGCGCCAACCCCGCGCCCGCTGGCGGCTTCTCCCTGGGCGCCGGCGACGAGTCCTCGCAGGGCGGAAGAAAGCCACCGCGCAAGTTCAAGCGCCCGCCGCCGCGCCGATAATCCCAACCAGCAAAATCACAGTTACTCGTATGAGTGTTGAAACGAAACGAACGAAAATGATTAGATTCAATCAAACGCCGTCGCAACGCGTCGTCCCGCTCGCTTTCGCGCGCGAGAGAGCGAGGGACCGGCACTTCATGACGTCCCGCGCGTGGAGTCCGCGCGTGGGCATCCGCGCGCCCCCAGAGCGTGAAAACAAACACTTCCACGCGCGTCGTCGTCGCTCGCACGCCTCCGCGTCGTCCTCGCGCGACGACGGCGTCGTCCGCACCGTGGCCAACGACCGAGAACTCTGGCTGGAGTCCTGGTTCGCGTGCGAAAATCCCGCCGCGTTGCGCGTGTTGGCCGGCATGCCCGTCGCGCAGGTCAACGCGCGTCGCATCGGTGCGCTGGACCCGGTTTCTAAAGTTTGGATTTGCGGCGGCGCGACGCTCGGGACGTTGTCCGCGGGCGCGCGAGGCGGCGGCGGCGACGCGTTCGTGCGCGAGCTCTGCAAGGTGGCCGGCGTCGAACATTTTGCCGTCGAAGACGACGATGGACGCTTGCCGTTACATCACGCCGCGGCGTTCGGACGCGAAGAAATCGTGCGCGCGCTGGTGGAGCTCGGATGCGACATCGACGCCCGAGACGAAAGCGAGGGGAGCACGGCGTTGATATTGGCGGCGTATTTTGAACGCGCCGATGCCGTGGACGCATTGCTCGATCTCGGGGCTGATTTCTCGATCCGCGATGATGGGAACGTCACCGTGGGTGGACATCTGGCGCAACGGAAGATGCGACCGCAGTTGTTGCGAGTGATGAAAGAGAGCGGTCCCGGCGGTCCTGGACGGTTGAAGCGCGGCGATAAATCTTACTTGGTCAAGCGACGTGCGCTGCAAAATGAACTCTCGGCGCTCGACGTGGACGATCTCTTAGAGTTGTCTCGTCACTGGGGCGTGCGCGGCGCGCCGGCGGAGAAAAAGAAGCTCATCGAGGCGTTGCTCGCGCGCACGCCGTGAGATCGTAGCGACCGCGGCGGTTAGTCATCGCCGCCGCGACTCCGGAACCTACGGCGCGGCGAACGCGCGCTCGCGTCGGTTAGACTATAGCAGAATTATACAGTGGTGTAGCAGAAACAATAGTCCACAGCCCGAAAGCCAGAGGCGCCGTCGACGCCGTCGTCGTCCGTTCGCGTTCGCGTCGTCCCGCCGCTCCGCGCGTCTCCTCCGCATTCTCCCGCGCGCGCCGTCCGCGCGCCGCCGCGAGTCGGCGCGCGCGACGATGCACGGCGTCACCGCGTCTCCCCGCCTCGTCGTGCTCTACGCCTTTGTCGTGCACTTGATTTTCGTCTACGCCACGTTTGACGTGCACTTCCAGTCCCCGCTCGTCGCCGGCGTCGAGCGCGCCGACGCGCGACTGCGCGCGCCCGCGAGACGATTGGTGATATTCGTCGCCGACGGCGCGCGCGCGGACGCGGTGTTCGACGAAGCGCGAGGCGCGGCGCACGTGCGAAGTCGCGCGCGCGGCGGCGCGTGGGGCGTCTCGCACGCGCGAGCGCCGACGGAATCGAGACCGGGACACGTGGCGCTCTTGGGGGGGTTCTACGAGGACCCGAGCGCGATCACGAAAGGATGGAGCGCGAACCCGGTGGAGTTCGATCACCTGGTGAATCAGAGTAACAACGCGTGGGCGTGGGGCGCGCCGAGCGTGGTGCCGCTGTTCGCCGACGGCGTCGACGGAGCGAGACGGTTTTGTTACGACGAGACGCTGGAAGATTTTGCGAGCGCGAACGATCACGGGGCGTTAGATGAGTGGGTGTTCGACCGCGTGGTGCGGTTTTTAGAGAGTAATGGGGTGGAAGGCTCGAGCGAGAGCGACGCGCTGGACGGCGACGGGAACGTGTTTCTGTTGCACTTGCTGGGCTTGGATTCGAGTGGACACGCGCACAAACCGCATTCGAGCGAGTATTTCGAAAATATTAGGATAGTAGATGAAGGTGTTCGCAGAGTGGAGGCGGCGTTCGTGGAGAGGTTTGGGGATGATGGAAAGACTGCTTTTGTTTTCACCGCCGATCACGGAATGTCGAATAAAGGCGCGCACGGCGACGGCGATCCTGGGTGCACGGAAACACCGTTGGTGGTTTGGGGCGCGGGTGTCGCCAGTGGGTCACAAAAAGTCGCGGGAGCGTGTCGTGGGACGCCCGAAACGCCGAAGGATTGGGGCATGGATCCCGAGACGAGGTGCGACGTTGATCAAGCCGACGTCGCGCCTTTGGGTGCGACGCTCATTGGATTTCCACCGCCTCGTCACAACTCGGGCTTGCTCCCCAGCGCGTACTTGAGCGATAAACCCGAAGATCTTAAGTCGTCCGCGATGATTGCGAACGCCAAGCAATTGCTGGCGCTTCACGATCTCAAGGCGTCGCGCACTGCAAAGCGCGCGCTCAGCGCTTTGTTTTCTTTCAAGCTCCACCCAGATATGATTAGCGTCTCATCGCAAGTCGCGGAGTACGAGCGACTCGACCGGCTTGGTCGACACGACGACGCGACACGCGGTGCAAATCAAGTCGCGCGCGCGTGTTTGAGAGGGTTGGAATATTTACACACGTACGACCGGGCGCTTTTGCAAGCCGTCGTCGTGTCGTGTTTTGCGACGTGGATGATTTTACTTGCAGTCAATTTGCTTCCGCGAAGAAAAGGGGAATGCGAAACGCCGACTGGTATACCGTTGACGCTGGCGCTGATTTATGCCGGTGTCGTGAGCGTGATTCTTCTGGCCCGCCGCGCGCCGCCCACGTACTTTTTGTACTTCGGTCTCCCGGCGTATTTTTTGTTGGGTATCGTGAACACGCTTTCCGCTGTGAAAATAGAAAGTATCGCCGACATTAGCTTACTGAACGTCGGTATTTGTCTTGTCGGCGCGTTTGCGGTGGCTGAAACGATATGTAACGGTTTTCACGATCGCTTCGTGTTTTCATACGCGTTTGCATTCGGGTCGGCGCTTTTAGTCGCACTCGCGATACGCTTGCTGTTTCGTCGAGATTTTGACAACGCTACACGTGCCGCTGTGATGGCTATCAGCACAGCTATGTTGGCGCCGTTCACCATGCTTTCAATTGAGCTGGAAGCGAACACGGAGATGATCGTCTCAGGATTGCTTGCGAGTGCGCTCCTCGGCACCACGACGCACGTTTTGATTCGGCCGCTTGATATTTTTCAGGACGACGCCGTCGACAGGGAAACTAAGCGCCGACCGGGTCAGACTGTTTTCGCGTTGCAAATATTAATGGTTCTTACTACTGGCGTATTGGTGACCGCCGTCGACGGTTTACAGCGCGACAAGTTGCCCGTTCCAACGTCTATGCACGCCGCATCGTGGATCGTCGCGTTGATGGCACCCATCTTGCCCATGTTTTCACCACCGCGAACGCTGCCGCGAATGATTAGTGTGTTCCTTGGGTTTGCATCGACGTATGGACTGTTCTCCGTGTCGTACGAGTCCCTGTTCTACGCTTGTCTCGGGTTTTGTCTTCTTTCGTGGATGATTCTGGAGCGCGGCTTACAAGCGCCCTCACCGGCAAAGTCCAAAATGTTCACCCGTACCATCATCCCGAGCGATCTCCGCCACGCCGCTATGTTCTTATTTCTCATCGATGCAGCCTTCTTCGGCACGGGCAATATCGCATCCATCGCATCCTTCGACCTCAGCAGCGTCTACAGATTCACCACCCGCTTCAACCCGTTCCTCATGGGCGCGCTCCTCGTCCTCAAGGTATTACTCCCCATGATCACCGTCGCCGCCGCCTTTCTCGTCGTCTTGAAATCCTCCCGCGTTCCTGCGTTCGAGTCGTACTTCATGTTTCTCATCTTGAGCGACATCATGGCTGTCAGATTCTTCTTTCAAATCACCACCGTCGGCAGTTGGCTCGACATCGGCTCGAGTGTGTCGCGTTACGCGTTGATGGGAACGCAAGTCGTCACCATTTTACCATTCTTAGCCTTGGCCCAGATCTTCACGCGAGCTTTGCCCGTGAACGGGCGTACCGCAATCATTCGCACCAAGCGCGATTAGCTTAACTTGTCTATAAATCGCGACTCGCGACGCACGACGCGTTCGCGCCGCGTTCGCCGTCGCCGCCTCACAATCAGCCTCATGAGCCGACCTTACGCCAACCCGGCGCCACCGTCCGGGGACCCCCCTAAAACGAACGATGACTTTAGGGCGATGCTTTTAAGCGGCAAATCGCGCGAGCAACCGCGCGGCGGTGCGAAAAAGTCGAAAAACTCGTCGAAAAAGCCACACGAAGTTCGAGGAAAGAATTCGTCGCGCGCGGACGAGGACGCGTACAGAGACCGCGCGCGCGAGCGGCGCGAACGCGGTGACGATGCGAATGACGCTCTGGACGGCCCAAGCGCGGAAGCCGCGCTCGGACGCGAACGTGGGGTGTTCGAGCGGGAAGACGCGGCGACGCGCGGGGACGGGACGGCGACGACGACGGAGTACGCTCGAATGAAAACGATTGAGGAGAGTAAATACCTCGGAGGAGACGTCGAAAGAACGCATTTAGTGAAAGGATTAGATTTTGCGCTGTTGAATAAGGTTCGGAGCGAGATTAAGGACACGAAGGCGATGGAAGATGAAGAGCGGGTGGCCGCGACGGCGGAACGAGAGGGCGGGAAGCCGAGATTTACAACAGCTTCGGCTCGAGCGATTTATGAGTTTATGAGGAATGGATCGAAAGCAAGCGTGCGTGGGAAAGCGCATAACATAGCAAGTGGTGCGGTAAGTTATAGTTTTGATTTAGCGGCGAACTCGAGGCGAGATGTGCCGACGACGTTGCACAAGGCGACGGACGATGACGGCATGGCGGGTGTGCGCGCGCTTCGAGCGTACGTCGATCCCGCGAAGGATGCGTCTCTTCTCGTGCGTTTGGGCAAGTTGATGCACTACTTGGCGCTGGGTTCTACCAACGCAATCAAGAAATTTCGACGGGAAGAGCGAAGAACGGCGGCGGAAGAGGCGAAGGCGAAGGCTGAAGCGGCGGCGCGCGCCGCGCGCGTCGACGCGCCGGATGCGGCGCCGGGAGACGCGTCGAGCGACGAAGACATCTTTGCCGATGCGGGAAAAGATTACGAACCGACGTACGAGAAAAAAGAGGATACGGCGGCGAGTGATAAAGATGCGACCGCGTCGCGGGCAATTTTTGGTAACGAAGCGAGTGCGCCCGCGCCCAAGGCGAAGCAAATCGCCGCCGACGACTACGTCGAAGAGGAAGACGAAGACCGCCCCGTCAACGCCTTCGCGTCGTTCGGTGATTACGACGAGTGCTACCCCGGCTACGATGTCGACATGGACGACACCGGTGGTTTTGACAAGCGCGGCGATAAGGGCAACGCCGACGGCGAAGGCGCGAGCGAAGAAGCGGCGAAGAAGGACGCGCTTCGCAAAAAGCGTCAACTCGGCAACGAGTTTAGCAAAATCCGCGCGCTCGTCAAGGACAAGTTCGGCGAAAAAGACGACGTTGCGTTCGAGGACGAATCCAAAAAGTCTAAAGCCCCCAAGCAAACCGCCCCCGCGGCTTCGAAGGAGAAACGAAGCGACGACACCGATGGCCGCGGCGGCGGCGGCGCTAGAAAAAAGCTTCGCTTGTGATACCACCATGCCTGCGTCCGCACATCGAGCCCCCATGACCGCGTCAACGCGCGCTCGATCGCACGTCGACTTTTCGCGACGCTTCGCATCGCTTCGCGCGCGCGCATCGACGAGCGCGCGCGCGTCCGCTCGCGAAAGTCCCGCGAAAGTGCAACTGGAGATGTCCCAGTGCTTCGCTTTGGTCGAGCGTCACGGGCGCGGTGCGGTGTATCTGGGCAGCGCTCGCGTGCCCGAGACGCACTCGCACTACGCACGCACGCGTGAACTCGCGAAGGACATCGCGACGTTACTAGACTGCACGACGTGGTCCGGTTTAGGTCCCGGGCTCATGGACGCGGCGACGCGCGGCGCCCTCGACGCCGAACGCGCCGCCGCGGGATTCATGATCCTCCTCGAAGCGGGCGGCGCGAGACAAGAGACTCGAGAGCATCCATATTTACCGCGCGAGTGTTACCTGAACACGAGCTTCTTCAGCGCGCGTAAGCACGGATTGGTGGACGCCGGCGTGCGCTCCGCGCTCGAAGAAAAGACGTGCTTCGTCGCGTTACCGGGCGGCGTCGGTACCCTGGACGAAATCTTCGAAATCTTAGCGCTTCTACAGCTCAAACGCATCGGCACAAGTCATCCCGTGCCGTTCATCGTCATGAATTACGATGGATGTTACGACGGGTTGTTGGAATTTTTAAGGCGCGACATGGTCGGATACGGCGCGCTCGCCGAGAACGAGCTCGCCCCGCATTGGATCGCGTGCGACACGAACGAGCAAGCCTTAGCCCACCTTCGCGATTTCTACTCAATTTAGAGCGCTTTCTTTCCTCGTCTCTGCGTCTCGAGCGCGTCGTCGGCGTTCGCGCGAGGTTCGCGACGCCGTCGCCAACCGTCCCCGACCGTCCCGGCCGCGCGTCGTCACTCATCGCCGCGTCCGACGCGTCGTCGACCGCGCCGATCGCGAGTCACGCGAGTCACGCGCGTTTCGTCGTCTTCCATCGACGCGCGACGCGCGTTCGCGACGCGCGACGCGCGGTAATCGTCGAATTCCAACCAACCGACCGAATCCGACGCGGACGACGCGACGACGGCGCTCGACGCGCGCGCTCGGACGGCGCGGACGCGCGCGCGATGGCGGAAGACGCGCGCGGTGACGATGCGTTCGACGACGCGGACGCGGCGCTGCGGACGCGGGCGATGTACGTCAAGGTGAAATTCGCGGACGCGCGCGGCGACGGCGACGGCGGCGAGGGACGGCGACGAGGCGACGGCGACGGAGGCGCGGTGATCGCGCGGTTTCGCGACGCGGGCTCGAGGCATGGGAAGACGGGCGATGGAAAGAGCGCGCGAAGCGCGTCGTCGATTCGCGTCAACGGTGCGGCGGTGGCGAGTGGAGAGGCGGAGATTACGTTTCGACGCGAACGCGAAGGGGCGTGGATGAGCATGGATGAGGTGCGCTTCGTCGGGGACTTTGATTTTGAGCTCGCGCTCGATCGAGAGATGTGGGCGATGGGGACGGGTCGAAAGAATGAAGACGGCACGTGGTCGATGGTGATGACGCCCGGGGCGTCGCTGACGCGAACGGTGTCGAGAGAGGCGGAGCGGGTGTTTTACGCGGCGGCGGGCGCGCTCCCGAAGTCGCCGAAAACCGCGGAGTGCCGGGTGGAGTTCGGCATCGTCGGGATGTCTCAAGATGAACGCGTGTGTTTGGTGAATCAGATCGATCTACCGTTGGAGAAAGTTTTAGGGCGCGCGCAAAAGCGTATCGCACCGGTAATGGTGGGCGAGACTAGCGCGATGTTGCCCGCGATCGACGAGCACACTGGAATATCGACAGCTTCTGTGAGCGTCGACGCCGTCAACGCCGCCGCGAGGCAGCACCACAAGACGCACTGGTCCTCGTTTCTCGATCGAGGCGATATGGATAATCTTGCCATACTGAGTAAGATGCGACAGCGATACGAGTCCATGATGGACTATCAGGACGATTATCCCGCCGATCCCGTCAAGCTGAGCTGGTTTGACGCTTCGCTTCGTTTGGGCATCGGCGTCGGTTTGGGCGTAATCTTAGGCGCTGGATTGGGCGTTGGGGTCGTAGTTAATGGATTCCGCACGATCAGCACCAAAAGGCTTAGATCTAATCCGAAAGCCGACGCAGAAGTCTGAAAAGACGACACCATGTATGCAGCAGCTGTAATCATCACGCATTTAGACGTCTCGCAAAAAGACAACTCGCGCGCGCACGTCAAGACAACGGGATATTTTCGATTTAAAGGCTAATTAAATTTCAGGGCGGTTGCGCTAGGGTATCGTTCAGGGCGGTTGCGCTAGGGTATCGGTGCTCGTCTAGTCAATCAATCAGGTTGTGTACCCCAACTGGTGCAATAACTGAACCAACCACTTTTGAGTGGCGACGTCGTCCTTCAGGTACGCCGTGAACGCTGGATCCCTCAACTGATCCGGAAAGCACTGTCTCAAGCAATCTCTCGCCCGCGGGTTATCGCTTAATCTCAAGTAGCATCGAATGATGTGCTTCAGCAAACGCACGCTCGGCTGCTCCGCGAGCTGCGTGACCATCCCCCCCAAAACCGTCCCCACCGCGTAGCAGCGCTCCGCCGTGGCGCAAATGTACGACAATCCCACCTCATCGCTCAAAATCTTTTGCACAATGAACGTCGCCACCGTCTTACTCAACTCACTCCCCAACTCCATCGTTCGCAGGCACAGCGGAATGATTTCTGTGCTCAACAAAAAGTTGATCACCTCGGTGTCGTCCATCTTCACCAGCGCCCCGATCACCCCCAGCGACGTCAACCGCAGGTACTCGAACGGCCGCGTCTTACTCACCGTGTTCAAGAACGGGTACAAGAACAACGGAATGTGCGCCGCGAGGAACAATCCTCGCGTATCGGGATGACTCGCCACGCACTGCAGCAGCGCCAGCGCGTTGCACACGCGATTGCTCGCGTGATTCGTCAGGCTCGGCGGGTTGAGCAGCGGGTAGATCGCCACGATCTCTTGCAACAGCGCCGGCACGACGCCGAACGAGAACCAAAGCGTCGGCGCGAGATCCGCAAACATGTCGCGCTTTTTACTCAGGTCCAAGAGCGCGTTCTCGCGCGTTTCCGGGTCTTGCAGCGCGGCGACCAGGGCTTCCATTTGCGCCGTCGCCGCCATCGTTCGCGCGTGTTCGTCGCGCGCGCGCGCACAGTGCGTCGCTCACGTCGCGGCCGAGCGCACGTCGATGCGCGTTTTATCGATGCGTCGACGCGTCGTTCGAGCGCGCGCGTCGTGGCGCGCGGTGCGCGGCGAGATCTGACGCGAATCGCGACTTTGCAGCGCTCGTGGATCGCAGCGGACGTCACGTGCCGACGCGTCGCGCGTCATGCGGAGGCGCCGCGCGCCGTTCGAGGGCGTCGCGACGTGGATGGTGGTGCTGTGCGCGTCGTGCGTCGCGTCGCGCGCGAACGGCGCGCTCGGTGCGACGTGGTTGCGCGCGTACGTGGACGATTCTGGGCGAACATCGGGCCCGCGCGTGCGCCGCATCGAAACGGCCGCGATCGGCGGCGAAGGGTGGTCCGACGCGTGGGATCTCGAGTCAGGGAGCGCGGAGCACGTGCGACACGCGTACACTGGGGCGGAGATGAATCGGATGTTCGCGAGGGTGCCCGCGGCGGCGCCGGTGGTGTACACGACGCCGCAGCGGTCGTGGATCGACGTGGGCGTATCGAACGAGTTCGATCGTAAAGTGCTCGTCGAAGCGAGCGATGATGACGGTGAGAGTGATGGGGTGGATGAGAAGGAGAGGCACGACGGAGATGAGGCGTTGCGTGAGAAGAAGAACAAGTATTTTATGTCCAGCGTAAGCGCGTCTTCGCTGCAGCACATGTTGAACAAGTACGGAGGGACGGTAGATAGCGCGTTTGAGACGATCAATCGACGGTTGGAGATTGATCCGAATAATCCAGTGCTGTGGGCGGACCTGGGGAACACGCACAGGATCATGGCGGAGAATAAAGAGGCGGCGGAGTGCTTTGCCAAGGCGTTGCGAATCATGAAACATCCCGAGCTGTATCAGTTGCTTGGCACATGCTTAGTAGTGACCGAGCGCACCGAAGAAGCGATCGGGATTTTCAAGCAAGGTATGGAGACGTTTCCGGGCGATCCAGCGTCGACGTTTAGTTTGGCTTTGGTGTATCTGCAGCTCGAGCAGTGGCACGACGCCATCGTCGTGCTCGAGGCGTTGACTCGCGTCAATCCAACCTTCGCCGGCGGATTGGCGAACGAACATTTACTCATCGCCAGAAGGCAACTGCAGCGCGAATCGTCCGGGCGTATAGATGCGGGAGTGTTCGTCATATTCGTGGTCACCCTTGTCGCCCTCGCGTGGTTGCAGATGTCGCGTCATTTCCAACGAGTGAAAAAGGCGCACTCGCGCAAGCAAAAGCGGCGATGATGCGTTCAATCAGAGCGTTGTTACATTTTAGCTATAGTTCGTAATAGAAACCATCTAGCGACCGAATAACGACATTGACGGATTCAAATATGCGTGGTAAGCGAAATCGGGGTCGAAGACGAATTGTGGAAACCACATCTCCGACGGATCGAGGAGTTTGTGCCAGAAGAGCACAATCCAAGGTCCGACCGAGCCGAGAACGACGTTAAGCCAAATCGCGTACTTCATCGGCATCTGCTTCCTCCATCCGAGGGTGGAGATGAAAATGAGCAAAGCCACGGTGAGAGATCCCGTCGTCCCTTTCACGAGACGCAGATGAAAATCGCTGTCGTTGAAAGCTTGCGACGTGTGCCAAAATTGCTCGGGCCCGAGCAAAGTGTACAACGCCATGTAGCAGTTATCAAACACGGCCGCGGCTGCATTCAAGCCGACGTAAGTTAACGTCGCAGCGTCGGGCGACATACGACCGAGACGCTTGCGCGACCCCGACGTCACCTTGGCCCACAACCCATCCGCGTCGGCGGGCTTGGGCGTCAAAGCCAACACAAATTCAGTGGACTCCCAAAGCTTGGCCAATGAAAAGTACCAATAGGGCATCACGGCCCAAAACATCCACTCCGGCGCATCGGGTTGAGCGCTCCACGCGATCCAAACCACGCCTTGGAAAGACGCGACGAACGAGTACCCGAGCTGCATCGCGTACTTGCCCTCCTTGCTCGCCTTGAAAATATTCATCAGAGGCCCGTACGAAAGCGCGTTGGCCATGAACATCGCGCTCGACACCCACATCCACGTCCATCCCGGACTTTCACGATAGATTCGCTCCAACCCAACGGCGTAGAGCGCCATCGCGAGCCCCCCCGCGCCGGTGACGACGTGAATCCAACTCGCGTTCGTTCTCGACTTGCGCGCGATGGGATTCCCGATCGGTCGCGGAATCACCGACGAGCGCCACAGCGCGTACACCGTCCCCACCGTGAGTAATCCCAAAAATCCATCCTCGATGATCCCGCCCACGCCCGGCGCGTGGTTCGCGATCAAGCCGCGCGCCGCGCCCGCGAGCGCGTCCCGCGCCGTCGCCGTCGCCGTCGCCGGTCCGCCGAGCGCCACCACCTCCGCCCCCACCGCGAGCGCGCTCACCGCCAGCACCACCGCCTCTTTATCGCTCTTCCTCGTCGTTTCGCGCGCGCTCGTCGCCGTCGTCGCCTCCGTCGTCGCCTCCCTCGTCGCCGCGTCGCCGTCCTCGCGCGTCGCCGTCGCCGCCCCCCCCGTCGCCGTCGCCTCCTCCCCCGTCGTCGCCGCGCGCGCGCCGCGCGTCGCGCCCGTCTCCCGCGCGCCTCTCGCGCGTCCCTCGGCCGCGACTCGCCCCGATCGCGCGCGCGTCGTCCCGCGCGCGTCCGTCTTGGATTTTATCCACATCGCGCGTCGTCCTCGCGTCGTCGCCGTCGCGCGCGCCGACGCGCCGTCCGCGCGCGACGACGCGCGCGCGACGACGATCGCGCGCGTCGCCATCGCGTCGTCGTCGTCGGACGTCGCGGTGTCGTCGCGTCGCGCCGCGACGGACGACGCGACGTCGCGCGACGACGGCGATGGACGCGGATCGAACCCACGCGCACACGGACCACGAGAAAGACCCGAAAAAGACGCGCGCCCTCGCGAGGCGATTGAAGATTGCAGATTGGCGACGCCGGGACGACGCACACGCGGGCGCGGGGACGACGCGCGCGATGTCGCCGCGAAACGCGGTCGCCGTCGCGCTGCTGAACGACCCGAACGAATGCGTCGTCGTCGACCTCGACGCGCTGCCGACGGACGTCGAGGACGTCGCGAGCGTCCTCCAGGCGGAGCTCGCGCCGCTCGAGGCGTGGATCGAGGTGACGGAGGCGTACCTCAGGCGAGGCGACGCGCGAGGGTTCGAGACGCTGATGGAGATGGTGTGCGCGCCGGGTGCGTGGACGCGCGCGCCGCGACCGACGGGACGCGACGCGCGCGCGAACGAACGAACGAACGAACGAAAGCGCGCGAACGTTTGCGCGATCGAGCGATGATGGATCGACGGGCTCAACGGCGTCGACCGAACGCGGTGACTGACGAGACCGCGCGCGCGGACGACGATAGAGATCGAGGAGGTGTATAGGGAACAAGCGTACGGACGCGCGGCGGTGCTGTGCCTGTACGCGTCGTATTGGGCGAATAGGGCGGCGCGGGAGACGGACGCGGTGAGCCGAGAGGAGGGGTTCATCAAGGCGGGCGCGTACTTGAATCAAGCGGCGGGAATTCACAGGAAACCGGAACAGATCGTGGCGATCGGACGCGCGCACCTGGCGTTCGCGCGCGGGGCGACGGGAGAGGGCGAGAAACTCATCGACCAGGCGCTCGGGCTCAAGGACGACGGTAGGGATAACATCACGCCGATGCTGTGGAAGGCGGTTTTATTGTATAAGAAGGAGCGCTACCAAGACGCGTTGACGTGGTACAAACGCGCACTTCGCGCGTTTCCTTCCGCGCCCGCACCGGTGCGTTTGGGGATCGGGGCGTGCCAATACAAGCTGGGCGACTTCAAGACGGCGAAGCTTGCGTTTGCGCGCGTGCTCAAGTTGGATGAGCGCAACGTCGAAGCCATGCTCGGTTTGGCGCTGTGCGAATTGAGCTTGCATGACATTCGTAGTCAGCAACACTTGGATTCCGTAGCTGCGGCCATGCGCCTGCTCGAGCGCGCTTTCATGCACGACCCTCACAACCAAGCGGTGAACAACGTCATCTCGGACAATTTGCTCATGGCGGATGATTACGAAAAAGTAGAGAAACTCACGCGACTGGCGCTTCAGAACAACGCGGAGACGCCGAGGAACCGAGCGAAGGCGGCGTTTAACCAAGCGCGCGCCTTGCACGCCCGAGGACAGGTGCCTCAAGCGCAAGCGTTGTACTTGACGGCGACGAACCTCGACGAACACTACGTGCCGCCGTACTTTGGTTTGGGTCAAATCGCCCTTGCAAAGGGTGATGTGAAGTTAGCGTGGAACTACATGGATAAAGCACACGGGGAATTCGGAGAGTCCATGACCGTGACTAGAATGTTTGCCCATTTATGCGCGTCGACTGGTAGAAGCGAGCAGGCGGCGGAGATGTTCCGCGAAGTAGTGAAACAGGGTGGAAACGACGTCGACGCGATGTTAGAACTCGGAGAACTCTTAGAGACTCAAGATCCGAAGGCTGCGTTGAAGGCTTACAGTGCCGCCCTGAAAATGCTAGCTGCCAAGGGTGAAGAAGGGCCAATTACCGCCATCAAGAACAACATCGGCGTGTTGAACGTTCAGTTGGGCAAATTCGACGAGGCGCGCGAGGCGTTCACCGAGGCGCTGCAGGCGCTCGGTGGCGATGCCGATCAACTCGAGGGCAAACTGAAAGGTGCTAAGGCGAAGAAGGCGTTACAGCCAGGCGTTGCGCCCATCGCGTTCAACTTGGCTTTATTAGAGGAACAGCAAGGAAACAACGCCGCGGCGGAGGCACGATACGACGCCATCCTCGCCGCGCAACCGGATTACATTGATTCCATCTTGCGTCAAGCGAAAATTCGGGCCGAACGGGGCGATTACGACATGGCGCTCGAACGCACGAATGAAGCCATTGCGGCGAAAAGTGATAGTGCCGATGCCCTCGCCCTCGCTGGTTGGGTTTTGCTCAAGGCAAAGCGATGGAGTGAGGCGGAGCAACAATTCGCCGCGCTGCGCAACTTGCCCAAACCCGACGCCGCGGCGAATGCGAAGGAAAAAACATTGACGCACGACGAGTATGCGATGGTAAGCGCGGCGAACGCGGCGTATTACAGCGCTATCAAAGAGGGTGTGCTCAAGCGAAACGATCCCAAGGTGCTCAAGCGCGAGGAGGAGCACTACGAACGGGCTTACTCGTTGTTCCAAAAGACGCTCCAGAAGAATGGTTCCAACGTCTACGCCGCTAATGGTCTCGGGATTATTCTTGCTGAGCGAGGGCGAATCGACGAAGCCAAGACGGTGTTTCAGATCGTGCAAGAAGGCATGGCTGCGAAAGGCTCAATCAACCCGGATATTCTCATCAACCAAGGTCACGTGTACTTGGCCAAGGCGCAATATGTGCAGGCGAGCAAGCTTTACGAGCGCGCTCAAAGCCAGTTCTACTTTAACCAGAACGAAAATGTCATGCTTTATCAAGCGAGGGCGCATTATGAGAATGGCAACTTGGAAGAAGCGCGCAAGATTCTTCGCAAAGCGTTGTTAATCGCGCCCTGGAACCACAGAATTCGATTCAACTTGGCGTACGTCATTCAAGAGATGGCGCAGCGCACGTTGAACAGAACGATGAAGAGCACGAGCTCGGACGGACGTTTGGCGCAAGTGGAAAGTGCGATAGAAGACTTGACCACTGCGCTCAAGCTCTTCGAGCAATTGCAAACGCTTGGGAACCAGGCGGAGTTTGGTTTCGACGCCAAACGCACGAGCGTTCACGTGTCCTTCTGCAAGCAAGCGCTCACCAAGTCCAAACCGCACTTGGAAGCGGCGCAGAAGGAAGAGGCTTCGATCTCTGCAGCGAAAAACGCGCAACTCACCGCGCGCCGCGCGATCGAAGAAGGCCGCGCCGCCCAAAAAGCTGCCGAAGAACTCGCCAAGGAGACGCACGCCAAGGAACTCGAAGCCATCGCTGCGCAGTCTGAGCGTCGCTTCAAAGAAAGCCAAGCGCGATGGATGTCAGAACAAGCTGTCGAGCGACCGACGAAGAAAGGTGCCAAGGGTCTCGGTGCGGCTCCTGTCGGTGAGGCCACGAGCGATCTTTCCGAAGACGATGACGAGCCCGCACCCGAGACGCGCGCGCCGCCCACTGCCGAGGAACTCGCGCGTCAGAAAGAAGCCCTCGCGGCGGCCGGTTTAGCCGACAGCGACGACGAAGACGAAGACGAAGACGAAGACGCGCAACCGAGCGCCGACGTCGAAGCACCGGCAGAAAAGAAGCGTTCCGCTGACGAAACTGACGAAGCCCAAGCTGAAGCCGCCGCTCCCAAGCGTCGCCGACGCGCCGTCGTCGACGACGACGACGACGAGTGATCGCGTCTTCTCCGTTCGACACGTTCACACCGCGCGCTCGCGCGCACCGCGCTCGCAACGCGCGCTTAGTATATCATCAATACATCGTATCACACCACCCAACCCGACCACTCGACGTCTGCGCCCTCTCAAAATTCAAATCCTTGGCGCGGCTGTTTGAATTCCAAATTCAAACCGGCGCCCGCACACGCACGCGCGCGCGGCGCGCGGGCGAGCGTTGACGACGACGATCGCAACGACGACGATGACGACCGTGGACGCATCGATGCCCGCCGCGATGCCGAGCGGCGCCGCGACGACCACGGAAACGATCGACGTTCCGGACGTTGGCGCGGTCGACGACGACGCGCGACGACGCGCGACGACGCGCGACGAGAGCGCGAGCGAGGACGAAGATGAGGAATATCTCGGACGGATCCGTCGACGCGCGCGCACGCGCGAGGATGAGAGCGAGAGCGAGGAGGACACGCGAGAGGGCGACGGGTCAGAGGACGGCGAAGGCGAGGCGCCGCGAGGGAAAGGCGAAGGACGACGACGACGATTGAAACGCGCGAATGGTGAACGCGTCGAACGAGACGTTGATGGAAGTGACTCGAGCGATTCGAGCGAGAGCGAATTGGATGAGGAGATGATGATGGAACGTAAGTACGCCGAGACGGGGCGGTTGACGGATGAAGACGTCGAGGACGAGGCAGAGGAGACCGTTCGTGGAGCGTATGACGAAGTGGGTGTGGGATATTCGTCCGATTCGTCGCTTGGATCACCCGTAGCGGGCGATGATGTGCCGGCGAGCGGTAGTCGGCCGAGGAAAATGACGAAGAAGCAGATGAAGAAGGAACGAGACGCGTTGGCCAAGGAACAGGAACGCATGATGAAACGAGCGCAAAGACGGGCGAAATTCCCGGGCTGGGACGCCGAAGTGGTGCGCGTGTCTTATTTACCGTTGATTGACAAGCTTCGCGCTGCGGTGGCGCACATCAAGCACGACGGACTAGTTATGGGAGAAGACTCGCCGGCAAAAGAGGCCGACAAAGCCACAAAGGCGGACACGCCCACCGTCGCCCCGCTTGCAGACTCCGAAGATGACGAAGCGGACGACGGTGAACCTAAAGCAAAGACAGCCGAAGTCGTAGAAATCGATCTCGATGACGACGAAGAAGAAGATGACGATGCATTACTCAAGGAAATCTTGGCAAAGAAAGCAGTCGCGGTGGCGCAAAAGCCATCCGAAACGGTGATGACTGAGGAACCAACGCTTGTCGAACAAGAGGACGGAGAGGACGCGGATGACGAGTCCGAAGAAGACAGCGAAGATGATTTATCCGAGGAGGAAGATATGACGGAAGAAGAGCGTCGAATGCAGCGTAAGGCGGCGAAGAGATTCATCAAGGCGGATAGAAGATCGCACAGAGCCGCCGCCACCACGGGCGACGTCTTTGAAGATGAAGCGGAGATGTCCGAAGATGGTGGGCACACCGACGACGATGATGATGATGATATTCAGGATGACGTTGACGATGTCGCCGACGCTATCGATTTCCGCGAAGAACAGCCCGAAGACGAGCGCCGTGCCGCGGCTCGTGCGCGCGCCTTCGCAAAGGAGCAGCAAGCCCAAGACGACGACGAGCTCGAAAAGATGAAGCAGATGGTTGGTAACGGTTTCAAACGCAAAAAGAATGGTCTGTTCGACTCTGAAGACGCGTGGCAGCGTAAGAGACGCAATGCTAACGGCGAAGAGGAATCTGATTCGGATGACGTCGACTATGGTCCCGTCATCGAGCGTCCCGAAGAGGCCGTCGAATTATCGGACGACGACGACGGTGAGTGGCGCGAACAAGCCAAGCGTCGTCGTGCCCTGCACGAATCCGGTACACAAGAGTCTCTTGAGCTACCAAATGCGTTCGAAGGTAACGTCAGTCAAGAAGTCTACGCCGCCATCAAGGCTCCTCGCATGAATTCGTTCCACAGCGAGTCGCAAGACACCACGCAAGCGGAAGGATGGGAAGCCCCGCTCCCTCGAGCGCAATCTATGCCCGCGGCTTTGGTCCGTACGTCGAGCCATCTCGGCAGCGGAAGTTCTGCAATGCTTGCCCGTCAATCATCGAAAACGTTCTTGGGTAAGAAACGACAAGTCACCAAGGCGACTGGCGCGCTGCTCGGCAACAGCCAGGCTTCACGCTCATACGTCTTCGGCCGAACGGATAGCCAAAGTCAATGGGGAGGCGACGATTCGGGTCCCGCGACCACGTTCAAGGAAATCGGTCGCGATGAAGATGCGCGCGCTTTCGGTTCGACGAACATGGGACCAACGAGACCGAACGCGTCCGAACCGAAGAAGAAGCCATCCTTATTCGCGATGGTGAGCCAGACCGCGGGCGAGAACAACGCCCGCCCTCGAGCGGAGGACGTTCAAAAAGCGATGAAGGCAGCGTCGGGGAAATGATTTATGTAACGAAGATAAGCGCACGATGATTTGAATAAGGTGATTTTTACTGCAAACATTCACTCTAAACACACCTCATCTCACTAATGCAAAGAGCGCGACGCGCTCTTCCGCTCCTATCGCCACGAGTTTCTCGACACACCTAACTGATTGAACACGTAACCGAGTCGTATTGATTGAATACCTTCCCGTTTACATCTCCATTTCCTTACCAACGTACGGCTTGGCCATGTCTTCGTCATCCTTCGGGGTGTGGATGACGACGGTGTCCGGAATCGGCGTCGACGGACCGTTGCGGCCCTTCGGATCGTGGTCGAGCATAATCTTCACGCGCATACCGATGGTACCCTGGCGAAGCAAGGCGTGGCGAGTGCACGAAACGATGTATTCGCGCACCGGGTTACCGGAAGAAATCATGTAACCGTCCTTGAACTTCATCGCCTTGGCGCGTTGGCCGCGAAGCTTACCAGAGACGACGACCTCCGCACCCTTGGCGCCAGCCTCCATGATGTATCGAAGCACGCCGTAGCACGCACTGCGCACGCAAAAAAAATGTCAATCGTCAGTCACGCGTTCGTCTACGTCGACCACATCATCTCGCGTTCGCGTCGCGCGCGCCAAAGCCCTCTCGTTTTGCCGCGTCGTCGCGTTTGAAAACCTCTCAAAGCCCTAACACGTGCGCCCATCGCACGCGCTCGGACGCCTCGTCCGTCGCTTCTGCGTCCGCGTCGCGCGTCGACGCGGACGACTAAAATTAACGCGCGACCACTCTTTGCGATCGATCGAAGAACACACGCACCGTCGAACGGCGAGACCGCCGAGAAGCTTGTATCGCAAAGACTCGCACTGCGCGATGGCGCACAACCCGCGGTTGTTCACCCGTTCCGCGTACAGCTCCACCGAACCTTCCGCCATCTGGAACCTGCGCTGCACGAGCGTGGTCAACTCACGAATGCGTCGACCCTTTTCGCCGAGCACGTTCGCCGTGCGCGTGGCGCGGATGATGATTTCCGTGCGCATTGGGGTCTGTCGGACTTCCACGCCCGAGTACCCATCCTCGGCGAGCTCGCGGACGAGCATTTCGTTGAGCTCGGCGAAGAAGACGCCGTCGGCGACGAACTGCGAGTCGATGTCGACGAACGACGTAATGTTAGTCTTCGTTCGCGTGCGTCCGCGCTCGCGATCGACGGCGTCCGCGCGCGCGCGCGTCGACTCGCGATCGATCGATCGCGACGGTGACCCTAAGCGCGACGCCGGAGCGGCATCGCGCGTTGCGGCGCCGCGCGACGCGCGACGCGAGTCACGGCGCGCGCTCGGGCGCAACGATAGATCCGCGCGCGTTCGACGCACCTTGCGCTTCTTGCTTATAGCGGTGGCCACCATGGTGTCGACGTGCGAGGCGCGGAAAGACGGAGCGAGGGCGACGCGCGGGCGCGACGGGGCGGACTCGGATTTCTTGGCCCCACGGGAGTGAGATTTCTGACATCGGACGCCGCGCGCGCGCTACTGATGGCTCGAGGACGTCGACGCGGCGAGCTCGAGCGCAGAGATGCGCTGCGCTTGGGAGTCTAACATCGCACGGAGGTGCTGGATGCGGTCGCGGAGCTCGTCGCACTCCTCCTCGCGCTCGCCGATGACTTCGAGCGCGGCGGCGTAACGCTTCTCCAGCGCGGCGGAGACGCCGACGGCGGCGCCGCCGTCGGCGAGCTGCTCGCTCTTCACGAGCTCGTTCGCGAGCGAGTCGCGCGTTTGTTCTAACTTTTTGATCTGGTCGTGCGCGATGTGAAGGTCGGTGTCTCGCGCGGCGAGTTGGCTCTTGAGCGCGGCTAAAGTATCGCGCACGGCAAGACTCAAGCCGGCTTCGCCGCCGGTGAGCATGGGTGCAGGCGCGGCTTTCGCCGAGTTTTCGCTCGCGCGATCGCCATCATATTTGCTTTGTAAAGAATCCACCTCATCGCGCGCGAGTTTCAAGTCGCTCTCCAGCTTGGCCGTAGCTGCGAGCATTTCGGCGCGTTCTCGATCCCACGTCTCGCCGAGCTGCTTATGCTTACCACGCTCTTGTGCGAGCAATTGCTTCACCTTAGACTCGCGTTCGCGAGCCTCTTCTTCCACCACGGAGAGTCGACCCTCTTGTTCCGCGAAAGATTCACTAAATTTGGCCGATTTGACTGCCTCCGCCGAGGCTTTCGCACGCTGCACCTCGAGCTCCGCGTTCAAGGCGTCAATTTCCGCCTTAAGCTTCTCTGCTCGATTCATCGCGATTTGCGTATCCTTCATCGCCGACATCTTTTCATCTATAGCCGTCGCTTCGCGCTCTGCAGCTGCTTCTGCGCGCGATTCGGCGTCAGCCAGGCGCAAAGCCGACGCCCTCTCTGTCGCGGTCCATGCGTCGGCGTTCTCCGTCGCCTGCAGCTGCAACGCCTCAATCTGCCGAAGCAACGGACGCGTGCTTTCGGGCATTCTCCTGAGTAACTCATCGTGACTACTCTCTGCGAGCTGACAACGCTCTTCGACGGCAGCTAGATCGTTCTTGAACCTTTCCTCCTGGCGCTCCAAAGCCGCGCTCGAGCGTTGCAACGAATGTTGCAAGTCGGCGAGTTGATCCTTCAGACTCTGCTCGCGTTCGCGCACAATCTTGAGCTCGCTCGCCAAATCCTCGCTTCGCGCCACATTAGCCTTGATCTCAACATCCGTTAGCTCTTCTTTCGCTTGCGCCAATTTCGATAAATAATACTCCTTTTGCTCGTTCAATTGCGTCGTCAGACGAGTCTTATCCGCCACGTATTCATCGCGCGCGGCTTTCAACTCCGCCGTGAGCTTGCTGATGGACGCGCCTTTGCTTTCGAGCTCCCTGCTTAGTCCTTGATGGGCCTCTTCACGCTCTCTCAAATCTTTTCTAAGCTTTTTAATGATACCTTCCATCTCCGCCTGCTTCTTACTGAGCGCCTCGCCCTCTGCCATGACTTCGTTGATAATTTCATCCTTCTCCTTGACGAGCATGTCCGCTCCAGCGCCGGCTTCGGCTTGTTTTCTAAGAGTCTTGCACTGCTCTGTGAGCTCGCGCACTCGAGCTTCGGCATCGGCGAGCGACTCTTCAGCCTGCGCCGCGCGCTCGGCGTATTCTTCCTGTTCGGCGTCCAACGACGCCCGTTGTTCCGCTCGCCTGGCGATTTCGTCTTCTCGCGCGGTGAGCTGCTTTCTCACCGCTTTAAGCTCCTTCAACGTCGCCTCTAAACGACTACCATCGATGTCGGGTTCGATTGTATCCTCGTCATCGCTCTCGTCCGCCTTATCAACCGCTTTTGGCGCCGCTTTCGGCGCCGCTTTCGGCGCCGCTTTCGGCGCCACTTTCGGCGCCGCTTTCGGCGCCACTTTCGGCGCCGCTTTCGGTGCCACTTTCGGCGTCGCTTTCGGCGTCGCTTTCGGCGCCGCTTTCGGCGTCGCTTTCGGCGCCGCTTTTTCTTTCACCTCGTGCGTTTTCTCCGTCGCCGGCGCGTTCCCCGCGACGGCGTCTCCCTCGTCCTTTGCGCTCGTCCCGCTCGTCCCGCTCGTCGTCCCCGTCCCCGTTCCCGTCCCCTCCTTCATCCCGAACGCCTCGTCCGCGCGCTGTTCGAGCTCTTTCGCCGCCTCGCTCGCCCGCTCCGCGATCGTCTCCGCCATCGCCCGCACGTCGACGCTGTTCAACTCTTGCAGCGCCTCGCTCGCCTTGGCGCTGATCGTCGTCGTGAGCGAATCGAAGCTCCACTCCTGCGTGTTCCACCCCTGGGCGACGTTCCCGAACGCGCTCGCGTACGACGTCGACGCGGCGTCGTCGACCGCGTCATCGCGCGTCGGTGCGTCGCCCATTCGAGGCGACGCGCGCGACGAACGCGTCGCGATGTGTCCCGAGGCGCGCGTCGTTCGTCCGCACTGACGCGCGCGCGCGAGCGCACGAGGCCGCGTCGACGCGCGCGACGATGGACGCGGTCGACGGTGACGCCGCGCGCGCCGTCCGCGGCGCGCGATTGCCCGAGCGCGCGCGCGTGACGCGCGCGAACGCCGAACGGTTGGGGACGGAGCAACAGTTTTGGTGCACGACAAAGTGTTTCGTGCGCGACGTGCTCGAGGCGCGAGAGATCGCGATCGTGGACGACGCGAGCGATGGGGGCGAAGGCGTGGACGATGGACGGGCGAGCGAGCTGTACGAGATGCGAGGACGGGCGAGCGAGGGCGAGGGGGACGGGACGAAGGCGAGCGAGACGAAGGCGAGCTTCGTCGCGCGGCGGGTCGAAGTGTGTGGATTCGTGGTGGAGAAACGACGAAGGAAGGATTCGAAGGTGATATTTACCGTGGATGATGGGTCGGGGTGCGTGGAGTGCGTGGTGTGGACGCAAGATGGTGACGCGGTGTCGGGCGAGCAGATGGAGTTGTTCGGCATCGCGAGCACGGCGGACGGAGCGGCGGCGGTGGCGCGGGACATACGGGTCGGGAGCCTGGCTCGAGTGCAAGGGCGGATACGAGACTGGAACGGGCGTCGTCAAATCAACGCGACCGCGGTGCAAGTCGATCTCGATCCGAACGAGGAATTACTCTTCTGGCTCGACGCGTCACTCGAAATCTAGTTAGTAAGAGTTTGGATTTACCTTATTGCACCAAAACTGCGAGCAAAGTCTAAGTCTCTAGTGATAGGATTCTAGTATTTTAGCTAATTGTTGTGGTGATGTAGCCCATATCAGCGATTACTCTGGTTTGAGACTCTCTGGGGAGGAGCCATTGTCTTCGTCGCTGCCAGCTCTAGCCTCTGCCCTTGACCGTCTTCGGAACACTCCTTGAGCAGACGAAAGCCAGCCAGTTAAAATACTCGCCGACGCCGTGCTGAGTGTTTTTGGACGTCTCGTATCGAATGCCAACTCCGGATCGTCCGATGACTCAAGATCGGAAGAGCTACCAGAGTCGGAAGTGAGCGCTTGGCGTTTTGGGCCTCCGGACAGCGGCGTATTCGCGAGGCTCATTTCCTTTTCTGCGCGCGAGCGTTGCAACCATTGACTCATCACCGAAGCAGCCACGTAAGAAACTGGTTGGCGTTCTGGTGAGGCGGAATCACTGGACAACTGAGAAGACGAATCACCGGAATCATCCGAAAGATTCGCTTTCGGTGCAGACGGAGGCACGCTTGCGCGCATCTCTCTCGCTCTCGTCAACCAGTCTCGCATGACCATCTTTGAAGTTTGACTCATGTGCTCAGTCGTGGCGTACTTGGGTTCTGTATCAGTGTCACTTTCCGACGAGAAGTCAGTCGAAGAGAACACAGCAGTATTCGTGAGCGACGATTGTCTGTTTGCACGAAGTTGCTTAACCGCAGCCAACCAACCCGTAAGGGCGGCAGAAGAAGCTTCGGAAAGATTGACAGGCGGGAACCGTTGGAGACCAGCCTCTGTCTCACTTTCAGACGTATCAGAGAGCATGCGGAGATTTACTCCGCGTCCAGATGCTCTCGAAGCGGCGTGTGTGAGCCATATTCGCATGGCTGCTTCAGCACCCACTGATAGCTTCACTTCTCCGAAGTCTTCTTCCATATCCGAGTCTGACTCTGACATCTCACCAGCCTTCATTCTACGACGCACAGCTTTTCCGAGTTTCAGCCGCCTTGCAGTACGAGGAGATAGAATTTCTTGTAACTGATCAATGACCCAGTCCCTATTCTTTGACATGAAAAGATGGCGGAACTGATCACTCGTGAGGTCGGCCGTCGTGACATCCATCGTTTGGAGGCTGTCGCCACCGCTATCCTCAATCACGGCTGCCATTTTAGGTACGAAAATGGAAGAAAAATCCTCATCAAGAGAATCCTCGATGATGATTTCCCCAGACGTGATCGAAGAAGTGATTCGCCAGAGGCCGAAGTGATTTGCCAAGAGGAGGGCGAGACGCTTTGCCGTGTAAGATGCGCCGAGAACCATGAGAACACAAGCCCAGAAGAGGATATCTTCAAACATGTTGTAGTTTGCTCGGAGCATCATGGAGAGAGCGAGGACGAACAAGAAAGATCCCGAGCCGCCGAGCGCAAGCACAAAGTAGAACTGACTCGAGAAGCACATTTGATCAATCGCGCGAAGACCGGGGTCAATTGATTCATCGTAAACGCGTTCGAAACCTTTCCATCGCGACGTACGATTGATGAATCGATATCGAGCGTACTTCAAATACTCGTACACCTTCCAGCCATGGAACAATTCCTGAATGTTGAAAGTTATGATGTCCATGACAATCCAGAACGGAATAATCACGACAGAGAAGAGAAGATAAATCAAAAGATCCTTCTTTCTGAAACCGTACAGGTACGACAGTCTCAGCTGGTCGTTGAAATCCCAGAAAAAGAAAATGAAGAAAGGCGTCATGTAGTTAACAGCCGTGTTTACGCCGTAAGCGGCGAGGAAGCCCATTAAATCTTCGACCAACGTATCTTCTGCATCGATTTTTTCCTCTACTTCGACGTCATCGTCGTCACCAAAGTTAAATGGTAACAAATTCATGATGTAGTTCACGACTGCGCTGATTTTGTCTGGGAGTACGAGGGCGCAGTACGCGATGAACGCATCAAGATATACGTACTCGACCATACCCATGATAGTCTCGAAAAAGAAACCAAGGGTGAAATCTGTAAAGTCATCGGCTCCGATCGTCGCAACGCCAACGGCTGAAGCAAGTACGACCGATACTGGAGCGAGTAAGAAAGCTTCTCCCAACGCGGTTTCTATCTGCATTTCCATGATTACGTGAGCGACCTTCAAGAGGAAGAAAATGGTAAAGAACTGGACACCGAACGTATCAGTAAACGAGAACTCAATCAAGAAGACATTTGTCACGTTAACTAAGATATTCATCAAAACGAAATGACTTCGTTTCCAGACTTCTGGTTTGAACATCACTTCATCGACGTAGCGCTCGTCCTCCAATTCCTTCTCTTCTTCGTCTTTCAGTTCGGCAGGGACTAAGATTTCGGCGGCGCATCCCATCATATACATACCAGCTGTCAAAAAGCAGACTGCGTATCGACCAGCGGTCGCTTTTTCTACGACAGCTGGATCGATTTCACGGCCGATATTATCAATACTGATCGGGAACTCTGTAATGATTGGGAACGCGACAAACACGGCCCGGAGTCCGAACTGCGCTGTCGCAAACGGTAACATGCCGAGCGTGACACCCATCAGAGGTGGACCAATCATTATTCGAAGATATGGTAAGAATCGGAATCTCGGTGGTTCTTTCAATAGTGTGAAGATTCTCACGACCACCCACACAGAAAAGATCAACAACACGACGAGCATTCCGATCGCAAAGAAAAGCGCCAAGTAGAACAGGAAATCAAAAGCAAAGAAATTGAGCAAATCGAACCAACCTAGCGCTGATACCGCCACGCTAAGCGTGTAAGTACCATCGTGAGCCGTAGCGGATACGTATTCGTCCATCGTCACCGTGGCCGCGATGATTCGTTTGTCTGAGTCGGTGAATTGATAGTACAAGATCTCAAATTCAACCTTCGTCGGCATCAAACCAGCCGTCAAAACGAATCCTTCGACGGGCGCAAAAATCACAGGAATATTTTCTTGCGCCGTGATATCGGCCATGTACTTCTCTTTATTTGCGGCTGGCTCCGTCTGGTCGTTCGCCAGGGCGCTTGCTTCGAAAAGAGCGTCTTGACTTTCAGCCTCCGCTGTCAAGTAGAACAAGGTGTCACCCTCAGCTTCGTACCAACGCTTCTTTGCTGAAGCTTCTGTGTAGGCCTCTTCATAGAAACAATCGATGGTTAACTCGAGCTCATCTGCAACTGCTGCTTGAACTTGCGGAGAGTATTGATTGATGAAGACTGTTTCTTCTTTTGGCACCAACGTGGTCTCACCATAACTGACAAACGTGCGATCTTCGCCAAACGTGACGGGCTTGTACGGGTTTTCAGTGAGGTGCGAAAAGAAAATATGACTGTCGAATCCGCGGCAAGCAGAAAAGAAAGGCAAGTAGTCCATCGCGAACAGCGTCTGGTCAGCCGCCCACAAACCTTCATTGAGCAGATACTTTTCTTGCTCGTACACGTCTGGAAGTGAAAGAGTGATAGTTTCGTCGGTTTGGCCATCCTCGTTCACTATCACCCAATCCTCTGCTTGCGTCGACGTTAAATCAATGTGCGCTTGGCTGGGAGAATCTTCGGCTGTTAGCACGTTTTGCTGTCGCAGATATTTGAACTTCTTCCACTCCGCACCATACGTAGAGTTGTAATCGATGGCGGCACGGGCATCAAGCCTTCTACAACCAGGATCTTGGTTAATATTGGCGCACTCGAAGTAATCGGTCGACACTGATCGATACATTGTCGAGGCCACAGGAGCATTCAAGGGCGCTTGATACTCTTCGTCAATTTCGAATGGCAAAATGGCGTGCACGGAATACGTCGGCGTTGCACTTGCACGCTCTGGAAATTCGACGTCGATGCAAATACTGTTCAAGAACGACGCACGATTATCCTCTTGATATCTACCATCCAGCATTCTCAGTTCAATTCTGAAAGGCAAATCATCCAAAGCTTGAATGGATAGTTCGTGCATACCGCGTTTCCAAACGTAGTTCCCAAAAGTTGGATTCTCAACGTTGTAGCCCGTCGCAGTACCATCGCTATTTCTCGCAAACCAGAACGGCAACTCTAAAGATTCTTGAGAAGCGGGACACTTCTTTTCCTGCTCCTCACCGGCTATGACCTTCATATTCAGCCATGTTATGCCATCGCCTACATCCCATGGCGGGCATGGCACGGACTTGTATTCGCTTGCAGGGCACAAGGTGTCATCAATCACTGGATTTGTGAAAATAAGCAGCTCGTAATGTTCGCCGTACTTCAGATTTTCGTTGATTGTCCGCCAATCAAGCCTCAATTTGGCCGTATGACCTCGAGGTAGAGTGAACTTCATCAAAGGGATATTGTTCTCGTCAACGGCGGCGATGCTGTTGTCATCTGACAGAATGAATGTCGGGTTCAGGAGTTCCCAATTTTTGTTTGTGCAACTGCCCATGCCCATGTAGTCAAATGGGTCGGTGGGTCCTGTCGCGTTTGAACTAGAAGTGTTCGTCGTATCGATCTGCAATAGAGTGCGACCTGCAGCGATTTGGCTCTCTACTTCCCGAAGCCATTCAGTGTCACGACCTGTGGCGTTGATTGTTTTGTAATATGTTTTCTCAATCAAGTCAAAACTGACGGGCATGACTCTCCAGAAAGTGATCAAATCTGCAGAGCACTCGTCCAAACTTTGTGCCGACGGAGACGACGCCGTCCCTGTGGGACATCGGTTGAGCACTTGTCCAGTTCCCGTCGGACAGAAGAAGCAAGCTTGACACGGGAACTGAGTACGCGTAGAGTAAGACGCTCCAGCGGGACAGTAGTAACCAGCGGGACATTTGTTGAAAAATTGTGTTTCCGGAGTAGTACCCGGTCCACAGAAGTATCCGTCGGGGCACTTTTGTTCGGCAATCGATGTTCGAGCGTCGCACACGTAACCCTCCGGACACAAATCCGCTTCACCTTCTGGATCGAGTTGTAAAAGAACACACTTGGAGGCGTCGTAAGCCTCGGTGTTGTCCGCATCGCAATAAGCAGAGTACTCGTTTAACGCAGCTGTACCTTGCCCACGAGGTTTGTTATTGCTCATGCCATCAATGGCGCACACAAGTCCTGAGTTACACGGCAAACATAACGATTCTTCGGTCAAGCCAATAGATGACGACCAGGTTCCTTTCGGACACTGACGGCACGCAATGGAGTCCCGCGCAGAGCGGAAATAACCTGCAGGACATGCGGTTGGTTTGAATGTGCCTTCGTCGACGCACTCGTAGCCTGCAGCGCATGTTAGACACTCCTGGAACCCTTCGTAAGGCGTATAGGTGCCCGGAAGACATGTAACGGCTGCGGAGTTACCTTGTCCAGATGTGTATGAACCGCGCGGCGCTGGAATCGGAATGTAAGTACGTTTCGGACAGTAATGACCCTCGGTACAAGGTCTCATTGGATTATATACATCCGTCGCCGATTCAGAAACCACAGTGGAATCCCCTGTAGCCCATTCGCAGAAACTTCCTTCCTTACACGGCTGCGGTTGCTTGAAAGAACCCTCCAACACGATCGAAGTTGTTACACCCTCCGTACAGAACGTCGTGGGAGGACACGGCTTTGGTCGGAAGTTGTCAACGTTCAACGCAATTGGAGATGCATCGACAATAGCTGCCACATCAATAATTGCGAGAGGATCACGGGTGACGGTATTTTCAAGGCAGTAATGTCCGGCGGGACAACGGGTACCTGCGACGGCCAGACCTTCAGTGTCGCACACGAAGCCGGGTGTGCACACTTCGGGCGCCTCACGAGCAAAACCTGGGCAAATCGTGCCTTTTGGACATTTTTGACATGAGTCTTTGCCATAATCGGAGTTGTACTCGCCGGGAAGACATGGTTTCGGTTCGGCGTTGGCGACACCTGGACAATACATTCGCTTTGGGCATCTCAACTGCTGACCAGGAGGACAGTAATGTCCTGGAGGACACGGACCTACGCCTTGCGGTGTGATAGAACCAGGTTCACAAACATAACCGGCATAGCACTGCTGTGGAGTGGTGAAATTGTATGCGATACTCGCACTCGACACAACACCGGCGGTACAGTACATGCCAAATGGACAAGGTAGTGGCCGCTCGGCAACAGTGAAGTCAGTAAAGTTACTCGTTCGCGTACCCTCCAAACAATAATGGCCGGGTGGACATAGTTTATTCGGTACAGTAAGGCCAGTAGAGTCACATACCGCACCCCTCGGACAAATGATCGGGATCATTGAGCCCGCGTCTGGCGAAATGTAGCCCACTGGCGTTGGAAGACAGTCAGCTTGGCCGGTTCTGGGTTGGAACGTCCCTGGCGGGCATAAGGTGAAATTTTTTCCACCGCCACAGAATGCGCCTCGTGGACATAAAATGGCTTCACTTTCAGGGCAGTACGATCCAGACGGACATTGTGCGAAATGGAACAGCAGTCGCTGTTCTGAAAAGTCGACTCCATTTGTGGAGACTTCGACGAACACTGTACGAGTGCCACTTTGCTCCACGCCCGCAACACAAAGAATAGATCTGGATGACAAGAAAGTTGCTGTCGCAAGCTCTTGTCCAAATCGACACGTTAAACTGGAAGTATTGACAAAATTTGAACCAGTTATGAAAATGGGGCTTCGACTACCGCTCAGACCAACTTTCGGAATGATACCAGAAATTTTTGGTGGAACTTGGTAGACAAACGTTGCCGTGTTGATGGTCGAAAGATCACGATCGTTCCCAGAAATGCTAATATCTGCAATTCCTAATCCTCGTGCCGGCGTGATGCACGTAAGGACGTCGCTTTGAGTGTTGTATGACGTAATTGGAAAGAAGGTGCCGATGCGGCAACTGTAACGCGCGCCATCGGTCAGGCCATTCACAGACACCGAGAGCGTGGTTCCACCGTTCTCCGATCCTGTCTCGGGAGACACAGCGGAAATCATCAAATCGTCAATGTACTCGAACGCGGTACCGTAACTTGAAATAAAACCCGGATCGTCACGAGGAGCCATTCCAATGCCCACTCGGCGCTCAGTAGACCAAGGTGGAGTGATGCAAAGTCCAAGCGCAGACGACACCACGTGCGCGCTTGTTTGCTCGTTGCCAAAGTAACAATAGCCAGACTCGTGCAGATTATCTCCGTCGACATGGAGTACGGTTGTTCCGCTAGCCGTACCAATACTAGGGTGAACATTGAGAACGACAGGTGGCATGAAAACTTCAAATCCAATCGGTGTTGCAGCGTCGGGCAAAACCATGATTTCAAGAACAGTAAAACCGAATCCAGAAGGCGGCGTGTCGCAAGTGATCGTTCGCTGATCTTCAAACGTCGCCTGCGCGACCTGTCCATGTAGTTTGCAGCCTAGGTACGCGCCGTGTGGCAAGTATATTGCACTGTTGGACATCAACTTCAACGTTGTGTCTCCGGCCGCAACGCTCCTCTTCGGCGAGACAAAAGATGGGACGAGTGGAGTGAAATATTCAAAGCTACCAACCGATGCGTAATCCTTTGAGTTGTACGTCAAAGAGCCAACAACCACAGTACCATTGAGCCCAGCAGGAGAGATGCAAGTGACAGACGTCGACGAACGCTGTTCCGAGGTGCTGATTGGACCTATAGTGCCAAACCGACAGAAGATTTCTTGTTCGGTGGCGTCTTCCGCTAAGTTTCCAATATGAAAAGTGAACAGATTGCCTCCGTTTTCCGACAGATATGGGTTTTCCAGACTCTGACTAAGAAAGTCGAAGTCATCCAAATATTGGAACGCCGCAACTATCTCGGAAATATAATTTTCATCATCTCGGGGACTGACGCCAAGCGAAACCATGGGCGAATTCCCACTGAGGACAGGAGAAGTACACACACTGAGAGCGGACGAAATGGCGTACGCTGTGGTGTTTTGATCACCGAAATGACAGAAACTTGACTCGTGCAAGTGTTCTCCGGCAACGTGGATCACGGAGGATCCACTGTAGAACCCGACCGACGGAACCATGCTTGTGACAACAGGCGGCACAAAGATGTCAAAGTCTACCCCGACGCCGTCGAGACCTATGGTAGATAACTCCACAAATCCCGCCGAAAGAATCGGAACGGGGCAGCTGAGCGTGTATCTTACACAGTCTCTTTGATTACCGCCGGAACACGTAGATGTCCGAACAGCCTGTGACGATAGAACGGGAAATAACCCAAACATGCATCCCTTTGGCGTCGAGCTCAAACTGTGCCCGGTGGCTTCAAGGACTACGTCAGCAAGGCCCTCGTTCGAAGCTCTCCCTGGCACGACATGCATGACCGTCATATCCTCCTCGGAATAAATCAAGACAAAATTGGTAAAGTAAGAAGACGTCAAGTGAGATGACAGCCAGACCCGGATGGCATCGGGCGACGTCGGTGAGTGCGCCGGAGTCACGAATTCAAAGCTACTTCCCGAGCTTCGCACATACATCGGGCCGATTGAGCCCACGTGTCCAGCGGGCGCATCCACCAGTTCTTCAAGTATTCCGACAGAAGTTAGCGAGGAAATTTGTATCGTGTCACCTCCAGAGGTTGCCACCGTTTCCGCGGAGATATCCAGAAGAGTCGGAGCGGGAATGTAACTGATGGACGTTGTACCCATTTCGTCGTAGTTCAAGCTTCCACCAGTATCGACGTATAACGCAATTCTTCCTTGGTTATTGGAGAAGTACGGTGACTCGCACGTCACCAAGGTCGACGAATGAACTTTTGCGGGCACATTTACGTCGCCAAAGTAGCACTGCACTGACCCACCAGCCACATCGAGCAAATCTTCACCACTGATAGTGACTAATTCACCACCAGAATTACTGATCAAAGTTGGGTATGCTGACACTAGAATCGGATCAGGTTGGAATAAGAACAACGAATCGGTTTCATCTTTCCCAGGTGAGGCACCTAAACTTATTTGAGCGAACCCTGGGGCGTACGCGGGCATGATACACTCAGATACATAAGGATTCGTGGAGATGGACGTGGCTGAGACGAAAAATCCAGCGACGTGACACTTAATAGAAGTTTCCATTGGGTTTTCATGGAGAATACGAACAGCAACGCCTCCACTCACGGATCCGAATGACGGATACACCGCCGAGGAAGACACTTCGACGGTTTCGTGATAGCTGAAAGGTTGTTTCACCGACGTGAACATCTCACCGAATAAACGAGCATACATGGGAATGGTACCCGCGATGTGCGCGGGAACTCGACATTCTAGACCATTCCCGGTCAGTTGTCCGATGATGGGACCAAGACTTCCGAATTTGCAAGCACAATTGTCAAATGATTGCTGATACGGATCAACTTTGTAGTAAATTATCGCAATAGACCCTCCATCTTCGTTACTTTCTTGAGGCGACACGTGTAAAGGATTATCTTCCTCCTTGATGTACTCAAAGACAATACCAGAGGACTCAAATTCATCGTCCGTGAGGCTTGTTGAACCACTTGACAGAAAACTGAGAACTGCAGAGCCAGCATCATTCGCTGGTTGCTCGATCACAACTAGAGCACTTGACACAAACTGTACCGGAGAGAATTTGGTGCTTCCAAAAACAAACTTGTTGTGCGTGACTTCGTTGAAGTGAACGCCAGTCAATTTTATTATTTCTCCTCCAGCTTCTGCGCCATCATACGGCTGCAAATTAGTAATCTGCGCATGAGGTTCATAACTGAGCTGTATTTGCGAAGAATCCCACACGCTCACGTCGTGAATTTGCACCCCAACAGCGACAAAACCGGAGCTGTGCGCTGGAGCGAGACACAAAACGAGACCGTTTGACTCCACTTTTGCAACTGCCGCGTGAAGATCGAACACGCAAGCGACTGGTAAGGTCGCTAGCGAAGAAGGCAATGTGCTCGGTGAAATCATAAGCTCCACCAAAGATCCCCCATCTAACGATACCGACGTGCGGTATGGCTCAGTGAGATCTATGTTGGCAATGTATTCGTACAGAAGTGTCGTCGCCGCATTGTCACGCTCATTCATAGCCACAGTCACTGGAACTGTCGCAGGTGAATGGGCAGGCAGGATACATTCAACTTTTTCGGATGAACCCTGCGTAAGGGAAATTCCAGAGATCGTACCAACTTTGCATGATATTACGCTCAAATCCGTGGAAAAGTCTCCATAGATGTCAACCACAGCACCGCCGGCTTCCAATCCTCGCGCAGCTGGGTGATCTATTTCGAGTCCAGGAAGAAGAATGAAAGTTATTTGGAAATCCGCACTTTGTTCCACGTCGTTGTATACAAGTTGTAAAGCAGTGTCATCCTTGCCTTCGGGCGTCACACACACGACGAGCGCCGAAGAAATTACGTGTATAGATGACTTTGCAGTACCTGCACTTGTCGTGTAACCGCACGAAGCACTGTAATTCGTACCGCCCCAGATCATATTGGATCCCGTCACATATACCAAACTTCCCCCAATCGTTGGGAATGTGAGTGGAGTCGCTCTCATGAGTTTCGGTTTGGCAACATAATGGAACTCGAGAGCTGACGACGTAAAATCTTGCAAGTTCATAGAGACATCGATCACCGTGAATCCAGATTTAGACGCCGGAGCATTGCAAACAGTATTTGATCCGAAGATGAATGCATTCGTAGTGGTTGAACCAAACCTACACGAAAGATGACTTCCGTAGAAGTTTTCACCGAACAAAGTCACCGAGGTGCCGCCGGTAACAAAACTCGATTCTGGTATTGTCATTGATGACAACGTCGCGATCACCTTGTACTCAAATGTAGCCGCCGATTGACTCAGCTTAATTTCAAACGCAGTATTGTGATGGAACACGTTGACTGGGACTGAACCTGCGCTGTGCGCAGGAGAGACGCAAGACGCCGCATTCATGGACAACCATCGTCCAAGAACATTCGAAATGGTTCCAATCCTGAAAGCCAGTGAAACGTCGTTTCGAAACGCCAGGCCATCAAATGAAAGAATAGTACCACCTTGAGACGGCCCAGTCTTGGGAACTACCCGATGTATGACCGAGGAAGATGTGTTCATGAACTCAAACGGTAAGCCTGGAACCGACCAATCAAAGGCATTGTTTGAGACTGCAAGGTCATGGTATCCGACCTCCATGCTCGGAGATTCGCACATCACTTGCGAGGGTGAAATAAACGCTGCACGGAATGGAGCTAATGTACCGAATCGACACAAAGAAGAGGGAGAAAAGTGATCACCATACACCACGATGGCTGTCCCACCGATGGACGGGCCAGACAGCGGAAGCAAGTGATCCAGCAACACCTTCCTCGTTAAAATATCATTTGCATCGGTACTGGAGACGATGTTATTGCCGGAGCTATCGACAATTCTTATATCGTACTCGTTTACGCCGTTGTTATCTTCGGGTAACCCACAGAGAACAGAACCATCGCTGAGGACGATGCCTGGGACCAAGGCGTCACCATTTCCAAGATTGCAATACACATCTTGACCAGGAACAAATCCCGTACCAGTCACAGTTGCGGTATTATTATCGTTGTTTATAATTGTGGTCACTGACGCTTCAGTAGTATACAAGAAAGTCACCTGCGGACCATCAGCAAACATGGCGCCGAACTCGCTGACCATGCCGATGTCAAAATTCACCCAACCCTCTACGTGCGCAGGCGCTAGGCACCTATATTCATCTGCAGCGATCCATTCGCCCACGACAGGACCAATTGAGCCAAACTTACACGCGAGATCGTGTGAATCACTGAAAGAGTGCCCGGCAGCTGTGACTGTGGTACCGCCCTCGACTAAACCCATTGATGGTGATAGAGCCGTGACCACTGGAGGTGGATCAAACAAAAATTGCGGCTTCATCGCTAATTCTACTGCGGTTGCTACTACCGATACGTCCAGTGCATATGCACCTTCAAACATGCTAGGCGTTTCGCAAATCATCAACGCCGAGGAAACATGTGTTGCCGCTACGGTAGTCGTACCAAACCTACAGACAGGATTGTCTTGCAGCAAATGCTCCCCTTCTATGTGGACTAATGTTCCACCTCCTATGGCACCAACTCTGGGCGCTATTCTAGTAATTTCAATCACGTCCTTTAATTCAAGCTGCACACTGTCTGATGCAAAGACGGAATATTGGAAATCTTGACCGTTCGAGGCCACCGCAACGGAGACAAAACCGATTCCAGCTGGAGCTACGCAGGTCACAGCGTTGGTTCCCGCGAGACCTGGAACTTTATGCGAGCCAAATTTACACGCAAGCTCTGGTGTTTGCACGACACTCTGTACCGTGATAGACACATGGGAAGATCCTGCCGAAGAGACCTGGAACGGCGCGATTGCATCGACAACGAGACTCGATAGAAAAGTGAACGAGTTTGAGAATGTCACATAGTCTCGATGATTCATCGAGACGCTCAGGGGCTTAGCCGCTAAAGAAGATGCAGGCGTCGCGCACTCCAATGTATTTTCATTCTGGTAAATCGCGGAGACCTCAATTGCTCCGAAGCGACACCGCAACAAACTTGTCGGCGCAAAATTTTGTCCCGTCAGCGTCACCAACGTGCCCCCTTCGCCAGTACCGACTGCTGGACTGACGCGACTTATCGACGGCGCGCCGATATAAATGTGCTGGACGCTACTGAAAGCCTCGAAAAAGTTTGAGGAAGTCAAAGACACGTCCACAGCGACGGTTCCCTTGTCGATCGAAGGTGATTCACACTTCATCAAACCAGACGAGACGATGTGCCCAGTAGTCGTGAGGTCGCCAAATCGACAGTACTGCGACACGTGCATATCAGCACCGAATACGTCTACGATACCTCCTGAAATACCATACACAGAGTTCACGGCGTCCACCTTGGCGCCACTCACAAATTGATATCCTTTTGTTCTCAAAAAGTCTCCCGTTTCATTGTTGAGCGCGAATTCGACGTTTACGAAACCCTCCGTGTGTGACGGTGCTGTGCATTTGACCGTCTCGGCGTCTACGTAATACGCCCGAACGAACTCATTATCAAACTTGCACGTGAGCTCTGCCCCTGGTATATTCTGAACCGCTGCCAGCTGCTTACTCGAGAGCGTGACGACTTCGCCGCCGCCCACGTGTCCCGCGCTCGGATACATCCATTCCACCTCTGGAATCTCAAATCCTCGAGCGCCGCACGCGAAGCACGCCGCCACCGTGATTAGGAATAAAACCAACCAAATCGCACGCGATGGACGAAACGACCTCATATCGCTCGTCCTCATCCCGCGCGTCGTCGTCGTCCCGCTCGCGTCGCGTTCAAACCTTCTCCACCCTCGCCATCGACCGCGCGCGCGCCTCTTTCCCCATCGTCTCCGTCCAGTTCGACGTCTACGTCCTATTTCTCGCCGCCCTCAACGCGTCGAGCCGATCACCGCTGAATTCTTCGCGCACGTCCCGTCCCGTCGCGCGCACGAATTTGAACGATGCCGCCCCGATGTCCACGACGTATTTTCGTCCGCGTCCGTCCGCGCGTCCGACGCGCGCGATCGACGTCGCCCGCGCGCGTTCGATCGTCGTCGCGTCGATCGACGGATTCGTCGCGTTCGCACGCGCTCTACCGCGCGCTCTGCCGCGCGCGTCCCCCGCGCGTCCGACGCCGCGTCAATCCGCGGACCGCGGCCAAAACGGCCGAGTCACTGGCGCGCAGTCAGACGCACGATTTCCCAATCGAACCGTTTGAAGGCGCTTTTCCTCACCGAATACGACGATGGATCTTCCCTTGAGTCGAGATCGATAAGGGAAAAAAGCGCGCGGTGGTTGGTCCGTGTGCGACGTGCGCGAGGAAGACTCGCCTCGCGCGCCTCGTCGCGCGTCGCCGCGACGCCGTCCGTCTTTCACACGCGCGCGGAGTAGAGGTGCGGCGCGAACGATGCGAGCGCGCGGAACGAATGCACGACGCGGTGACCATCGATGCATCGGCGCGCGCGCGCGGACGGCGCGTCGATCGCGCGTGCAGCGCGCGCGAACCGAGCGCGCGCGATTAGGGTCACGGTGCAGCGCGATGTCGTCGACTGCGTGCGGGCGCGCGCGCGGGCGCGAGCGCGGGTGGTGCAGACGACGACGGCGCTGGGTGAAAAGTATTTCGTTCGCGCGGCGCGATCGGTGACTGACGACGTGTGAACGCGTGAAAACGCGTGTTTCGCGAGCAGCCATGGTGACCCCGCTCATCAAGCACAAGATCGTCAAGAAGCGAACGAAGACGTTCAAGAAGTACCAGTCGGATCGGTACAAGCGCATCGCGAACGTACGTGATAGAAAACGATGCGAAATATTCGAATGGCGTCGACGCGCGCGGCGAGAGCGATGATGCGCCGCGCGACGCGCGAGGGTGGTTGAGAACGCGATGACGTCCGGGCGAGGAGGACAGACCCTAGCGCGGAAGGCGCCGCGCGCGGGTGGACACGACGGCGTCGAAAACGAACGAGAGACGATGGAATCTCGATCGAAGGCGAGATAAGACCTTGAATGAGCGCGAGACTGACCGAATGATCGCTTGTCGGCTTTGTACGATGCACAGACGTCATGGAGACGCCCGAAGGGTATTGACTCTCGCGAGCGCCGCAAGTTCAAGGGCTTGCCGCCGATGCCCAACATCGGTTACGGTTCGGCGAAGAAGACGCGACACTTGTTGCCGAACGGTTTTTTGAAGTTCGTTGTCCACAACGTCAAGGATCTCGACCTCCTTCTCATGCACAACCGCAAGTACTGCGCTGAGATTGCGCACAACGTCGCGACCCGCAACCGCGCGGCCATCGTCGAGCGCGCTCGTCAACTCAACGTGAAGGTGACGAACGCGTCTGCTCGTCTCCGCAGCGAAGAAGACGAATAAATGTCTGGGTCTTCTTAGCCAACTTAGGAGCAGTGTCAGCGAGGAGGGTGTGATATTTGGGATAGAGATTTTGTTAGAAAACGTTCAGCGAAATCAAAACAGTACTTTGAGCGCTCGCCACGCCTCGCGCAGCCTTCTCAAACGCGCTCGCCGTGCGTCTCACGCCTGATTTAGTTTTTATCTTGCTCGCAGTGTTGGCCCCGTCGCTCTGGCGACTCGGTGCGTGTCGCGCGTTCGCCTTTTGGCCGCAGAGCGCGCCGCGGCGCCAGCGAGGATGTCAGACGCCCTTGACGGCGCTGACCGCGACGCCAGCTCGACGAGTGATCGTCCCGCGGCTTCTTCCCTGGATACCGTGCTCGAACTCGAGCGTTTCGTCGATGTCGACGACGACCGCGCGGTGTTGGCAGACGATTATTCCAACGACGTCCCCGGGTCTTCCGAGCTCGATTTGACGTCTAAATACTGCCGAGACTGCCACGTCGCGAGTCAACGGTTGTATCACGTCGCTGCACTGTCGCGCGTGTGCGAACGGACGCTAGAAGACGACGTTGGGGCGTTCCCAATCGATTTAATCGCAGAGCTGGCCGAGGATGATGACGACGATGTGCGCCGAAGCGTGGCCGAGCAACTCGACCGATTCGCAGCGTGTGTGGGGAGGTTGAGCGAAAGATTAGATCATGTATGCGCGATTAAACTGCTCGGAGTGACTTTTATGTTGATAGAGGATGATCGCGAGGAGGTTGTCAGCGCCGCAGAACAAACGTGCGGCGCAGTGGCTTCGTTGCTGTCACCCGAGAAGCAACGCAGTTTGTTGCTTCCAACGTTGAAATCGTTCTCGGAGAGCGATGAAGAAGAAATTAGAATGAGTGCGGCGAAGGTGCTGGGGAGATTAGCAGCTGTTGTCGGCGTAGAGATGACGAAAAGTGATTTGCTGCCGAGTCTGTTAAATTTGGCGAGTGACGCAGAATATAGAGTTAGAGAAGCCGTCGCCTCCGCGCTGAGCGACACATTTGAGATTTTAGATGCTAACGACACGTTGGAATCGACTTTGCCGACGTTTGCGCGCTTGTCCAGGGACAGTGTATGGGCAGTCCGAGCCACATGCGCGAAGCACGTCGTGCAACTCGTCAGAGCGGTGCCGACGGACAGAATGCTCGACGTTGCTTCGGAGACTTTCGAGCCTTTGGCCAATGACGTCAGCTTCAAAGTGCGTACAGCAGCGTTGGAGCAGCTCGGGCAACTTATTTTCGCGTTGAGCTCTGTTGAGGTGCCGACTATCTTTGTGGACTACTTCACGAGCATGGCGGAGAGTTCGACAAGCAGCAGCGCGCTACAAGAAACTTGCGCATACAACCTACCAGGCGTGGTGCTCTCGTTGACATCAGCGAGATGGACAGAATTACGCCCGGCGTTTCGATTGTTAGCCGCAAGCTTGAATTGGAGAGTCCGTCGAACGTTGGGTTGTTCGCTTCACGAGATAGCGACCATCATCGGTCGAGACAACGCAGAGAAAGATTTACTACCAGTGTTGGAGAGTTTTCTAGAAGACACTGACGAAGTCAAGATCGGTGTGATTGAACATTTGAGTGAAATCTTCGCCGTCATCGGTTCGGCGTCTCGGCTTTCGCTGATCCGACTTTTGTCGACCTTTGAGTCGGAGGATGCCGAAAAGATCGGGAATTGGAGGATTCGTTTTGCGTTGGCCAAACAGATTCTCCCCGTGGCCGAATTGTTGTCTGGTGCGGCTACTGCTGAGTTTATCGTGCCAATCTTGCTCGCGTATTTAGATGACACCGCGGCCGTTGTGCGCGAGAAAACCGTCGAGATCGCTGGCAGAGTTCTCTTCAACGCGGCGAGGGAATTGTCGTGGTACTCGGAAACCATCGTGAACGCGATGTCTTCCATTAAACTACTCGCCACGAGTCACAGATGGTCCGACCGCAGAGCATACATCAACATTTGCCTCGCGCTCGCGAGAGAAGTCGAGCAACGATTCGTGGTAGATGAATTGTTACCGCTGTTGGTCATGCTCGCCGAGGATTCCGTCGCGGCGGTTCGAGTGGCTCTGAGTCACTTCTTAACCGAAGTTCTTCGACTCGATCCCACATACATTTCTCTGCCGGATATCAGCGCGGCGATCATCATACTGAAGGCTGATAGCGACCCCACGGTAGTCGCTGCGGCGCAAAGCATGAAGGCCGAAGCCGAGGCGAAGGTGAAGGACGACGCTGCGTTCACGTCCGCGCGAGACGTGCGTTTTTCCCCGACAGGCTTGTGATCCTCCATAAACTTAGTAGTAATTGATTTGTACTTTATTATGTAAGCTATGCTAGCAGTAAGCGCGTTGTTGTTCTATTTCATTCACTGATACACCCCTACCTCAGCCGCGCGAATCACGCGTTCGTGGAGCGAGTATCCCGTCTTCGTCACCGCCGCCACCGTGCCCGCTTTAGCGTCGGAACCTTCGGGTATAGGGACATTAAAAAGAGCCATGTGCGAATTGGCGTCGAATTCTTCGCCTTCGGGGTTGAACTTTGTGACACCATGCTTTTTAAATGCCGACAACAGCGTCTTCTCGGTCATCACCACGCCCTCATGAAAGCTCTTGAGCTTTGTCTTCACCTTCTCCACGTCGTTTTCATCGTCGTCTACGGTCACCGTGGCGATGGCGCGATCGAGATTATCGGCGACGTCGAGTAAATCTTTGCAGAACCCCTGAATCGCAAACTTTTTCGCATCCTCGGCTTGACGACGCGTGCGTTCGCGCAAATTTTCCATCTCCGCCATGGTTCTCAGAATCCTATCCGTCAAATCAGCCACCTTGGCGTCCTTCTCCTCCAGCTCCCCGCGAAGTCGCGAGACTTCATCTTCGCCCTCTCCATCGCCCTCGGCGTCCTCCCCACTCTCGTCCTCCGCCGTCGTCTCGTCCTCCGGTTTTCCTTCACTCGCGAATCCACGCGCGCGCGCCCCTCCTCCGAACCCCTCCTTCCCGAGCGCCCGCGTCCACGCGCATCGCTCGCGCGCCGGCGTCTCCCACCCACCGCGCGCGCTCATCTCGCGTCTTCCCATCGCGCGATCGTCCATCGCGCGCGCGATCGTCCGCGTCGCGCCGCGCGTCGTCGTCGTCGTCGTCGTCCTCGTCGTCGTCGTCCCCATCGCGCCCATCGCGCGCGCGCCCCGCGCGAGCGCGCGTCGCGCGGCGCCGCCCGTCATCGTCGACGCGGTCGCGCGTTCCCTCGGCGCCGACGCGCGTCCGTCGCGCGCGTGTGCGGCGCGACGGACGACGGACGACGACGACGGACGATCGAATCGACCCGTCGGCACCGCCCGCCGACCCAAACCCTAGCCCTCGTGCGAAATCGCGATTCGGGGAGTCGAAACGACAGAACGAGGCCTCGAGGCTGGCGAGGATGGCGACTTCGGTGGGCGCGGGGGGAAGGTGCGCGAGCCAGGGACGCGAGGGATGCACGTTTTCGAGTCGGTGCGGACATCGAGCCGCGCGAGGACCGCAGTGCACGGGCGTCGACCGCGGGGTGGCGTACTACGAGACGGCGTTGGAACGCCTGGGGGCGACGGGGTTCGCGCGCGTCGGCGTGGCTTCGCGGGAGGCGAATTTGGACGCTTCCGTGGGGGCGGACGCGCACGGGTACGCGTTCATTCAGAGAACAGGGAGCGTGGTGCACGATCGAGCGCCCGCGCCGTACGCGGACGCGCGCGTGAAGGAGGGCGACGTCGTCGGCGTTTGTCTAAATCTCGAGATTTCAGACGCGCAAAGTTGGTTCGCGAGGATTTCACGCCGACTACGACGGCGTGACTCATCGTACATCGAGTTTTATCTCAATGGTTTGTCTCTCGGACGTGCGTTCGTAAACGAAATCACACCAGGTACGTACTATCCGTGCGTCTCGCTTTTCACGATGCCGCATCAGATTGAGCCGGCGACGGTTCGAATGAATTTCCACCCACCTTGGATCGCGCCGCCAAAGTCGCAGCTCCAGCACCGTGGGTTCGGCGAATGATACACAGCGCTCAATGCATCGATAATTACATTTCCTCCAAAGAGTCTAAAAAGAATACACCTTCGACGTCTGCTTCTCTTCGGCGAAACGTCGAGCGAATCGCTCGTTTCGTTCGACGTCGACATCGACAAATGCAGACGATACGTCTCCGTCGCCTAATCTGGATTTTCGTTCGCTAATTTGAGCCTCTAGTTCTGCCCGATGTCGGAGACTCGCTTCGGTCGCCATGCGAAGCTTCTCGTCGAGTTGACGCCTCGCGAGCTCCATGTCTTCCTCGTTTGCCCTGCGCCACGCGAGCTCTTCCTCCTTCTCCGCGCGCTTCTTCGCCTCGGCCTCGGCGATTTGTTGGCGACGACCATCAATCACATCCTTCATCAACTGTTCTCTTTGATGTGCTTCAAGTTCTTCGCGCGCTCGCAATTTTCTTTCGTGCTCCAGTCGCGCCTCCTCGACAGCCACGTCGTCTATTTCTTTGTTCGCGCGCTTCTCTGAAGTGAGCTCCTCTAGATACTTTCGGAAGAGGATCTCTTCCTCGCGTCGCCGAGCGACGAGCTCGGCGTGCTCTTTGGCATGTATGCGCTCCTCTTCCATCGCGTTTTCAACCAATCGAGCGTCGCACGCCCGTTCCTCCTCGAGCGCCGCCAACGACTCCAACTGCCGCTCTGCGTTCGAGCGAAGCAAGTCCGCGTGGACTTGGCGCTGCCTGAGCGCTTCCTCCCGCTGATTCGCGGCGTCGATCGTATTTTCTTGTTCCCATCGCGCGTTCAGTTGCGCCCGTTCGTAACGTCGCTCCTCTAAGCTTGCGAGTCTGTCATGCTCTCGCGACGACATTTGCTCAAAGAGCGCGCGCGAATGCGCTTCTCGCGCCGCTTTCAACGCCGCATCTCGTTCATCGATGCGCGCCGAATCCTCCGCGCGAAGCGCGGAAATCGTTGCATTTATTTTTTTCTCGCGCTCGGCGTGTTCCACCGCAAGGCGCCTTCGCTCTTCAACCTGCGCTTGTCGACCCATTTGCACTTCATTCGCCAAAGCCGCGCGAGCGCCGTCGCGCGCCGTCTTGTTTGACTCTTTCCACTTTTTGTAAGTCATCTCCTCCACGTGCTGTTTCCGCTCCTCCTCGCGCTTGGCCAACAATTCGCGCGCGCGCGCCTCCAATTCCATCCGTCGCGCCGCCGCGCTGACGCGTTTTCCCGCCATCTCTTCCTCGTATCGCGCCTCCTCGCTCGCCAGTTTGACTCGAAGCGCGTCTCTTCGCCGCGTCAGCGCCGCCGCCCGCTCCCGCGCTCTTCGTTCGTGTTCTCGCGCCTCGATCGATCGCGTCTCCGCCTCCGGCGCTCTCGATCGCCAATTCACGTCTTCCTGTCGCTCTCGCAGCGCCTGGGTCGCACAAACAAAAATCCACATTCGTCACTCCGGTTCGTTCGCCTCGCGCTAAGTTTAAACTGCAGTCAACGCGCGCGTGGCTGCTGATTGATTTGATTCATTCGCGTCGTCGTCCGTCGTCTCGTCGTCTGTCGATTTGGTCGCACCTCGGCGTATTCGCATCGCGCTTCGTGTTCTCTCTCGCGTCGTCGCATCCGCGCCGCGTCCTCTTCCGCGTGCGTCGGCATCGGGTCCACGTCTTTCTTCCTCGCACCGCCTCGCGTCGCGCACTGTCGCGCATCGCGACATCGCGACGTCGAATCGCGGAGACGCGATGACGACGCTCGCGGACTCGTTCCTGGCGGATCTGGACGATCTGAGCGACGACGACGCGCGCGACGGCGACGACGACGCGCGCGCGCGCGCGAACGCGAACGCGAACGATGCGACGGCGCGCGCGGGGACGACGGCGGCGGCGCGCGCGGAGGATTTGGACGACGTGGCGACGCTGACGACGACGGAGAGGTATCTCAGGGTGACGCGCGCGGTGGACGAAGCGATGGAAAGGGATGGGATGGACGGCGCGACGACGACGGCGTCGGGAAAGCGCGCGGGGGCGATCGACGAGGGCGCGGAGGCGCTCGTGGTGGAGTGCAACGCGCTCACGGTGGAGGTGGACAACGAAGTCGCCGTCGTGCATCAGTACATTAAAGACAGGTATAAGAGTAAATTCCCAGAGTTAGAGTCCTTGGTGCTGCATCCGATCGATTACGCGCGAGTGGTGAAGGCGATCGGGAACGAGATGGACATGATGGGGGTGGAATTGGACGGCGTGTTGCCGTCGGCGACCATCATGGTGGTGAGCGTCACGGGATCGACGACGTCTGGACAACCGCTGAGCGAGAGCGATTTGGAGAAGACTTTACGCGCGTGTGATCGAGCGTTAGAGCTCGATGAGGCGAAAAAGAAGATGTTCAACTACGTCGCCACGCGCATGGCGGACACGGCGCCAAATTTGAGCGCAGTATTGGGAAGCGACATCGCGGCGCAGCTCATCGGCATCGCCGGCGGCTTGCACGCTCTGTCGAAAATGCCGGCTTGTAACGTCCAAGTTTTGGGGTCTAAGAAGAAGGCGACCGCGGGCATGTCGAGTGCATCGGCTGTGCGAGCGGGAGATTTGCACGCTGGCTTCATTTACGACTGCGACATTATCCAAAAGAAGACGCCGCCCGCGTGGCGAAGCAAGGCGGCTCGTCTGATTGGCGCAAAGTGTTCGCTTATGGCGCGCGTCGATGCGTACGGGGAGTCCCCGGACGGTGCCACTGGGAAGAAGTTTGCCGAAGAAATCATGAAAAAAATTGAAAAGTGGCAGGAGCCGCCTCCCGCGCGAACGGCGAAACCTTTACCCGCGCCTGGAGTCGAGCAAAAGAAACGCCGAGGCGGTCGCCGCGCGAGAGCGCTCAAGGAAAGATACGGTCTCACGGACATGCGCAAGGCGGCGAATCGCGTGAATTTCAACGAAGTCGAAGAAGAGGTGGGATACGATGGCGAAGGTCTCGGCACGCTGGGTTCCGCCGCGGGCTCCGCCGCCGTCGCCGGCAGAATGCGACTCGCCGCGAAGGCGGCCAAGCTCATCAAGACGGATAACAAGGGCGGAAAATCCACGTTTGCTAGCACGGCTGGGACGTCCGGGATGGCATCTAGCCTGGCTTTCACGCCGGTCCAAGGAATTGAACTCGTAAATCCGAACAGAACGGCATCGGATGGTCCAGTCTCTGGCACCGACAGCGTCTTCTCCGAGCGCCGCGGCTTTTCAAACGTCGCGCGACAGCTCAAGCGATAACGAACGCACAGAGGATTACGCCTAGAGAATTGATGAATACAAAAATACAAATTCTAGTCGTCGGATGCGCCTGATATGATATCGGCGTCGTCGCAGAGCTCGCGCTCCCGGCGCGACGACGCGTCACGGCTCGGCGCGTTCCGCGCGACTCGTTTCCATCCCCGCGTCGCGGTTAAAGCTCCACGCGCGCGGTTTCCCTCTCCTGCCCCGGTCTATAAAAGCCTCGCTCGTTCAAATACGTCTCCACGCGCTCCACCGTCCACTCGCTCGTCAGTTTCGCCGTCTCCACGTTGTTCCCGCGTTCGTCTTGCATGTGCAGCGACGGCGGGTGTCCCGGCGTCCACGTCACGCCCACGCGTTCGCCGTACCCCCCGACCTCGACGACTTCCTTCAGGAACGTCTTGATCTCCGGGAGGCGGTTCAATTTTCATCCCGGGCACGATTGGAATTGCGCCCGCGCGAACGCGCCTTCGCCCGCGGTCCCGCGCGCGACGCGCGCGAGCGCGACGCACGCGGCGACGACGCGCGCGGCGACGACGCGACGCGCGGGACGACGACGCGTCGTCGTTCGCGTCGTCGTCGCCGTCGACGTCATCGCCGAACGCGCGACGCGCGATGTCGCATCGTCGCGACGTCGACGTCCCGCAGACGCTCGAGCGCGCGTTATCCGCATCGGCGTCGCGGCATCGCGCGACGCGGACGCGAGGTGCGATGATGCGCGCGACGACGACGACGACGACAGCGACGACGACGACGACGACGACGACGACGCGCGCGAAGACGCGCGCGACCACGCGCGCGACGCGACGCGCGCACGTCGCGCGCGCGAACGCATCGCCCGACGGGGACGCAACCAAAGCCGCGTGCGCGGGGTCGTGCGACTCGTGCGGGCTGGCGAAGGAGAAGATGCAGTGCGATGGGAGCGGGCGAATCCAGGGCGGGATGGGGGCGATCCCGCTGTTCGCGTGGTGGCCGATCAAGGCGTACAGACCGTGCCCGGGATTGATCGATAACGGGGGGGTGTACACGCGAAAAGGCCAAGACGTGAACGCGATTTTGTGGGGGGAATCGGGGAAGGATTAATCGTGTTTTGCCTAGGGAACTATCGTGTTACAACAACAACAACATCGACAAGATATATCGCTAATGTATCGCTAATTTAAAGCTGCGCGTTTTCGTCGTCTCCGATCGCTGCGGAGTCGACGTCGCCTTGTTCCACGAGACGCGCGAAGCCGACGTCTCGCGCGCCGGCGCGACCGGCGCCGCCCATGTTTTGTCGAGCCGCACCCGCCAATGATTCCTCTATCACGATCCCTTGAGTCTCGGGTAATGTAAGCGTTGTTAAGCACGCTGATGCGGCGACGAGACCGAGAACGACGGGAGGAATCGCCGCACTGATAGTTTGCGCGAGAATAATCCCAGGCGCGATGATACCGCCGACGCGAGCGGCGAGCGAACACGTTCCCAGGCAAGCCGATCGTACGATGGTGGGAAACAACTCAGTGGTGTACAAGTAAATCATGTTGAACGATCCAGCGATTCCGAACCGCCCAATCATCGACACGAAAACCTGAGACGAACCGCTAAACATCGAGCTCGAGAAAACACCCACGGCGGCGGTCCCCATAAGCACGAGCAGCGTCATTCTTCGTCCGAGTCTGTCGACGTATATTTGCGCAAAAACGTGCGAAGGAAACTCAACGATGCCACTGATGAACGTGTTCATGTATACCGACCCACTCAAAGCATCAACGTTGAGTGATAACCCGTAATACACCATACTCGTGACGCAGAAAATGTACGCCATGGCGACGAGTCGCTGTCGCAACACCGGATACGGGAGCACCGCGGTGACGTTCAAACCTTTCACCACGCGAGTTTGCTTCAGCGGCGGCAGTCGACCAGTAAATTTCGGGTTCCCTCTTGCGAGGTGAGTCATCACTTCGTGTGCCTTGTCAGCCTTCCCAGTTGCCAAATACCAACGAGGAGACTCCCACAGAAATTTGGACGATAGCGCGACGTACGCCAATCCGCTGAGTCCACAAAATGTGGAAAAATTCCTCCACTTTGGCATCGTATACGCCACCGGGGCCATCAGCGCGATCCCTCCGGACCAAAAGTATTGCGTTGAGATCCCAAGGACGGCTCGCCACTTTATTCCGAGCACCTCAGTGCACAGGACGTAGCTCGCCACGCCGAGCCCGCCGCAACCGAATCCACGCAGCATCGTGCACCAAAAGTACGTCCAGTAACCACCCGCCATCGCCCCGAGCATAGCGCCCGCGCTCGCCAACGCGGTGGAGACGTATAGGCCGAATATGCGCCCTTTGCTATCGGCGATCTGGCCCAAAATTCCAGCCCCCATCAAGAAACCGACAAAGAAAATAGAATTCGCGAGTTGCACCTTGTACTCGTGCGCGCACACCAAGTCCCACTCCGATACGATTGAACTCTTCGCGTCTACCCACGTCCAGAGCTCTCTGTCCATGGCGCATATATTTAATAATTTTCCACTGTCCCCGTCCAAGCATCCGTTCTCCGTCGCGCACTTCCAATCAACCTCGCGCGCCGTGAACACCGACGTCAGCGTGAGAAACGCCGCCGGGAGCCACGCGACGGAGCTCAGCGCGAACTGCGCGAGCTGCGTGTGATTCGCCTGTCCGATGCGTTCGTCGAACAATTCATCAATCGTGCGTTCGTTTCCCTCGTCACCGCAACCACCGTCGTCGTCGTTCGCGAGCGTCGTCCCCGCGCCCTCGTCGTCGCGTCCTCGTCGTCGCTCCGCCGCGTCCGCGTCCCACGTCGCCGCGACGTCGAGCTCGACGTCGACGTCGTCGACGCTCGCGCGCATCGTCGTCGTCGTCGTCGTCGTTCGCGTTATCGAGACGACGCGCGAATCGGGTCCCGGCACGGCGACGCGACGCGTCGCGCGTTGACGCGCGCCGAGAAGATTTGATTGATGGATTTCGATTTCGATTTCGATTTCGATGTCCGCCGTAACCGTCGCGACCGCTGTGGGGGTAAAAGTAAAAAAGCGCGCGACGGCCCGATGACGCGACTTTTTACCGCACTCGACGACGGACGACGGACGACGACGGACGACGACGATGTTGAGTCGAGCGGTGACGACGAGCGCGCGACGATGCCGCGCGTTGGCGTCGTCGCGCGCACCGACGCGCGCGTTCGTGAGCGCCAAGCTTCCCGATTTGGACTACGACTTCAGCGCGCTCGAGCCGGTGATTTGCGCAGAGATCATGGAGATTCATCACCAAAAGCACCACAATACCTACGTCACGAACTTTAACATCGCGCAAGAGAAGTACGCGGAAGCGGAAGCGAAGGGTGATTACGCGGGGATGATCGCGATGCAGCCGGCGATCAAATTCAACGGCGGCGGACACGTGAACCACGCGCTGTTCTGGAAGTGCCTGACGCCGCCGAAGGACTACGCGCTTCCCGAGGGCGAACTGCTGAAGATGATCGAGCGCGACTTTGGATCGTTAAACGCGATGCAAGATAAATTTACGGCAGCCACAGTGGCCGTGCAAGGCTCTGGTTGGGGCTGGTTGGGCTACGACAAGGCGAACAAGAAGCTCGCCGTGACGACGACGGCAAACCAAGACGTCTGCTTGAGCACGGGACTGACCCCGATCCTCGGTGTCGATACCTGGGAGCACGCTTACTATTTACAGTACAAGAATCTTCGCCCGGATTACGTCAAAAACCTGTGGAAGATCATCAACTGGAAGGTATGGGACATCGGCGAATCGAGGCGAACACACCAGGGCGCCGCGAAGCCGTAGACTGACGAAATCGCGACAACTTTTCTCATCCCTCGCAGAATGTCGGTGAAAACCTTAAGAGCGCAATGTAAACAAACTTAACAAAACATTTCCTCATAAATTACTCTTCTTTCATTATTATTGGCTTGCTTGTGCATCAATCAGGCTACGAGATACAGAGCGCGCTGATAAAATCTGTGTTGCTATGCTATGCGCGCCTCGACCTCAGTCCATGCGTTGCTCTTCCTCATCCGTGCTGACGTCCTCGGCAGCTTCTTCATCGATTTCTTCCAACTCGATGTCTTGTTCGCCCTCGGCTTCCATGATCACCTTCACGCACTCTTCCCGCTCGTTGTGCATCGCTTCGTCCAGCGGCGTTCTGCCGGCTTGATTGCAAACGCTCGCGCTCCCTCCTTTGTCCAGGAGCAGTTGCACGATATTGGCGTGACCGTTCAGACACGCCCAGTGCATGGCCGTGCTACCCTGATCGTTCGTCTTGTTCACGTCCGCGCCGTACTCGAGAAAGAGCGATACAATTTCCACATGCCCATTCGCGGCGGCGAACAAAAGTCCGTCGTACGCGTCCGCGAGCGCGCCTTGGTCCAAGTACGCCCGACACTCGTCGAACTCACCGTAACGCGCCGCATCGGCCAACGCCTCGCTCAATTCTTCCGCCGTCGACATCGGAAACGCGCGCGCCGGCGAATGCGAAAGCGCAGTTTCCATCGCCGCCGACGCGAACTCCCGTGTGGCGCCAATCTCGCAGGTCTTCGCAGAGTCGTTATTCACCAGCGTCCACGATGAGCGCCTCGGCGCGCGTCGGGCGATCGACGCGCGCGATGGAGACGAAATCAAAGCCAAACTTCATCGTCGGCTTCGCGTATTTACTCGGTGCGTCACGACGACGACGGCTGCGAGAACCGTCGCGCGCGATGCGCGTCAAACGACACCAACGACATCGTACGCGCTCGACGCGACTCGCGTCGCGACTCGACTGACGACGAGGTTTTCATCGCGAAGCGACGCAACTCACGTCGAAACTTTTACCGTTCTTCATCAACACCCTGGTGGCCCGCCGACTCACGCCGGAGGAGTTCGGCGTTCCAACCGTGCACTTTTATCTGCTGTCCACGGCGATTCTCACCACCCGCGAAGGCTTTCGTCGAGCACTGATGAGAGATTCCGTGAAGGACGCCTCGCTCGGGTACGCCTGGCTCGTACTTCCGATCGGTGGCTTTCTTTCCATCGTCATTCCTCTGGGCGTGATTTGGTCGCAAAACATATCCACCCGCGAACCGTACGGCTTGGCGCTACTCTACTACGGCGCCGCAGCGTTCATCGAACTGTGCGCGGAGCCATATTACATTCGAGCGATGCGAATGTCGGCGTTCAAGCTGAGACTATTCGCAGAAACCACGTCCACGGTCCTTAGAAGTGTCTTGACGTACGCGCTGGTTTCAGCGAACCAAAACAACGTCGTCATGGCGTTTGCGTACTCGCAGGTGAGAGTTAATTTTATTTCACGCGGGAATTAAATCACACCGCATCGTACCGCGACTGACGAGAATTTCGTGGTGCAGTTGCTGTACGCCATATCAATGGCGGTGATATACGTATGTGCTACGACGAAAGCGCCGGAGAAGTCGATGTTGAGAGATGGTGCAACAGTGCAATTAATTGGTATTTTTTCTCTTCAGGTGAGTGATTTCTCGTGCACAAAACGCGTCTCGACTCACGATCACACATACGCAGGCTGTGTGGAAGCTCGTTTTGGCGGAAGGAGAAAAGGCTGCTCTTATAGCCGTCGCCGCTGCGGATGAAGTCGGCGTCTACGGCCTCGTGGCTTCCCTCGGGTGAGTTGGAACTATTTCGATAATTAATTAATTGTCGACTAAATATTTTGAAACAGCGCGGCATTCGCACGATTGGTGCTACAACCTTTTGAAGAGGCGGCGTTTGTTATTTTCACGCGCAGTGTCTCTTCGAAGTCGCAATCATCGAAGGAAAAGGAAGTCTTCAATGCATTATTACGCGTAGCAATTATTTTCGGGAGCACGGCGGTGAGTGTGTGATCTTACGCGAGCCTGTCGTCTTTGAACGAGCGGAACTGACTCACTTACGCTAACAGGCATTCATGGGACCTCATTTCTCGTGGTTAGCGCTGAGGTGAGTCGCTTTGGCGTCAGCTTTTGAGGTGTTGTATTTAATTATTTCGGTTCGTCGACAGAATTTTATATGGTGAACGGTGGGCAAACCAGCATTTCGCGTCTGAAACGCTCGGTTTCTACGCCATTTTGATTCTACCACTTGCGGTAAGTATTGCGTCGCGCGTGCTACGGTGGCAATTGGTTTCTCAACGCGCATGCGTGGGAATTAATTATTTATGCGTTCTCGTGGGCGTGAATTATTTCATTAACTCTGACTTGTCGCTGCTTCGCAGGTGAACGGTATCACGGAGGCTTTCGCCCACGCGGTGATGGTAAGTGATCATTTATAGCATTTCATTGCGTTTGACTGATTTACGACCGTTACACAGTCCTCGTCCGAATTAAGCTCGTCTAATATTTGGCTTCTCGTGTGTTCTTTCGTCAATGTGGTACGTGCTCACTCTTTGCTACGGCTAGCCATCCGACTAATTTGATGAATTAGGGCGGTACTTTGATGCTTCAGCGTAGACTTGGGCCAGTTGCCTTGCTCGTGGCGAACGCTTTGAGCATGATCGTCCGAATCACGTTCACGAGCTCGTATATACGCAAGCGCTTTGCGAGCCAAAAGGCAAATGCACGCTTGAAGTTCCTCTCAAAAACATATCTTTCGGTACGTATGATGCGGCGCGAACCACTCAATCTATAACACTGAACCACTTTACGCGCAGGCCTTGGTCATTTTCTCGATCGTTGCCAGGCTCTCGGACCAGGCGTTACGTCGTGACCCGAGCGCCCTCGGTTTACTAGCGCACACTGGGTGCGGGGCGATAATACTCGCCATTCTCCTCGTCACGCTCTACTTTTACGAGCGCGATGCGTTCTTGTACTTATCGAGACATGATAAAAGCGATTAGCGCCTTCTCATGTCTTCAAACGTAGCGCATTGTGAAATTCATCGTTTTCACACTGCACGAGCCTTGAACGATTTCTGACGAAGCCCCAGCCCAGCGCATCTCTGTCTGACCTAGATCACTGCTTCGCCGCAGTCTGTGACGCTACGCCGCCGGCGAAGACGCGCGTGAGCGCGTATTTGGTTTAATACGTACACGTAGACGCAAAGCGCAACGCTTTCGCGCCTCTTAGTGCAACCCACGCGCGGCGATCGACTTGAGAACGACGCCATGAACTTTGCCCGTCGTGCCGTTTGCACGGCTGTACGAGGTGCGCAGCGCACGTCGGTGCGCTCTTACGGTGCGGGTCCACCGGGAGGATACTTCGCGGAGGGTACGCAAACGGGCCGGAACGGTTACCTGTTCGGCGAAACTCCGCCGGCACCGGGCAAGCGGAGAGTTTGGGAAGACTGGGAGGCGCCGTGGTACGGTGCACTCACCCTCGCCACCGCCATTCTCTGCGTTGGTCTCCAAGCCAAGCCTGACACGAGGATGACGTCTTGGGCTAGGGAGGAAGCCGCGCGCCGGTTGGAAGCGGAAAAGTAGAGTCGCTTTCGCGCGCAAAACTTAGTCGAGTAGCCAAGCGTTCGGCATTGACAACCCAACGCGTTGTAAATTGTTTTGTAGAGCTTCAATCGAGTCGTCTTCCGGTCTTTTTGGCCATGCTGCTATGTGATTTTGCAAATCGCTAATCGTTGTCTAGTAAAATACCTATCGTCGATACCTCGATCTCTTGAAGTTGACGTAGAGGTGGAAGATGCCGCGCTCAAAAGTGCATCGGAATCCTCGCTTGTGGCTGTATTCCCATTCCTTGTTCACGATCTTGAACGCGATATCCTCGTACGGTGGGCCCGCGGTGATTTTGAGCAAACACGTTTCGGCATTTGGCGAACCGTCGGGCTCGATTTTGTAAGAAGGCGCCTTGGTGGTGTCGATGAGGTCCGGGTAGAAGATGTTGAACTTGTACCCCTGCACAATCTTTGGAGGCGGATTTGACGAGTCATAGTGCGTTTGGTTGTACTTGTTCCACGAGTAGCCTGTGTGAACGCGATTGAAATACTTAGGCTTGCGTGGACGATATTTATCGTGCCACCAGTACGCCTGAGATTCCAACGCAACCTCGGCGGAGAAGTTTGCGTCGCCGTCTTCCGTGGCGCCCATCATGCGCTCGACCAAGTCTTTCGCTTTCTTATCCGCTTGCTTTTCGATGTCTTTAAAATCAGTCGTTCCAGTGATCAAATTGGCGAGGACACCAGTGTTGTGATGTGCGCCTCCCGCCTTTTTGAATGCGTTGTAAACATCTTCCTCTGTCTTACCTCGAAGCACCCGGTTCTCAGAGGTCACCTTTTTGAAGCGCGACATGCTCTTGATGCGTTCTTCCTCGCGAAAGCGAGTGAGATTGGCTTCTTCTTGGTCAATGTCGATTATTTCGATCCCATCCTCTACCTCTTGCAATCGCATCGGGGATAAAGAAGGATCAAACTCTGCCAACGCCGTGCGCTCCGGCTCGTCACCCGTGTCGTCCCACTCTCCACCATCGCGAGCATCATCGTCCGCTGTATGCTTTCCAAAGTCATCACCGAGCAAATCATCGTCGTCGTCATCTTCTTCAGCTGGTGCGGCGGTGATAAGCGATCGTGCCCGACCACCGTCTTCAATTTCTTCGCGCTCAAACTTGACCTTGAGCTCTTTGTGCGTCTCCTCGACAATCGCTCGCTTTTTGGCAAGTTTAACCCGCTGCAAAACCGCACCCCAGTATTCCACTTCACTCGCATCCGGGCCTTCAATTTGCTCGGAGATCTCACTCTCGAGCTCGGCTAATTCCGACGCAGATTTGCCGCCAACGATTTCTACGACGTCTTCGTCGATGTCGGCGTGCAAGCCCGTCGCCTCCGCGCGTTCGGACGTTTGCCCTCGCACCCGCGCGAGCTCGATCTCTGCGTTCTTCCGGTGTTCGTTCATCTCTTCCTCCGTCAACCCGATCAAAGCACTCCAAAATTCTCGCCTTTGCGCATTCTTCGTGTCGAGCTCGCGCAATTCTTCTAACTCCTTCCTCGTCTCCCCGAGCTCGTGCGCCGTCAACCCTTTCAACACCGTGAGCGGGTTCACGAACGCATCGAACTCGACGTACGATTCCGCGAACACATTCCTGGAGATTAAATCGATCGCCTTCGCCCGCCCCTCCTTTATTCGTATGTCCGCTCGCACCTTGGCTTGCCGCAGGTGAAACTCGTTCTCCTTCTCCTCCAGCGCTTTCGCCTCTCCCTCGGCGCGCGATCGCTTGTGCGCGTCCATGGTCGCCAGCACGCTCGGTTGCCGTCTCGTCCAATCGCCTCCGTCGTCCGACGTCTTGGACTTGCGCCAATCCTCCGCCGTCGACCCCGCCGTCGACGCCCCGGCGCCGAAACGCGGTCGCCCCGCATCGTTCGCGGGCGGTGGCGGCACATCCTCCATGCGGCCGACGCGCCACGGGCGCGCGCGGGCTCTGGCTCGGCGCGGGGTCGCGGGGTCGTTGTCGTTGTCGTCGTTTGTTTCTTTTCTTTTCTCCGCCCCGACCCGGCGGTTTCGTCGCGCGCGCGCGGAGTCCGGGACGCCCAGACGTCGCGCGCGACGCAATCACGTCGCCCCGCCGCGCGGCGGTCGGGCGGTCGGGCTTTGAACACCCTCCGCGCGCGGGTCGGCACGTCGTCGCGCGTCGCGTCGGCGCGCGAAGTCGGCGCGAAGTCAGCGCGCGTCTCGCGACGAAACCGATGGCGAGGGAAAGGACGCCGACGCGACGGACGCGACGGACGCGACGGACGACGACGACGACGACGACGACGACGACGACGACGACGCGAAGGCGGACGCGATGGGCGGCGTGCGGGGCGATCGGGATTTTGACGTTTTTGACGACGCTCTTGGGGGCGAACGGAGAGCCGGAGTGCCAAGAACGAAGCGAAACGCGCGCGGTGGACGTAGAACTCGACACCGGGGCGTGGCAAACGATCGTCACGGGAGGGCTTGCGCTGTTCGGGGGGGACGTGGAGGCGAACGCGACGCTCGGGCCGTGGACGATTGGGGGGGCGAGCGCGGACGCCTACGGATGCGCGATCGGTAGCGTGGGAGACGATTTCACGGGTAAAGATGTCTTGGTCGTGAAGCGAGGGGAGTGTGAGTTCTACGAGAAGGCTAGGGTGGCGCAAGACGTCGGAGCAAAGGCGGTCTTTGTGGTGAGCGATGGGGAAGACTTCACCGCGATGACGTGCAACGAGGATCAGAAACTGGATGTCGTGACCGTTTTAGTGACGGGAACGACTGGACAGGCGATCCTCGATGCCACCACGGAAGTGGGCGCGACGATTACGATCGCACGCTCCGACGCACTGCCGAGACAGTTTGATTTCTTGGCCTCTGCGGCTCTCGTTGCGTTGGCCCTCGCTACCATCGCCCTCGGTGGAAGGTGGTCGTTGAAGGACAAACGAGCCGTCGTGAGCTCAAAACGTGATGATGATGACATCGACGATAGTAGTGACGGAGGAGAAGCCCATGAGGGCATCGAGATAAACGAGTACAGCGCGTTTTGGTTCGTCATCATGGCGTCAGCGGTCTTACTCATCTTGTTTTATTCCATGCAACATTGGGTATTCGTGGTGATGAGACTGGTGTTTTCTTTCGCTTCCTTCCAAGGATTGTACGTGATATGTTTCGAGGCGTTGATGTCGAGACGAAAGTCGACCTCGAGGGATTCAAGAGTGCTGTTGCCCATCGTCGGCTCAGTTCACCTTTTGGCCATTCCGGCGGCTGTATTCGCTGGCTTAATCGTTGCCACGTGGCTTATATTCCGGCAAGCCACGTGGGCTTGGATGTTGCAGGATATCATGGGTTTGTCATTCTTGGTAAACGTGTTGCGTTTGGTGCATCTGCCCAACTTCAAGGTGGCCACCATACTTTTATGTTGCGCGATGTTGTACGACATCTTCTGGGTCTACGTTCAGCCACATTTGTTCGGTAAGAAGAGCGTGATGGTCGCCGTTGCGCGCGGCGGAGATGAAGGTGAAAGTTTACCGATGCTATTTTTATTCCCGAGAGCTTCAAGTCCAGGGGATTTCTCCATGCTGGGGTACGGCGACGTCATCCTTCCCGGTTTACTCATCGTGCACAACTTGTTGTTTGACAACAGAAAGCGCAATTTTTCGGATACCAGGTACTATTACTTCTTCTGGAGTATGGTTGCATACGTTGTCGGGATGTGCTTGACGTTCACGGCGCTTTATTTTGAGGTTGGAGGCCAAGGTGGACAACCAGCGTTGACGTATTTAGTTCCCACCGTCGTCGGGACGACGGGAATTTTAGCGTGGAAGCACGACGATTTATCAGACATGTGGTACGGTGTCGACGATGATTACTCGGCATTACCATCGGAGTCCCAATCTATATTGTAAAAAGTAAGATACACGTAGTTGCGTAGAAACAACCGCACCACTCCACGCGCTCGTGAACGCCTCTCGCGCAGAGAACCTGCATTGTGCCGCTCGTTCGTGCCGTAACCGGGATCTCGCGCGGTAATGCGTGATGAATAGAGACAAAGCGCGACAAGGTCTTAGAGCACCGACTCTGGGCGGTGCGACGAAAGAAGATACCCCCATTGCGCGTCGCGTCGCGTTCCTCCGCGAAGCCGCCCAAGCGTACGTCGAAGACATTCCCGAATTGTCGGCGTGGTTGAGCATGTCAGCGACTACTTTAGCGCGAGAAAACGAGCTATCGCGAACGCAAATAAACGCATACGGGTCTTGTCCAGCGTGTGGCTTACCCAAAGACTCTGAAGAGATCAGTTGTCGACTGTGTGGTTCTCTGCTGAAGAAGAAACAACGCCGTGCGACCAAGGATAGTAGACGAGCGCACGGGAGTAGTTAAAGTACTTGTTTAGGGACATATGTATGAAAAGTAGACGATGCATAGTATCACATATTTCATGTTCGGCACGTATCAAATACCGATCTAAGCGAACGAAACGCCTTTCAAAATTGCCGCACCAGAGCTGGGCAGCGTTGCGAAGAGCGTCGTCGCCATATTGTCAGCAGAAATAAGGCCCGCAGCGATGCGAGAAGAGTAGAAAGACTCGTGCACCGCTTTCAGAACACTCTCTACCGCATCCTTGGCGACAATTGCTACGGCACAACCGCCCCAACCAGCACCAGTAAGACGCGCGCCCAGAGCACCCGCCGCTCTAAATGCATCCACGAGTTCATCCAGCTCCGCGCAAGAGCACTCGTACAGGGCTCTACAAGATTCGTGGCTACCATTCATGTACACGCCCAGCTCCGTTGGGTCGACCTTCATCGCGCACGCCGCAGCGAACAAGTGCACACGACCGGCCTCGGAGTAGACGTGCAACGTCCGCGCCAGAAGCTTATATCCCTTCTCGTTGTGACTCAAGACCAACTTCGACGCTGGTGAAGAGAAGACGTCCATGAATGCTTCTACTCCTATGAGTTCTTCAATCTCTCTTGCATCGTAGTATCCCTCGTGCAAATGTTCCTCGGCCGCAGCCTTAGCGGCAGACATGGAGCCGACAAAGTCTTCGATTTCCTTGAGCGTCTCTATTTTTGACGCTTCTTCCGCGTTCATACCTAGCTTTAAACCTAAAATAATCGCCGCAAGACGGCACTCTACGACGCGCAAATTATAGCGCTCGTGTGCGGTCTCCGCTTTGTTGCTCACTGCGAGGCAGTTGCCTATGATGAACGCCGCTTCCTCCGGAAGGTTGACGTCGTTGGTGCTTATGGGATTGAAATCGACCAATTTTGCCACACCAGCTTCGCCCATGATGGAAATAGCTTGATCCATACCCCCCGACTGCGTTCCTGAGTATCGTTCGCACTTGCACGTGAAGTCAGCAATTTCACCTTGAGTGAAATTCAATCCTAGCGCGTGCATCACCGCCACCGCCACGGCGCAGCACAACGCCGAGGACGAACTCAAACCGCTTCCAGTGGGTACCGTGCCGTCGACGATGATGTCCAACCCAACGGGGGCGGGTGATGCCTTATCGCTCTCTTTCAAGAAATCGAACACCCCCTTGTAGCCGCACATGACGTAATTCGTCCAGTGCAAAGACGCCGCGTCCACGTCTTGTTCGGGCGAGCTCTCGAATGTCTTCGGCGTGTACTTTTCGTTCGTGTTCCCGACCGCGATCTTCCCCGAACTCGCATTCACGGAGATGGCGACGATAGTGTCGAGCCCGATCGCCATCGGCAGCACGGAGTACCCCTCGTAATCGATGTGTTCGCCGATTAAATTCACTCGTCCCGGCGACCTCGCGAACGCGTCCGGCTCGCGTCCGTACGCCTTCACGAACGCATCGCGCACCGTCGCGTACCGCGCGCGCGTGTGCGTCTCCAGCGACGCGGCGTCATATATCTCTTCTAACGAGCTCACCACTCGCACCTCATCATCCGTCCCCATGCTCGCCGTCTCGCGCGCGCGATTGCGACGGCACGCGGCGCGTCGCGCGCGCTCGGCGCCAACGCGTCCGTCGCGCGCGGTGCCGTTTTCATTTTTACGTTTGCCGCGTCGGCTGTTTTTTACGCATTCAACGACACGATACCGCCATCAAGCGCACACCAGGGTTCAACCTCGCCCCTCCAGATGCGCTGAAAATCCCGCGTCGCCGTCTTCGAATGCCGACCGCCGACCGAGGCGCGGGCGAAACGAGTGACGGAGGACGTTCGAGGCGACGCGACGCGACGCGACCGCGCGCGCCGCACAGTTGCTCGCACGACCGCGTCGGGCGCACGGAGCGAAGCGATCTGACGCGTGAACGACGAACGCGTCGACGAACGCGAACGGCGCGAGCGCGGACGATCGAGCGCGAGCGCGATCGTCGTCGAAGCGCGCGCGAATTCGCGCTTGGAACGACTGGATCCCACGCTCGAGCGATCTTGGGGGGATTTAAGGCGCGAGTTTGAGGCGCTTTAGGACGCAAATTCACAGCGTCACGGAGGAGGTCGATATCGGTCACGTCGCATCGCGCGCGTTCGCATCGCACGTCAGTCGCGACCGAACACGGACGTCGGATCGTCAACCGCACATCATCTTGATTTCGGCTCGGCGACCATGGCGAAGAGTGCCGAGGTCGTTCTATCCGCTCTCGATGAGTCCATCAAGACGGCTAGCGTGAGCGAATTGGCGAAAATGGGCATCACAATCGAGGGTCTGAGCGATGATATGGACGCGAAGGAGCGTGAGAAACTGTTGAGGATGTACCGACGCAAGATCGCGAATCGCGAGTCTGCCAAGCGTTCAAAGATTAGGAAGAAGGCTGAGGACGCAAAACTGCTCTCCGCCGCAGAGACTCTGCTGCAGGACAGTGCCAGCATGCGTAAAACGATCACGGACTTGCAGAAGAAGGTCGACACATTGTACGCCGAAAACGTCAAGCTTCGGATGAAATTGGGCGAGAAAGTTTCGGAAGACACCGGGCCTTCGATGAAACCGGTCAACCTGCCTCCTGAAGTGGAACCACCGAGTCTGGTCATGAAAGAAGCTCGAAAGAAAAAGCGGGGCATGCTCAAATCAATGTCTGATTCGTCCATCGCCACTACTTTTGAAGAAGAGACTCGCGCTTTGCCCATAGAAGAACCTTCAAAAGTGACGAAGCGCGCCAAAGGCAAGCGTGCCACCATCAACGAGCCCAACCCTCTATTGACGCAAGACCAACTTAATTACCTCAACCACCCAGATGACTCTGGATATGTTCTTCAAAGCTTCTTGATGAATGATTCCAATCGTCCTGGAACTGACTCTCCTTTTTTCACAGACAACTATGCGATGTACGACTTTCAAGACGGCGAAGTTGTCGATGACGGTGTTCCTTTCTTCTGACGATTGATGAACGAAGACTTCCATCATTCCATGTTATTTCCACGTTTCTGTAAAAAACTACGGGGAATTCGTCAAATATTCTGAACAAGAGAGAGATTCTGACGCCCCGTGGCAATAAATCTGCTTTGTAAACTAAAACAGTGCACGCCAAAAAATCAAGAGCTCACTCGCGTAATTTTTTTTCTTGTCTTTCATAATTTTACATGGCACTACAGGTAAGTGCTAATCCCTCACCGGCTGGGTGGTTCTCGCGCATCCCTCGCCTCCTTGCATGTCGATACGTATCCCTCGCGCGCGCTTTCGCGTGCGCAAGTGAAAAGGTGTTGACAGGGACCCTGCGCTCGGCGATATGCGGGAGTTGCGCACTTTGTGTGTGTATGTTCATTCACAAATTATTTATACTAGATGCGATCGTTCGGGATAAAGACAAGAGACTAAAGTGTGACGGATTTACTTGTTCAAGCGAGTACTGAGAACATCCATGACAGCACTGAAGTCGTCTTTGACGACGACCGGCGGGTTGGCGTATCTCGATTCGAGCCCCTCGAGCCTCTTCTCATGGTACGCAACCTTGCTGTGAGTAAACTTCAAGCCATGAGCGGTACTGATGACAACAGTGCGATCACTCGGCGCGATCACTTGTTGCTCACGAAGCTTTTTGAGCGCAGCGAGCGCGACGCCAGTGTGCGGGCAGTTAAACATACCCGTCAAATCGGCTTCCGCGGCAGCATCCATCATTTCCTCTTCCGTCGCCTCCTCAACGATACCGTTCGTTTCCGTGAGCGCATAAATCGCGCGATCGATGGAAACAGGATCACCGATTTGGATCGCGGACGCGAAAGTCGGCTCAGCCTTGACGGCTTCGAACTTATCCCAACCCTTCTTGTAGGCGCGGTACAACGGGTTGGCGTTCGCCGCTTGCGCAACGACCATGCGCGGCAGTCTGTCGACGAGACCAAGGTCCTTGCACATCTTGAACCCCTTGAAGAAAGCGTAGACATTGCCGAGGTTGCCACCCGGGATGATGACGTAATCAGGAACTTCCCAGTTGAACTGTTGGCAGATTTCAATCGCCGCCGTCTTTTGACCTTCGAGGCGCAAAGAGTTCAGAGAGTTCGCCAAGTAGATCGGAAGTTCCGCGGTGACTTCGCGAATGAGACGCATGCATCCGTCAAAATCGGTGTCAATAGAAAGCACAAGCGCGCCGTTGGCGATCGGCTGGACAAGTTGTGCAACAGAGATCTTGTCTGCCGGAAGGAAGACTATGGATGGGATACCCGCAGCGGCCGCGTACGCGCTCAACGCGGCGGAAGTATCACCAGTGGACGCACAGCCGACGGCGGAAAGAGGCTTACCCATCTTACGCATGCGGTTGACTTGGGACACTAACGCGGTCATACCAAGATCCTTGAAAGACCCAGTGTGGGAGTTACCGCACTGCTTCACCCAGAGGTCGCTCATGCCCAGGTACTCTCGTCCGTACCGTTCGGCCCAGAACAAGTTGGAGTTACCTTCGAACATGGACACGATATCTTCATCGGCGATCCCTGGGAGAACCCACTCCTTCTTACTCCACACCCCAGAACCGTACGGCCACGTAGTCTTGCCAACGCGCTCGTCAAACAACGCCTTCCAATATTCCGGAGGATAGATCGCGAGCGCCTCCATGTCGTGCGTCACGTCGAGCAAGCCACCAGATTTACTTCTGTAAATGACCTCATCCAAGGAATACTCTTCACTCGCATCGCCCGCGAACGGCGTAAACTTCGCGCTGAACAAGTTGGCCTTTTCCAAAGGTTTGTTTTCCCGCGCCGCGGCTTTCCCCAGGTCGGCGTCCGCGTTCGCGCGCACCCCAGCGCGCGCAGAGCGCCCGGCGCGCCCTTCCGCAGCGCGTGTGCGCTGCACAACCTTCGTCTGCGTCACCGCATTTCGTTGCGACAGCATAACGCTCGTCGAGATCGTCGACATCGCCACACAATTCCACGTAGGGTCGCTCGTCCGCTTTGAACCTTCTCGCGCGCGTTAGTGCGCGTCTCTGCGACTCGCGTTCGCGGGTTTCTCTCCGCGCTCGCGCGCAGACGTTGACAAACTCTCCGCTCGCGTGTACGCGCGCGTTGTTCGTGACGCACGGAGCGCGCGTCGACGTGTGCGCCACGATTCGCGCGCGCCGCCCTAGCCACCCTCGCGCCAGACGAGCCGAGCCGCTGACGCGACATCGCGCGATTAGGGTTGTTCGGCGCGCGGTCGATCTTTTTTTATCGCGAGTTCGGTGATTTCCATTCGACGGCGTTCGAACGCCGTCGAATGCGTCGTTCGACCGCGAAAATGGAAATCGCCGTCCGAGCGCGGTCGCGAACGTCACGTCACCGCACTCGCGCGCGCGGGAACGCGAACGATGTTGACGGTGACGATGAAGACGGCGACGATGCAGACGACGCGAGCGGTGGTGAAACGTGACACCACTCGTGCTCGCGGTGTCGCGCGAGTGACGAAACGAGGGCGCGACGGCGTGCGCGCGCGGGCGACGCAAGACGGTAAGAACGGGCCGAAGAAGCTCACGAGGGAGAATGAAAAGGAGGCGTGGTTGAGCGAGATGGAGCGCGAGGGGGCGAATCCGTTGAAGGATCCCATGGCGTTGATTGGGATCGGTGGAATCATGGTGCCGTTTATCATCTTGGCCATCGCCTCCGCGGCGGGTTTCATCGGGCAGTGAGCGAAACGAGAGAGGGTGGATAGAGTGCAAGAGCGAGCGCGTTGTTTTCAAACTTGATGTGATACGTACAATTTTTATATTATTATTGATCCGAAGGATGCGATCGCGCGGTACAATTTGGTTTTACACGAGGGATGTCTTCGTATCCTCGGTCTCTGGGGTGAAATCATTCAGGCTTTCAAGCCAGGCGTGGAATTCGAGCGAACCGCGACGCTCAGTCGGCGTCGCGCGTGTCTCCGTTTCTGGCTTCTTTTTCTCGCCACGTTCACGCGAACGCGCGCTGTCGCCCGCTACTGATACAGTGCATATTGATTCATTTCTGTCGTCGTCGTCGAGGATGATATCGAACAAATCAACATCCAAGTAACGGTCGTCGTTCGCGGGCGCCAAGGCGACGTCGTCCCAGCGCGTCGCCAACAGAACCTCTTCGGGAGCGATCCAGTCCACGAACGCGCGCTCGAGCTCTAACTGTGCGGATAAATCACAATTTTCATCCGCGCGCGCTGGCTCCCCACCCATCGCGTCTTCAAGTCGCTCGTCGTCGCCCCCCGCCCCTCGTCGCTCGCTCTCCGCGCCAGCCTCCGTCGCGTCCGCGGCGCCTTCAAACATCTCGCTCACGAGGAACTTGGCGCACGCCGCGTTCACGCCCTTTAATTTCCCATCTCGTTTTCCCATCGCTTCGCCCTCGTCGCCCTCGTCGTCGCGTCCGCGCGTGCGGTCGGCGCGTCGAATTGGTTTACAAAAAATATCATCGCGTAACGACGAAAAACGCACGCCCTTCGCGCACGCCACCAATTCGCGCCGTGACGCCGCGATCCGCGCGTCGCCCCGCACTCGGCGACGATGGCGGACGAGGGCGACGCCGCGAAGCCTCGGCTCGACGCCTCGGCGGCGAGCTTCAACTTTAACCCGAGCGCGAGCGCGTTCGAGTTCAAACCGCGCACCGTGACCCCGGTCGCGGGAGACGACGGGCGCGGGCCGACGCCGCCGCCGGGCGCGCCGCCGGCGAAGGCGGCGTCGCTCTCCATCGGCGGACCGGCCAAGGCGGTGACGATCGGCGGACCGGCCAAGGCGGTGACGATCGGCGGACCGGCCAAGGCGGTGTCGCTGTCCATCGGCGGACCGGCCAAGGCGGTGACGATCGGAGGACCGGCGAAGGCGAAGGCGAGCGAAGACGACGCCGAAGGGGACGAGGCGGCGGCGGCGGCGAGCGCGGCCAAGGTTGAAAAGGTCGCGGCGAAAGTCGCGGAGGTCGTCATCGAGGACGAAGTGGTGGACGATGTCGAAGACGACACGTTCGATCGTCGCGAGCACCTGAACTTGGTGTTCATCGGACACGTCGATGCGGGGAAATCGACGATCGGTGGGCAGATCTTGTTCTTATCGGGCATGGTGGACGATCGCGTGATTCAGAAATACGAGCGAGAGGCGAAGGAGAAAAATCGCGACTCGTGGTACATGGCGTACATCATGGATACCAGCGAAGAAGAGCGTGCGAAAGGGAAGACTGTCGAAGTCGGTCGCGCGCACTTCGAAACGGAAAAGAAGCGTTACACGGTTTTGGACGCTCCGGGTCACAAAAACTACGTACCCAACATGATCGCCGGTACGGCGCAAGCCGACGTGGGGGTGCTCGTTATTTCGGCGCGTAAGGGTGAATTTGAAACTGGTTTCGATAAAGGTGGTCAGACTCGAGAGCATGCGCAGCTTGCAAAGACGTTAGGCGTCACAAAATTAGTCGTCGTCGTGAACAAGATGGATGATCCGAGCGTCGAATGGGCGAAGGAACGTTACGACGAGATTGAAAAGAAAATCACGCCATTTTTGAAGCAGTGTGGTTACAAGATTGATGCAGATGTCACCTTCGTACCGATCTCGGGCTTGACGGGGGCGAACATGCAGAAGAAGGTTGGATCAGACGTGTGCTCGTGGTATGAAGGAAAGTCATTCTTCGACACGCTCGACGATCTCGAGCCGCTTCCTAGAGACCCGAACGCTCTGGTAAGATTACCGGTTATGGACAAATATAACGAAGCAGGTGCGATGGTCATGGGTAAGATTGAATCTGGTACCTTGCGTATGGGTCAGACGCTCATGTTGATGCCAAACAAGGCCGGCGTTAAGGTCGCCGCTTTGTTTCGCGACGAAGTGGAATGCACGAAATGTTTGCCGGGAGAGAACGTACGCTTAAAGTTGACGGGTGTTCAAGAAAGTGATATCCAACCTGGTTTCGTGCTTTGCAGCGTGAAGGAGCCCATTCACATCTGCGAAGAGATTGAATGCCAGCTTGCGCTCTTGGAACTGCTCGAGCACAACTCCGTCTTCACGAAGGGGTACAAGGCTGTGATTCACATCCACACGGCAACGGAAGAAGTCGAGGTGACAAAGCTAGTCTCAGAAATCGACACGAAACTACGCAAACCGAAGGAAGGCAAGCCGAAATTCCTGAAGAGTGGTAGCCTCGGTAACGTTCGCCTCCGCTTTGCCCAACCGGTGTGCGTAGAAAAGTTCGCCGACTACGCTCAGCTCGGTCGTTTCACCTTGCGCGACGAAGGACGAACCATCGCCATCGGTAAAGTGACTCGCCTCAAACCCAAATCGAGCGATTAATCATCACCGTCGCGTTCACGCACCTCGTAGACATATTCAATAAGTACAAAAATCTCACGAAGAGTGACCCTCAGTGCGCGTCGCGCCGCATGCCGTTTATCGTCCACGCACGTCGAGCGTGCGCGCGCGCCGCGCGCGTACTCACGCAGTATCGGCGCGAATACATAGCTCTCAGCGCCGGGAACGGTGATCACGGTCGTCTAGGTCACGGCTCACCCGACGAAGCCCATGACGGATGGTCACCTCGAAGTTCCAACTACTTTCACCCGGTCGAGGGCGTGAGCGATCTCGATGTGCGCGCCGTCGCCGCCGGCGGTGCGCACAGCGTATTTCTCGTCGCCGGTGGACACGTATTCACGTGCGGGCTGAACGCGGATGGACAGCTGGGACACTCGGCGGGGCTGCCGTTCTCGCCGGAGCCCATGCTGGTGAGACTGGACGTCGAAGTCGTAAGCGTAGCCGCTGGGAACGGTCACACGCTGTGCGTCGACGTCGACGGCTGCGTCTGGGCATTTGGAAAAAATACTGCGGGGCAGCTCGGGACTGGAAACGTCGACGGGACGATTCCACGGAAGATTGGTGCGCTTGCGAAGGAAGCCCGCGTGGCGCAGGTGGCGTGCGGCGCGGAGCATTCTCTCGCCGTGGCTGACGACGGACGCGTGTACTCATGGGGCTCGAGTACGGATGGTGTGCTTGGGCACGGATCAGAGACCTGGAACGACGGATGGTTTTATCGCACCGCGAGGGCTGAATTGGCGCCGAGATTGGTGCGTTCGCTCGAGGACAAAAAGGTGGTGGCTGTCGCCGCTGGGCATATGCATTCGGCGTGTATCGACGACCGAGGGAACTTGTACACGTGGGGTCAAGGAAGATTTAACCAACTTGGATTGAGTGCGAAGCCTTCGGACCACGAGACGACGCCTTCGCCTGTCATGTCGCTTCGATTTGTACATGAAATCGCGTGCGGCGGTTTACACAGTCTCGCAAACACAAATGCCGGAGTCGTGTCGTGGGGGGCGAATCAACACGGCGAACTCGGGCATGGTCACCATTCAGATATCAAGTCAGCTGTCCCGAAACCCATTAAAATGGGCTCACGCGGTTGGTCAAAACTTGCCGCTGGTTGGAAGCACTCTGCTGGTATCGCGAATGGCAAGTTGTTCGCGTGGGGATTTGGCGGTTCAATGGGTTCGTACGCGGACGAGAAAATGTCCAGCGGTGGTCAGTTAGGTTTAGGAAATGAGTTTGACTTTTGGGAACCACACGAAGTTTCTGTTCCAGGTGAAGTCAAAGATGTTTCGTGTGGATTTAATCACACGCTCGCGTTGGTAGATACTCATAGCTAGCTTATTTGAAATTCATACAATTACTTCCTAGTAGATGCTTCCTCATTTTCCATGCGCCGCACTCGCACCAGGCTAATGGCACCTATGCCTACAAAACCAGCGAGTACCTTGAACACCGTGTGCCAGCCGTACGTCGAAGCCAATGCGCCGACCAAAATTTGACCGGTACCACTTCCAATAGCACCTGCAGAGTCGATCAATCCAGAGATGATACCGATGATACCGCCGCGATCACTATGTATCTTTGCTTTCTTTCCCACTTCCGCGCTCATGACACCCGCGAACAACGCCGCGGCTGGTCCGATGAGGAATCCAGCCAAGAAGATGCAAGACACTGTCCCGCCCAACGTCTTTGAGTACGGGATCGCCAACAGCGGCACAAGTCCTAAAACTAAACTAACTAGGAACAACAAGACCCATCTTCCGATCAATCTATTCAATAATGCCGCGAAGCCCATTCCAAGAATCAACGATAAATCAAAGAATTGCGTCGAAACTATGGACGAACTATGCGAATCAAAACGCTCCTCGACGTAATACGGAATCCAAAATAGCAAGGACGTGACCACGACCTTCAGCGCCATGACGGAAAAAGCGTAATCAAGTACGCCAGGAATTTTCGAAACGTCACTCATGACTCGCCAAAAGCCTGCCTGCGGGGACTCATCTTCAACCGTCTCCGATACCGGCGGCGCGTCCAACAAGGAGGCTTCCTCCTCGTCCTCGTCCTCCTCATCTCTCACGATGCGCGCTTTGTTCGCTCCGATGCACACCAAGAATAGCACGAGATTCAATAGCACGAACACGCCCGCGACGAACATGACGTACGGCCAGTGCTCTTCTCCCTCGCGCAACACCGCCTGCGCGATTTGCAAACCGACGATGTCGCCCACGGGCGACGCCGTCGCCCACACCGTCAACACAGTCGCTCTAAAGTACGGTTCGATACTATCGCTCAAAAGCGCGATAAAATTTGGATACGTCCACCCCTGGACGAACGCCGAAGCCATCCACAGCGGCACGTGCGCCGTCCACGCCACCGTCCACGCCTCGTCCTCGCTCTTCGGCGCGAGCGCGTACCCAATCACCGCCCCGAACGCGATCGACAGCAATCCCGTGAGCAAGAAACTGATCGCGATCGTTTTTCGTACCCCGTATTTACGTCCGAGGTACCCCGCCGTGAACAATCCGCACGCGTAGCTCGCGCAAAACCCGAAGTCAATCTCCCCCAGCAGCACCGTCGGGTACTTGGCGCGGTCGTGCAGCGTCGATTTACACGCCATGTACCCCTCGCGCACGGCGTGGAACGAGGTAAAGTTCACGAACGACACCACCACCGTCATCCACGACGTTCGATCGCGCTTCGACATCGGTCGCACCACCCGCATCGCGCCGATGTCTGACGCAACACCCATCGGTGGTGCGGTCCGCATCGCGAGGCGCGACGCGCGATGACGTCGTCGTCGTCGTCGACGCTCGCCGCGCTCGTCGCGACGTGCGGCGTCGAAGCCGACGGCCGGTCGTCGATCAGGGTGTACGACCCCGAGGCGGGACGCGCGACGCTCGCGGCGTCGCGCGCGCTCGAACGACGCGCCGAGGGCGACGCGCGATGCGTCGCGTGGTCGCCCTCGAACGGGGCGCTGTGCGCGGGGACGACCGAGGCGGGGTGCGTGCTGATGAAACCCGACCTGAGCGATCTCGGACGAGTGCCCGAACGCGCGGTGGCGGGCGAGGGAGAGGTGCACGCGGTGGACTTCTCCGCGGGGTCGCGATACTTGGTCGCTGGCGGGACGGGAGAGGCTCGGGTGTGGGATTTGAAGCGGAAACGCGAACATCGCGTGTTCTCGGGACACACGGGTGGGGTGGCGACGGTGAAATATGGCATGTTCGGCCGAGTGGTCGGGAGCGGAGGACACGATGGGACGGTGCTCGTGCGGGACGTCGAGAGCGGGGCGACCAAGGCGAAACTGTCGCCGCCGACGCTGAGCGGAGTGACCTCGATAGATTTCTCCGAGTACTCGCCCCAACACTTGGTGTCGGCGTGTGCGGATGGCACGGTCAGACTGTGGGACGCCGAAGTCGGCGAGCTGCAGTCGACGCTCACGGTTCGAGGGTCTGAGTGTTATCAAGTTGAATTTTCACCCGTGGCTCCGGGCTTGGTCGGATACGTCAAGAGCGATGGGAGAGTGGTGCTTCAAGACGTCGCCTCTCCGACGCCGTCAGGCGCGTTGACATTTCGATCGACGCAAGTGACGTGCATGGCTTGGCATTATTCGGGCTTCGGGCTCGTAGTGGGGACGTCAAACGGTGTCGTGACTTGGCTGGACACGCGAAAGATTAGCGGCGGCGCCGACATCGCCACGTGCAAAATCTACGACGTCAAGGCGCACGAAGGTGCGGTGAATTCGCTCAGTTGGCAAAAGCCCGTTCCGCACTCGTTTCAAGTCGAAAGCACGCCCGCGCGTGGAGACAACCTGCCGGATTCTCCCATGACGCCCGTCGCGGAAAAGTCCAATCGCTTGCTCCACGGTCAACGCGCGCACACACCGCCAGCCGCGGCGTTGGCGCGCGAGGAGTTGAAACTCGTCGGCACAAATCCCATCCCCACCACCGCGGACGTGTCATCTTTGCTCGACGCCGCCGTGGAGAAGTTCGGCGGCGACCTCTCCGCTCGCGTTCGAGACGTCCATCTCGAACTCTTGCGACAGCACCAACTTCAACAAGAGGAAACCGCGCGCATGTTCGCCGACATGCAGCACGCACAGCTGGAGATGGCGGCCGAAATAGCCGCTCTAAGAATTGCATTAGAAAATAGCCGATCAGCCTGACGTTGTAATGTTGCATAAACGCGCGTAATCTTCAATCTTCAGTCTTGAATCTCCCACGCGATGCCTCAGCGCGCGCCTCGCGCCTCATCTAAGACGGACGCATGCCGCGCGAGTCGCTGCGTCACGCCATCCCCTCGTCCTACGACGAAGAGATGGAGCAACTCCGCGTCGCGCTCGAGATATCTGCGCGCGCGTCGACCTCACACGACGTTCACGCGTCGTCCTCGGCGCGAAATTCGCTACGACAATCCGCGGCACCACACGTAACGACTTCACCTCGTTTCGTCAACGGGAGCGGCGCGTCGACGCGAACGGCGGGACGAACGGGACGAGTGCTCGTCGATGACGCGCGCGCGCGTCGTCCTGCGCGCGCGCGCGATGATTTCGCGGACGACGACGATGACGCGCGGGCGACGCTCGCGGAGCGGCTCGAGCGGCGGCACGGCGTCTCGGCGCGAGACGCGCAGCGCGTGGTGGACGTGCTCGACGGTGACTACGCGCGCGCGGAGGACGTGTGCTTGATCGTAAAAATGGTACCCACGAGTGTGGATCGAGCGATCGCGCATTTGAGGAACGTGGGATGGGACGTGGATTTGGCGTTGTCGAGGATGTTGGACGCGTCGAAGACGAGCCCGAACGCCGAGACTGAGCGGGAGGAATTGAAGCGGCGCGCGAGGTCGATGCGACGCCCGGGGGGTGATGGGAAGGCCGACGAAGCGAGGACGGTAAAGCAGAATTTGAACTATACTCCCGGTGCGGGCCATCGCGAGTCAGAGTCGGGATTTTCGTCGGCGTCGTTTCGCGCGTCTCCCGCCTCGCGAGCGCGCGACGAAGAAACGGAGCGGTATCATCGCGAGCGGTGGGAGAGCGAAATTTCCGATCGCGCGGCACAAGCGAACAAAGCGAAGTCAAAATGGGACTCATCTCAACCTACCGCGGCATCGACGCCTCGTACGGCGTCGGGATCGGAGCACGCTCGCGAGACTTTGCGATCCGAACCGCCAAAGCCTTCGCATTCGGCGCCGCGACCCTCTCGCGCGTCCGACCCCCCACTCGCCACCCTCGAGCGCGAAGGTTTGGTACAAGTTCTCACCGCGCTCGGCGTTGAACCGTCGTCGTCTTCTATCACTGCCGTGCGTTCGGCGTACAGAAAAGCTGCCCTTCGTTTCCATCCCGACCGTCTCTCCGCCGCCGGCGCGCTCGAGCGCTCCTACAAATCCGACGTCTGGAAGCTTCTCTCGTCCAAGATGGACGCCTACGCCCCCTAGCGATGATGTTGATTCTAATAGTATCTTTAGCATCTTTAGTGTTCTCGTCTCAACTCCTCAGTGTTCTGGTCTCGAGCCTCCATTCACCGCTCGCCGAGGGCTTCGTTCGCGAAACCTCGCGCGCGCGGCTCTCTCCTCAACGGGCGGTTCCGCGGTTTCGCGCTCGCCTGACCTCGGATCTGCACTCGACGTCGAGCGCGTCGTCGGCGTTCGCGCGAACGACGCGCGTGCGACGAACGCACGACACGCGCGCGCGTCAAACGCACGCGTCCGCGCGTCGTACGTTGCCGTTTACGCGCGCGCGCGCGAGCGCGAACGCGCGATTCGATCGCAACGTTTGGTCGCGATCTGAACAAAGATGTTGACGAAGTTCGAGGTACGACGCGCGATGTGGCGCCGCGACGACGCGTGGATCGCGAGAAGTGATCGTCGAGCGGGACTGACGCGCGCGACGACCGCAGACGAAATCGAACCGGGTGAAAGGGTTGGCGTTTCACCCCAAGCGACCGTGGATTTTGGCGTCGCTGCACAGCGGGGTGATTCAGTTATGGGATTATCGCATGGGAACGCTGATCGATCGATTCGATGAGCACGAGGGTCCAGTGCGGGGGGTACACTTTCACAGTTCGCAGCCGTTATTCGTGTCAGGAGGTGCGTGATGATGGGGCGAGGCGAAGAGGGCGACGCGCGCGATCGACCCGAGACGCGATCGCAAACGCGAGGCGAGGAAAATGCGACGGGGGGAGAAATTGAGACTGACCGCGCGCTATTGCGCTGAAACAGGGGATGATTATAAGATCAAGGTTTGGAGTTACAAGCTCAGACGGTGTATGTTCACGCTTTTGGGTCACTTGGACTACATCAGAACGGTTGAGTTTCACCAAGAGTACCCGTGGATCGTCTCCGCTTCGGATGATCAGACGATTCGGATCTGGAACTGGCAGAGCAGAAGCTCGATTGCGGTTCTCACGGGACATAATCACTACGTTATGTGCGCGAGATTCCATCACAAGGATGACTTGGTGGTTTCGGCGTCATTGGATCAGACGGTGAGAGTTTGGGACATTAGCGGTCTCCGGCGCAAGGCTGTGAGTCCGGCGGATGAGCTCCGCATGCCGCAAATGAACAACGATCTGTTTGGTGGAGGTGACACTGTGGTGAAGTACATCCTAGAAGGTCACGACCGCGGCGTCAATTGGGCGGCTTTCCACCCGACGTTGCCGCTGATTGTGTCCGGTGCGGACGATCGTCAAGTGAAGCTTTGGCGCATGAACGACACGAAGGCTTGGGAAGTTGACTCTCTTCGTGGACACGTCAACAACGTGAGTTGTGTCGCTTTCCATGCCAGGCAGGATGTGATTGTGTCGAACTCAGAGGACAAGTCGATCCGTGTGTGGGACATGTCAAAGCGAGCCGACGCGCAAACCTTCCGACGAGAGAATGATCGGTTCTGGATCTTGGCCGCGCATCCTGAAGTCAATTTGTTAGCCGCAGGCCATGACAGTGGTATGATTGTTTTCAAGCTCGAACGTGAACGTCCGGCGTACACCAGCCACCAAGGTAGCTTGTTCTACGTGAAGGATCGCTACTTGCGCCGCTATGACTTTCAGTCTCAGCGGGATAATCCGTTGGTGTCCATCCGACGCACCGTTGGAGGTCCCAACTCGAGCCCGAGATCCATGTCATACAACCCAGCGGAGAATGCGGTGCTCATTACGTACGATGCCGGTGGTGAAAACTACGAGCTTTTCATGTTACCAAAGGATAGCGGCCGAGGCGAAGTCAGTGGCGACTCACGTCGCGGTAACGGTATTGGCGCGGTCTTCGTGGCCAGAAACCGATTTGCGACACTGGATAAGCAATCGAATAACATCATCATCAAGAACTTGGACAACGAAATGACCAAGAAGTGTGCCTGCCCTACCCCGGGCACTGACATGATCTTCTATGCTGGCACAGGATCGCTCTTGTGCCGCTCCGATGAGAAGATGGTGTTGTTTGATCTCCAACAGCGCGCCGCTATCGCCGAGCTTGCTGCACCACACATCAAGTACGTCGTCTGGGCGTCAGATATGAGCCGTGTTGCTCTGCTGAGTAAGCACGCCATCGTTCTCGCGGATCGCAAGCTTGGTCACTCTGTCACGGTGCACGAAACCATTCGCGTAAAGTCGGGAGCCTGGGACGATCACGGTGTCTTCATCTACACTACGCTCAACCACATCAAATACGCCTTACCAAATGGTGACTCGGGCATTATTCGCACGTTGGATAACCCCGTGTACCTCACCAAGGTGTTTGGCAATGTCATTTTCTGTTTGGATCGTGATGGACGTAACCGTCAGCTTCAGTTTGACCCGTCAGAGTACATGTTCAAGCTCGCGCTCAATGCGAAGAGGTTCGATCAAGTGCTTTCGATGATCAAAAGTGGACAGCTCTGCGGCCAATCGATCATCGCGTACTTGCAGCAAAAGGGTTACCCGGAGATCGCGCTCCACTTCGTTCAGGTGAGTTTCTCGTGCAACTTTTTCGGCGCTTTCTCGACGACCTTTTGGCACACGATGATTATCTACAACCTTACGGATCCTTCCTTGGTGAATGCCGAGAGTCTATGAAGATTTCTTGTTCGCTATTTTTTTGTATGAGTGTTCCAGCGACACTGCATTTGCTGCTCTTTTTTCGCCGACGGCGGCTTGACTAACGTCTCTATTCTTTTCATAAAACAGGATGAACGCACTCGCTTTGAGTTGGCGTTGGAATGCGGTAACATCGAAGTCGCCCTCACTAGCGCTCAAGAGATCGACGACAAAGACACATGGCACAAGCTTGGTGTTGCGGCGTTGAATCAAGGTAACCACCAAATCGTTGAGTTTGCGTACCAAAAGACGAAGAATTTTGAGCGTCTTTCATTCTTGTACCTCATCACCGGTAACCTCGAAAAGTTGAGTAAGATGTTGAAGATCTCGGAAATGCGCGCCGATGTCATGGGACAGTTCCACAACGCACTCTACTTGGGTGACGTAGCCGAGCGAGTCAAGGTGCTTGAGAATGTTGGCCACTACCCGCTCGCGTACTTAACCGCCAAGACACATGGATTGGAAGACGATGCAGCGCGCATAGCAGAAACATTAAACGAGAACGGTGCCGCTATTCCAGACGTGAGTGGCTTAGGAAAGCTGCTTCAACCGCCCGCTCCCTTGTTTAGAGGGGATAACTGGCCGTTGTTGCCGGTGTCCAAGGGATTCTTCGAAGGTGTTCTATCTGGCGAGATCGCTGGCGACGAGTACGCTGAAGATGATGTCATGGGCATGGGTGGTGTTGGTCTTGGATGGGGTGACGCTGACATTGATATCGGTGACGACGAGCGCGTCGATCCGCTCGCCAAGGCTGGTATTGCGCCCGATGTTGAGTTCGACGACGTCGACAATGAAAACGATGGCTGGGGCATGGATGAATTAGAACTACCGGAAGAGTTGATGGGTGGTGCAGTGGATGACACTGGCGCTGAAACGTTTCATAGCGATGTCTTCATCGCACCAACCGCCGGCGTTCCGCCGTCGCGACGATGGACTGAGAAGAGTGCCGTTGCCGGCGAGCACGTGGCTGCGGGCGATTTCGATAGCGCCATGAAATTGCTTAGCCGTCAGTTAGGGATCGTCAATTTCGCTCCACTCAAGCAACATTTCGTGGATTTGGCGTATGCGTCGCATGTGACCCTCGAGGGCATGCCCGCAAGTCCCAAGATACCGATGCCGCTCGGCCGCGGCTGGTCTTCGCGCGCAACGGGTGTTTTGCCGCCTGCGATGATCTGTTCTCCGGAAATTCTCCAGGAACGCCTCAAGTCCGCTTTCAAGTTAACTACTGAAGGCAAGTTTGTGGAAGCTTTGAAAGTGTTTGTCGGTATCATTCACGCGATCACCTTGTTGAGCGTGGAGGATCCGAGCGAAGTTGAGGACGTGGAACAGCTCTTGAAGGTGGCTCGCGAATACGCGTGTGCGCTGAGGATTGAGATTGCTAGAAAGGAAGTCAAGGATGACGCGACTCGACAAGCTGAGCTCGCCGCGTATTTTACGCACTCTGAGATGCAGCCGATTCACCTGTCTCTTTCTCTGCGATCGGCAATGTCAATTTTCTTCAAGCTGAAGAACTATGTCACCGCCGCAACGTTCTGCCGTCGATTACTTGAACTCAACCCGCCTGTCAAGGTGGCTACGCAAGCGAAACAAGTGTTACAAGCGTGCGAACGAGCACCTAAGGATGAGGTCGAGGTCAACTACGATCCTCACAATCCGTTCGCCGTTTGCTCTGCTACCTTTGTTCCAATTTACAAGGGGACGAAGGACTGCGTGTGCCCTACGTGTGGTGCGCACTACGTCGTGGAAGAAGCAGGGAACGTTTGCGGTGTGTGTAACTTAGGCAAAATCGGAGCGGATGCGACGGGACTGGTGTGTTCTGCGGCGCGTTAGGCCTTAGCTTTTGAATGACAAAGTCTGTGCTTAATTGATACACTCGCGGATTGTTGAGGATACGCGCCGTCACTGCGCGCTCAACTCTCCGCCTAATTCTAGTTTGCATTTCGTTTCTACCAAAGAATATCGACGCTTTTGATAATATCAAAGCGGAGAAGAATCCGAACTCATCGACACTAGCCCTTCGACGGAGGGAGTCGGCGTGATCCGACTGCGTAAGCGTTCTGAGCTTGGGTACAAGAAAATAAGAACGACCTGTACGATGGAGAGCACAGAACCGAAAAGATTCGGCGCGGCGATCCACCAGTCGTTCAACGCTATGCCATACGTGGTCCAGCACAGGCCATTGAGTCCGTTGCAAAACACCAGAGGAAAGTGCATGGACTTTGAATCCTTCGTCCTGACGACTTCCGCCATCGTCGACAGCGGCGCCGAGTAGTACACCACCAGAATCAAGTTTGCCAAGATCCCAGCCACCACAAGGCGCGCGCTCTCGCTCGAATTCTTCATCACACAACTCACTACCATCCCTATGAAACTAACCAAGATGATTAATACCGCAACTATGCGTTCCATCGTTCCCCGTATCTTCTCGTCGAGCGCATACGCCACAAAAGAGTAATACGTCCCGCAAAAGTATCCAGTAAAGTTTGGAATATACACCCAATAGTTCCCACTGATACCACCGTAAATCATCCACGCCGCGCAATTCGCCGCCACGAACGGATACGGCAGCGCGTTCAGGTGTCCGAGCGAGCGCTTCGTCTTGCACCGCTCGATTTCCGGGAACGGGCTCAGAAACATGACCTGGGCCAACGCGCTCCCCAACGCCGGCGCGAACCAAAGCGTGAGGGCATCTCGCGTGTCGCCCATGACGCGCGACGTGTGACGCACGTACGCTTACGTCGCGCACCTCGTCCTCGTGACCGTGCGAACGCGCTGATGCGCGGCAACGCGGCGCACTTTGACGTCCGACGCGTTTGTCCCGCTCGAGACACTTTTTTGCCCGCACGCTCGGGACACCGCGACGCGCGTGTCGGCGATGCACCCGCCGCTGACGCTGGACAAGCACCCGATCTGCCGCGAAGCCGTCATCGCTCTCAAGCGCTGTCACGCCGAAAACGCCCTGGGCAAGTTCCTCGGGAAGTGCAACGAAGAAAAGTGGACGCTCGACGCGTGCCTGAAGGAGCAAAAGCTGTGGAAGAGTCGAAGAAACTTGAAGCTCGCGCGCGAGTCCAAGGCGCGATTGGCGAAAAAACTCGAGGAAGAGCGAGCGAAGTGAGACCTCGAGCGATGACGAGGGTTCTCATCGGAGTGTCAGGATCCGTGGCGGCGATCAAGTTCGACGAGCTCGCGCGCGAGCGGTGGAGCGCGAGCGGCGAGTGTGAGGTTCGGTTCGTGTTCACAGATAACGCGTTGAAGTTCATCGATGCGGAAGATATCGCACGAGCGGAAGAAAATAACATAAAAACTTTCACCGATCACGACGAGTGGCGTGAATGGGGCGAAAAGGGCGATCCCGTGATGCATATCGAGTTGGTCAAGTGGGCTGACGTCTTCGTCTTGGCGCCACTCAGCGCAAACACCCTGGCTAAAATCGCCAACGGGTTGTGTGATAATCTCCTCACGTGTGTATTTCGCGCGTGGGATTTTAAAGACCCCGCCAAACGCGTGTTCATAGCGCCCGCGATGAACACAAAGATGTGGGAGAGCCCGTTCACCGAGCGACATTTGCGCTCGGCGCGCGAGCTCGGCGTCGTCGTCGTTCCGCCGATCGAGAAGCACCTCGCGTGCGGTGACTTTGGCGTCGGCGCCATGGCGGAGGTCTCCACCATCGCCGAAGTCGTGCGGTCGCCTCCGGCGTAACCCGTCCTAGCTCATCATTGTTTCCCCGCGCGTCGTGTGTTGTGCAATAGAGATAGAAAAAAGCGAAAAAAACCCGACGGCTCGACGTCACCACCATAGCTCGTGCGCCTCGCGACGCCACACCGCGCTCGTCGACGATCGACGTCGCGCCGGACGCGCGCGATGCACAGAACATTCGTCAGGTCGGCCATGCACCGCCGCGTCGTCGCCGCCGCCGCCGCGCGCACGCGCACGACGTCATCCTCGTCCTCGTCCTCGCCGCTCGCCGCGAGCGTCGTCGCGCGACGTTGGACGCCCGGACGTCCCGCGCAGCGCGCGACGCTCGCCACGCGAGCGAGCGCAACGAGCGAAGCGCCCGCGTTGAATGCGTCGGGGGAGACGAACAAGGCGCTGGCGTGGAAGGCGGCGATCGATTTCAAGTTTGTGCGGGACAACGCCGAGTTGGTGCAAAAGAACGCGACGACGAGAAAGGTGGACGTGGATGTGCAGGAAATCATCGCGAAATACGAGGCGTTGAACGCGTTGAACTTTAAGTGCGATGAACTTCGCGAGCGTCGAAACGCGAACGCGAAGAGCATGAAGGGGAAGATGGATAAAGAGGTTCGGGACGGGTTGATTGCCGAGGGCAAGGCGATTAAGGACGAGCTCGCGGCGCTCGAAGGCGATCTCGCCGGACTCGAGAGCGAGTTACAAACCATGGCGCAGAGGTTGCCAAACTTGACACACCCGGATGTGCCGATCGGCAGCGAAGAAAATACGGTGACTCGGGCGACGGTGGGTGAGCAGCGCGCGTTTACGTTTCCAGTGCAAAATCACGTCGACGTCGGCGAAAAGCTTGGGATGTTCGACTTCGAGACTGGAAGCAAGGTGAGTGGTAGTCGTTTCGTCTACCTCACCGGTGTTGGAGCTATGCTTGAGTTAGCTCTGATCAACTGGGCGTTCGCCAAGGTTTTGAGCAAAGGTTTCAAGCCCATGATGGTGCCAGACATGGTGCGTAGCAGCGTGGTGGAGAAGTGCGGATTCCAGCCGCGGGCAGAGAACACGCAAGTGTATAGCATTGAAAACTCCGATCTCTGTATGGCGGGTACGGCTGAACTATTATTGGGTGGAGTATACATGGATGAAGTTGTGGAAGAATCGCAACTCCCTATCAAAATGGCGGCCTTCAGTCATTGTTTCCGCACTGAAGCCGGCGCCGCCGGCGCGCAGACTCGGGGCATGTATCGTTTGCATCAGTTTAGCAAGGTGGAGATGTTCGTCGTGGCCACGCCTGAGCAATCTGACGCACTTCACGAGGAGCTCATCGGCATCGAGACTGAAATGTTTGCAGAGCTCGGCTTCCACTTCAAAGTTTTGGACATGCCCACGGAGGACTTAGGCGCACCGGCATATCGCAAATTCGACGTCGAAGCGTGGATGCCCGCGCTCGAACGGTACGGCGAAATTTCGAGTGCCTCGAACTGCACGGATTATCAAGCGAGGCGGCTGAATATAAAGTACAGACCGAATGCCGTCGATGGCAAGAAGCAGCCGCTTATGCACTGCCACACTCTCAACGCGACGGCGTGCGCGATTCCTCGTATGATCGTCACCATCCTCGAAAATTTCCAGCAAGAAGATGGAAGCGTCGTCGTACCCGAGCCGTTGCGACCGTACCTCGGTGGCATGGATGTTTTGCGTCCGGAAGAGGGGAAATAGGCAGCTGCAGCATATATTTCGTGTGATAATATAAGAGTTATTGATGAATTGACCGATTTACATCGAGCGCGTTGCGATTAATTGTTCTTCCAGTTCTCGATCCACGCTTGTGCCTCATCAGCCTTAGTGGCAGACTTGGTCGGCTTGGCTGGAGCGCTGGCCACGGTTTTCGCCGGGGTGCTAGACACTGTGGTAGTCTTCGTCGCCGCCGTCGATACGGACGGTTGACCCTCTCTGCGGTTTGAGTATGCGAACAGACCGAGACCGAGACCGGTGGCAATGATGGAGAGCGGGTTCACGCGGCTCACCTTCTTCGGGCGCGGAGCCGGCTTGGCCGCCTTCTTCACCGCCGGCTTGGCAACCTTCTTCGTGACGGACTTGACCGGTCGGGTAACCTTCTTGGTAGATTTGGTCTTCGCCTTCGCCGCCGCCGGCTTGGTGGTCGTCGCCGTTGCCGCCGCCGGCGTCGTGGTCTTGATCGGCGTCGTCACCGGCTTTGCCGCCGCCGGCGTGGTGGTCGCCGCCTTGGCCGGCTTGGCGGTCGCCGCCGCCTTGGTCGCCGCCGGCGTCTTTGTCGCCGCCGCCTTGGTCGCCGCCGGCGTCTTTGTCGCCGGGGCAGCCTTCGGCGCCGGGGCCGTCACAGTCGGGGCCGACTTCTTGGCCGCCGCCGGCTTTTTCGTCGTCGGCTTCTTGGTCGCAGCGCCCGCCGCTGCCGCCGCCTTCGTTTGGGCCGGAGTCTTCGTCTTCTTCACTTCTGCGGCAGACTTAAGTGCAGTTCCCTTCAATCGGTTCGGTTCCGCGCGCTTCGGCGCAACCTTTTGGTATCGCGCCGCAGCCGCTTGCTCCAACTCCTTGCGTTGCTTCGGAGTGAGCGTCGCCTTGGCCGACGTGCGCTTCACCTTGATTTGCACATCCGGCGCAACCTTAGCTTTCGTGGACTTCACCTTTGCCGCAGACTGAACGCCCTCTCTTCGCGCCGCCGGCGACGTCGCCGTCGTGGCCAACGCCGGCTCCACGGACGTCGTCGCGAGCGTCAGCGCGAGCGCCGCCGCGAACGCCTTCCCCGCTGCGCCTTCTTCGCTCGCACTCGCGCGCACGACCACCGCGCTTCGCGCGTTGGAACGTCGAACCTACGCGTGTAATAGTTATCTTCGCCGTCAGTCGTCCGTCTCGCGCGTCTTCGCTCGCGACGCGTCGCAAATCGCCGATAAAGTCGCGACGCGTCCCGATAGATCGTCTTCGCCTCGAAACAACCATCGGCAACGCTCGCGCGCGTTCTCGAGCGCGATGCGGGCGCGCGCGCGCGCGCGTACCTTGACAACCTTCGTGGGCGTCACTCGCGCGGTGAGCGCGTTCATCGAGGCCAACATGATCGTCTGAGCGTCGAGAAATAGCGAAAGCCATGACGTCATGCCGACGTCGATCCCCAGCCTCGCCGGCACGCGGGCGCTTTTTGGTCTTTGCGGGACGCTCGCGGGAAGACGGAGCGAGCGATGGAGCATCGGGACGCTCGAATCGAGAAAAGCGAGCGAACGGCGCGCGCGGTGATCGTAGATAGAGGATATGGACAGAATGCGTATTGAGAAAGTACTCTCGAGTTCGCCAGTCGACGAGGCGCCGCGGGCGCTAGCGCCCCGGCGAGTCGAGAGAATTCAGAGCCACATTTGCCATTTATGCACGCGCGATCAAATATCGACAGCGCGCAATTGAGAGATCACACGCGTATAGCTTACTTTCTGCGTTGCGCCGGGGAAGTCGTCTTGGACTTCTTCGCCGCGACGGGGGCAGTCTTGGAGGACTTGCGAACGGTCTTGACCGGCTTGCGCGCGGACTTGACGGTGCGCTTGACGGTCTTGCGCGCGGCCGGGGCGGCGGCGGTGCTCGTCTTGGAGCGAACGCGCTTCGTCGTGCGCTTCTTGGTCGTCGCAACCGGGGTGGTCTTCTTCGCCTTGTACGCGGTGGCCTTCTTAGCCTTCACCCCCGGGGCCGCCGCCGGAGCCGGCTTCGCCGTCTTCGGGGACACCGCCGCGGCCGAGCGCTTGCCCGATCGTCGCGCCGCCGGGGACGTCGTGGACGTCGCGAACGACGGTTCGACCGACGTCGCGGAGAGCGTCAACGCGAGCGCCGCCGAGAACGCGGCCCGCGCGAAGGACGCGCCTTGAGTTTCGCCCTCCTCCTTCGCGGCGCGCACCGCGAAGCTCTTCGCCTGCGTCTTGCGTCCCTGTTCGCGTCGCGTTCGCGTTTCGCCCATCGTCAGTCCTCTCGCGGGTGTTTCTCTCGCGTCTCGCGGGTGTTTCTCTCGCCCGTCCCGTCTCGCTCGCGGTCCCGTCTCGCTCGCGCCTCGTGGATAGGGTCCGCGACGATCGCGCGCTCGCGCGTCGTCCCTCGCCGCGTCTCGGGTCCGCGCGTCCCCCCTGCGCGACGCGGTCTCCGGTTCGCGTTCGGGCGCGCACCTGCGCGGACTTGGTCGCGACGCGCGCCCTGAGCGCCGTCATCGAGGTGGACATGGTGAACATCGTGCGAGCGTGCTTGCGTGCGGGAAGTGCGGATTCGGATTATTCGGCGGCGGGATTCGATGCGCGGCGGGCGATCGCGGGGGGGTCACGACGAGTCACGAACGGTCGATGACGATTTTCGTTCGTTTTCGACCTCGAAAAAGCGCGCCGCGCGAAAAGACGCGCGGGTCCGGCGATCGATCGGATCGATCGCGCGCGCGATCGACGCCCGCGCGCGGTCGAACTTCGAACGGCGCGCGGCGATGGATGCGGCGATGGATGCGCGCGTGGAACGATGCGGATGCGCGCGCGGATGACGGCGTGACGACGGGAGACGACGACGGCGCGACCGGGCGTCGCGTCGGTCGACATGGCGCCCGAGCGCGGCGCGCGCGGTGGACGCGGACGCGGGACGACGACGACGACGGGGGCGCGATGCGACGGCGAGGGACGACGCGCGACGACGCGCGGACGGGGACGGGGACGGGGACGCGGGCGAGGCGGGGGCGCGAGCGCGAGCGCGAGCGCGGAGGCGCTGACGGAGGGTGAGAAAGAGGCGGCGCTGGCGCGGTCGAGGGCGCGCGAGGAAGCGCAAGCGGCGAAGAGGGCGGCGGAGGAGGCGACGAGGACGGAGGCGGCGGCGGCGAAGGCGCGCGCGGAGCTCGAGGCGAAGCGACGGGAGATCGAGCGGGCGCGAGAGACGCGAGCGAAGGCGCGCGAGGGGAACGCGTCGCCGTCGAGGCCGGACGAACAAGCGCTCAAGGGGAGAGATTCGAGCATTAAGAAGAACACGACGCTGATTAAAAAGTTGAGGACGATTACGGAGGAGAACGGGGCGGCGCTCGCGCAAGAGTTGAGCAGGGTGAACGTGAGTAAGTACGTCACCGAGGCCGCGACGGCGTGCGTGGAGGGTAAGATGAAGAGCTCGGACGTCAACGCGGCGGTGGAGATCATTTCTTGCATGCACCAGACGTACGCGGATTTCGCGGCGCCGCTCATCGCGGCGTTGAGCGCGTACGTATTGCCGCCCAAGCCCGAGACGTTGTTGAAGATGGCAGAGGGCGAGGTAGAGGCGTTGCCGTCGCCGTTGCAGCGTCGAACCAAATTACGATTGTTCATGGAGCTTCATCTCGTCGGTGTGTGCCCCGAAGTAAAGCCCGTGCTCGACGCCGTGAAGGAGCTGGCGCGCTTGGAGTACAAGACGGCGCCGGATTTATACCAACACTCGCTCAGCACGCTGGCAAGTTTCGCCAAGACATTTGCCGTGGAGATGCTCGGTGCCGAACCCGAGGTCGAGATGGCGTCCAACGATTTTATCCTGGCGCCAGATGTGCAAAAGGCGTTTCGGACGACGCTGAATGAGTATTGCGACAGACTCTTCTTCGTGCTCATGGAGGCGTTTTCAGCCGTCACAGCGCAAGAACGCGAGATGTCGCGGTTATTAGAACGCACGGGTGCTATTAGTGAGGCAGCATCGGTGGAGTTTGCGGCTCTCACAAAGGTGTTTGATGGGTTGTTGAAGGGGGCAACGACGCTCGCAGAAGCGCTCAGTCGCGAGCTTCCAGAGATGAAGAAGCAAGTGGAAGAGAAGGTCGCACGAGGAGGCACGATGGAGCTGCATCGTGGAGGTGTGAAATCGTCGGGCGAGCGCAGCGATATGTGGGAAGACGAGGAACAGCAGCACTTTTACGAGACACTTCCAGATTTGCGAGCCTCGATTCCCGCGGTGCTCCTGGTGAACGCGACGAACGAAAACGAAACGGAAGCCGAGCGTCTGAAACGCGAGAGGGAAGAAAACGCAGAAGGGCGAAGCGCAAAAGTCGAAGGTTTAATCATGCGTTTGTCCGATTCGCTGTCGAAAGACAAGGCTGATACGATTTGTACCGACTTCTGTTACATCGCCGCTCGAGGAGGACGAAGACGGTTGATTCAAGAATTTTTGAGCGTACACCGCTCGGAGGTAGATCGCATTCCATTCTATGGTAGAATAATAGCCACACTCGCGAATGTGTTCGATGACATCGCGCCCGCCGTTTCCGAACCGCTGAAGAATGAGTTCTATAATTTGGTCAAGAAGGGCAAACGAGCAAATCTAAGCGAGCGCTTGAAGAATATCAAATTCATCGGCGAGCTCATCAAGTTCAAAGTTTTCGACGATTTGGCGGTGTTTGAGATCGTGAAAAGTCTTTTAGATGATTTTCATGGTGACAATGTCGACGTTCTTTGCTGTTTATTTGACGTAGCGGGCTATTACTTGACTCGAACGCCGTCGACGTCGAAACGTATGGGAAGCATTTTGGACATCTTCCTGCGCCTAAAAGCTGTGAGCAAGTTGGACTCTCGGCAGTGTGCTTTGGTGGATAGCGCTTATTATAAATGTAGGCCAGTGCAGAGGGTCGTAGTGGAAAAGATACGACCACCATTGCACGAATATATTCGAGAGCTCATCTATTTACAGTTGTCAAAGCACACGCTCGACAAAGTGGCGACGCAACTTCGTAAACTTCCTTGGGATGAAACTGAACCTTACTTGTTGAAAAGACTCCTCAAAGTGAGTAAAGGGAGATACGCATCCGTACCACTCGTCGCAGCGTTGATTGCGAGATTGTCACAATACTACCCGACTCTCGCAGTGCGAGCGCTTGATACATTGCTAGAGGATATTCGATTTGGTTTAGAGACAAACGAAACGTGGATGCATCAGCGCCGTGTTGCGAACATGAGACTCCTCGCACTTCTGTACAAAGAGCGCGTCGCGCTCTTCCGTGAGCTTATGGATACGCTCTACTTGATAATTTCTATCGGCTACGACGGACGCGAAGCGCCTGACTATCTGACGGATACGATTCGTTTGCGCATGGTTTGTACGCTTTTGGAAACCGCGTTCAAGGGAAGAGGAGCCATTAGTTACGCGCAGAAGAAAGAAATCGACAGGTTCTTGATCTTTTTTCAGCGATACGCGTTGACAAAAGATGTGGCGTTAGATATATCTAACGACGTCATGGAGTTGTTGTCCTCGATGAATCCGCGAATGAAAATTTGCGAGACGTACGAAGAGGCGAACGGTGAGTGCCAAAAGCTTCTTGAAAAGCCGAGCATTACCCCTGGTGGCATGGAACCAGTGATGGAGGAGGAGGAAGAAGAAGAAGAAGAAGAAGAAGAAATGGACGTCTGCGAAGAGAGCGAAGAGAGCGAAGAGAGCGAAGAGAGCGAAGAAGAACACGAAGATGAAGATATGGACGATGTGTCGTCGGATGAATCAGAAGACGAATCTACGGATGGCGAATCCTCGACCGAAGTGGACGTCGACGATGATGACTCCACTGACTCCGGATCCGAGACTTCCGAGCAAGACGAAGAAGTCAAAGTTCGTGCGAAGCTTTCTCGAGCATCTTTGCAAGAACAGCGAGAGTTTGATCGCGAGATGAACAAGTTCCTCGGTGCCTCTGCGACGTCGATGCTGGGAAGTCGCGGCATACGAAATCACTCAAGCGCAAATCCTTCAAGGAACAACACTGGGGGGACGATAGCGTTTAAGATGCTGGTAAAGAACCAAGGTAAACAAACGATAAAAGAACTCAATGTCCCGGAACGCGCAGAGTTCGTCGCCAACGTCAAAGAGGCTTTGAAGGCTGAAGAAGCCGAGCTCGCCGAAGTCAAGCGAAAAATTCTTACGTCTACGTATCACGACGATGACGCGCCGGCGATCCCGGGGCCCAGAGGATGGAGACCGAACAATCGCCGCTCAGAACATAACATATCGAGACGGCTGTAGCTTATTAGATTTTAGGAATGTGAATTGAATGCGTTTGGTTTCTATAGTGCTAATTTTTTCATCCCAAGAGCATATTTGCGACTCCGGCGGCGAGGTCCTCATCAGACGTGACAACAAATTCAAAAGCTGGGGCGCCAGGCGTGGCGTCGTCCGCCTTTGAACCCGCGTTTTCACCAGTTGTGTAGCAAATGGTAAGAGTCGATAGACTTAATGCACGCTTGATAAAGTCAATGTTCTCCTTCAAGACGTCCATTTCGTCAAAGATGATCTTCGTGTTTAACGCTGATGCGCCGGCAACGTTGGCCTCATCCATTTTGAACTTGATGAACGGCATGACCATTTTCATCACGTTCTTGAAATTAGCGTCTGCGGAAAGCTCGCTGCTTTTGACCTTGGCCAAAATATCCGGCACGGGAGGAAAAGTCTTGGACTTGGTGTCGTACGATTCCGCTAAGATGCTCAGACACACCGCTCGCCAACCCACAAACTCAGACGCCACGACAATAGTTCCCTCTTTGGCAACCTTAGGAGGGCCCTTCGGGCCTTTCTTCGGGGGTGCCGTGCACTTTGCGATGCCCTTACGCATGTTCGTGATGAGATCAGCCAAGTACTTGTTCGCCGCGGTGAGAGCGACATCCTCTACCTCGCCGCTCGGGAAACCTGCGCTGGTGACGCTGCCCTCCTTCTTGAGAATAGTGCCGTAGATATGCTCGCACGTATGCGGGCAAATCGGCGCGAGCAAGAGCGTTTGAACTTCAATGAATCGCTTAGTTAGATCTGCGTGCATCCCACCCTCTTCAGCGCTCATAAGACGGTACGCGTCTCTCGCCGACTGCAAGTCATAGAAACCACTCTTGAGCGCTTCGCGGAACATCATATTCTCGTAATGCTCTTGAGTCTGTGCGATGGCCGTGTTCATCGCGTTCGTGAAGACACGGTCGATAAATTTATTCGGCTCGGTCGTGCGCAGATTACCTGCTTCGATTTCAGCCATTTGCTCTTCGTACCACGTGATTTCCTTGGTCAAACGTAAAATGGCAGCGTTCGCGGTGTCGTCGACATAGTTCGCGTCTTCAACCGTGTCTCCCGCATCAGCCAATGTGAAACGCATCGCATCAGCACTGAATTCTTCGATGGCTTGCTTAAGCGTCTTAAAGTTACCAGTAGACTTACTCATCTTTTCGTTGTTCAGCAGCAAGTGGCCGTTCGTTCTGAACGAACGCGGCCACATCTTTTCGTCTTCCCAAATCGCGGTGTGATTGTAAATCGCAAAAGTCAGGTGATTTTGGATCAGATCCTTGCCCGAAACGCGAAGATCGAACGGATACCAGAAGTTGAATTCGTTGATCATGCGATCTAACAAGTCACGCGGGAAGTCATCCTCAGAAGGCTTCGCGGTGCCCAAGAAGATAGCGTCCCAAACTTCATCCGTCAATTTGCTCGGATCCACTGACGGGCGGGCTTCACCGTACATGTCACCGCCTTGAAGCAAGTGAGCAACGGTGTAGTACGCCATATAAATGGTAGAGTCCGACAACGATTCAATCAAATATTGCTCATCCCACGGCATGCGCGTACCCAGGCCAAAGGATCGGCTGCAAGCCCACTGCCGTAACCAACCGAGAGTGTGCTCAAATGAGTGTCGAGCTTCGTCGTGGTAGCAGTTCATGTTCTCGAGGCACTTCTCGGCCTTTGCCTTCCAAGCCTCTTCGCCATACTCGAGGTACCACTGATCGGTGAGGGCAACGACACACTCGCCACCAGAGCGCGACATGACGGTGCGCTCAGGTTCGCTATACACCATACCCGTGTTGTCGTCGATCATCTCTTGTCTGATCAATGGCTTGGCTTCCTTCACAGGCTTACCCTTATGATTGCCAAGAATCATAACGCCTTCCGTGAAACCCTTCAAGTACGTCCGATGCTTGGCTTCATCAAGCTTCACACGGTCATTTTGTGACTGAATCTTGAGTTCAGCGCAAACCATCGGCGCGCACGCGTCGCCGAATTCGGGAATGTGCACGCAAGGGACGACTTCAAAAGGCATTACCCATTCGTCTTTGACACCAAACTTTTCTCGCAACGCAGGCTTGGCCTTCAAATCACTGAGCGCCATGAAATCATCCGGAGAATCAGACGGAACGGAGGTAACAACGCCCGTGCCCTTGTTCATGAGAATTGTCATCATGGGCAAGCAGTAAATCTTCTCGAGCTCAGCTCGCGGAGATTTGACCGCGCAACCGATCAAGGATTGACCCTTGAACGTAAGCAGGCACTTGGGTTTACCTTCTTCCGCGAACTGTTCTTGGTAAGACAGGTTCAAAGCAGCGCGCTCACACATGACTACGACTTCACCGTTGGCGAGCTCGTACGCGCCATAGTCGCCGTCGGGCAAAATCCAGCAGTTTGTCTGACCGTACATCGTTTCCGGACGCAAAGTCGCGGCAGCCAAAAATACCTTCTTACCGGCCAAAGGTGCAAGATCACCAGTGAGGCATTCATCGTACACAGCCATCTTAATGAGCAAATATTCTTGCGGTCCGACGCCTTCACCCGAAGCTCTGTCGTGGTCGGCGCACGGCTGTCCATCGATCGGCGAGTACACGGCGAAACGCTTCGCCTTCACAATCTTACCAATCTTCTTAAGCGTATTGAACTGCCAGCGAACGAACGCATCGTAGAACGGATTCGCGTCGGTGGTGATGAACGAACGTCTCCAGTCGACTTGACATCCCATGGCGATGACGTCGCGCTTCGCCAGCGGCGGAAAATAATTCAACCAATGCATAGATTCCGCGAAGCTCGGAATTTCCTCATCTGGGATCCCACTCGCTTGCATGATCGCCCACTGCGTCGCCTGCGTCCCCTTCTTCGCCGTCGCCTTCGATTTCTTCGCCACAAACTTTGTCGGGTCCGCCGGCCCCGCGTTCGCCGCCTCCGCCTTCGCCTTTGCCTCCGCCTCCGCCTCCATCACGCTCGCGTCGGGAAACACGGGTGGATTCCCATACGCCGCAATCTCCTTCGCAATCTTATCCGCGCACGCCTTGATCGGCATCCCCGTGCAGTGAAACGCAAACGGAAACAGCGTCCGATCGCCCTTCAGCCTGTGATACGCGCTCGCAAACTCCAGCTTGCTCAGCGAGAACGCGTGTCCGAGATGCAGCAGCCCGTTCATGTACGGATACGGAAAGTTTCCAAAAAACTTATCCCTCCCTCCCTCGCCATCGCTCGCCTTCGGCGCGTCCACCTCGAACGTTTTCTCCCGCGCCCACTTCCCCTGCGCGCGACGCTGCAGCTCCAGCAACAGGTCGCGTCGCGCCGTGTTCTTTCCCGTCTCCGCCATCGCTCGCTCGCTCGCTCGCGCGCGCTCGTTCGTCCGCGTCCGCGTCGATTCGTCCGCGTCGCCGCGCGTCGCGTCGTGCGTCGTCGCGATCGTTCGTCGTCGTCGTCGTCGTCGTCGTCGTCGCGGATAATCAATCGAATCCACCGTCGCGCGCCGCCGGGAAACACGGACCGTCGGACCGTCGCGACGGGTCGGGACTCGTCGCGACCCCCCAGACCGACGTTCGAGACGGGTTCGGAACGATGGGTCCATCGATGCGTCCATTGGCGCGATTGGATTGGCTCGAGCGCGGCGCACACGGCGACGCGCGCGATGCCGAGCGACGTCGAAAACCACGGACACGCGATATGGACCCCGTTCGGGAACGCGGCGAAGACGACGGGACGGACGCACGGCGTCGAGGCGGTGCTGCGACAAAACGTGGTGAATTCAGAGTACTATCGAAAGCTGTGCCGGAGCGCGACGGGGACGGTGGACGGCGAAGGGATGGACTTCATGTCGCTCGTGGACGAGATATACGAACTGGTCGATCACGTCGAGCCGTGGATGTCGGGAAACGCGCGAGGGGCGTCGACGGGGTTTTGCATACTGTTTCGGTTTTGCGAGAAGGAACTGAGCGATAAAGAGATTTGGCACCTGCTGAGGCACGGAGATTCGCCGTACATACGGGCGATCGGGTTTCTGTACGTGCGATACGTGAAGAATGGTCGGGAGCTGTTGAGGTGGTGCGAGGAATTTTTCGATGACGCGGAAAAGTTCTCGCCGTCGCCGGGCGGGAAGGAGGTGACGATGGGGACGTACGTGCGAGACTTGTTGCTCGAGCAACATTATTTCGAAACCATCTTTCCTAGGATTCCCGAGGTCGCCCGCCGAGAGATGGTGCAGCGAATAAAAGATTTAGGGTACTCCGACAGAGGATTAGGGTGCGGTGGTCAAGGGGGTACTCGAAGGAACGACTCGAGCAACGGGCGACCGCAGTCGGTGAAGCACTCGCTTTCGATGCAAGTGGGACGAAAGGCGCACGGTGGTGGCGACGGCGGCGGCGATAGACCCCGGGATGATCGCGATCGTCACCGCGATCGTCGCGATGATAGAGACGGTAGGCCCAGGGGACGAGATGATGCTAGATATAGAGACCGCTCGCGCTCGCGCGACCGCGACAGGCGACGCTCTCGAAGCCGTGAGAGAGACTCGTACAAACCGTATAGACGTGACGACAAGTACGACAAGTACGACAAGTATGATCGCCGGTACTAGAATGAATTGTGAATCAAATTGCATAAAACAGTTGTCAACTGAGCCAAGGATGTTGAAGCGCTTCGCTCGCACTCAAACGGGCCTCCGGGTCGACGACTAGTAACTTTTCCAAAAAATCAATGAAGACATCGTCCTTAGCGCCGAGTCTCGTTTTCAAACACGTACGCTTTGGTCGTAAAATACTCATAGTCCCGCTCATTTCCTCGATTTCGTGCAGGAATCCTTGCTTAGTAAAGTACTTGTGACTCTGCGTACCTCTGGCGAGAAGTTTGGTGTCGAAGGGCCCTCTGATGCTCACCATGCGTGCCAGCAGCGAGGGCACGGAACTATTTCTAAACAACATACGTCCGCTATAAAGTTCGGCAAGAATGCATCCGAGCGACCAAACATCAATCTTTTGTGAATACTTGGCTCCGATGATGACTTCGGGCGCCCTGTATGCGCGCGACTGCGCGTAACTGGTCAGGGTATCCGTGGTGAAGCACGAGCTGCCAAAGTCGATGAGCTTCACGCTACAATCGGCGTAAGACTTCATCAGAATATTTTCGGGCTTCAAGTCACAGTGAATCAGATCCAGGCTGTGCAAGAAAGTGAGTGATTCGAGGACTTGCTTCGCGATGCAACGCACGCGCGAGAGAGTGAAATACGGTGTCTCGGCGGTCTCCGCGTTGTACTTTTGGAATTCATACAGATTCGCTCGCAAAAGTTCGCTGACGATGAACAAATGCTCCTTGAAATAGAAAAAATCGAACATTCGCAGCAGTCCGTGCGTGTCGTTCGGATCCTTGGCGTTTATCAATCGCAACAGCTTGATCTCGTCTAGTCCCTGGTCCACGTGGTCCTTGTTATTGCTCACGATCTTCAGGCACACGGGTGTGTTCGTCTGAAGATCGTGCGCTCGCACGGTTTTACTAAACGCCGCACGACCGATGCCTTCGATTATTTTGTACCTATTTGCCACCACATCGCCGTGTTTCACGATGAAATCTTTCGAGTCTTGGAAGCCAGTTTTTTTGCCTTGGTGAAACACCTTCAAGTGAAAAGCTTCAAACGCGTTGCTCGCCGCATCGCGCTCAGAATCGACCCAACCTTGTGGTATTGGAGTTTCTAGTCCATCATCTGCGTCTACCGCGGGAACGTCGCCAAACGTGAAACTTTCGCCGCGATCGAGCACTCGCGTCTTCTTCTCAGCGCTCGTCGTCTGCTCCGCGTTCGCCTTCATGTCTGGCGAAAACTGCACGTGTCCATCGACGCACTCGCCACCCGCTTCCTCCCCCCCACAGTCATCCACTACAAAAGTGTCCACCAAATGTCTCCTCACCTCGTGTCTGGGCACGTAATACCGATCGAATCCCTCATCCTCTTCATCGACGTATTCGCACGCCGTTTCCGCCTTTCTTCGCCAGTCTTCCAAGACCTCTTCGTACGACGACGCGTTCTCCAGCAAGTCGTACGGCAAGATCGCCGACACCGACCGCACGTGCGTGCGCACCTTCTCTTCTGCTTCCTCTTTCGGCACCATCGCCGCCATGGCGCCTCCGTTTACGCTCACGCTCTGCAGCCGCCGCAACAGCGACGGTTGCCAACTGGCACTGCTTTCACCTTCGTCCTCGCTCTCATCCTCGCTCTCGTCCGCGTCACCCGCGAGACGCGCACTGACGCCCTTCGCCATCCTCTGCCCGCGTTCGTCGTCGTCGTCGGCTTCGTCGGCTTCGTCGTCGTCGTCGCCGCCGCCGCCGCCCATTCTCTCGTTCAACTCCTTCGCGAGCGCGCGCTCGCTTCCTCGCAGCTCGTGCCTGCGCAGAAACTCCAGCGCGCGTCGAAGCTCGTCCGAGTCGCTCTCTAGCGTCACCGCGCGCGTCATCGCGTCGCGTCTCGTCGCACCGCCGCGTCGTCGTCTGCGGCCGCTCATCGTTCGTCGCGACGCGAGCGTCCCGCACACGCGGTCGCGACGGGCGTCGACACGACGCGATGACCACGGTGCGCCCGTTCGCGTGCGCGGACTTGTTCGCGTACAACGACGTCAACGTCGACGCGTTGACGGAGACGTACGGGCTGGCGTTTTACCTGCAGTACCTCGCGACGTGGCCCGAGTATTTCAGCGCCGCGACGTCGACGTTCGGTGACGTGTGCGGGTACGTCATGGGGAAGTGCGAGGGCGAGGGCGAGTTGTTTCACGGACACGTGTCCGCGGTGACGGTGGCGCCGGGATACCGAAGACAAGGGCTGGCGAAGACGCTGATGAGGGAGCTGGAGCTGGTGACGGAGACGGCGCACGACGCGTACTTTGTGGATTTGTTCGTCAGGGTGTCCAACGCGCTGGCGATAGGGATGTATGAAAAGTTTGGGTACACGGTGTACAGACGAGTGCTAGATTATTACAGCGGGGACGAGGACGCGTACGACATGCGAAAGGCGATGCGACGGGACGTCGCGAAGAAATCCGTCGTTCCTTCTAAGAAGGATTGGCATCCTTGGGAGCTCGAATGGACGTGAGGCGCGCGCCGTGAATGAAACAACTCGAGTGAATATTATAGACACGCACCAATAGCCGTGGTGCGATAGCGCGCGCGTTGAAAAAGTAATTCATCGAGCCCAAAACTTGAACGAGGCCCGCCCACTCGTGGCGTTGGCGAGCCGCTCCTTCAACGTCTCCGCGACTTCTTCCTCGCACTCGATCTGTATGTGCACAGAACCATCATCGGAGTACTCTTCGTCGATCTTCTCCGCCGCGAATTCGTCCAAGGCTAGAAATATTTTCCCCAAATCCCCCGGCGCGGCGTTGACGACGGCGTCGACTTTCGCTCGCACCTCGGTCGCTTCCTTTGCCGCCAACTCCAGAGCTGATTGCGCGGCACCTCCATACGCACGTATCAGGCCTCCCGTGCCCAATTGCGTGCCACCGTAATATCGCGTCACTAACACGACACAATGGTCCAGACCGCTCGCCGTCACGGCGTTCAGAATGGGCTGTCCGGCTGTCCCGCCTGGCTCACCATCGTCGCTAAATCTGTACTGCGCCTCCCCGTAGCGGAAAGCCCAACAATTATGACTAGCGCTGAGGTCACTTCGCTCCTTAACGAACCGCAACGCGTCGTCCGCGCTCGCACACGGCGCGGCGAGCGCGACGAAGCGCGACTTCTTTACTTCCGTCTCAACACGGCAGACGTCGCTCGGCGTGCGGTACGAGGACGCGCGCGGCGGCGCGGGGGCGCGACGCGACGCGAGCGAGCGACGGAAAATGCTTGAGCGCGATGGGACGAGGTTGAGGTTCTCACCGATCGCTCGCAAGGTTGATGACAGCATGTCGCGCTGTGCGGTTGGCCCGGTCTACTGTCTACGGACAACATTTCTAATGTTTGCTAATCGTACCTACTGCGTGCGTGAGCTAGTTAAATCCAATCATCTAATTCTTGATTGTCGCCCTGAGATGGCGTGCGCGCTGAGGCGTTGTTATGCGTCGCGAACAGCGTGTTGAGTTTGTCGTTGCCGTCGGGGCGCTTTTCACTCTTGGTGCGCGGAGAGTTTTGCTTGTAATCTGCATACCCGAACTGCGTCTCGTGCTTATTATCCATTTGAGACAGTTGGAGACTGGACGCGCCCATCGCATTCTTTACCGTCCTCGTGACGGTAGAGCGATTCACGGGCGTCGGAAAACCGAGCGGTTTAGGCATATCGGTGTTTTCATCCCTGGGTTCCATATTTTGCATCACCTGATCGAACAGCGCCTCCGTTTGCTCGCCCGCGCTCGGTCGCCCGGTCAGCGTTTTCAGTCGTTTACTTCCAGGCGTCACGCCCGATGCGGTGCGTGAGAGCGGTGTTTTCCCACGAGAACCAGTCGACTTGGGCATTCTACTGTCGCCGCTTGGGCTGCTCTTCGCGATCGTACTCGGCGTGGAAGGTTTCGTCGTATGCAGCGGAGATGCAGAGGGTTGTAATAACCCGGAAAGATCTTTTCCAACGACTTGAGGCGCGAAAGCTTTCTTTGCAGCCGCTTGAATCTCCGCGTGAGTTTCACCGGCTGCAGGTTCCGCATTCGATTCGCCAGACTTTGGCTTAAATTCGGACTCGTCCACAAGCTTTCCAGATTTGATGCACGTTTCCAACCATTCGCGAGTGGCAACTTTAAGACCCCAGTTCATCGCAGCTTCATACTTCTTACCGGAAGCTACCGGTGACAATAGATGGGTGTTTTTCGCTCGACTCAGTTGGTCTGAATACTTCGCGTCAACGAGCACACACATCATGCGAATCTCACGCTTTGTATCCTCGGTATAGTTTGACGTGCTCATACGAATACTACCCCCACTCAAACCTGGGATCGGTACGTCGCACGGAAGTGGTTTGAAAGCCACCGAATTTTCGGGAGAAAGAATGCAGCTTTGCTTCAGGCATTCGTCCAACCAAAAGCACGTCACAAGTTCCATCTTGCCCAGCGCCATCTTCCTGAGCGTCCTTCGCTCATCCGCGCTCGGCATTGATGGGCACACCATGTAGTCAGCGTTCATGAACTCTCTACCAGTACGCGAGTCAATTACTGACCCCCCACCTTGACCGATGTAATCACGTGCCGCCGAAGCCTCATCTTCTTGCAAAAGAGGAGACAACGCGATTCGCTTACCGACGAACGGAATACTATCTGACGTCGGCTGGCCAGACTCGTCCTGTCTATCGAAACGAATCGGTTCCGTCGCAGGCAGCTCTGTTCCTGTCATTTTAGACGTCTCAGGCACTTGAACTCGAGATAAATTCTCGCGCGCGAGCGGATTTTGATCTCTCGTCACGATCTCGGGTTGTCGAATATCTTGCTTCGCGCCCGGATTCAATCGACTCGTTCGGTTACCTCGGTTACCTTCTTCGATCTCATCACGACGTTCGCTCGATAGCGACCTGGTAGATTGTATCCCTGAATCGGTTCGTCGATTTGATATGGTTTTGTTGACATTCTCCTCCCAGATTTTGTCTTCAATCAAGTAATCTTCCATCGGTAAGCACTTGCTCTCGCGTGCGCACGCCACAAGCCACGCTGCCGTCACGCAGCGATCTCGCTCCATGCGGACCCGATAATAATCAACCGCACTCGCATGCTCACTAATGACTATGTGAGTCGCCTTGTTCATGTCTTTTGTGGTGATCCCCGCCCCTTGACGAACTAGTTTCATCTTTTCAAACGTATCCTCGTGCATGAGATTCTTCTTCTCTTGATTTCTCGTCTCTCGTTCGTGTGCGTCAAAACCGACCATGTAAAGACGACAACCGAATAGATGATTTGAGTCCCAAGGCGTGTCGTCTTCTAACAATTGAGGAGGCACCCACTTAACCACTTCCGGTGCAACAACTCTCTGCTGCACCACCGGGTAACACGCTTCGCCGACGTTTGCCTTCGCTCTCACGCAGTCGTCCAACCATTTTTGACTCACGATTCTTATGCCCCACTTCAGTGCACTTTTATACTTGCCACCCTCCGGTTTCAACGCGATCAAATGTGTGCACTTTCCCTGGACTAAATCTGGCGAAAACGTTCCGCCGTTCTGCTCCACCTCCAACTTCAATCGCTCTCGATGCGTCAGGTCCATAAATCCCGTGATCGACACGACACATCCCAAGAACGGTGGTACCATGAAACGATCTAGCGCTACCAACCTTTTTCCTTGCGCGCTCGCTCGCAACCAACCCACCGTGACGACCGGTTTCCTCAGCTGTCTCGCCACGTCGTACTTGAGCGTCGTCGTCGCCGCCGCCAGACACACGTCGAAGTGCGACCCGGGACGATATCCACGATCGATCGTCACGTCCAGCGCCTGCGCCAGCTGCTCGATCTCATCCTACGTCATCACACTCGTCGTTCGTGCGCACCGTCAGTCTCTCGAGGTCGTCGTCGTCGCGATGATCGTCGGCTGTCTTCTCGGATTCAAATCTCGACGCACCGTTTGCTCATCCGTGAAACCGGTGATGATGACCACGGTGGACATCACGCGCGGCTCGAGACGCGTCTTACGTGTCGATCTCGGTTTGAGGCCGCACGTGCGCGCGAAGACGCGCGAGGCGCGATGTGGTGCGTTGCGATGTGGCAACTTCACCGGTTGAGGGACGTTTTTCAGACTGCGGTGCCAGATTTCGATTTCCATCGATTGTTTCGAAGCATGCGAGCGGGATGATGGGAATCAGCGGACAAGAAATGTTCTAGTTTTCTGAACTTTTACATGATGCGCGGCGCGCGGGGCTATTGCTTGGCAATTTGCGCGAACGATTGCCGTAAGCCGTCGACGGTTTTGCGAAACGAAGCGAGCTCGGCAGATTGCTTCTTTACCGTCGCTTCGAGGTCCTTGACGCGCGACTCCAGCTTGGTGATGTGAGATTTAGACCCCACATGGCTTTTGTCGAGTTCTGCATGCTTGGTTTCGAGGGTGAGAAGGGCGGTGTCGATCGCGCGAAGGCCTTCGCGCCTGTGCTCGTCGTCATCGACGACGGCTTGCGCCCACCTCTCGAGCGCGCTCACACGCGTCGATACCTTGGTCTCGGCGGTATAAAGCATGCGCAAATGATTTTCAGCATTCTCAAACAGATGTTCAGACATTTTCCCTAGTCTGACGGGATGCTGGCATCCCAACTCAGCGTAAGGGCATTCCACTTCTCGCATGGCGCAGTCGCCTGCTGCGTGGGCTTCCATCTCTCCTCGGGCGATTTGCCGCCCACACTCCAGTCTGCAGTCGATGAGCTTGTAAGAGCATCGGTTGTCGTGTTTTTCTTGAGAATGCTTGCTGAAACTCGCGGGGCATCCTTCGTTCGAACACGAAACCGGAAGAAATTTACAGCTTATCTTGTGCTCAAACAACGCATCCTCATCCACACAAGATTTTCGACAATGCGCCTGAAAGTCCGTGTCGTAATAATCTCTTACCAACCTAATGGCTAACTTGTGACGCTCCGCCTCGGGCCACGCGTCATCATTATCAAGAAGCAGTGTTGTCGTCGCCGCTACGCCATCCTCTGTAGAGGAAAACACACCACTCATAAGCCCTTTCTTCCCCGCCGTCCACGCGTTGATGGCGTTCGACAGGTCGACAAGCGTTCTGTTGCTCCCTTTCGCGCCTCTCACGAGCGCTTCTTCGAGTTCTTTCGCGCATTCCGTCGCACTTTTGAGTTTGGACGAAGTGGACGACAAAACGCTCGATTGAAACACAACGGCTCGAACGACGGCGTTGAACAGCGCGCTGGCGACATTGTTCGACGTAGAACAACACACGTGGTCGCACGTTAACCGTGACTCGGGCGCGGTTGACTCGAGCGCGCGAGAGGGAAGTTCGGACTCGGACGTGTCGTCGCTCATGGTGAGCGTCGCGTCGACGAATGTGGTTGGTGGTTGGCTTTTGCCGTTCAGAAGTGCGGTCGATATTAAAATTAAAAAACATACCGTGCATTATTATCTACGTATTGTCTACGTGCGTGCGTGTCGTGTGTCGTGTGTCGCGTATCCGGAAATTCGGGTAATATACAGTGGCGTCGGCGCAGACCTGACAGCGCGTTGACTAAACTCGGAGGATCTGGAGGCTGTTTCGGAAAGCTATCGAGATCCAATCCGGTTGCGACGCGCTCCACTGTAACTGATTGATTTCTGCTCCAGCAGAGTAAGCGAGAATAGGGTCGAGACCGCCTTCGGGTGGTTGATTCATGGACGACAAATCCCAAATCAACGCCTGACTGTCGTCGCCCGCCGTGCACATGTGGCTTGAGCTGTGTGGCGCCCACGCCAATGTATTCACGCTCGCTCTGTGACTCTGAAGTTCTGCGACCGGCAACGTCGGGAAGCGAATATCGAGAATGATCACCGGACTATCCATGCAAATGGTGGCCATGTATCTCGGATCCTGCTTGTTCCACCCCAAACGCAGCAGCGGCGTGTCTGGAGTTTGACTCTCGTAAATGATCGTACTGTGATCCTTGTCTCTCAAGTCGAAAACTCGCACACTTCCATCCGCACTTACGCTAGCGAAAACCTCTGGACCACCCCACGCGATGTCGTACACCTCCTTATCATGCGCGATGAGCTGCGTGTCCACGCACTCGCGCTCGATGTCCCAAATCGTACACGTCGTGTCGATCGACGACGTCCCCACTCGCTGAAGCTTGGTCTCGTTCCAATCAAAGCTCGTCAGCGGTGCGCAAAATTCGCTGCTCTTGTTATTATTCAGTAAAGATTTCATCTGCACCGTGTTATCATCCTGCACTTGCCAGATTCGCAAGTAGTCCCCCGTCGTCGCTAACAAATCCTCCTTCGTGCACTCCTTGTCCGGAATGAACAAAATTTTCGTGCAAGGATACGGATGCGTGAACGAACACTGCGCCTCCTTCGGAAACTCCCCGGTTTCCTCGTCCAAGGTGATGATCTCAACCTTGTTGCTATACTCCTCCACGAACGAACCCAAGGCGAGGCGGAAGCGTTTATCTTGTCGAACCTGTCGCGTTCAATTCGACGTCGTCAGTCCACGCCATTCGCGTCTTCACTCGCGCGTCTCCATTTTTAATCTCCGATCGACCGTTCGCGCGCGTCCCCGAGTCTCCTCCGTCGCGTCTCCTCCGTCGCCCCTCGCGATTCAATTCTCCCGCGCTCGCCCCCAATCCATCGCCTCGCTCGCCACGCACGCTCCAATTGCACGCGTAGATCATCCACGGCGCCTCATAGGTGTATATTTCCGCCCTCTTCTCCGCGTTCATCGTTCGCGCGCGCCTTCCTCGTCTTTCGTCGCGCGCCTTCACCGCCCGTCGGGTCCCGCGTTCGCGCTCGACGCCTTCGCGTTCGCGTCCGACGCCTTCGCGTCGCTCGAAGCGCGCGCCTCGCTCGCGTCGACCGCGTCGAGCGCGTCGACCGCGTCGAGCGCGTTCGCGTCGTCGTGTGCCGCGCGTCGTTCGCGCCGTCGTCGAATCCATCCATCGAATCCATCGATCGATGCGTCCGTCGATCGCGCGCGGCGCCGTTCGCGGCGGCGCACCCGCGCGCGCGATGGACGCCGGCGCGACGTCGCGCGCGCGCACGATGCTCGACGCGTGCGAACGCCTCGGAACGTTCGCCGGCGTCGCGGGCGACGCGCGCGCGGACGGGACGGCGCGCGACGGACGGGACGTCGTCGCGGACGTCGTCATCCTCGGCGCGGACCGCGCCGAGGGGACGAGCCCGCGGGAGACGGCGACGATGTTCGCGAGCGTGCGCGCGCGGGCGAGAGCGTGCGGCGTGGACACGGTGCGAGTGCTGTGCGTCGGGCCGAACGTGCGCGTGGGCGAGGCGTACGAGCTGGGGAGGGAGTACGACGCGGGCGAGAGGACGCGGGACGAGGCGGCGCTGCGGGTGGAGTTTCGAGCGGGATTGTATCACGAGGAAACGGTCGAGAGAACGGCGGACGTGGCGTTCGCGTTTAACGCGGGAGTGTGGGGGTACGATCCGAGCGATTGGCATCCGACGATCGAACGAGTGGTGGTGCGAGAGCGAACGCCGCTCGTGCTGACGTCGTATAGCTTGCGAGAGGCGGAGAGCGACGAGGACGCGATGCGGGCGAGCCTGAGTGGGTTCGAGAACGTGATGTGGGAGTGGGAGGCGGAGAAAAACGCGTCGTGCTCGAGCGAGGTGCGAGAGTTGGGATTTGATCGAACCGAGTACATGAAGAAGGACGCGAGCGGCGAGTCGTCGCAGGACGTATTGCGAGAAAATTTCGCGTGGCAATGCGTCGCCGTGAATTGAAAATTTGTCGAGTTGTCGAGTTGTTGAGTAGGTTTTGTAACACGAATGATTTTGATTCTTTCTTTCGAAAGCGCTCACGCGGATGAACAGAAATTTTTTGTGCCCGTGATGGCGTTCATTCGCTTCGCGTGTCGTCGCACGAGATCGAAAGTTGTCTCGTCACTGTGAATGCCATACGAAGACGTAAGCCCGACGCCTCGGTCATACCAGTGCCAAAATATTGTACCAGAGAGCTTACCGTCTCGCGCAGCGCTCTCCGCAAGGTCGAATGCAGCGGCAAAGTACTTGTCGCGTTCTGCAAATCCTGTCGCGCCTTCATTTCGATCGACCTTTTTGCCAAACTCTTCCAGTACGAACGGTTTCCCGATGCGTTCCGCGATGTTGATGCGCGATTTGATGAACTTTTGCTGTAACTCGACAGATTGCGTCGGAAACCAGTTGTCAGGCCAGACGTGAATACTGACGTAATCGATGGAATCCATCCGCGAGTGTCGAGCCCATGATTGACCTTCACGCGAAGCCCAGTCGCTGCCTTCGCCTGGATTTGTCGCCTGCCTCTCCGCGGGGTCGTCGGAATGGAAAAACCCCTCGTATCCGAGACCAACGAGCTGATTCGGTGCGAATGATTTCAAATAAGTCGCCATTTCATCGATCCATTTCCCGATAGTGCTCGCGGGGCAATTCTGGCACCTCGCTTCGTTGACAAGATTGTAAGACATGATCGTAGCGTCGTCGCCGTATCGAACACCATTAATTGTATTCCGCCGTGTGGTGATGGTTTTTATCATGTCTTTGAAGATGCGCTTCGAATTCGAATCAGTAAAGAAATCTTGGTGTTTATCCGCCGTTTGACTCCAGGCGACGTACTGGTCGACGCCGCCCACGGGATACCAGTTATCTGCCAACACGAGGCAGACTTTGACGTCTCGCTTTCTGGCTTCATCAAGGAAAAAATCAAGCCCACGCAGAGCATCTTCGTCCCAGACGCCTGGACGACTCTGAACCTCATTTCCTTTCGAAATTGTGTGCGCCCAAACGCGAACGACTTTCAAACCTTCCGCGACGCCCTCGTTGAGCAAACGCTGTATGTGTTCTCTGCCTGGAAGTGGCAAGTGGCGCGCCGGCGGTCCAGCTCCAGTCGCCGCCTCCATCATCTCCCACTGGTTCCATCCGGCAAAGATGAATTCTTTGCCACCGAGCTCAAACTTGTTTCCATTCACGCGAACGAAAGCATCCTTGGGTAAACACGTCGTCGCTTGTGTAGGAGAACCGACTTCCAGAGCGCCGTGTCGTCCGGCCTCAGTGGTTCGAAACCAATTCGCGTCGTGATCGGCGAGTACGCACGAAGGTAAGAGGGCGAGAATTATTTGCAGCGTGAAGAAGCGCATGTGGAGGCGAGAAGTGACACATGGCGGCGACACATGGCGGCGTTGTTGTTCCGATGTTTCAATAGTGTGAATACCGCGCCTCGCTGGCTATATCGAACACAATTTCGAATTCCGTCGAAGAGCGGGATATAACAATGGATCAATGTTGTACTAGTATGCTGATGATATTACATGATGTTCATTGGCGTCAGGTCTAGTTGTGCATTGTGTCCCGTTCTCGCCTTCGTGGCGAGCGCGATAGCTTTGAGCTCTGCCAAGAGTTCAGGGAAGTGACGAAGAGGCCACTGCGTGGGGCCGTCCACAGGGGATGAGTTCGGATCATTGTGAACCTCCATAAAAAGTCCATCGACACCAGCCGCGACGCACGATCGAGCGATGGTTGGGATGAGCTCGCGCGAGCCGCCCGAAGCCACCGCGCCATCCGCGCCCGCCAAGCCCGCTGGTTGTTGGAGCGAGTGCGTAACGTCGGCGACGATCGGGCAACCTGCGTCGCGCATCAATGGAATATTTCTCATGTCTACGACCAAATCGGAGTACCCAAAAGTGCTCCCACGCTCGCATAGTAACACGTTCTCGTTTCCGGTTGAGAACACCTTCTTCGCCGAATTTCTCATCACGCTCGGCGCACAGAATTGCCCCTTCTTAATGTTAATCACTCGACCGGTCCTCCCGGCTGCGAGCAACAAATCCGTTTGTCGACACAAAAACGCCGGAATCTGCATCACATCCGCCACCGCGCTCACCGGTTCCGCCTGCTCCTCGGTGTGAATGTCCGTCACGATCGGTACGTCGAACGTCGTCTTCACCGCCTGCAGAATCCGTAAACCGTCGTCGATTCCAGGGCCACGGAACGACGTGATGCTCGTTCTGTTTGCCTTGTCGAAGCTCGACTTGAAGATGAACGGCACGTCGAGCTCGTCGGTGACGCGCTTCAGCTCTCGACACATGGCGAAGATGTGCTCTTCGGATTGAATGACGTTCGGTCCTGCCATTAAAAAGAACGGTTGGGAGGACTTTAAGTCACCAAACAAAGCGTTACCGGCGGCGAGGTGCGCCATGTCGATCGTGGTGGTTTGACGCGTCGTGATGTCCGGGCGGTGTGCGCGCGCGCTGATGTTACAAAGCTATGTGTCGCTAGGTGGCGTCGACTCGGTGACTAGACTGTGCCGTTCTCGCTTGACCTTCCTCACCAAAGGCTCTAGAAGTTTGAAATGACTCAATAAAATGTCTTGCTGAAGCTGTCCCATCTCCGCGATGATGTTCGCAGCGACATCTTGGTCGAGACGCCGAATGACTTCCTTTTGCGCCGTGACGCCGAGTTCGGCGAGAACTACGGCGGCGTCGTGAGGTGGTTGAGACGTCAATTGACGGGTTCGCATTCGTAATGTCTCATGAGAATTGTTACCGCGACCGGTCGCCCGCGGACCTCGTAGGCGTCGCGATTCCATTCGTCTGAAGCTGCCATCCCTCCGAAACGAGAAGGAGCCCAAGAATTCATGCTCTTCTTCCGAACTTGGTTTCATTATTTTTTCCCCACGCAGCAGTCTACTGATCTGCGCAATCTCTGCTATCGTTTGCTCGTCTAGACGATGACTATCTTCTTTGCTATCGTTACGGTGAAGTTTCTTCGCCCAGTGCCATGTGCCCTTTGCCTCCTCTTGCGCGAGGCGAGTGTGCACCAAGAGCTCGATTGTTTGCTTCTGGAGGTTTTCAACGTCATCTATCCCATCGTGCAGCTCGCAAATGAGCTTCAAGCATCGTGGAATAGTCTTGCAGAGCTTCTTGTTCATAAAAACGGCAACCTCGAAGAGTTCTGGGTACTCGTGGTAAACTTTTGCAACGTCCTCAATCTTCAACTTTGGCGGACACTGACGAGAAATGTAAAGAATGGCACTCCTGACACGCGCGCGCACAGGACGAAGGAACTCTCTGCGATCTGCACGTTGTTGAGCAATGTATTTCTCCGTCGCCGTCACCTCTAACCCTAAATTCGCATCCATCGCCGAAAAATTCACCACCGGTAGGCGTTTCAATTTTCCAAACTGGCGCTCCTTCGTTCGCTGCCACTCCCAAAGCACCGGCGCTAACTCCCCGCGGTTCAACTCACCATCGCCATCGAGATCCAAAAGAGCGACTATGAAAAACACCTCTTTCGGAATTCTGTGTCCTCGCCCGTGTCCACTCGCGTACTTGTCCACTCGCGCGCCGAGTATCCCGAGTGTGGAAATGAACTCTTCAAAGCTCACTTGGGCATCGCCATCCGTGTCGAAAAAGTCCAGCAGCTTTCGCGTCCAAAGGCTCCGACGGTCGATACCGACGACCGCGCACAGCTCCTCGCGGTCGATCGTCCCCGATCTATCGATGTCGAACTTTACAAACTGCTTTCGAATTTTTTTCAGCATTCTGGACTTCACCACCGCGTGCTCGAAACGGCTCAAAACCGGACGTTTGGGCATGTGTTTGCGGACGAATGCGATGAAACCAGCGATGCGACCGCGTGGGGCATCGACGGCGCGTTGACCGTCCTCGGGCGGGGAATCATCGGGCGGGACGACTGCCGCGTCGGGCGGGACGACCGCCTCGGCGTCAGCCATGGGAGGCGAGAAGTGACGGTGTTCGCCGTTCCGCGAGCTACGAGCGAGAAGCGAGCGAGCGAGCGAGCGAGCGAGCGAGCGAGTGGAGGCGCGTGATGCAGAATGTTTTTGAGTGAGCCAATCCGCTCAATTACACCCTCTAAGTTATCGCCAAGTGGAGAAGTCCCTCTAACAACCCCCACAACGCACCACCACAAATCCTCTTTAACCTTCGGTTTCGATGGTGCCCTTCTCGCTAACGTAGATGCCATCAAGGAACTTTCTAATATCCTTTTTCTTCACCAAGCACGCCATGTGGATGAGGGCCGCCGACTTGGACACGTTGTCGATGTCGTTGCCTTCGAGGACGATGCAATCCTTCACAGACTCATCGCGGTACGACTTGACACCTTCGAGCATGTTGCACACGCGAGTACGCTTTTCGCCAAGGAAGTTGCGGATTTCAACAACCGTCCCGTTCTTCTCAATGTTGATGTTCACGGGGAAGTGAGCGTACACAGCGCGCATCTTGTAGCGGAAACCCTTGGTGACACCGTCAAACAAGTTCGAGATGTGGCTAACGGTCGTGCGCAAGCTACCGGACAACTTGTTGCTCGCGAACCACATCGTCGCAACGACTTCATTCTCTTCGTTGAGCGTGAGGTCGAGCTTCGGGATGTGGTGGAAGTCGCGGTGAAGCGAACCGCGCGGGCCAGTCACGCTGATCTTGCGCGCCTTGCACGCGGTCACCGTGACGCCTTCCGGCACGGCGATCTTGATCTCTCTCTTGATAAGTCTCATCTCGAGTCTATTTCACGCGAAAACGTCATCGACACGTCAGTCTCTCGCACGCTCAATCGCCGCTCGTTCTTCGTCGCGCGCGCTCGCGCGTCCCGCCTCCCTTTGGGGTTTCTCCTTCATCCCATCGCCCCGCGTTTTCGCTTCCTCCCGCGCGCCCACGCCCACACCGCGTTCATAATCCACAACCACAATCAGCATTCAACCTTTCCTCGCCATCGCGCCCGCCCGCGATCGATCGCGCGCGTCCCGCGAGCTCCCATCGCGCGCGCGCGATCGGCCAACTAGGGCTTGCGCGCGCGGTCGACCCGCGTGCCGTTCGCGCGCGTCGTCCCGCCCGCCGCCCTCGCGCGTCGCCGGCGCATCGTGCGTTATATCTTCCATCGCGTTCGCGCGCGCGCGCGCGTCGTCGCGTCGATCGTACCTCAGAAGCGCGTCTTGAAGAGACGGATGCCGTCGCGCCCGGCGCGGCGTCGCGCGCGCGAGACCATCGCCTCGTCGATTGACTCGTCGATTGACTCGAGACGTGGGACTCTACGTATTCAACGTCCGAAATGCGGATCATCACGGAGTGAAAATGAAAATCACACCGCGCGCGGCGCTTTTTCGAAGCGCAGCCGCCGGCGCGCGCGACGCCGCGGTCACCTCGCGACGCGCGATGGATCGCCGGACGTCGCGCGCGAGCGCCGGACCGACGGGTCGCGACGTCGACGATGCCTCGCTCGAGCGCGCGGGAGAGGAGGACGGTGATGCGGCGCCGTCGAGCCGGTTGTGCGTGAAGAATGTGCCGAAACATTTGAAGGATGACAGACTGCGCGAACACTTCGCGGCGATGGGGGAGGTGACGGACGTGAAGATCGTGCGCACGGCGGACGGGACGTCGAGACAGATGGCGTTCGTTGGGTACAAGACGGAGGCGATGGCGACGAAGGCATTGAAGTACTTTGATAAGACGTTCATCGATACGTCGCGGGTGGAGGTGCAGTACGCGCGGAGCGTGCACAGCGCGCAGATACCGCGACCGTGGTCGAAGTATAGCGCGGGAAGCTCGGCGAATAAGGAAAAAGAGACGATAAAGAGTGGGCACGGGGGAAAGGGCGAGGCGGAGGCGGATGGTGAGGGTGAAAGATGGATCGGCGCGCGAGAGGCGAAAAAGTTGGCCAAGCAAAAAGCTCGCGAGCTGCACGATCCGAGGTACAAGGCGGAGCAGCTCATGAAGGTTGATCCAAAATTTCGCGAGTTCATGGAGCTCATGGTTCCCGCGAAACAAAAGTTTTGGAGCGATGGGTTCTTCGAGGATCAAGACAAGTTGGAGGGTTATAGGAAGGATTCCGAAAAAGCGCTTCGCGAAGACGGAGACGCCGGGAGCAGCGACGACGAGTATCAAGACTTGGACGAGTCAGAAGACGAAGAACAGGAGGAAGAATCGGACAAATCAGGGTCGGAGTCAGACTCGGAGTCTGAGTCTGAAAGCGACAAGGTGGCGAATGACGATAAAGTGTCGGACATGGATTACTTCAAATCGAAACAATCGACGTGGAAAGACGACGAGGACGATAGCGAGGACTCCGATTCTGATGACTCCGAATCTTCTTCCGACGACGAGCAAAGCCAAAGCCCTGATGCGTCTGATGATGAAGAGAAGAGTTCTGATTCAGACGCCTCCGATGATCCAGACACACTAGAGAAGGAAGAGACAGACGCCGCGGAACCAGAATCGAAAGACGTCAACGCGGCCGACATGGAGGCGTTGTCCGAAACCGGTCGAATTTTCGTGCGCAATTTGCCTTATACTGCGACGGAAGAAGAAGTGGCGGAGTTGTTCGAACAGTTTGGCAAGCTCACCGCGGTTCACATTCTCGTCGATCGCAGTACAAAGCGTAGCAAAGGTTTGGCGTACGTGACTTTTGTCATACCCGAGGATGGCGTCAAGGCGATGGAAGCGGTGGACGGCTCAATCTTTCAAGGTCGTTTGATCCACTTACTTCCCGCCAAACGCGCGCCACAGCTTGATTCTACGATGGGTGGCGTTGGACGCACAGGTGAAGGCGAAGACGACAAGAAGGATTCCTTCAAGACGGAACGCGACGCCGAGCGCAAAGCCGACGCGGGCAACACAAAGGCGTGGAACTCTTTATTCATGCGTCAAGATACCGTGGCCGCGGCGATCGCGGCACACTACGGCGTCACGAAAGCCGAACTCCTCGACTCTGGTGCGGATGATCTCGCAGTGCGCATGGCGCTCGGCGAAGCGCACGTCATCGCGACGACGAAGCAACAACTCGGCGAAGCTGGCATTGACGCGGAATCGCTCGAGCAGTCTGCGGCTTCGAGTGGGGCGAAAAGTGCGAGCCGAGTCAAGCGCAGTAATTGCGTGTTATTGTTGAAAAACTTACCCTACGAAGCCGAGGAGGATGAGCTTAGAGAACTCTGCGAAAAGTTTGGCGGCGTGGCGAGATTCATCTTACCCGATACGCACACCATCGCCGTCGTGGAGTTCCTTGAAGCCTCCGAAGCGCGCCGCGCGTTCACGGGTTTGGCGTACAAACGCTATCGACATGTACCACTTTATTTAGAATGGGCGCCCGAGAATATTTTTGCCTCGACTTCAAAGGTCGACATCAAGGGCGCCAAGGCGCTAGCCGTCGCCGACGCGTCGAGCGATTTAGCCAAGGAGGCGCGAGACAAGACAAAGGCGAAAGTGGACGCGGCGAATGATCTCGCCGGTAAAACCGTCAGCGACGACGCGGTGTCGATATTCGTCAAAGGTCTGGATTTCGGTACCACCGACAAAAAATTGCGTTCGCATTTCGCCGCGGCGGCGCAACGCGTCTCTGGCCAAATCATCGCCGCTCGCGTCGTCACCCATCGCGGGCCCGGAGGCAAGATGCTCAGTCGAGGCTTTGGCTTTGTAGAGTTTGACACTCCCATGGTCGCAAAGTCGGTTTTGACCGCTCTTCAAGGATCGTCGCTCGACGGTAAGACGCTCAAGCTGGAGTTGAGCTCGCAAGGAGGCGGCGAACGCGATGACGACAAGGCTGGGAAAGTTCCGAAGGGCTTTAGCGCGACGAAAATTGTCGTCAGAAACGTCGCATTTGAAGCGACGAAGCGCGACATTCAGAAGCTGTTCAACCCGTTCGGACAACTCAAGCAAGTCCGATTGCCGAAAAAGTTCGACGGCGCGCACCGAGGTTTCGCATTCGTCGAGTTCAACACGCGACGAGAGACGCAAGCCGCCATGGATGCGCTCCGAGGCACGCACTTGTACGGCAGACACATCATCATAGAACGCGCCGCGGAAGAGGAAGACGGAGAGGAAGACATAGAGGCGATTCGAAAGAAAACGACGTCGAGATTCGAAGCGAACGAGAACGCGTCCAAGCGCACGCGCTTGAACTCCTACTAGAAATTTAATCACAATAGCCCTCACGCGAGCCGCTTTGAAAGAATGAGATAGTGCGAGCTCCCTTCGTCCACGCTCTCGTCCGGGCTGAGTTCGTCCACGACGTAGCCCATCTTCTTCGTGTAGAACTCGTACGCCCCGACGTTCGTCTTGAGCACGGTCAACACCACGGCCTCCATCCCCAGTTTCTTCGAAACCGTCTCCACCGTTCGCACGAGCGTCTCCCCGAGCGCCCGTCGCTGGTGCGCCGCTTCGCACTGCAACTCGTACACGTACCCCACCGGATTATCCACATCCTCGTCCTCCCTCTCGAATCTAAAGTGCACAAACGCCACCGGACGTCCACTCTCGCGCGATCGCACCAGCACAAACCTCGCCGCGCCGTTATTCAACTCCCTCCGCTTCTCCGTCGCGTCCCATCCCCACGTGCGCTCGTACGCCGCGCGCATGTTCGCCTCCGTCACCTCGAAGCACCAATCCCGATCGCTCGTCGACATCTCCCGCGCCGACGCGTAGAATTCAAACCCATACCCCTCCCGCGTCGCCCTCGCGCGCGAATCCCTCGCGCTCCGCACCGCCAGGCACGCGTCCGCGGCGCGCGGCACCATCCGCTCGAGCGTCCCCGTCGCCGTCTCGCGCGCGTTCGCGCGTCGCAGGATCGTCGCCGTCGCCGTCGCCGTCCCGTCGCCGTCGCGGTCCATCGTCACCGTCCCGTCACCGTCCCGTCACCGTCCCGCGTCGCCGTCTCGCGCGTCGCACGCGTCGCGTCGAAATCAAATCAAATCAAAACCACGTCGCGGCGTCGCGCGCGCGCGTCGACGACGCGAACCGGCGCTGGGCGTGATTCGACGGTTCGCGACCCATCGCGAGGGGGTCCCCGCGCGCCCCGCCCGAGATTTACCCCTCGCTCGAAACCCGAAAACGCGCGCGCGCGGGTCGTACGATCACCACCGAATCGCCCATCACCGCGAACGCGCGCGCGCGATCGAATCCGATCCGCGCGCGCGTCGTATCTTTCGCCGCGCGCGGCGTCGCGCGCGTCGCGCGCGCCGCACTTCGCGTCGCGACGCGCACGGGACTCGCGCACGATGAACGCGCTCGCTCAGGTACGCGTCGGTTCGCGCGTCGTCGGCGCGCGCGACGCGACGCGACGACGCGCGCGCGCGACGCGAGGGACGGCGCGCGCGCGATCGGCGTTCGAAACGATCGGTCGATCGCGCGCTCGTCGCGTCGTCGCGTCGCGCGCGCGATGGACGCGCGGCGGCGATCGGGCGTCGGGTGGGGGCCGACGCGCGATCGCGCGGGCCGCGCGCGGCGCGGCGCGGACGCGCGCGAGACGCGGCGTCGATCGAGGGCGGACGCGCGCGATCGGTGGATCGCCACCGCGGGGCGTCGAGCGGGACGACGGAGGCGGCGCGGGCGCGGGCGCGAGGCGGATTCGGGCGGCGCGCGCGACGCGAGAGGGCGCGGACGCGGTGGCGCGCGAGGTCGGGAGGGCGGGGCGCGCGGGCGAAAGGGCGCGCGCGACGACGAAGGCGAGCGCGGGGACGAGGGCGAGGCGCGAAGACTGACCTAGAACGGATTCGACGCGTCGACGCAGGTTCAACTCTCCAGCAAGGTGACCGTTTCTGGTCTCAAGCAAACCGCGCGCGTGAACGCGCGCACGGTGAAGACCGCCGCGCACTGCTCCGCCGCCGATGTGACGCGCAAGGCGGCGTCCTTGGCCGTCGCCGCCGCCGTCGCGGCGACGCCGTTGGTCGTCGTCGAAGAAGCCTTCGCGCGCGACGTGCAACCGTACGCCGGTTTGACCCCGTGCAAGACGTCCAAGGCGTTCGCAAAGCGTCAAAAGACCGAAATTAAGGCGCTCCAAAAGCGTCTCAAGAAGTACGACCCGGAATCCGCCCCGGCGCTCGCCCTCAACGCGACGATCGAAAAGACGAAGACGCGATTCGCCAACTACGGCGAAGCCGGTCTCCTCTGCGGTAAGGATGGTCTCCCGCACTTGATTGTTGATGGTAACCTCGAGCACCTTGGCGAGTTCGCCGTGCCGGGCTTGGGTTTCCTCTACGTGGCGGGCTGGATTGGCTACGCGGGCCGCTCCTACGTTCAAATGAACAAGGAAACCGCCGCCAAGCCGACGCAAGGTGAAATCATCATCGATGTCCCGAAGGCGCTCGGCTTGATGTTCCAAGCGGGTGCGTGGCCGCTCCTCGCCGGTCTTGAGCTCAAGAACGGTACGCTCACGGCGCCGGAGAGCGAGATCACCGTCTCCCCGAGATAAGCGACATAGTAGAAACTCTCGAGCGCTTGCTGTACGATCACGAGGACCTTCCTTTATTAGTCAGAAGAAACGCGATTTGTGATTGCCAAACATAATGCTTCTTTAATCGTACACTTGTGCTTTACATCGACGGAACGCTCGTTCCTCTGCGCCGCTATTTGTTCTTCTACGTTGCTACCGCTACTCGCTTGCGGAGGACTTCCGAGCGCCGACGCTAAGATTGTTCGCGTTTCCTACGCGCCGTTCGGACTCGCAGGCATGGCGAGTCGCGTCACCACGAGATCATCGCTGGTCGTCGATTCTTCCACCAAATACTCGATGAGCATGATTGCGAAGAACGTCAGGCAAATTGCGATTCCGACGCCGACGCGCAGAAACTTTGACTGCGGTTGAACGCCGACGTTCGCACCCACCTCGGCGGCTTCCTCCGCCATGGATGCGAGCGCGGAATCAATCTGTAACAGAACCTCCTCGCGACGTTTCTTTCCAACCTCGCGTCGCTCGTCGTCACCGTTCCCCGCCGCCGCCCCTCCTCTTTTGGGCTGCGGAAACCGACGCTCCAACTCCGCGAGCGCGAGACGATTCCTCGTCTCGGCCTCGGCCTCGACCTCGGCCATCGCCCCGACGCGTCGCGAAGACACTTCGACGACCCCCATCCCCGGTTGTTTCCCCAGTCTCCCCATCGTTCGCCGCTCGCGCCGATTTTCCTCCGCGGCCTCCGCCCACGCGTCGAGTTCTCGCAGCGCCTCCCTCGCCTTCGTCTCCTTCGCGTCGCTCGCGCTCCCGAGCTGCAGATCCCACACCGCGCGTTCGCCCAATTCCATCGCCCCCTGCGCGGCGTCCCGCACCGCGTCCAGCGCCTCGCGCGAGATTTTCGCCGCGCTCGCCCCCGCGAGCGCTCGGCTCGAGCGTTCGACCGCGTCGAGCGCGCTCGTGAGCTCATCCACGCTCGACGCCCTCGCGCGCACCGCCTCGCGAAGCGCCGCGCATCGCTCGTACACCTCGCTCACCGCGTCGCCGAACGGCGACGGCGGCGCGCGCGCGGGCGTCATCGTGTGGCGCGCCCGCGGTCGCACTCGAAGACGCGACGCCGAGATGTCGACGAAAAAGGTGCGCGAGCGCGCGCGACGCGCACCGCGGTCGACGCGTCGCGACGCGCGCGCGCGCGGCGACGCGGCGACGCGCGCGCGATCGATGACGCGCGATTGATTACGCCGGCCCGTTTGCGATTCGATTTGGTGTTGACGGATTGAATTCGAATTTGAACGACGACCGGCGCGTGACTGACGATCGTCGACGCGTGTCGATGCGCGCGCAGCGTACTCTGCTCAAGGTGATCATCCTTGGGGACTCGGGGTGAGTAACGCGCGCACGGCGAGGCGAAGGCGCTCGAACGAATGAACGCTCGCTCGGGACGCGACTGACGCGACGACGATCGTCCGCGATGTAGGGTTGGGAAGACGTCGTTGATGGCGCAATACGTAAATAATAAGTTCTCCAAGCAGTACAAGGCGACGATCGGGGCGGATTTCATGACGAAGGAAATCGTCATCGACGACACGGTGGTGACGTTGCAAATTTGGGATACGGCTGGACAGGAGCGATTTCAGTCGCTCGGCGTGTCGTTTTATCGCGGTGCGGATTGCGTGATGTGCGTGTACGACGTCAACTCGGCGAAATCGTTCGAGTCGCTCGAGAACTGGCGAAACGAGTTTCTCGTGCAGGCGTCGCCGAGCGACCCAGAGAAATTTCCCGTCGTCGTCGTGGGGAATAAAATCGACGTAGAGGACGGCAAGGACAGCAAGAGGGTGATCAGCGAGAAGAAGGCAAAATCGTGGTGCACGTCAAAGGGTGGTTTGATGCACTTCGAGTGCAGCGCGAAGGAAGATATCAACGTCGACGCCGCTTTTGAAGCCGTCGCGAGGTTCGCCGTGCAAAACGAAGACGCCGAGGAGGACGTGTACTTGCCGGACACCGTTAGCATCGACACGCGCGGCGCCGCACCCTCCAGCGGGTGCTGCTGACGACTTTTACGACTTGTCACGCGCGCACGCAACCATTCAACACCTTTCGTCGTTCCCATTCGCCAACTCGCTCGTCTCGCGTTCCGCGTCCCGCTCCGTGGATAAAGCGCGCGGCTGAGATTACTCATCATCCTCCATCGTCTGTCTCCACGCCACACCTCGCCGCGCGCGCGTCCGATGGCCATGCTCGCCACGTCCCGCGCGTACGCTCTCGCGCACGCTCGCCCTCGCCTCGCCTCGCCGTACCGTCATCGCGCGTCGTCGTCGCACCGCGCGGTCGCGGTCGAATCGACGTCGACGACGGCGAGCGATCTCGGCGCGCTCGGTGACGGACGATTCTCCAAGCTCCTCGGCGCGCTGGACGTCGCGGAATTGACGTCCGTGATCGCAGGAAGCGACGAAGCGCTGACGGTGTTCGCGCCGACGGACGAGGCGTTCGAGCGGTGCGCGCGGGACAGGGCGCTGGCGTTCGAGGAACTCGCCGAACGCGAAAACTTGGACGAGATATTGAAGTATCACGTCGTGAGCGGCGCGGTGAAGTCGAGCGATTTGAAGAGTGGACAAGTGAAGACGCTGAATGGACGCTCTGTGAAGGTTGACGTCGCTGGGGGTGAGGTGAAGGTCGACGGCGTCAAGGTGACGGAGGCGGATAAGGCGGCGTTCGGGGGCAACGTCGTCGTGCACGTCGTGGACGAGGTTGTTTTTCCGGCGTTTTCGATCAACGCCAAAGTGCAAACGCCGCAAGAAATTCTTGCGTTCGAGGGATGGGCGCCGGAGGTGATTAACGGACGCGTCGCCATGCTTGGGTTCGTGCTGGCGCTGACGGGCGAAATCGCCACGGGGGAGTCGTTCACGACGCAGGCGGCGAACAACTTTGGCGAGCTCACGCGCACGATGTTCGTGTGGAGCTTGGCGTCTCTTTTCCCGGCGTTCAGTTCGAACGAGGGGTACGAGGCGAACCCGTTCAAGATGGCTGACAGTAAGGAATGGGAATTTGTTTTCCGCGGTTGCCCGCCGTGGCTCGCGGTGAAGGATGTCTTTTCGCCCGAGGTTGAACAGCTGAACGGCCGCGCCGCCATGATTGGCTGCGCTTCGATGATCGTTCTTGAAACGCTCCTGGGACACGCGCTCTTCTAGTGCGTCTTCGCGGACTCGCGCGACTTTTGTCTTTTCTTTTGTTTGGAGAGAGGCAGTGTTCGTTGGAATGTGGCGATGTTTTTTCGTTACGATCGGTAATTTTTTAGACAAATGAAGATTGTTTTAATCAAAGTCGAAATCGTCGATTCTCCGCCGTCGTCTTCGAAGGCATGACTTCATCAGAGTCGGAGAAGATCGATTCGTACTCATCGTCCGAATCGCTTTCTACAATGGTCGCTTTTCTCGCTCGTGACGACCTTGGGAGCTCTAAATCAGGCGCGGCGTTGACCAACCTGTCCGAAGCGCGCGTCGCCTTGTTCCATTTGAAAGCTCGGCGAAGCGCTATGAGATGGAGACGAAGGCAACGTGCATCACTCTTTTCGTTCGATCTGTGCGAGCAGCGAAGTAGAGGAGCCATCCAGCTCCACGGCAACCAGCCAGGCTGGAGCCAATCGCTTTCGATCGCACGCTGAAAGACGATGATCGCCGCCGCGAGCGCAGAAAGCGTTTGAGCCGACCCGGCAAGGTTTCGCCACATCGCTCGGCGCGTCTCGCTCCCGAGCACAGAGTTAAAGGCAACGTCGGGAATTTCGCTTTCCAAGGTCAAGAATGCGGATCGAACGCGAGAAATGCCTTCGACATCATCGCTCACTCCGCTCGTCGCCCATTCGCCATCGTCAGGCCGAGAAGGCAATGCATCGACATCCTTCAAGGCTGCTTGATCCGCGCCGTATCGACGTTGCAACGAGCGCCAAAGATCACCTTCTTTTCTTCCTTTCGGATTTATGTTGTCGATCAAAACCTTAGTTTCGCTCAACGTCATAATTCCATACTCCGGCTCGACGTCATGATGCTCGTTATCCTTCGCCGCTTGCACGATGACTTCGCCCCAATTGCCCAATGCCCAGTATTTTTGTCTATGACGATCCGAGCCCAAAGGCTCCCGTCGCGGTGCGGTTTGCAGCTGGGGCACTTCGACTTCGTGCCACTTGCTTTGCCATCGCACGCGAGCTTGCGCGAGTTCTTCTTCCGTCGGCACTTTTTGTTGCTTTGTTTGCTGGGGTGCCTTTGCCTTCTTTTCCTTCTTCTCCTCGGGCTTCACCTCTTCGGCGGGCGACGCTTGCGCTTCATCAACATCCATCGGTTGGGTTTCATCCTTAGCCTTGGCTTCCTCGGCCGCTTTCGCCTCCTCGGCTGCTTTCGCTTCCTCAGCGTCACGCGCCTCACCCTTGCCATCTTCACGATCTAACCGATATTCGCTCCAAGCTTTGATGTGCTGTCTGATATCCTTCTTGGTTTCGTTGGCCAAGTTCACTCCGTTGTCAATCGAGGTTCGCAACGCGACAGAATCTAACGCTACCGTCATCAACGTCCGCAACAAAGTGACGCGAGCCTGAGGAGACAAACCATCAAAGCCGACAGCGTCGATATCGCGCGCCAGCGATCTCAATCGTCGCGCAAAGGCTCCACGGCAACCGCCTGTGTATACGGCGTCTTCGGCGGCGTTGTCGACTTTCTCCATCATGGCGTCTCGTGCGATAATCATCTCGCCCGTGGATGCTTTGTGCAACGTAGTGCCTTCGAAGGATTTGCAACAACTCACATTGGGCGCATCGTTGTTTTCCTTCTCGCGCACGCAAGTTGGGCAGAACCATTCACCTTCTGGTTCGGCGAGCAATGGAGGGTCGAGGCACTTTGCGTGGTACTCCCCATCGCAAGAATCGCACAAAAGCACAGTTCCGGCCATGACATCTAATCCGCACACGGAGCAGCCTTCATCCCAAGGGGTCTTCGGAAGTTCGTCGGATCCCGCCTTGGTTTGCTTGAGCGCACCTTCGACAGCCGCGATTAACTCCTTCTTTGCCTTGGCACCGTTGCCATTAGTGAGACTGGCCATGTTTGTGGCCGCTTCGAGTACGTCTGCTTTGATGAGTTCGTCCATCTCGTCTGCGTTGCTCGTCGAATGCGCCGCTGCAGCGTACACGCCCGCGCCGAGGCGAGCGTCGAGGAGACGAATGTCCAAGCCTCTTGGATGTTGTCCCTTCACAGCAGCGCCGTCACCGCGAAGGCACACTTGGCTCATCGAATGCTGGCACGCCATGTTCCTCAGTGCACATCGAACAGCGTGAATGTGTTGCGACGATTTCGCTTCGGCAACTGCACTCTTAGCTTTTTGTCGACGAGACTCAACGACGCGCGAAGAGGAGTCATCAGAGACGCCAGAGCCCAGTGCGTACATCTCAATCTCGGCTGCCGCCAAAGCTTCGGCGTCACTCAACGCGCAAAGAGCAGGGGAGACTCGAGCGCTGTACTTTTCGACTGCATGACCATGCCAAACTGCACCTTCCGCGTATGAAAGCGGATCGATGCCAGCATCACCTGAACACATGTAACGAGTGAAGACATCCGCGGCTTCAGGGAGAATCGGCGGGGCATCTTTCAAGTACGGCTCGTACGCGGGCATATCGTGGATCACAGAAGCAGCGTACAAAAATCGACGCACAAGTTCTTGCCACACACCTTTCGTATCCGAGATATGCGAATGCGCATCTGGAAGGAGCTGCAATGCGCTTGCGCTGGACTTATCCACAGACGCGGCAGCGTCAGCCACGCACGGAGCGATGAGAGCCAAGTGCAAAGAAGCCATGAACTCTTCTGATTCCTTGGGATTCGACAGCACGCGCGCCAAGGCTTGAACCGTAGGGGGTGATTTCACATCGGCGGCGGATCCAAAGAGTTCACGCTTGAAGCGATCGAGAAACATCCAAATTTCCATGATGTCGCCCAACTCTGACTTTTCTTTGAAATCTGGTTCGATCTTCAAGTTTGGCGACATCACAGGCGGCGAGTAAGTCGTATCGGCGCTATCCGATTCGCGTTCACTCATACCAACGAGCCACTCCTTCTGTTTGTTCTCGAGTTCGTTCATCATTTTGGCGCGTTCTGCATCACGCTTCTTCTTCTCCTCGGCCTCTTTCGCACGTTTTGCCTTGTTTATCTCCTTTTGCGCTTCGCGTTCGATCGCTGCCTTGGCCTTCGCCGCTTCTCGAACAACCTTCTCCGCTTCCCTTTGAGCTTCTTTCTGCATTTTAGCTGCTTGCTTCGCCGCTTCCTTCTCTGCTTTGGCAGCCTCCCGCAAAGAGTCGCGATGCTGCTTCATCATGTCCGCGAGCGTTCTTTTCGCGTCCAAACGCTCCTCTCTTTGCTTCGCACGCGTCGCAGCGCTGTCAACGCGCGATATGAGACGCTCAATCAGCTTGCTAATGGACTTCTCGACCCTGCTCTGTGCCGACTTTTCGGTCTTTTCCTTCTTCGTCATCTCGCGAATCTTGGCGAGAATTTCCTTGGAATCGCAGAGACGCGATTTGGAGCGGCGAACTCGTTCTTCAAACCACCCCTCACGCTCTTCGACAAATTGGTACTTGGCAGCCGCGTCAGATCCTGGCAAACTTTCGATTGCACGAACGACGCGAACATCATCAAACGAAAAGTGGTCGTGGATCCCAATGGAAACCATGGGGCCGATGGTTTCGCACATCTCAAGCCAAGCACCGAGCGGAGAAGCCGAGCACACACTCACAGTAGAACCGTCTTTTTCCGTCGACACGACGAATTCAGGCGCATTATCGGAAGCTTTCGTGACTTCACTCGTAAACGTCACGCCAGAGTCGTTCTTCCAAATCGTCTTGTAACCAAGTGGCCAAATGTGCACGTCATCGTGAAACTCATCGTTATCGCCAAGAACTTGGCCGAAACTCTCCACAACCAAATTTTCTCCTAAATCCATCGGCACCGTCGGTTGCTCGGCTTCTCGAGCCTTCTTCACCGCCTCCTCGCGAGACAGCGGCTTGAAGTGTTCGGGTTTCTTCGCCGCGGCGGACGATTTGAGAATTTTTTGCGGCGCGAGCCCGAGCGCGCGCACCACCTCCAATCTCGATCGATACCTCTCCTTATCGGGCGACCAGTACAGCGCATCGTACGTTCCCGCGCTCGCGCCTTGTGTCCGCATCGTCGCCGTGCACGTCCAATCATCCGAAAGCTGTCCTCCGCACTTGGCCACGTACTCTCGCAACGCCTCCAGCAACGCCGGCGTCGGATCATCCGCGCTCCGATCCGCCCGAATCGCCCCTCCTGTCGTCACCTTCACCCGTTTCGCCGCCTGTTCATCCCCACCGCTCGCCTCCGCGTTCGCCCCAACCACTTTCCCATCGACGATTTTCGCCCCGGCGCCGACGCTCGCGCTTCGTCCTCGCGTCGACGCGTGAAAGTCATCGTCATCGTCCTCCTCCTCGTCTTCGTCCTCCTCGTCGATCGAGCTCGCGTCGTAATCCGCATCCTCATCATCCTCGACCCCGTCGTCGCTCGGTCTCACCGCGCGTCCGTTCGTCGTCGTCGCGTCTCTCGTCGTCTCGGTCTCGACAGGTGTCTTTTGATCATCATCGCCCGTTCGCGTCGCCGCCGTCGCGTTTTCCCTCGTCTCTTCGCCCTCGCGCGCGTCTTCCCGCGACGCGATCGTCCTTTTGTGCATCTTGAACACTCCCGCGGCGTCCATGGCGACCCGGGGCGCGCGCCGGCGCGTCGTCAAGTCCGGCTGGTTTGAAATGCGAACCTCGAGCGGGGCGCGTGTCGACGGAATTCGCGCGCGCGCGGCGACACACTGGCGCGCGCGCGCCCGATCGGCGCGGTCTCGCGAGACGACGAGGCGAGGAAACGGAACGACCGCGCGCGCGCGCGAAGCGGAGGGGCGAACGCGCGCGCATCGGCGCGCGAACGGGCGATTTCGATGAGCGAAAAGATGAAATCGGCGTTTCAAGCGGCCAAGTCAAAGGTTTCGAGCGCGGTCGAGACGACCAAGGCGCGGTCGAAGGCGCGACAGACGTCCGCGGGGGGGAGCATGGATGTCGATGCGTCGTTAAGGGGGGTCGGGGACGACGGAGACGCGCGCGAGGCGCTGCGCGAGGCGAGGGAACACGCGAATTCGTTGGAGCGAGCGCAGGCGGCGCTGAACGGGGAGATGCGGCGGATGGCGAATGAATACGAAAGGGTGCGCGGTGAGCTCGATGCGGTGAGCCGGGAGAAAGAAGAGGTTCGACAACGAGCGTCGGCGGCGTGGACGGAGATGACGGCGGAGATCGAGGCGTTGAAGGCGGAGCTCGAGCGGGCTCGAGGCGGGAAAGCGGAGGGCGACGCGGGAGAAGACGCCATAGATGAACTCAAGCAAAAGGCGCACTTGGAGGCGCGAGCGATTAAAAAGGTTCTTATTGAAGACAGGGAAAAGTTTGCCGCGACGGAGGCTGAGTTGAGGGGGAGAATTAAAGAATTAGAGGACGCGCTCGCGAATGTCGAGGAAGGCGCCAAGTACACAAGCGAGGCGAACGCGGAGCTATCGTCCAACGTGCAGACGTTGGAGTCGCAAGTTTCTTCGCTTCGGATAGAAGTGAACGAGAAAAACGCCACGGTAGAGCGTTTGGAGCGAGCGAGCGCGGCGCCGTCTGAAGAAGTTGCGGCGGCACGTGCGGAGACTCGACAGACGCAAGCCCAAGCCGAAAGACTCGAGTCTTTGCTCGAGGTCACGAAGTCGGAACTCGAAAAGACGACGTCTTCGCTCGAACAAGAAGAAGCGAACGGCGCTAAAACACGCGAAGCCGTGGTGTCGCTAGAGTCTCAGTTAGCGGCGGTAACAGCAGAGCTGCAAGCAAGTACAGACGCTCAAGCGTCCACAAGCTCTGCAACAGACGAACTCAAGGCAGAATTAGCCGCCGCACGAGTCGAGTACGGCCAAGTACGGTCCGAGCTCGAGGCGAAATCGAAGGCGCTGGAGCAGGCGCAGGCTTCAAGCGTGGCGACAAGTGAGCTCGAGGCGGAGCTGGCTTCCACGCGCTCTGAGCTCGAGGCGAAATCGAAGGCGCTGGAGCAGGCGCAGGCTTCAAGCGTGGCGACAAGTGAGCTCGAGGCGGAGCTGGCTTCCACGCACTCTGAGCTCGAGGCGAAATCGAAGGCGCTGGAGCAGGCGCAGGCTTCAAGCGTGGCGACAAGTGAGCTCGAGGCGGAGCTGGCTTCCACGCGCTCTGAGCTCGAGGCGAAATCGAAGGCGCTGGAGCAGGCGCAGGCTTCAAGCGTGGCGACAAGTGAGCTCGAGGCGGAGCTGGCTTCCACGCGCTCTGAGCTCGAGGCGAAATCGAAGGCGCTGGAGCAGGCGCAAGCTTCAAGCGTGGCGACAAGTGAGCTCGAGGCGGAGCTGGCTTCCACGCGCTCTGAGCTCGAGGCGAAATCGAAGGCGCTGGAGCAGGCGCAGGCTTCAAGCGTGGCGACAAGTGAGCTCGAGGTGGAGCTGGCTTCCACGCACTCTGAGCTCGAGGCGAAATCGAAGGCGCTGGAGCAGGCGCAGGCTTCAAGCGTGGCGACAAGTGAGCTCGAGGCGGAGCTGGCTTCCACGCGCTCTGAACTCGAGGCGAAATCGAAGGCGCTGGAGCAGGCGCAGGCTTCAAGCGTGGCGACAAGTGAGCTCGAGGCGGAGCTGGCTTCCACGCGCTCTGAGCTCGAGGCGAAATCGAAGGCGCTGGAGCAGGCGCAGGCTTCAAGCGTGGCGACAAGTGAGCTCGAGGCGGAGCTGGCTTCCACGCACTCTGAGCTCGAGGCGAAATCGAAGGCGCTGGAGCAGGCGCAGGCTTCAAGCGTGGCGACAAGTGAGCTCGAGGCGGAGCTGGCTTCCACGCACTCTGAGCTCGAGGCGAAATCGAAGGCGCTGGAGCAGGCGCAGGCTTCAAGCGTGGCGACAAGTGAGCTCGAGGCGGAGCTGGCTTCCACGCGCTCTGAGCTCGAGGCGAAATCGAAGGCGCTGGAGCAGGCGCAGGCTTCAAGCGTGGCGACAAGCGAGCTCGAGGCGGAGCTGGCTTCCACGCACTCTGAGCTCGAGGCGAAATCGAAGGCGCTGGAGCAGGCGCAGGCTTCAAGCGTGGCGACAAGCGAGCTCGAGGCGGAGCTGGCTTCCACGCGCTCTGAGCTCGAGGCGAAATCGAAGGCGCTGGAGCAGGCGCAGGCTTCAAGCGTGGCGACAAGCGAGCTCGAGGCGGAGCTGGCTTCCACGCGCTCTGAGCTCGAGGCGAAATCGAAGGCGCTGGAGCAGGCGCAGGCTTCAAGCGTGGCGACAAGTGAGCTCGAGGCGGAGCTGGCTTCCACGCGCTCTGAGCTCGAGGCGAAATCGAAGGCGCTGGAGCAGGCGCAGGCTTCAAGCGTGGCGACAAGCGAGCTCGAGGCGGAGCTGGCTTCCACGCGCTCTGAGCTCGAGGCGAAATCGAAGGCGCTGGAGCAGGCGCAGGCTTTGTCAAGTGAGACGCAGCAACGGTTGGAAACCGCTCGCAACACATCGCAGTCGGAAGTATCCGTGCTGAAGCAAGAGCTTGTAGAAAAGAATCATGCTCTTGCGGAAGCGCAAGCGTCGAGTGTGAACGTGGAAGAAATTCAAGCCACGACTCAGTTGTTGGAATCTCAGCTTGTTGCAGTGAAAGCAGAGCTTGAAGCAAAGAGCGCAGAGCTCGACGCACAGAAGGAGGCACTCATGCGCGCCGAAGCGACGAAGAGTTCAAGCGCAGAAGAAGTCGAAACAATGAAAACGACGTTAATGTCTCAACTTGCGATGGTGCAAGACGAACTCGCGTCAAAGACCGAGGCGCTCAAGAAGGCAGAGTCTGCGTCGAACGCTGCAGCACAAGAAAAAGCAGCCGCGAAGGAATTGTTCGATTCACAATTGAGCTCTGCGCGAGCGGAAATTGAATCAAAGACGAGTGAGGCACAAAGTGCATCGGACGCAAGGGACGCCCTGCAGTCCAAGGTGAGCGCCCTTCAAGGCGAGCTTCAGGCGAAACATGAAGCGCTCGAGCTTGCGCAAGCCTCAACGGGATCAGCGACGGACGAACTCCAATCGAGCCTCGATGCGGCTCGTCAACGAGCCCTTGGTTTTGAAACCGATCTCGAAGCGCTTCGTGCAGAGCTCGCGGCTCTTCGTGCAGAGCTCGCGGATAAAACGCAAGCGCTCACCGCGTTTGAGCAGAATGCCTCCGCCGCGAGGACGGAGCTACAAGAGAAACTCGAGAAGAGTCTTGAGCACGCTCGAGCAGAGAATCAACAAGTAACGGAAAAACACGAGGAAGTGCAGGCGACGTTATTGACGGATGTGGAATCGCTCAAGGCGAATCTAGAGTCGGCAGAGACTCGTAATGCCGTCATGGAAGAGGAGCTTCGCTTGACAAACGAAGCGCTGAATCGTTCATCCGTCGAAGCCTCGGGCATTGAAAGTGTTCGCACACAGCTCGCTGAGGTCAGCGAGCGTTTCAAAGAGTCCGAAATGGAAAGATCCACTCTCGAGCAAAGTCTGCGCGTCGCGAACGAGCGCCTGACCTCGTTGGAAGAACGACTCAAAGTTGCTGAGGAGAACGATGCCTCCGCCGCCGAGGCGCTCCGTGAAGCCAATGAACAAGCCGCGAAGGCGAAGGATAACGTCGCGTCCATCGCCTCCGTGAGCGCCACCCAATTCGCTCAAGAGCGTCAAATGATGAAAAATGCCCTGAGCGAGCTCCAAACCGAGCGTGACATCCTCGTCAAGATGCTCAAAACTTTTCACGCGCACGGCGTCGTGCACTCGACGAGCGAGACAGCGTCTCATCGCGACGCCAGCGAGAGCGTCTTCGGGGACGGCCCTTCGGAGTTCGCCCGGCGTTTCACCGATTCCGCGTCATTAGCTGGCGTGTTCACCCCGAGAAAACGCGCCCCGTACGTTGACCTCGACCGGCAGTCCCCCAACTCACCGCGCTCGCCCAACTGAAATAAATAGCTCACGTTGCAACCATCGTATCTATGCCTCACCGCCGCCTCACACAGATGCACGATGTCGCTCGACCGCGTGGACGCCGATGATGACCCATCATCGTCCACCGATGACGACGGTTTCCCTCCCGGCGTGTCCCTGGGCACGACGCACGGTGGCGTCCGAGTGTTGCAAATCGATGACCATCCAGAAGACAAACCAAAGTGCGCGAAAAAGCTTCAACATCCCGCGAGTGGAAGCGAAATCACGCTCATCGGAAGCGCGCACGTCTCAGAGGCGTCCGCACGCGAGGTATCGCGCGCGATTCTAGAGGGTAAACCAGATTTGGTGGTCATCGAACTCGACGGGGACAGATTGAAGAGTTTGTTGCGGAGCGCGAGCGAAGACCGACCCGCGATGCACGCGGCGAGGCGAGTGGCGAGCGTGCGTGAGGCGTTCAACACGCTGGTGAATGGACAATTGGCGATCGTGGCGGGGAGTTTGGGGTACTCGACGATCGGGGCGGTGTTGGACACGCGGCCCGGGGCAGAGTTCATAGCTGCGGTGGAAGCGGCGCGGGACGTCGGCGCGACTGTGGTTCTTGGAGATAGGAATCAGCGAGCAACGGTGGGGAGGTTGATGGCGCGTGTGCGACGTGGATCAACGCTGTTCGATGAGCTGGCCAAAACTGGAGAGTTTTTGGGGGGGGAGACGGATTTGGCGCGCGCCGACGCGGCGACGAAGCGAAGCGGCGTGCAAAAGGCAAAGCATATATTGGAGAAGGCTGGATGTGAACATAGCGAGGCGGTCATTAAATCCGCGCTAGAAATTTTAGACAGCGGCATGAGAGGCATACCGGTACGCGTGGATGATTTGATGCGCGTGCGAAAGTGTGCTCGTAGGGTTGTCGAGTACGTGCGAGTTGAGTCGTTCAATGGCAACCCGACGTTCAGTCCCGGATTATCAAAGGTCGATAGCGCCAAAAAGATGAGCATCATGGATTGGGCGACGGCTGAAACGGTTATTCGAGAGCGTGATTTGATCTTGGCGACGGCACTACAACGGGACCCCACGGCATCGAGTGTCGTCGGCGTTGTGGGAGCCGGTCACATCGCGGGCATCCAGCAACTCTGGGACGAAGTTGAAAGCTCGGAATCGCGCGCAAAGTTCAACGAATATCTGAACGAATGGCCGACAGACGCAAAACCAGTCGACTATACTAACAGAATTTTGTCCGGCGTGTTCGGTGCTGCCGCGTTCACTACGATACTCCGTCGGGGATCTGCCGGGGCGGTGAAATTCGCCGGCGCGTTGGTTGGATCGATGTTGACGCTCGGCGCCGTCGGGACGTATATGGGTGCTTCTGGATTAGTCGCGCTTGGCCGTGTCGCCGTCGCGATAGAAGATGCATCAATTCGCGCGGCTGAGCTTGGAAATCGCGAAGACTCGGCTCGGGCGAAGGGAGCATTTTCAAACATGATTGTTCGAGACGCGGCTGTGCCATATAAGGAATAACAGAGATTTTAATTTATGTACTTTACATCGCTTTAACGCGGGGAATATCCACCCGACGTTCTCACTTGCTCTGGTGAGGCGTTTGCCAAAATCGGACTCACTCCATACGGATCTCCATACGGATCAGCCATTTCTGGGGTGTCGTTGAAAGAGTTTTCTTTATCGACAAACAATGGTGACACCATGTCGACGTTTGGCGTGCAGCCACCGTCGTACTCTCCAGTCGTATTCAGTGCGGCGACGGCATTGAGGGCTTGACGAGCTGCTTCTAAATCATCTTGACTTCCGGCAACATCCATATCACCTGAAGCAGTTCGATCCAACTCCATGGAATCACGCCATTGTACGCTCGTACGCAACATGGACTCCTCACCGATTGCCTCCGTCACCATGGGGTTGATTTCATCATCCTCGTTCAAATCAGCTGAGTCATCACCCATGTCGATGTACACTTCCACTGGCTTGGGACTTCCCTTGATCATCACCGGTGTCGTTCTCGGACCTAGCGACGAGGTATTGGATACGTTACTGTCCGTCTTTCGGTGCCCAAACTCAGGCGTGTCCACTGCTTCGGCGCCCGTGTTCAGGTCGACCGATAATTTATTTTCGTTCACCGGCTCCAAAGGTGAGCGGTAAAACGGCGCAGGAGATCGTGCGACGTTATTACTAGCGCCAGGACTTTTAATCGGCGTCTTCTTTAGCCCGCTGAACAGTTGCCTTCCACCAATCGCGTTGTTGATGGCGCTGACGCTGGGGTAGCCCAAGGGCGGACCCTCGGGAACAAAAGGATTCCACAACGCGGCGGCGCTCATCCAGTTCACGGCGCTGATCATCCACAAGAAGTTGACCGCCACAGCGATGCTCAAATAGCTGTAATAGTGCTCCTCGGCGACGAGCGAGACAACGATGAGCATGATACCGGCCTCTATGGCGAGAACGCCGATGATGACAGCGAATGGAATCAAAGCGTCTTCTCGTGTGAGCCCCCAAAAGGATTTCCTCGGGCACGACGTGGAACGCCACCAAAACTTGCCCTTGCGGTCAGTAGAGTTAGAGACGTACGAGGACGGCGGCCAGATCAAGCAAGCAACCAATAGCTTGACGTCATCGAGGACGGGCAACTTCCAAGTCCGTCCCCAAATTTTAAACTCGCGCAATTCGCAAAACTTTTCCCAAACCTTTCGGTCGTGAGTGCCCGGGAGACGGATCTTCAACAAACCGAGGATAACGCACGCGTGGAAGAAAAATACAAGCATGACATACGGACCTGTGACCGCGGCAAAAAGGCCAATTGTGCAGATTCGTGCCGCGAGCTCAAAGAAGCGGTAGCACGCCTTGGCCATCATTTCAGACAGGTGTGCCTTGTGCATCTTCCAGTACTCTCTCCACGAGTACGCGGGCGGTTTTTCGTGCAAGTCTAACGAAACAAAACACAAGGTACCAGAGGTGATCGAACCCGCGACGGCCAGGAACAGGAGCATGTCGAATCCCTCCCGACCCGGGCAGACGCTGGTGGGAGACGAGCACGAGATTCCAATGTACGCCTGGAGCGTCGCCATGGGGAGCGTTAAGAAGATGGTATCCACGAGTTGCATCCCACGAAGATCCATTTCAGCCTTTCTCGCTCGCACATCATTCGTTCGGAGCGCACGCCAAGCGGCAAAGGCGGTGCCGAGCTGCAACATCGCGCACGCGGCACCAAAGCGCCTGACGACGACTTTGAAATCGTACTTGCTGAATCCAAAGACTTTTTGGTCCTTGCCCACACTTCCTTTCGCCGGTTTCTTGGGCATGGGATAGTGAAGCACCCAGTATCCAGTAATACACGCCGCCGAGAAGACGAAAAACGTCAAAACCATGCTGAACCACAACCAAGATCCCGCTCGAGCGAAGCGATGAAGTTCGCGCACCAACTGCGTCTTGGAGTAAAAGTCGAGCAAGATTCCAACTACGAGCATCAAGCGCTGCACGATGTTCAACGACGGACCCAGGCACTCGATACGCTCAAGAACTTGACGAGAGATTGGAATCGGGGTCATGGGAACGACGTTCGCCGGGAGAGACATGCGCATCGCTGCCCGCTTCTTTGCCGCCGCGCTCGGACGAGACGGCGTTGCGCCGGCATCAATGGAATTTCCGAGCACTTTATTCTCGAACGGTGCCGTCATGGGCGAACCAATGGACGCCCACATGCCACCAGGCTTCATATTACTTCTCGGCTCGACGTTACTCCGACGGAACCGATCCACCGGTGACATGAGCGGCGTTTGACTTCCCGCCGCTTCCTGTTGACTGGCTTCCTCGTCCTCATCCGCGCCCTCGGGGGTGCCGCCGAGGTTGACCTCGTCCTCGCATTCGTCTCCATCATCTCGTGCCGACGTCATCTTACGCTCCGGGGTCTCAAGTCCGTCCATATCCTCCTCCGCGCCCTCCTCAAGCTTCGCCGCCGCCTCCTCGATGGCGGCGACGCGCGCGCACACTCGCACCGGCGGTGTCTGCGTAGCCGGTCGTCCCATCCCTGGACTCTCCGCCATCGACCCCCACGCATCATCACCATCCTCTGCATCCTCAAATCCATCATCGTTCGCCGTCACGGGCGATTCCTCACCTCCGCTCGTCCTCGGCGTCCCCTCCACGCGCACCTCGCAGTCCTCGTCGTCGTCCTCGCGCGCGTCCTCGCTCGCCATCGACGACGTCACCGCGCGTCGTCCGTCGCTCGGCGTCGTCACCGGCGACGATTCTGCGTCGCACGCGCGCTTCCGAGCGCTCGCGCGCGTCGCCCGTCGCGTCGTCGGCATCCGCGCGCGTCGATGTCCCGGCCTCGTGTCGTTCCCCCGTTTTTCGACGCCGCGCGCGGTCGCGATGCGGTCGTCTTCGTCGCGCACGCTCGAGCGCGAGGATGAATAATATTAATCTCTGAGCGCTCGCGCGGCGTCTCGAGTCGAGGCGTCGCGCGCGGGGACGGTGAGCGTCGCGCAGTTGCGCGGCGTCGAGAGGACCGTTTGTATCCCGCTCGAAGAATTTGATGTGCTTTACAACGTGTAACTGTTTACCTATATACGGCATTCGGACATACGGAGTATCATGCCACACGTGTACATATAAAGGCTAACGAAATAACCTACCAACATACTCGAATGGAAATAAACTGCCCGTTCTCGAAGAGCGCCCGACGCCGCGCCGCGCGCACGCATCCGCCTCTTCGCGACGCTCGTTCACTAGCCATGGGTCGCGTCATCCGAGGTTGCCGTAAGGGTAAAGGGTCGGTGTTTACCTCCCACACCCACACCCGCAAGGGCGCGGCGAAGCATCGCCAACAGGTGCGTCGACGACGACCGGCGCGCGACGCCACGGGACGCGCGATGGCACCGCGATCGCGACGCGCGCTCGAGGATTGGCGCGCCGTGCGCGCGCGATCGACCGCTCGAAGCGCGGTGATGGGTGATGGAATATGCGTGTTATCGAATCGCGTCGACGCGCGCGATGGGGACGCGTCGGCGCGCGCGCGACGGGGTGAAACGTGGATGGAGTTGTGAAAGACCTAAGACGGACGACTGACGATGGGACTCGACGCCGCGACGCAGGATTACGCCGAAAGACACGGTTACGTCAAGGGCGTGGTGACGGATATCATTCACGACCCGGGTAGAGGCGCGCCGTTGGCCAAGGTGCGTGTTTGCGATGTGTTCGACGGCGCTGACGCTCGATCGTCCTCGACGGGAGTAGGGCTTTGGACGCGCGAGGCGCGCGCGCGCGGAGGGACGTGCGTTCGACGCGAGGGAAGATTCGAACGCCCCTGTGCGTGTTTGAATCAGTGACTGACGATGTTATAAACTTTTTCGTGCGATGTGTAGATGACGTTCCGTCACACCAAGCGTTACGGTCTCCAAAAGGAGCTCTTCATCGCGGCGGAAGGGACGTACACGGGTCAATTCGTGTACGCCGGTAAGAAGGCGCAGTTGGCTATTGGTAACATCTTGCCGATCAGCTCTATGCCGGAGGGTACGATCATTTGCAACGTTGAGTCCAAGCTCGGTGATCGTGGTACCTTGGCCAAGGCGTCTGGCGAATATTGCATCTTGATCTCGCACAACCTCGATACGGGTTTCTCCCGCATCAAGCTTCCGTCTGGGGCCAAGAAGACGATTCCTTCCGGTTGCCGCGCGACGGTTGGTCAAGTTTCGGGTGGTGGTCGCTGCGATAAGCCCATGCTTAAGGCTGGTGCGAGCTACCACAAGTACAAGGTCAAGCGCAACAGCTGGCCGAAGGTTCGTGGTGTGGCTATGAACCCGGTTGAGCACCCTCACGGGGGTGGTAACCACCAGCACATCGGTCACGCGTCCACCATTCGTCGCGACCGTTCGGCTGGTGCCAAGGTCGGTCTTATTGCCGCCCGACGCACTGGTCGTCTTCGTGGGGCGAAGCCTTCCGAGGCTGACTAGATTTCACCGTAATACGACTCTCTCGAGATTCCAAACCGTGCGCGCTCGTCTCGTCGCCTCGACCCGCGCGCTTCGTTCGACCAACGCAAAGATAATTACCACCCCTGAGCAGTCTATCTCACGCGTGGCAGTCTCTTTGCAACATCAACCGCTCGGCGCCTCGATCGGTCGCTCGCCCCACTCGTGGACGCGAGCGACTCGAGCGTCCCGAGCGCACATTCAACAAGCATTGCACTTTTTTCTTTTTGCACTTTTCCTTCACATGCCGGACGGCGTCACGCCCGCCGAGCGTCACGCCCGCGCGGGCGTGCGCGCGAGACGATGGTCCTCGCGAAAGCGAAAACGCGCCGCGGCGGCCGCGGTCGAGTTCCGGCTCGTGTCGTACAACCTCCTCGCGCGACAGTACACGACACAGCTCGGTCGAGCGCTGTATCGCGTCGGTCCGCATCGCCTGGAGTGGTCTAGCAGAGCGAAGACGCTGCGATGCGAGCTCGAGATGCTGAGCGGTGACGTCGTGTGCGCGCAAGAGTACGAGGAGAAGGCGTGGAGAGGGAACGAGGCGCTTTTGGGCGACGAGTACGCTCGAGCGGCGCTGTGCGAGCGTAGCGGAGAAGCGCGAGGGGAGAAGCGAGCGGAGAAGCGGGAGGGGTGCGCGATATTCATCCGTCGCGGTGCGTTCACGTGTGAAACGACAGAGAAGTTGAAGTTTGATGATTACGGGTTGGGCGATAACGCCGCATGCGTGGTGACGTTGCGACATCGCGCTCGAGACGGTTTTCGGTTGGTCGTCGCAAACGCCCACTTGCTGTTCAACCCAAAGCGCGGCGACGCGAAGGTTGGACAGGTGCGCGTGCTGCTCGCGACTGTGGCGAGGATACGCCAAGACATCGTCGATCGCGGGCTGATGGCGCATTGCGTGATATGCGGCGATTTTAATTTTTCTCCAAATTCTGCGCTCTACCATTTCTTCTCAAACGGAAGGCTTGATTTGAGCGAGGTGAATAGGCGCGAGCTTTCGGGTACTCTCGTGGATGTTTTAGACGATAGAAACGTAGGTGATGACCAAGTCACTCGTATCGGGCGTTCGGAAACGGAAGACACGGCGATCAGAGCGTTCAATCAAGGTTGGGGCGCGTCACAGCTGGCTCTCGCGCTCGGCGACCGCAGCACGCCTTTTCCAAGCCGAACGGGCGTAGAATTAGAAAGTGCGTCTCAAAGTGCGACGCAAAAGCGGGGAACCGACGTAGAGCAAGTAAAAAATTTGATGCGCCTGACTCCGGGCGGATTTACGGTGCATCATGCGTTCGAAGCCGAACTTTCAAGCGCGTACGTCGCTGTCGCCGGCGGTGAGCCAGCGTTTACGACGTGCCACAACAAGTTTTGTGGAACGAATGATTACATCTGGTACACATCGAATCTCGAACCGACGCGTGTTCTACAGAGTCCGAGTTTAGATGACGTTCTGCGGTATGGAAAACTACCGAGCGTTCGATACGCGAGCGATCACGTGAGCATCGGCGCCGACTTTCGAATCGGATAGTAACATGAGTAGCATGTTGAAATTACAGTGCGTTCGTTTCTACAACCCACATGCGCGCGAAGATTTCATTCCCCACGTAGTGCAAAGTTCCTCAAGAGACCCATATCTGCGGTCTCTAGGAGAACGTCGAGTTGTTCGAACACTTTTTCGGCCACCTCCGTGCCTCGGAGAATGTCGTGCAGTTCCGCTCGAAACTTTGAAAAAAGCATTCGCGTAGATTGGCGCCTATGTTCAAGTTCCGGATTCTGTTCGAATGAGGGAAAGACGTACGAATTCAAAACTTCATCGAAATCAACGAAATCCTCAACGCCCAACAGAGGATCATCGTTCGCCGCTCCGCACGTTGGAGCATCATCGCCAGATGCTTCAGGAGCGAGAAAGAACTCGTTATCCTCGTGCAACTGAGCGATAGATTTCGGCTCGAGCTCAGGATCCCAGCCGTAATCAAGAAATGGAAGTGGTCTGTGCGATCCGTCGCGCGGAGCTAGGCACAAGCGCCGCGCTAGATTAGCTTCCAACGCCTTGCTGTGCGTGTCGTCGTCGTCAGGAATGGGTTTAGCGGCGACGGCGTCGTCAGGCTCGTCGTCGTCACCCAGGTCTAGCTCTTTGCCTTTGCTGTTCCTCGAAGGAGCGTTAGCCTTTCTTCTGTTTCGGCCGTTTGCTTCTGGTTTCGCCGTTATCGTTGCGGCTAAAGTATCTCGACTTGCGGATGTCGTCGCCGTCTCGGCGACTGATTTGGTCGTTGCTTCATCCGCCGTTTCCCTCAACGTGTCCGAACGGTTCTTTCTCTTCCCAGAGGCTCGTTTTTTGACTTTGATGGGGACTTTCGTGTTCCCATGCGTGACTAGTTTCGTGAATGTTTTCTGTTCCTCCATTTGCGAGCCCCCGAACAAGTCCACGAGCATGCGCGCCGCGTCCTCTTGCGTCTCAACTTCCGCGGGCGCATCGGGCGTCATCGACCGATCTTCCGCCGCGTACGCCATCACCGCCTCCGGTAACGGCACCTCCAACGGCCCCACTGGTTCAATTTGGTGCTGTACATCCGCCGCCTCCGTCCTCGCGAACAAGTCCCGCAGCGTCCTCTCCGACACCCCGAGCGCCCGCAGCTTCCCTCGATTCACCTCGTACGACGTCGTTCCCGGTTTGATCCGAAATATCTCGCTCCCATCGCTCGCACTCACCGCTTTGTTCGCCCCCGCCATGTTCAAAATCGTCGCGAAGAACGTGTCCGGATCCGGCGCCCCGTACCAGTACGAGTTTTTATCAAACGTCGTCCCGAAGATTGTCACCAGCATGAATTCCACTCGTTTCCTGTACGGCAGCTCCGCCCCCATGTTCCGCATGTGTCCGAGACCGAGAAACCTGAGCAACGATTTCGTGCGTTGCAGGATTTTCCTGCGCGTTCGAGCGTCGCGCGACGCGCGGCGGGCGATCGATCGTCAGTCGCGATTCCGTCGGTCCCCCGATCGCGTCGCGCGCGCGTCTGCGCGCGCGCCGTCTCGCTCGCGCGCGTCGCTCGCACCTGCGCTGATCCACCACGCGCGGTTTCGCTCGGTGCGATACCATGGCGTCGCGCGCGCGTCGCTCGAGGGCGAGCGCGAGGCGATCAGTGCGGCGAAACAGGGCACTGTCTCGTGCCCAGGTTCAGCGCGGATTCGGCGACGCGCGCGGGGTCGACCGAGGCTCGGCGCGCGCGAGCGCGGGCGCGAAACGAACGGTGGAGCGCGGCGTGGAGTGATGCGTGATTAAACGTTCGAACGCGCGCGACGCGCGCGATGGCGCTCGAGGAGGCGGCGCGGCGTCGACGACGCGTCGGACGCGAACGCGGACGACGCCGAGGCGTTCGCCGGCGCGAGCGCTCGACCCTCGGCGAGGGCGCTCTCCAACGCCGCGCGCGAGAAACGACCGTCGCGGCCGTCGACGTCGCGCACGGTGCGCAGGGCGTTTCGCACCCCCGCGCGCGTGATCTCGGGTCGTCGCATGCGGGCGTGCTCGAACAGACCGATCCACGCCGCGGCGAGGAGCAAGAGCGTCAACGCGACGACGCGCTTTTGAGACCTTCGACTCTGAAGCAGTAAAACCCCGAGCGGCATGACGACGCAGATCAGAAACACGACCACGAGATCGAACCAAAACGTCTCCGCGTACGTCGTCGGCATGGCGTCATGGTGTGTCCGGCGAACCGCGCGCGCCGCGTCACACAATAGTCGTCGCGTTCGGCTCAACAACGACCGCGCGCCGCGCGCGCGGTCGCGGCGCCACCGTCGCGCGCGTCGACCGAGACGCTCGCGCGCGCCGACGATAAAAATTTCCTTCGCGCGCGCGCGACGCGCTTTCGCGGCCGACGCGCGGCGCGCGCGTTTCAGACCATCCGCTCGCTCCGAACCAAACTTTGAAGTCGAAACGTCGACCAGCTGTCTGTCCGTCTGTCGCGTCAAATCGCGTCGCCGCGCGATGTCCGCGCGATGGCGCGTGACGTGGACGAGGGAGCGACACAAAAAGAAACCTCGGAAGCGCGACGGTCGACTCGATGTCGACGCCGCGTCGCGCAGCGCGACGCTTTATGACGAGAAAGAGAATGACGACGGGACGATTTCGTTTGAAGTCGTCGCGCGGGAGAAATTGCCGCCGAAGACGTGGGAAACGCTGGAGAGCGGCGTCGAGATCGCGCTGGGGGGGGTGGGGGTGTACCTGGACGATCTCGTCGACCGCGGGGGGGGCGGAGGGGCGGAGTCGGTGGAGGCGACGAAGGAGGCGACGAAGAAGGCGGGCGCGGAGCGAGCGAAGCGACATCGACACGTGAATCCGGCGTTTCAGAAGAAGTTCGTGCCGCCGATGTTGAAGCGAGCGAAAACGCGCGCGCCGATGGTGGTGAATGATGACGTGGACGATGATGCGCGCGATGGGGGGGAGAACGAACCGAAATCGGATTTGGCAAAGCTTTTGCAAATGTTCGACGGCGACGTGGACGCGGCGATCGATATGGTCGATCGAAACGGTGGTGAGGCGAAAAAACCGATTGCGTTGAACGTGAAGGCAAAACCAGTGGTTCATGTGCCGTTTGCGACGAGACCGGCGCCACAGAGTGCGCCGGAGGCGACGACAAGTGCGCCGGCGCGGAGAGTCTCGGCGCTGGGCGCGGCGGCTGCGCCGGCGCAAATGTCGACGGATGTGTGCGTGACGTTTCCCTCGTATAATTACGCAGGCTCGGAGTTCCCCAGGGCACAGACTTTTGCGACGGTTCGTGAATATCAGGCGTATTTCGTGTCGGCCATATGTGAAAATCTGATGCTTCGCCTGCGCGACGTATCGTCGACTATGCACAAGCTGCGCACCGATGGCGCGCAGTCGGCACAGAAGCCAGATTTGCTCGCGAAAATTCTTTGGCATAGATACAAACTGCGCTATTTCACGCAGTGCGAGATTAGCTCGCGAAAATGGACAGACAAAGTAGACAACACGGAGAAGACGTGCGTGCGATTGATGGTGAAAGATTTCAAATCCATCAAGGGCCCGAAGCCGTACGCGAAGGGAGATTTCTGGATCGTGAGCACCGAGCCGTGGTTCGAAGTGAAGCCATTACAGGAGATCGGTGATCGTCATCGCGCGCCTTGGTTGGGCGTGGTCGAGTGTAAGTGGCATGGTATGGACAACGAGGGTAGGATGGAGGTGCAATTGTTGGGACCACGACCTCCTCGGTTGCGCGACAATGCCACGATACACGTTTACGCCATGCACACGTCACTGAACGCTTTTTCGGAAACGGATGAGCTCGAAAATATTTTGAGTCTTAGCGCTGGGCGCCCGTCACCGCTCATCGATAGCATACTAGGCAAACCACCGCCGAAGGAACTTGAAGAGGAAGCAGAGCTGTATTTGAAGGACGCAGACATTGGTGTCGCACCGTTACAAAGAAGCTTTAAACTCAACGACGACCAGGCTCGCGCGGTGTCAGGAGCGCTCGCAAGCGCGACTTCAGCTTCGCATCTACCCGTGCGTCTCATTCACGGGCCTTTTGGAAGCGGTAAGACGCACACGATTGCGGCGTTTGTCACCAAAGCCGCCGAGCTTTTGAAGTCTTCGAATGGGAGAATAATGATCGCTGCGCACACCAACGTCGCTGTCGATCGGGTGCTTCAGTCTCTTCTCGAAGCCGGTTTCACTGATTTCATTCGTGTAGGAAGTGTTCGAAAGATTGATCCTGTGATTCTTCCGTATTCTCTTCACGTCAAGACTGGCAAAGGACCGTCGCAAGCGAAAGAGCTCGAAGCCATGCTCAAGGAAACGACTTCGGTGCGAAAAAGAGCCATTTTGCAGAAAGAAATCGAGACTCTGTCGTCAGGTAAAGTTGGGATGCGGAAAGCGTTGCTGAAAAAGTGTAGCGTCGTTGGCGTCACGTGTTACTCGTCATCTCACGAAGATCTCAAGAACATGGAGTTCTCGGTGGTCGTTCTTGATGAGTGCTCTCAGATGACAGAACCGAGCAGTTTGCTTCCGGTGGTACAGTCACGGTGCAAAACGCTCGTCGCTGTTGGCGACCCTTTGCAGTTGTCGCCAGTCGTCGCCGATGTTCCGGAAAGCAATCGATCGAAAGCAAACGTGACCCGCAACCCGCTCAAACGAACGCTCTTTTCTCGCCTGAGCGACGCTGGGCATTCCAAAGTGACGTTGCGCACGCAGTATCGATTGCATCCGGCACTTAGTGCCGTCCCAAACAAGTGTTTCTATGACGGTGTCTTAATCGACGGCATCGGTGCGAGCGATCGGACGAGTTTGATTCGACTGACGACGGGCGGTGTTTTGTCGCCCATCGTCTGGTGGGACACGAGTGGATTTGACACAAAGGAGGGGCAATCGAAACTCAACGTTGAAGAAGCGACGCGCGTGAGTGGTGTCGTGCGATGTTTGCTCGATAACGACGTTCCGGCTGGTAGGATCGGCGTGATTGCGTTTTATGCAGCGCAGGCGTCGTGCGTGTCAAACAAGCTTGCGCACGCCCCTCACGACGTCGCTCGCGAGATGACCAACGTCAACGATGACGAGGATTTTGAATCCTTTCTCCCATCCGACGTGCAAGTGAGTACGGTGGATGCGTTTCAAGGCCAAGAGAAAGATGTCATCATCATCACATTGTGTGGTGCACCGTTGAGTACCTTCACGAATGCGGAGCGTCTGAATGTTGCGCTCACGCGTGCAAAGCGACATCTCATCGTCGTCGGAGCCGCAGCAGTGGCGCAAAAGTCCAACGTTTCGGCGTGGGTGGAAACTTTGAAACGTGCGAGATCCACACCAAATGGATACATTCCCTTGAGTTATGAAACCAACGCTGTGTTGCAGAAATGGAGTCCAGCCGTGAAGGAGAGCGTCGAACATGATGACGTTCTCCTATCCCCAAGTTCTGAAATCGCGCCTTCGCCGCGCTTTTTAAACGACCGCGAAACGCTCCTTGAACTTGGATTCGATCAAAAGCGCTACTGGGACTTTTACTGCGCCGTCATGCGTGGTGTCAACTACGATCACAAACAAAGTCGCGCGACCGTTACCGAATCGCCGTTGCGGCCCTTCATTCAACGCGTGTTCCCGCGTGTCTTCGACGCAAACGGCGACATCGAATGGTCCAAGGCAAAGGTGAAACGCGCGCTCAGCATCGACGTCATTGGCCTATTGCGTCGATTCATAGAATACGAACACGGCTCGGAATGGGGCACTCTGGACAAGCTCATAGACGCGTTTGAGGACCGCGAGGAATTCGAACGCGACCCCACGGGCTTTGGTTGGATGTGCGTTCAAGAGGCGGAGGGCGCCGTCGCCGTGGGTGACTGCGGCACCGGACCCACGACCCGTTCCGACGACGCCGACGAAGATTCCTGGAACACGTAGACTGTCGGTCAACTAGACGACGCACGCATTGCATGAAACATTCTTTAATTTCCGCAGCGGAAATTCCGCTCGCAGTCGCCCCGACGCCGAGAAACAAAACGACACTTCGTCACTCGGCGACGCATCGCGCCCGAACTCAACCACCCGCGCGCGTTCGGCGCCCGAAATCCGCGCACGCGCGCATCGGATTACACTTCTTCTAGCATGCTCGCGCTGTCTCCCACCGCCCTCGCCGTCGTCAGCGACACCGACGAACGTCGTCGTCGCGCATCGAGCGCGCGAACCGCCGACGACGCCGCGTCGACGTCTGCGCTCGAGCGCGCGCTCGCGGACGCGCGAACGCGCGCGCGCGAGTCGAGCGTGAAAGTGTGTGAGCTGGAGGAATCGTGTGCGGCGCTCGCCATCGCAGCGGGACGCGCGGAAACGCGCGCAAAGGCGCTGGGGGAACGATTAGCCGACGCGGAACGCGGCGCGTCGTCGACGTTGGAGCGAGACGCGCTGGAGACACGCGTCAAGGCGCTGGAGACGGCAAATGAACGCCTGAGAGTGGGGTTGCGAGAGAAGAGCGAGCGCGTGGACGCGCTGGAGGCAGAGGTGCGGGAGGGGAGACGCGCGGAGGATTCGGCGGGCGACGCGGCGACGACGACGGAGACGGAGACGGCGGCTCGGAGGGAACGAGAGATCGTGCGCTTGCGTGGAGAGTTGAGTCGACAAGCACAGGTGATTGCAGATGCGTATAGGGATGAGGTACAGCGATTGCAGCGAGAGTTGGCGATGAGCCAAGGGCGATGTGAACGCGCGGAGAAGGAGAACGCGCAGTTGAAGAAGAAACTAGCCACCCGCGTGGGCGAACGTAGGACGTACGAGTCACCGTACGCGTACGCCAAGTACGAGGGAAAGATCGATACAATCAGGCATGCATCATCGCCATCGCGAAGTCCATTGGCTCGACGATGCGAAAACGTGTTCGAACGATTGGCGACGCCGAAAAGAATCTCGGAACGGTCGTCTCCCGCAATTTCGCCGAAGAGTTTTCGATGATCGGATTCTTAGATGACTACTAAAGGATTTTAATCTATGGAGCTATGCGTGTAAACACTCGTTATTTATTTCCCTCGTCTCGCACGTTTCGTTTCCGCGAGGATGGAATCGACGCAAATCGCACATCGCACGTACTCGTAGAATTTCGGGAGCTGAAAGCCAGACGGCGCCCACACTGGATGGTCGGCGATGGCGTCGAATGAGGCCCCGGAAGAACACGAATCGCAGAAAGCCCGCGAACAAGAGATGCATCGGAATGTGATGTGATTCGGTGACGCTTCTTTGAGGCACACCAAGCAACTATGTTGTGGACACTTCCAACCCTTTTGCGGAACGGTGCGAATGTACGCGCACCCCATCGAAGTGATGCGCGGACACGAAATGCAGCGAATCTTCAAACCAGCCTTTTCCGGTGGAAGAAAGGCGGGCGGAATGTTTTTGCACTGTCCAGGCACTCCACCACAGTACACGCAGTTGTGTTCGTGCAAAGTCCACCACGTGGGGTCTTCGACTTCTGCCCTCTTTTGCTTTCGTTCAGCGGCGGCGTCCCAGAGTTCGGCATCTTTTGAGGCGAATTCCGGAGGCACGTTCCCGTTCGCTGGAATTTTCTCGAGCGAAGACACGAGCGATTCCGGCGGGTTTGCAGATAACTTATTCAACGCAGCACCACGCTTCCACGCTATATCTTGCCCGTTGGTGCCGACGACTTTCATGAAGTACGTCGTGCGCTTCACCGGATCCAATCCCCAAACTCTGTTCGCAATGCGCCACATGTTCATCAAATTCGGCGCACCAGAGGCGTCGATCTTACTCGAGAATTCGCCATCGAGTTGCAAAATAGAAGTAACGCCCGAAAGCAAACCTTGCTGACGTCCAAGATTGTGGAAGCTGCACAACAGAAAGGAGATGTTGTTCTCTGGCGCCATGGTGTTGAATCTCGCCGCAGAGTACAGCGCAACGCCCAAAGGCTGATCGGTTTCGTCCAAGCGAGCGTATTCTAACTTGGCCATACTCATCCCTTCCGCCGCGCTATTCAACGCATTTTCATCCTCCGCGATGACTAGCACTTTCTGCGCCTGCTTGCGCATCGTCTGAAGGATATGCATGAGAGCGTCGACGGGATTCGTCTTCGCATCAATCTCAAACTGTAAAAACTTGGCCAGTGGCGCGGGAACGACGGGTGGTTCAACCACGCGCTCACTCGTGCTATGTACGATCAGATCTCTCCACTTTACCGGTAGAGACTTCGTACTTTGGCCCAGTCCTGGGAAAATGACGCGTCCCAAGGCGACGGCGTGAGGGCCGTCAAAGTCATCGGCTTTGCCCAACAAGAACGTGGATCCTGCTTGAAGAACTTTCTCTTGGACAGCGGAGGAAAGCGCGCCGACACTCGCCTCATTTCGCCAGTCGTCACAAATCACGCTCTTGAACATCGTAGTTTTCAACGCTTCGCATTGACTCATGCGCTCGTACGAAACGACGAGGTAATCATACGACAGTGCTTTTATCATTTGAACATTGTTCGCACTCTTTTCATCCTCTTCAGACATCAACGTGACACTACGCAGGGAAGTACACCAACGATGAAGATCAGCGATCCATAAGTGTGCTGTTTCCTTCGGGCAAAGAATCAAGTGCTGACCCGGTTCGCGTAAGCCGTCTCGAACCCATTGAATAAAAGCGAGCGACGTGAGCCGCTTGCCCAGGCCCGTTTCAAAAGCAAGCAGCCCGTTCACGCCCAGCGAATGCAGGTTTCGCATCCAATGAATCGCGTCGATTTGATGTGACTTCAAATATTTCCAAGGCGCGAGATCCGCGTAAAGAGCTTTGCCTTGCGGAATCTTCGGCGCCAATCTGGTCAAATGATCCAACGCCGTTTTAATCTCTGCTTCCCCGAGTTCGTCACTGAGCGAATTCAAGCGACTCGCCTCTTCCGCTTCGAGATGTTTACAGGCGTCTTGCATATCCCGTAAGAGCTTGCTCGGGGCTCCTCCCTTGTGCGTCGAATCCAAGTAATGGCGCACGCATGTGATCGTCGCAATTCGCTTTGCCTCAGCGCTCGTCGCCCGCGGGAAAACTTCCAGCGTCACATCTTTTTGCTTCTCTTCCTGCGCGCTCGGATGCGACTTTTGGGCGCTCGCAGTGCTTCTATTCGGATCCACAAATGCAGCGTCTTCCTCGTGCGATTGCGCCTTCACATCCCAAAACACATTCTTATTACGTAACATATCGCTCGTGCCATCTTCGCGGTATCCACACGTGAGGAAACGCTGTTGCTCGAATTCGGGCGCGCTGTGCGCCTTGCAAAACACCATGGGCTGTCCTGATGCCGCTTGCCTCAACATAATTTGTTTATCGGCACGCGCACATAGTGGATGAAACGCGGTATAACACTTGTGCATCGCGCACTGCGTGCACGCGCCTATTTCTTCACAAACCGAACACTTCAATTTCATGCGTTTCGACTGAACGAGCAACATGTCGACAATGGGAGATTCCCCAGTCTTTTGATGACGCATGACTACTTCGGGTAAGTGCAAAGCGCACGCAAGATGCGCATGGTGACCCGGCGAAAGCCATGGTGTTTCGAATTTCGACGCTGGGACCACACGCACGAGTGCGCCACCCGGATGTGGGCACAATGCACAGATACCCCTAGGAGTTCCACAGCTCACGAGCGGGCCTTTGGTGACGCCCTCTTTGCAACCAGTGCAGTACCAATCACCCTCAGGAAGGTTCTTGATTCCGTAGCAAGACATGTGAACCTGAATTTCGCATCCGTCGCAGAAGACAATCTCATCCTTCGCATGCCACCAATCTGGCGCTTGATGGCCGCAGACGTGACACACATCGTAATCCTCGAGAGACGTCCTCCACAGCCTAGAAATATGCTCGGGAGGCGGCGGTGGCATCTTCCCACGTGGTCGAGTTTGATGCGGAGGGTTTTTAAGCTGACCCGGTTTCACGGGCTTTCCGTCCGGTGTCTTGCCGTATTGCAACACATGCAACTGACTCGCCAGTGCGTCAGCTTTTGCTTGCACCTTCGAGTGTTTCTTTCTCATCTCCTTGGCGTATGCCACGGCTCGATCAGCGGCGCGCTTTTTACTGACGGCAAACTGATACGCGCTCGCCGCCGCCGCCGCCGTCATCGTCCACTCTGGTAAAGATTCTGGCTTGCGTGCCTTGACTCGCTCGAGCACTTCGCCCATCGTTGGCGTCACGCGTCCACCATTCAAACTTTCCGGCCCGAGTGCGAACGTCTCCAAAAACGCCATTATCGACGTCGTCTTCATACTAGATTCATCCAAATCCACAATCGTCTCCGCGCGTTCGTCAAACAAATCATCAAACTGCCCCGGCGCGTCAACTCTCGCTCCCTCCGCGTCGCTCTCGTCGTTCATCCCATACGTCCCATTCACCGTCTCTACCTCCATATCCTCCACCGTCGCTATGCGTGCGTCTATATCCGCCATCCACGCCGGCTCTCCGTCTCCACCATCGTCTTCCTCGCCGTTCGCCGACGTCGTCTCGCCGTCGCCGTTGCCTCGCGAGCCGCCTCTTTCATTCCCGCTCCCCGCCGCCACGCGCGCCACGAGCGCCGCGATCGCGTCCTGTGCGCTCATATCCGCATCGCTCTCGACCGCGTTCGCGCCGTGCATATCGCGCGTCGACGTCGCGCGCTTCCGACGAACGCAATCGAAGATTCCGCCGATTCCGAAAGATCGCGACGAATTCCCGTCGATTCGCGCGCTCGCGGGCCGCCGCGGCGCGTCGACCGCGACCGTGACCGCGATTTCCGCGTGCGGTGCGCGCGCGGTCGCCGCGGATGTCGCGCGCGTCGCCGTGTGCGGAGCGGACGACTGCACGTCGACGCCGAATACTGTTTACCCATAGAAGACACGAAACGTCTCATTGGACGACCGAACGTTCGGTCGAACACATCCGACACACCCGCGCGCGCGCCACGATCGCGTGGCCGCGACCGCGCGCCGATTCCAAACGCGATTATCGATCTTCCCGCCGGCGCGTCGCGGGTCGAGTCGCGCGTGGACGACGGCATGCCGGCGCATCGTGAATTTGCGCTGACTGAATATTTCGTCTCAGTAGATGCGCGAAAGCGCGCGAACTGCGCGACGGACGCGGTGGACGGTTTCGTGAAGATCAACCACGGTCTATGCGTCGAGATTCCTCTCTTCGCGCGCGTGGGATTGGCGCTTACGAACGCGTTTTATTGGGTCCTGGCGTGGAAGTTGCTGCGTTCGACGGGTGAGGCGCGAGCGAAGCGAAGCGAAGCGAAGACGACGCGCCGTTGGAAATGTTGCGCGAAACGTGAGACTGACGGCGGTGCGTGGAACGTGCGTTATCAGGAATGTTTGATGATTCTCAGTGCGCGCGTGATTTGTGTCGTTCGCACGCGTTTCACGTTTTGCTTGTTTTTGGCATCGCGTCCGCTTCGACGGCGTACCATTTCTACCAGCTCGGTCTGGATCGAGAGATTTCGAGGGCGTCGCGCTCAGCGTGCGATTGCTTCAAATTTCGTGGATTTACGCTACCTGGAACTGGTACGACGTCAAAGAAGGTCAAGGCTTCGCCGCTCAAGGTGACGTCGCTGAGGCAGCTTTCAGACGAGCGCGTCGGTTTCGACCGTTTACGCTCGGACTCTGCGCGAGATCTCTCTGCGAGTGCGGCATGTTCGCCGTCGCCGACGAAACCTTCGGTGACGACCATGTCTTTATATAATTATCCCGGTGAGTTGGTGAGATGGCTGTGCGCGATGGACATAGGATGCGCAATCATCTACGGCGTATTTTGCGCGACTTGCTTCGGCGCTGAGAAGATTCTCAGCGCCGGTCGTTTGCCGACCGTATTTCTTGTCACCGCCATGATATGCCAGCGCGCCGAAAAATACTGGGCCTACGTCGTGTTACACAGCATTTGGCACGCCCTGAGCGCCGCGCTCATGCTCGATTTCTTGCTTGCGCAGTAGCGCGTCGAGCGAATATTGAATATTCTTTTTTTTTGATGCCCTCGTCGTCGCACCTTCTTCTGTACTCACTACCGTATTATTAATAAAATCAATCACTAAAAGTGTAAAGACACGGGAGCACTCTCCTTCTCTTCCTTCTCCGCGGCCCTGCCACCTTCAGATCGGGCGTAGAACAAAATGTATCCGTGCTCGCTCCCCGCGGAGCCGCCATCCGTCGTCGAGCCAAAGACTTGTTGAAGCTGCTCTTCATCCACGACTTCAACGCAATCGTCATCGTACAAGAACCAGCGATGATTATTCTTGGCGAAACACACGTAGTGTCCGTGATTAGGCCCGGAGCCGATGTGAACGACGACGGCGAAAAGCTTATAACTCGCATCGGGATTCTCCGCTTCGTCTATCAAGTTGGGAATTTTCAATTCGGAAGGGAACACCACGCGATGATTCAGTTTCGCGTGCCTGCCGAGCGCCTCGATGTACTTGAACCGCTTCAAGTGTAACGACAATACTTTCGGCGCTTCATGAATCAGCATTCGCTTCTGCGCCTCGTGTAACCCACCGCATCGATCGCACTGAAACTTGTCGTTTTTGTCCAACAACTCCTTGGCGCTGAAATTATTCAAGCACGCCGTGATGGAAGTGTTCTGCTCGACATCAACCGACAGGTCCAAAAAGCACTCCTCTCTATTCGTCGTGTTCTCACACCATAAACACCGCGTCTGATTCGCCAGTTTCCCCTCGAACACATCGTGTATCCACGTCTTCTTCCCCGGTTCCCACGCGCCGTCTCGCTTCAACTTCGTCTGTAAATTTTCGCAACACTCATTCAGCAAGAAGTTTAAAAACTCGTGCGCATCCTGATGCATGTGTCCTCGAAACAACACGTTATCCTTCCTCAACCGTTCGATGAACGCCCTCGGGCTGACGTATCCCGTGCGTTTCGTTTGTCCCGAAATCTCTCGAAACAGATCCCCGAGCGCCGCCAGCATGCTGTCGGGCGTCTCCTTTCCTCGTCCGCTCGTCGACGTCCCATCGTTCGCCGCCGCGTGATGTTCGATCAATCGTTCTCGAAACTCATCGCACGCGTACAGCGCCTGGAGCACCGAGTTACAGTAGCACGTGTTGCCAAAGTTTTCCAATCCAAAAAACTTTGCCGACGGTGGGAACGCGTCGCCGAGCGTCTTCGCGTTGACTTGCGCGCGCGCGCGTCGCCGATGACTCCCGCCCGCGCGTTCGCGTTCGGCGACGCCGCGGCGAGAGATTTGACAAAGTTTAGAAAGCCCATGACCGGCAATGGCGAGTCGACGCGTGCGAGAGGTGAGTGCGTGAAATACAGTTGGGGAAGCTACGCGCGGGCGCACTCGCGAACGAAGGAGTCGAGCACGTCCTCGTACTGGGAGAGAAAGTGGTCGGCGATCATGGTGCGAGATAGGATGATCTTGCGGTAGACGTCTAAATCGACGTCGAAGAAGAGGGCGTGGCGGGACTCGCGGCGGGCTTCGTCGACGGCTTCGTCGAGGCCGGATTTGTAGACAAAGTGAAGGATTCGGCCGGCGGGGTAGAGTAAGACGGTGCCTCGCTTGGCGATGTCTTGGTCGGCGCGGGCGTCGCTTGACGCGGATTTGACGCGTTTGACGACGGGCTCGCGCTCGGAGTCGTCGCACGACGCGGTGTCGTCCATGCGCGGCGGCGGTAAGTCTGCGCCGTAGTAATCCGCCGTCATGAGCGCCTCCTCGTCTCCCAACAATTCGGCTGCTTTCATGACGGAGATGTCTTCTTGCATTGCCAGCACCTCTTGCGCCGCGTTGGCCTCAGCGCGATAAATCTTTTTCATATCGTCAGCGGTGAGCGGTTTCTGGAAGTCTTCGTCGAGCGCGATTCGAGCGCTCTCGATGTACTCCTGGAAATCGCGCTCCTCCTGCGACTTGGGCGAGGCGGCGGCGGCGTGCGCGTGCGCGAGATGGGCGTCGTGACAAATATCGGTCGCGAGCACGGTGGCAGAGATGGTGTCGCCTACTTGCTGATTCGTCTTGCTGAACTCAGTCTTGCTCTCGCCCGTCGGCTCTGCTCGCTCGAGCGTTTTCTTCTTCCTCGGTCGCGGGGGGACGATGCCGGCGATGAACGCCCCCGAGAGACTGGCTAATTTTGAACTCGTGTTACTCACGCGTTTGCCGATCAGCAGGCTTTGTCTGTACAGCGAACTCGACTCGACTAACTTATCGTGCCTTGTCTTCAATCCTTTCAGCGCGCGCAACCACTGTGGGTACTTTTGTGGGCCGTAGTTTTGTTTTCCCAGAGCCGCGGCGGCGGCGGCGAAACGCGACGGCGTCGGTCCTCGAGCGCATTCCATCGCCGCGGTACTCTCTCTCCATTTATCCAACAATCTTTGCTCGAGCGCCGTACTCACGACTTCGCGCTGTAACTCGCTCACTTTGCTAAAACTAACCATCGGGACTAAATCGGCGTTGTTCACGCACGTCGTTACGAAAGATCGACACGACTCGGCGAGCTCGCGACTCAGCGTCGACGGGCACGCGAAGGTGAAACAGTGCAAGCCCACTCGCTTGAACCTCGGGTCTTGTCGTAACATTTCGGTGAGCAACACCGCGACACCACCACCCAAGGAGTGCCCGACGATCTTCAGCTCGTACCCGGGGTGCGCCGCGAGCGAAGACAGCAAGTCGTCTTTAATCTTTCGCTCGAGAAATCTCGCCGTGGTGAGGAATCCGCTGTGAGCGTACCCGACGCGCAACGTCGCCTCCTCGTCATCCGACGTCGACACCATCGTGTGATGCGCGCACACCGAGCCAGTTAAATTTGTTATCATATCCTTCGCGCTGTGCGTGCCTCGAATGACAAAAACCAACCGCTTTTCATCCTCGTCCCGAAACAACACGTACGCCGGCCGCATCATTCGCGGCGCCAAATCGCTCAACAAAATCGCCTCCTGACCCACCCCTCCCTGCGCCGCCACCGTCTTCAAATCCGGCGCCCTGCGCAACGATTTCGAATACGTCAGCGCCATCTTTATCTCCCTCAAACTCTTCTCCCACGCCTCTTTCGCGTTCGAATCGTCCGCCGTCCTCGCCGTCCTGTTCAAACGCGCGCGCGTCCCGCGTCTCGCCACCTCTCTCGCGATCGCCCCCCCCATGTCTCGCTGCGACAGCATCCGCAGCGCCAGCACGTGATCCAACCGCCATATGTTCAACCGCGCCAGCGCTTCGCTCCAGCTCAACCGCACGACGCGCGCGAGTCGCGTCGCGCTCTCGCCCCACGTCGTCGGCGGTGGTGGCGCCGCGTCGAAAAGCAGCGACGACGCGCGCGCCGCGTCGTCGTCGCGCGCGCCGCTCGCGCGCGCGCGCACGAACGCGCAGAGCGCGCGCTGCACGACCGCGCGGTCGACGCCGCGCGCGACCCGCGCGGGGGGCATCGCGCGCGCGTGTGCCGTCGCGGCGGTTCGCGGCGGTCGCGTTCGATCGGCATCCGCGTCGTCGTCGTCGTCGGACGCGGGAAAAAATAGGAGGCCCGTCAGTGGAGATGAACATCAAACGGTCTACGCGACTGCGTGCGCAGAAAATCGATCCGGCGCGCGCGGGCGCGGTGGCGTCGGTGTCGTTACGGGCTTCGCCCGGGCGGGCTGGGCAGAGAAAGTCAACAACGGCGACGGCGTCGGCGCGAGGCGCGCCCGTAATCGCGTCGAAGATCGAGAAACGAAATCGTCGACGACGAAATTTCTCGTCTCGTCATCAAGGATAAATGCACTCGTCGTCTGCAGGACGCCGACTACGTTTTTTTTTCCGCGGCGACCTCAACCGGCGTTTCGTGGCTGTCGTTTTCTCGCGTCGTCTCGACGCCTCGGACGCGCGTGACGTCACTTTACGACGCCGACGCGACGACGCACCGACGACGACGACAACGAAAACGATGACGATGACGACGAAAACGATCACCGGGGCGCTCGTGTGCGCGCTGGCGCTCTCGGCGATGGTGCCAACCTGTTTTGCTAAAGACGTGACGTGGGACGCGATGGCGGACGCCGCCGCGGCGCCGGCGCCGGCGCCGGCCGACGACGCCGCGGCCCCGGCCCCGGCGCCGACGATGGACGGCGAGCGCACCGTCGTTGACGTCGCGATCGAAGATCCGAGATTCGCGACGCTCGTCACCGCGGTGGTGGCGGTGCCCGAAGTTCTGGATACGCTCGAGACGCCGGGGCCTTGGACCGTCTTCGCGCCGAGCAACGAGGCCATCGCGACGTTTTTGGCCGAAAACGGATTGACCGCCGAACAACTCTTGGCTTCGCCTGGTTTGGGTGATGTGTTGAAGAAGCACGTCGTCGCGAGCAAACTTCTCGCCGCGGACGCGGTGAACGCCGTGAGCGCTGGACCGATTACGCTGACGACGTTGAACGGCGACGTCGACGCGCGCATGGTCGACGGAACGCTGTACGTCGGTGGCGCGGCCGTCGTCCAGGTGGACATCATGGCGGACAACGGCGTCGTACACGTGATCGATCGCGTGATTCAATGATGATTTCACGATGATGCGCCGCGCGGCGCGATGCAAGACCCCCAACACACGACGAAACGATTTCCATGCAATACACTTTCGAAACTGACAATCGTTCGCGCGCTCCTAATTTTTGGCTACAATTCACTAAAATCTAAGGCGTCTAATGCGCCGCGAAAGCTCAGCTCGGAGTCGTCATGCACGTCGCGAGCTTCGTCGCGAGCGCGGCGACTTCGGGATCGACGGCGATGCGCGCGGCGGTTTCGAGACCTTGACGCAAAGCCTCGAGGTGCGGCTCGATGGCTTTCAAAACGTCCTCGTCAGCCGCCAGCAAGGCGGTGGCGACTTTGGTGGCGCCCATTCGTGGGCCATCACCCGCGGCGTGGTCCCGAAGGATGTTTGTAACCGTTCGCACGAGCGTTACTGCGTGTGTTTCGTCCACGTCGCGCTCGGCGCCGTGGAAAATCATCATCAGCGCTTGGAGCGCCGCCGCGCGCACTTCTGGCTCGCCGCGGTGCTCGACGCAGGCGATGAGTGGAGGAAAACATTCGTCCATGAGCGAAGCCTTCTCGATCGACGGACGCCGCGCCGCAGCGATAATGACATTCATCATCGCGAGCCGCAACGACAAATCCTTCGTCAGCGCGTCGTCGACCCACTTTGGAACGCCTTCCTTTGTGTGGCACGCCAAATGCAACACGCCGCGAAGCGTCTCTCGCGCGCAATCAACGCGCTCGCGCGTGACGTCTTCATCACCATCCAACTCCACGATGAGCGCCCGACCTGAAGATGCTTTGCTTTCGTTCAGCGCGAGCAGAGGCGGTTTCGTATCGAGAAGCGCGCTCGACGTCTTCTTCTTCGCCGATTGATGAGGACTTTCCTTGCGTGCCTCGATCTCGGCGACGATGAGAGATGCCAGCGTTTCCATGGCGCCCATGTGTGCCTTGCTGAGCTCGACGTCGTCCTGTGCGTTATCGACCCACGTCAAAATGTCCATCGATAGACTCCTGACTTCGCGCCGCGAGCGTTCCGACAGTGCCGATTCTCCACGAAGAGCGAGGGCGGAGTTGCACGAGAACATGCACGAGCGAACGCGGGCGAGATCATCGCTCACGCTTCGTGCTGTCTCTCTCAGGCGTCGCAAGTCCTCAAACAATTCTTCGTCCAAAATATTTTGCGGTAATCGTCCGAACATCTCCGAGCACACGCGGCGCACGTCTTCAAACTCACCGCGGATGTTCAACATTCGCCGTCGCATGCACTTTCGAATCGCGTCTTTGTTCTCGCTGGATTCATCCCACACCGCGACTGGAAGCACGCGCAAGAGTAAAAGTGGTGCTAAACGGTCGAAAACTTCACGCTCGTTTACGCCTTTATCGATGCTCTGCGTTGATAATTGTCGCGCGCACGCCTCGACAACGTAATCGCTCGCCGGCGGCTTTCCGATCCAGGGCGTCAGCGCCGCGACAGCCTGATGCAACGCGGACGAAGAGGGTGATCGAAAAATAGACGATGTCAACGTCTGAACGACACTTTTCCACTCATTCGCGCGCACGGTTTCAGCGAAACGTGATAGTAGCTTGACTGCGCGAGAGATTTTCTCCCCGAACGTCGCGACGTCGCTGGACATCGCCGGCGCGAGCAGAGTGGCAAAGTACGTATCAAGCGCCGCCGCGGGAGACGGTTGCTGTTGCAGCGTCGCCACGACGGCATCACCAGCTGCTGAACGCTCTTCCGAATCTTTTGACAGCAAAAGATCAACGAGCACTGGGAACACGTTCGACGGCGTCGCGTGCGCAAACACCTCGGCCGCCGCCTTGCGCGATTCCAAATCTCTGTCGCCCAACCTTGGAAGTATCGCGCGTGTCACCGTCGCGAGCGTCTCTGAGCTCAAATTCGACCCTTTCTGTCGCATGATTTCCATGAGCACGCGCAACGCGCTCACCTTCGCACTTCTCGAGCTCCCACCGCAAATCTGCAATATTCGCGTCAAGGATTCGTCGCGCGGATCTCTCGCGACTAAATCCGCGATGAGTCTCGCAAAGCCGGCGGAAATCACGTCGTCACCTTCTTCGACGAGTGGGAGCACTCCACCGAGAAGAGATTCGCTTTGTTCCGTCCATCCTAAGTGCTCGGGCGCGAGTACAATGCGTATCAATACAGCCGCCACGCTTTGCGCGGTTTCGTTCGAGCAGCGAAGCGCCGGGAGCAGCGCAGATCCGGCGTACGTTTGCAACATCGAATCCAATGTCGCAGCCGTCTCTTCGCTCACCATCGAAGATAAAACCTGACGATTTTCGTGATCGATGCCTATTCTCCCGAGGTGCAAACCCACCGTGATGAGTGCGTGCGCGACGCCGTCGCCCGCGCCCGCGTCGTCTGAATTCACCATCTCGCTCGCCGCGCCGAACGCCGATTCCAACGCCGTCACCATATCCCCATCCGAATTTTTAGACCTCACCGAGAGCGCAGGCACCCAATCACTCCACGCTCGATTAAACAAGCGCGATTTCACGCGCAACGCGCGCGCCGCCGCATCGTCGCCGCCCTCTACGTCGCGCGCGCTCGCCGCGAGCGACGCCAACCGCGCACGCGCCCTGTCGCAACACTCCCTAAACAATCCCGACGACCCGCGTTCGTCGACTCGCGCCCACGAGGACACGACACCGATTATTTCGTCGCACACCTCGAACGAATCCATCAACGTGCGCTCACCGCCGCTCGCACTTGCGTCCGAATCGTTCGCCGCCGCCGCTCGCGTACTCACCGCCGCGAACGCGTCCGCCGCGGCCGCGCTCAACCGCGTCGGTGACCCCGCCGCGCCCTCCCTCGCGATCGCCGCGAGCGAAACTAAAACCCCTTTAACGTCAAACACGTCTTCCGCGCGCACGCCATCGCCGCGCGCGATCGCGCTCGTCCCCGCGCACGCCGCCAACGCCGCGCGCTTGTCCCGCGACGCGTCCAACTTCTTCATCACCGCCTCCCCCAGCGCGCGCGCGCTCGACCGCTCGCGCGCGAGCACGACCAAAACCGTTCGCGCGCCTCGCGACGCGCTCGCGCGCTCGAGCGATGCGTCCACGACGGCGTCGACGTCGTCTCGAGCGTGCGCGCGCAGAAGATTCAATGCGCGCGCGACATCGCTCGTCGTCTCGTCGTCGAGAGACGACGACGCGCGCTTGAGCGACTTCGAATCGGCGTCGAAGACGACGCGAAGCGCGCTCGCGAGCGACGGCGTCGACGACGCCATCGCGCGCGCGTCTGACACCGCGGTTTGCGTCTGGTTCGACAGCGCGAAGCGACGCGCAAAGTTAACAATCATTTGGCTTCAATCAATCGGTCTAAGGCGCGGCGCTCGCCGCGCGCTCTATAATTTCGTGCTACTTATGCTACTGTGCTACGTCCCGCTCCTCCTCGTCGAGGTTCTACTGATTTGGTCGCCACTTGGGCGTCTGCGGCGATTTCTGCAACACGCCGGATTCGCGGAAAGTCACGCTCACGCGTCTGTTTCCGTGTAAATTCTCGTTTGCGATGGAGTGCATGTAATCATATCGCGTGCTACCGCTCTGAATCTGTAAGCTTCGTCGCGGCAACCGCACGTCGACGCGCTTGCTCGCAAACTTTTCGTGAGAATACGTCATCGTACAATCGCTGCAAAGCGACAGGTTAACGAGGATGTCACTCGAGAGCTGACGATCGTCACAGTGCGGAGTCAGCACCGAACCCAAGTCCTTGCGATAGTTGATCGCGTTGCACTCGTTCGGAGTGAAATGCTTCAACGTCTCGTGCGCCGCGGCGAATTTTGCGACGACGAGGTCTCGTAAAATCTTCGGCATCGGCACTCGCGCGGGCTCGACGCAGCGTTTCAATAGATTCGGCTCGACGCCGTACTTCTTCCCCTGATGCGCACCATTAAAACTCGAATCTCTCCACGGACCCGCGGCGATGTCGTCGTCCAGCCAGTCCACTATCCGTCGCTCCTCGTCCTCCGTGATGAAATTTTCCAAGATATAGTGCCCGGGGAGTTTCACCTTTGCCTGCAATTTCGCCCCGCGCGCGAGCGCCGCGAACGCATCCGACCTCGCGCCGTCGCTCCTCGCGCCGCATTCGCCCGCGCGCGCGATCCATCCGCCCTCCAAGTCATCTTTCGCCACGAACCCCGTCGTCGTTCGTCCCGTGTGCGCGCGCCGTCCTCTGTAATCCTCTCGCACGTCCCTCCGCTTCTCGCTCGACGGCATCTTCCCCGCCTCGTCGCGCAGGCGCGGACGCTTTCCGTCGCACGCGCTCGCGTGCGCCTCGATCACCGCGCTCGACACGTGCCGCGAGCACATCGGGCACGGCACGAGCGTCGACGGTTTTCGCGCCGATGCCGACGGCTTTCGAACGCCACCGCGCGTCGTCGTCGTCGTCGTCGACTTGGCGCGTCGCATGAGCGCTTGAAACGCATCGCGCGCGTCGTCGCGCGTCATCGTCCCGCGCGCGTCGCGCGCTGCCGCGCGTCGTCCGTCGTCCGTCGTCGTTGAGGGGGTCGCGATGAGTCCTCACTCAAGAATGGATCTTCGAAGGTCCGTGTGTTACGTTGAAATGTTGAACCGTTACCGCGGGGTCGCGCTCGATCGCGCGCGCGCGCACACGACGACGCGCGCGCACGCCCGCGCACGCCCGCGAACGCACGAAGCGATCGCGCGCGCGACGATACGCGCGATCGAACGCGAACCGCGCGCGAACGCGACGGAACCGCGCGACGAACGGGCGCATTCGCGTCGAGCATTATGATGATCTCTGGCGCGTCGGCGACGCTGCGACGCGACGCGACGGCGCGATGCGCGGGCGGGAGGACGACGCGCGCGCGCGCGACGATGAAACGCGCGATGGTGCGTCGGCGCGCGGTGTCGTCGACGGGAAACGCGGAGAAGGATGCGCGATCGGCGGTGTCGATCGAGATCGATACGACGACGGAGGCGGATTACACGGTGATCCACATTCGAGACGCGCCGAATAAGCCCGGGACGCTGCGAGTGATCACCACGGCGCTGGCGGACTTGGGGTTGAATATCGATAAGGCGATCGTGGACGCGGCGAACGACGATCGGGTGAGCGATTGCTTTCACGTGACGGATACGAGCGGGGCGAAGGTGACGGACGCGGAGGACGTGGAGAACATTCGGACGTGCTTGGCGATGATTTTGAAGACACACTTCCAGAGCGGGAGCGATGTGGCGCGACACGATGGGGATGAACGTCGGAGCTCGGCGCCGCAAGGTACGGATGAGCGAAGACAGCACGACTTGTTGTATTCGCTCATGGACAGGTATCTGCGAAACGACGTGATGAGCGTGCAGGAGTCAATCGTGAATCACGTCGAGTACACGATGGCGAGAAATAGGTACCAGTTTGATGACTTTGAGGCGTACAACGCGGCCGCATTTTCGGTTCGCGATCGTCTCATCGAAAGCTGGAACGACACGCAGCAATACTTTCGAGAAAAGAGCCCGAAGCGCGTGTACTACATGTCGATGGAGTTTTTGATGGGTCGCTCGTTGTTGAACTCGCTGTACAACTTGGACATCAAGCCGCAGTACACCGAAGCGTTGCGTCAGCTTGGATACGAGTTAGAAACGCTCGTAGATAAGGAACGCGACGCCGCGCTCGGGAACGGTGGTTTAGGTCGCTTGGCTTCTTGCTTTTTGGACTCGATGGCGACTCAGGATCTTCCGGCGTGGGGGTACGGCATTCGATACCAGTATGGTATGTTCCGTCAAACCGTGAACGATGGCTTCCAGCACGAGCACCCCGATTACTGGCTGAACTTTGGTAATCCTTGGGAAATCGAGCGTCCATACATCAGCTATCCCATCAAGTTTTACGGCGGCGTAGAGAAACAAATCATCGACGGCCACGAAGTCAACAAGTGGGTGGGTGGCGAAGATATCAGCGCCGTAGCGTACGACAACCCGATTCCGGGCTGGAACACGCCAACGACGATCAACCTCCGATTGTGGAGCGCGAAACCATCGCGGGAGTTTGACTTGGAGTCGTTTAACACCGGGGATTACGTGCAAGCGATTTTGGCAAAGCAGCGCGCTGAAACGATTTCATCCGTGCTCTACCCGGACGATCGTACGTACCAAGGCAAAGAGCTTCGCTTGAAACAGCAATACTTCATGGTGTCTGCCACCATCCAGGACATTATTCGCCGCTACTTGGTGAATCACGACTCGTTTGACGAGTTCCCGAACCAAGTCGCGGTGCAGCTGAACGATACGCATCCTTCTCTCGCCATCCCGGAGTTGTTGCGCCTGCTCATCGATGAGCATGGGCTTTCGGACACGAAGGCTTGGGAAATCACTTCGAAGGTCTTCAGTTTCACCAACCACACCGTGCTCGTGGATGCGCTCGAGAAATGGCCGGTCGATTTGCTCGAAAAGGTGCTCCCGCGCCACATGCAAATCATTTACGAAATCAACTGGAAATTCATCAGCGATCTCAGCCAGAAGCGCGGCGAAGACTTTGCGCTCTTTGGTCGTACGAGCATCATCGAAGAAACTACGGAAGGAAAACTCGTGCGCATGGCGCACCTCGCCATGGTCGGCTGTCACACCGTGAATGGCGTGGCCGAGGTCCACAGCGAACTTCTCAAGACGCGCATGTTTCCAGACTTTTACGAGTTGGCGCCGGAGAAGTTTCAAAATAAGACAAACGGCGTCACCCAACGCCGCTGGCTCGCCTTCAGTAATCCGGCCCTCCGTGATTTGATCTCCAGCAAACTTGGCGGCGACTCTTGGATTCGCGAATTGGACATGCTCCATGATTTGGACAAGTACGCTGAAGACCCCGAGTTCCAAGCGCAGTGGCGCGCCATCAAGCTCGAGAATAAGAAGAAGTTAACGAAATTGATCGAGGAAAAGACGGGGACAGTGGTGAGCCCAAACGCTTTGTTTGACATTCAAGTCAAGCGCATCCATGAGTACAAGCGTCAGTTGCTCAACGTATTCTCTGTGATTCACCGGTACAATAAGATCAAGGCGGCGACGCCGGAGGAGCGCAAAGAAATGGTACCGCGCGTCGTCGTCATCGGCGGCAAGGCTGCGCCGGGTTACGACATGGCCAAGCGCATCATCAAGCTCGTCTGCGCGGTGGGGGAGAAGGTGAACAACGACCCTGACGTGGGTGACTTGCTTAAGCTCGTTTTCATCCCCGACTACAACGTCAGTAGCGCCGAAGTCATCGTACCCGCTGCGGAGCTGTCCCAGCACATCTCCACCGCCGGCACGGAGGCGTCGGGAACGTCCAACATGAAGTTTGCCATGAACGGTTGCTTGATCATCGGCACCATGGACGGTTCCAACGTCGAAATCGCAGAAGAGATCGGCAAACGTAACATGTTCATCTTCGGTGCGAACTCGGCAGATGTCCCAATCTTGCGCTCGGAGCGCGCGCGCTTCAAGCCGCCGCCCGAATTCGACGGCATAGTCGAACAGATTCGCGGCGGCGCCTTTGATTGGGCAGACTTCCTCAATCCGGTGTGCGACGCCGTGCACGGTGGTGCCGATTACTACTTGCTCGCAAACGACTTCGAGGATTACATCCGCGCCCAAGACCTCGTCGATGAAACATACAAGGATCAGGCCAAGTGGACCACGATGAGCATCAAATCCACCGCCGGTTCCGGCAAGTTTAGCAGCGACAGAACGATTCGCGAGTACGCTAAGGATATCTGGGGCATCGAACCGTGCCGCCGTCCGGAACCTGGAAATCCGCGATAACCTTCTTCCCACGTTTTCACTATTGCTGTATCAGTAACTACCGCTGTAATTCCATCTACACGCATCGTCCGTGCGCGCCGACCCCTCGCGTCCCGGTCAACTGTTTACTTTCAAAACGTCATCGTCGTCATCACCGGTCACCCTCAAACCTCGGCGTCGCGCGCTCGCGCGCCCCGGTCATGATTCCAGACCTCTTACTCGCCCTCATGGGCGTCCCCGGCGACGTGTTCGAGCTCGATCCGACGTCGAACGACGCCGTCGTCGACCGACTCAGAGTCGCCGATGGCTTGCACTTTATAAAACGACACGAAGTCGAACGACTGAACGCCCTCGTGCGCGTCGGCGGCGCGTACCGAACGCTCGAACGCGTGACGACGATCGAAAGCACGAAAGCGTCGTTCGCGACGACGCCGCAGTCGCTGTACCGACGAGCGCTCGCGATCGGAATTCAAGAAAGATTGCGCGAGTACGAGGAGGAAATTTTAAAACTGGAACAAGAGACGCTGCGACGAGGAACGACGAGCGGAGCGGTGAATGCGATCGAAAGCGCGCTGAGCGATGATGGTGCGGTGTTGACGATGATGTGCGAACGCTTTGTCTCGGTGTTTGAAGGGGAGAATGCGCTGAGGGGGGGAGATGTGATTCGACAAACGCGCGACGCGTGGCTTCGAGCGGGACATCCCGCGGCGCGCGAGGCGTGCGGGAGATTGTATTGGAAGGTGATGCAGGTGATGATGCAGCAATTGTTAGGGTGGTGTGCGCACGGGACGATCGTGGATCCGTACGATGAGTTTTTCGTGCGGACGATCGCGCGGAAAGAGGGGTACGAGGTGAAGGATGACGCGAAGGATGACGGGAGCGTGATTTGGCACGAGAGCCATCGCGTGGCATTGGAACGTTTGCCGCCGGGGGTGGAGCTGTCCACGGCAGAGTCGGTGTCGTTCATCGGACGTGGCGTGCGTATACTGACACATCCGACGAGAGGTGGGAATATGCGTGGTCATTTCGATGCGGATGGGTACGCCATGCGCGCGACGTCGCGCATTCGGCGTCTCGCCGCGGCGGAGTCATTCGATCCTCGCGACTTTGAAGCGGAGGTGGAGGCTATGCGCTCGGAGATCGCGGCATCGTTGGGTGAGGTGTTGTTGAACGATTCTGGCTTGATATCGCACTTGAACGCGATGTGTGGGTTCTACTTTCTCGGAAAGGGTGACTTTTATACCACGTTTTTGGACGAGGCGCGCGAGCTCTTCTCGTTGCCACCCAAACCGGGAAGCGCGACGCGCGAGCTGTCCACGCCGTTCGCGCAAGCCGCCGTGAGTACGATCGTCGACGAAGCATTAGCATCAAGGTTTAGATTAGCGTACACGTCTGCGTTGACGCAGCAGTCTGAAGATGAAAAATCTTCGACAACCGCGACGCCGTCTAGCGCGTTTGTGCCTCGCGTGCGTATTCCCGAGTATGACGCTTGGGACGGCGTTAGCCTCGAGTGTGAGGTTCACTGGCCCATGGGTATTTTTCTCACAAACGACACCCTGGATAGATACAAGACGATATTTAAGTACCTCTTCCGGCTCAGGCGCGTGCACTTTGATCTTCAAGATGCGTGGATTCATTTACGTCGAAGCGGTTTGACGCGGACGCTTCGACTTCGTCACGTGATGGATCAGTTGATTGAAAACTGGCGCACGTATATTCAAGTCGATGTCATCGAAACGGAGTTCAAGAAAATGCTCGATAAGATTGCTGAAACGACGGATTTTAACAAGTGTGCGCTCGCACACCGGCAATATCTCGCCGCCATCATGGCGCACTCATTTCTCGACGTCGGTTCAATCATGACAATTTTCGAAGACATTTTCGGGCTCGCGCGAGAGCTGTGCGAGACGAGCGCGCGATACGCCAACGGACAACCGCTACCTGCAGATTGGGACGAGCGCATCGCGTATCTGACTCGGCAGTTTGAAAAGAACTCTGTTGAACTTTACGACAACTTGCGCGGCGGTTACGTCGTAGAACTGCCCGAATTGCGAGCGTTGTTGATGCGATTCAATTTCAACGAATTCTTCGAGAACACGACGTCGATGGGGGTGAACTTGACCGCGATGAAGTTCGATAACCTAGATATGTAAAATAGAATGAGTGTTCATTACAACCCACTATGAAGAAATTGAATGAGTGTTCGTTACAACCCACTATGAAGAAATTCGAGCGCGTACATCGCGTGCAAAGCGACGCCAGACGTCAAGACGCTTTCATCCAGAATGTACTTCGTGCTATGCAAAGGATGCGTCGCACCGGCGGTTTCGTTGTACGCTCCGAGCCACATCATGGCAGATGGGTAAGTTTCCCCGAAAAACGAGAAATCTTCCGCGGGCATGACTGGCACGACGTCGCGCGTGCTCTCGCTTCCGAACAGTTGCGCGGCGACGTTCATCGCCAACCCTGCGGCTCGCGGGTCGTTCACCGTCGGTGGATACGGAATTCGCTTCACGCCATTGTGCTCAGGTTCAAAAGATGTCGCTGCCGTGCAACCGTGCGCGCTGGCGATGGCAGAAGCCATGTCGGCAATTTTCTGTTGAAATTTCGCAAAAGTCTTCGGATTGAGCGCTCGCAACGTGCCTTGCAAACTCGCCGTGTCTGGCATGATGTTGCTCGCCGTTCCCGAGTTGAACACGGTGACGCTGATCACCACGCTATCTAACGGATCCGTCAATCGACTCACGAGCGTCTGCAACGCGGTGACGATCGCGCTACCCGCGACGATGACGTCCACGTTGTTGTGCGGCACCGCCGCGTGTCCGCCGCGTCCGACGACGACGACGTCGAAGCTCCCCGCTCCAGCCATGATCGTTCCACCGCGCGTGCCCATCGTCCCACTCGGCATTTCAGGATACGGCCAATTATGTAATCCAAACACGCTTTCAATCGGCGGTTTCAAATCCAGCATTCCCGTCGTCCCGTCGCTCGGCCGCAACATTTCCTTCGCCCCCGCCCCGCCTTCCTCCGCCGGTTGAAATATGAACCGCACCACTCCCGGCACGGACGTCTCATCCGCGTCGTACCTCGCCTTTATCACCTTCGCCGCGCCGAGTAACATCGCCACGTGTCCATCGTGTCCACACGCGTGCATTTTTCCATCGTTCTCGCTCGCGTACGCCAACCCGGTGTCCTCGCGCAGCGGCAGCGCGTCCATATCCGCTCTCAACCCCACGCTTCGTTCGCCTCGTCCGACGCGCGCGACGATCCCCGTGGACGTCACTCGGTCGTATTCGATCCCGTGCGCGTCGAGCTCGCGCGCGATGACGTCCGCGGTGGCGCGTTCGGTCCACATGAGTTCGGGATTTTTGTGGATTTCTCGTCGCAGGTCGACGACGTAATCGTGCGTCGCGCGCGATTGCGACAGGATTTCGCGCGCATCGACGTTTGATGACGACGCGGCGATATCGCGCAGCGTCGTCGCGTCCAGGGCGAGCGCCGCGGGGACGTGGGCGAGGAAGAACAGCGCTCTGAGCATGGCTCGAGCGTCGCGGTGTGGCGCGACGCCGCGCGCGGGACGGGACGGCTGTTCGCTACGCTACATTTTTGATGTACACGCTAGTCTACGATGCGTATGCTCGGCGGGTGATGCGCCACTGCGGGCGGTGCGGCGACGCGCGCGCGAGCGGTGCGCTCGGCGACGACGGCGACGGCGGGCGAGGCGACGACGGCGCCGTCAAAGGCGCCGATTTTCCAGTAAAACGCCGCCAAGAGGAGGACGACGGGCCAGATGAGCTCGAAGTTCGGACTGCTGGCGCAGTAGACGCACAACGCGTGGATGTGTTGTGCGATGCGATAGATGACGACGGCAGCGCGCGTCACACACGGGACGAGGACGTTTCGCGCGGCGGCTCGGAGGGCGAAGTAGACGCTGCCTCCGGGCGTGGCTTCTATGGCGAGATCGACGATTGGATCGTCTTCCTCTTCTTTAAACGTCTCCAGACGCCCGTGCGGTCCTATCGAGACGTCATGAAGATTGACGTGCTCGTGTGTTTCCGATTTCGTCGCGCGTCGGCGCGCATCCGATCGCATGGGCGCTTCGCCGACGACGGACATCGCGCGGCGATTCGCCGCCGGCCTTCGCCGCCGCGGACTTCCTAAATCTCCCGGTTCAAGGCTGTACACGGACGTCCCGTCGTCGGACATGTCGTCGACTCGACTGAGAATTTCGCCCAGATCGCTTTCGTCGTCAAACGCGCTGCCGTCTATTTGGTTCATGGCTTGCAGCCAGCGCTGCGTGGCGATTTGCCGCGACGCCTCTGAACGCGCGAGCTCGTCTTGAACGTTGGTGAGTTGTTCTTCAAGCTGCGCTCGACGCATGTTCTCATCGGCGAGCCAGACGATGAATCGTTTACGTCCACCGACGGATCCCATTTCCTCCTCGTCCTCGTCTTCTTGACCGAACTGAAATCGCATCTCGTCGACTATGCCCGACATCGCGTTTTCCACGATGGCGCTCAGTTCGTGATTGATGGCATCCGTGACGCTCGACACGACTTGCTCGCCCTCGCGCTTATTCGTCTGCAGCGCGGGCGAATCCATCGCGCGCTCTAACGCCGATTTCACCGTCTCCAGGACGAGCTTCTCGACTTTACCTTCCCATACCTTCACCGCCGCCGTCGTTCGCTCCAACGGCGTCCCGCCGTCTCTCCGCTCTTCGCCATCCACCTGCGAATTCGTCGTCACCGATTCCGGGGCGCCACCGCGATTCTCCGTTTCCATCACTTGCAACAACGTCGTGCGAAGCTCACCGATGATGTCCGCCGCCTGCGAAAGCTTCTTCTCTTGTTCGCGAACCGTCTCCTCGGCTTCTTCGGCGCGTCGCGTCGCGTCCTCGTCCCGCTCCTCCCCCGCCCCTCGTTCGTACTCGCTCAATTTCTCCTCCAACGCCCGTCGCGCTCGCCTTTCGCTCTCCACGAGATCGAACAGCTCCTTCACCGTCTCATCCAGCGCCTCCTCCTCCTCCTCCTCCTCGTCCCGCGTCGCCGGCGTCTCCGTCCCCCTCGCGCGCAATTCCTCCCCCAATCGCGCGTTCTCCTCGCTCAACCGCGCGTTCTCCCCCCGCTCTCGCGCCAACATCCGCACCGCCCCCCCCGCACCGTCCCTCGCGCCCTCCCATCCCGCCCGTTCCCTCGTCCCGTCTCGCCCGTCTCGCGCGTCCCGCGCGTCCCGCTTCAGCGCCTCTTCCGCCGCCCGCGTGCTCTCCAGCACGTCCTCCACGCGCACGCGCGCCCCGACCGTTCGTTCGCCCGCGTTCGCGCTTCCCTCGCGCGTCGTCGCGCGCTTCCCTCGCGTCGTCGCGCCGTCCCGTCGCTTCGCGCGCGTCGTCGCGCCGCGCGTCTCGCGATGGCGCGTCTTCCCCTCGTCGTCGCGGCCGACGAACGGGTACCGCGCCGACGTCGTCGGCATCGCGCGACGCGCGCGATCGATCGACGCGTCGTCGTCGAACACGCGCGTCGTCCGCATCGCGCGCCCGCGAGTGCGCGTCGCGCGCGAATGAATGGAATGAACGAATGCGCGTCGCGAATGCGCCGAAGTGGTAAGTCCGTGTGTGAGACTTAGTCTCGAATCGTCGCGCGACCGGTCCGTGTGTGCGACTCGACGCGCGTGAGACGCGCGCGACGGCGGCGGCGCCGGCGTCGAGGCGCGCGACGACGCGACGCGGTGAACGAGTGTGCGCGCGGCGACGCGCGTTCTGAGAATACATCGTCCGAACTTGATCACGGTAATACGTGCGAGAAGGATCACCGAACGTCGAGCGCGACGCGAGCGCATCGCGCGCGCATCGGGGCGCGGGGCGCAGAAGGAGGGATCGACGGCGACGAGAGCGACGCGCGAACGATACGGCGAGGATGGCGTACCCGACGCTGACGAGCGGGGCGGCGATCGCGACGGTGGAGGCGACGACGCTGTTTTTTTTCGTCGTCGCGATGGCGTTCGCGGTGCGGAGGGAGGATGGGACGCGGATGACGGCGACTGAGTTCGCGAGGGCGGCGAAGAAGCCGAACGTGCGATGGATGTCGGCGAAGAACTCGCTGCCGTGGCAACAGGTGGGGCTGTCGTACTTCGCGGGAGGTATGGGGGCGTGGGTGTACTACGGCACGACCGAGATGGGCGCGAACACGCGGTTGTCGTGGTGGGGGGTGTTCGGGTACTCGTTCGCGAGCGCGTCGCCGGCGATTTTGATGATCTTCATCGCGCCGACGATCAAGGCGTTCGTGGGCGACAAGAATGGGTTCTCGGTGACTGATTTCGCGCTCACGCGATTCGGTCGTTGCATGCAACTCGTCGCCGCGTTCATGAGCACGATGTATCTGTTCATCTTCTTGTGCGCGGAAATTTCCACCATCGCCAACGTCGCCGCGCTCTTCTCCGACGTGCAGGGTGCGGAATCCAAGTACTCTCGCGACGTCATTCTCGGCACGGTCTGCGTCATCACGCTTTCGTACACCATGATTGCGGGTTTACCCGCGTCCGTGATCACCGATCGCGTGCAAGGCGTGATGATTACCGGTTTCATGTTGCTCTTCAGCTGCGTCGTGCTCGCGAAGAACGAAGTCACCGCGACGCAGATGCGCGCGGTGTCCAAGTCCACCACGAACGGGTTTGTCGTCATGATCACTCTGATCATCGCTACCCTCGGCGCAGAATTATTCAACGCCGGTCAGTGGCAGCGCGTGTACGCCGCCCGTTCCACGCAAGATCTTCGCAAAGGTCTCGCGTTGGGCGCCGGTATGATTTTTGTCGTCATGTGGTTCTTCGGTATTCTCGGTGTCACCGCCGTGGCCAAGTACCGCGCCGATTTCGACGACTTCTCCAGGCTCCATTACCTTGCGTTCTTCGAACTCGCCGAAGGTCTCGCAAAGGGTTGGCACGTAATCATTCTGATTTTTGCAACCTCGCTTTGCGTGAGTTCGGTGGATTCCATCCAAAACGGCTTAACTTCTGTGTTATACCGTGACATCTTGAACTACGATCTTCCAGCAAACTCGGTGCGAGTAATTTGCGCTGCGTTGAATGTCGGTGCCATTTTCGTCGCCGTCGATAAGATTGACGTCTTGTCTCTCTTTTTGATGGTTGACTTGGTGTGCGCGCTCGCCGCGCCGGCGCTCTACCTCGGTCTCATCCGCAAAGACATCAACTCCTTCATCATCGCACCGACCGAGCTCGGTGCAATCATGGGCGTTGTGTGTGGCTGCATCGCCGTCATCGTTCAAGGCGCCGTCCTCGATTTGGACGGCGCGTGGACCGATAAGTACGGCGCGGTGCACTCCACCAGGGCCGCGGCCATGGTTAACCCGCCGATTGTTCACCGCGCGTGGGGTCCGTTTGGAAACTTTTGGCTTCCGGACGGCACAACCATCGAAGGCGGTGGCTTGCAAGCCTTTGGCGGCAAGCGCACTCTCCTCACGTTCATCCTCGCCGTCGTCTTCTCTGCTTTCGGTACCATGTTCTTCTCTTGGCTCGACGTGTACTTTCGCGGCGAATCCGCCCGTAAACCGTTGATTAAAGTCAAGTTGCTCAAGAAGGGCAGGACAGGCATCGAGGAGAAACCTCTCGAGGCAGTCGAGACGACGACGGTGTAAACGACAAGATTCGTACATTTCAAGATTCGGAGACAATCCTTTGGATTTTTTCCACCTTTTCTCACAAGCGGAAGACTCAACTCAGACTCACTTAGACGTAGCTCTTTTTTAGTTGCTCAGTCGTACGGTAGGTACTGTAGCCTCACTTCCAATAATATTTATATTTTCTACAAAACAAAGAATGTCGCTACTGCCGCGCTACTGCTACTATGCATGCTACTATGTGTACTGATTTCGCTTCGAGAACGCGTCGACGAGGACGTTTTGAGGCGTCTGCCATTCGGCGCGCACGAGCGTCTCGACGGTGCGCAACACGTCCTCTGCGCTCGTTTTCGTTGGATCGAGCTGCATCACAGACTTCATGTGAGGCAATAAATTGGGATTCCCAGCAAACAAATATTTCACGATGGATTTAATCTTCCCCACCTTGAAGGTCTCGAGCTCTTGCGCCTGGACGCCGCTCCCGCGCTTGCCGTTTGGTTTATTTTCCGTCTTGAACACCTCCGCCGCGAAAGTTCTTAAAAAGTCAATCACGAGCTCGACTTCGAACTCGCGCTCGAAGACATCATCGCTCACTCGCACAACTCCTTGAGCGTCCCGCGAGACTGTTGCAGCGATGCGTCGAAAGATTAATGGATCTTGCACCGCCCCGCGACCGAGCATGATGCCGTCCGCGTCGCTCACCCTGAGCAATTCAGCGGCGCGTTGCGGACTCGTGACGTCCCCATTCCCGAGCACCGGAATGTCCAAAACATCTTTCGCGAACGCGATTTCTTCCCAATTCGCTCGACCTGAGTACCCTTGCGCGCGCGTTCTCGCGTGTAGCGACACGAATCTCGCCCCCGCCTCGCGAGCCGCCAGCAAATTCTCCCGCAACAACGACGAATCGTCGTATCCGCTCCGAAGCTTCATCGTCACGTGCGCGCCGCTTCCTCTCGCCCCATCCGCCACCGCCTTCACGCACGCGTACACGTACTCGGGATCTCTCAACAGCGACGATCCCGCGCCTTTCCCCGTGACCACGTTCGCCGGGCATCCGCAATTCAAGTCGATTCGCGGCGCCGATTTCTCCGTCGCCAAATGTCTCGCCGCGAGCTCCAGCAACCACGGTTCGCTCCCCATGATCTGCGCCCCCAGCGGCACGCGCGCCGTCGCGTTGAATCTCAACTCATCCGCGTCGTAATTTGCGCACAGATTCTTCACCAATTTCGTCGGATCCGCGCCGTTCGGCAGCGCGCCCGGAATTCTGATAAACTCTCGACACGCCTCGTCGAAACCACCGGCGCCGTTCGCCGCGAGCGCGACGCGGAACCGCGCGTCGCCGAGCCCTTCCATCGGCGCCGCGAACGTCGGCACCGCGCCTCCGCGTCGACCGCGCGCGAACAGCGCGTCGTAGTCGAAGCGCGGCGGCGTCGACGCGCCGTCGGTGGACGCGGCGGCGGCGGCGGCGGCGCGCGTTCGAGCGTCGCGCGCGCGTCGCGCGCGCGCGCGAGGACGACCGCGCGAGGGCGACGATCGCGGCGCGCGCGAGGACGGCAGGGCGCGCATGCGGGCGCGTCGCGACGCCGCGCGCGTCGGAGTGTCGATTCGTCTGCCGAGTGTGCTATTTTGGGACGCGCGCGCGCGCGTCACTGCGCGGCGCGCGCGGCGCGTCGACGATCGAGGGCGGCGACGAGGCTTTAAAATTACCATGAACGTCGCGCGCGACCGGCCGACGGTGGCGGAGGCGTACGCGCGCGCGCAGGCGCGCGTGTGCGCGAGGCTGCAGAGAGAGCAGGAAGTCGCGCGGGCGTCGAGCGCGGTGCGCGCGGTCGACGACGACGCGCGCGCGCGCGACCGCGCGACGGTGGACGTCGTTCGAGTCGTTGAACGGGGCGAGGGATCGTCGAGGCATCCGCGACGGGTGGCTCGAGAGGAGATCGGCGCGTGGCGGGTGCGCAGACTGGCGACGCGGGACGAGCGCGCGGCGGCGTACGCGGCGGCGTGCGTCGAACACGGTGCGCGCGTCAGTTCGAGAGTGCTGCGACAGTTGGAGAAAAAGTACGCCGATGTGGCGTCTTCGGGTCTGGGGTCGAGCGGCGCGAAGGCGATCGCGGCGGGCGTGGCGGAGAACGCGACGATGGAGAGCCTAAACGTGAGTCGGAATCAAATCGACGACGACGGAGTCTCTGCGTTGTGCGCCGCGGCCGCGCGCGCGAAGGTTCTGCGGGCGCTGAATTTTAGTGAAAACAAAGTTTCGAGCGCGATCGCGCCCACGTGCGCGGAAGCGGTGAAAAAAATCAAGGTTTTGAATTTTTCGGCGTGCGGCGTCGACGACGCGTGCGCGACGGCGTTGTTCGCCGCTCTTCGGAGCAACACGTGCGGACTCGAAAGTTTGAATTTATCAAGGAATAAGTTGACCGATGCGAGTGGTCGATGCATCGGCGACGCCTTGGGCGCGGACATTTCGTTACGAGTTCTCAACGTGTCCTGGAACGCCATCGGCTCGGAGTGGTGCGCGCACGTGTCGCGCGGTCTGAAGCTGAACACGCGATTAGAATTCTTATCCTTGGCGTGGAACGGCATCGGTGACGAAGGTGGTAAACACATAGGTGACTCACTGAGCGTCAATCGATCGCTACTGGAGCTCGATTTATCGCGATGTCGATTGGGATGCGACGCGTCGATGGTCATAAGCGAAGGCTTGCGAACGAACGACGTGTTGACGACACTTCGACTAGATCACAACGCCATGGGCGAAGACGGCGGGCGGCACTTGATGTCCATGTTACTGGAAAACGATTGTCTCACAGTGCTGACGTGCTCGGGATCTTCTTTCGTGGACGTGCCGAAGAAGAAGAGGAAATCCACCACGAAACACGGCGTCGCGGCGTTCAATTCGCACAATCCAGACGGCCGATACACGCTAAATCTCGACGACACGGGTGAGCGCGCCATCGCATCAAAGTTGTGGCACTTAGAAAGCGAGAATCCTGGAAGCATGACGAGCGCTAAAAAGGTTCCTTCGGGTGTGGATGTGCTGGATGATTTCAAGCGCGAAGGCTTGAGCGGCGTCTCGCGCGGCGTGATCGAGATTCAATTCGTCACGAGCGCAGCGCGTTTGGCGAGACGGCCTGTGGTCATCGAAGACGAAGACTTTGAAAATATCTTGAGGCAACTTCGAAGCAATCGGCTTTCAGACTTCGAGCGGCTCAGTCGACTCATGCTGTTTTGCCGCAGCTACTACTTTGAAACCTCGCACGCCGCGAAACTTCTAGATACCTTTATTCTCGAAGGCACCGATCGCTTACAAGCCGCCTCAGCTATTTACGCGCGCTTACTTGATGCTGAAAACGCTGAGAAGATGTTCACATCGAAGTTTGAGTTCGAAAAGCTTCGGAACATACTTGGTTCTTACGCACATTTTCGCGCGGCGAATCCCACAGGGCGGTACGATTTAAACTTAGCTGTCGACATAGACAGAACGATCGCTTCGACGATGATGGACAGCGCAACGTTCGAAGGGCGACGCCGAACGTGGCGAAACGTGCGATTGAATCGGACGCGAATCACGGATGTGATGCCGTCAGGTGTTCCCGAGTCGCTCATGCGATGCATGCCAAACGTCGGCACGCTCGAATTCGATTACACGAGCAACATTCGCGCGTCAGAAAGCGCGATGGCGGAAACCGATGAGAAACTTCACACGTTTCTGCATTCAGTCGCAGTCTTGACCAACTCAACGAGCGAATGGGCGGCCGTGAGATCAGTGAGGGCGCTTTACGCTCTTCGCGAGGCTTCGGTGCGCGTGCACGTGAACGCACGTCAATACCAGAGAGTATGCGACGCTTTTCCACCCGGTCCCGATCGCGTAGAGGCGGCCGTGATCTTATTCAATCGCGTGATCGACCACGCCAACGTACCCGCCGTCGTCGGTCGGTATTCAAGTTTCGAGCAAAGTATTTTTGGCGCTCGCATGGGATGGAGAAACGTCCTCGGCGATTCGCCGCAGGCGTTCACGATGCACTACAGACTCGATCTGAACTGCGACGAGCAAGCGAGCGTGGCGAAGCACTTAGTCAGCGCCGCGGTGCGTGATTACAAAGACGTTCAAGTCATACGTAACGTCACCATCAACGGTCGAAGACTTCCTCGCGATCCCGTCGAGGACGACACCCTTTGGAGCGTGCTCACCGCCGAATCCTTCACCCCCGTGCTCGAATTCGACTACTTCGGCGCCGACGTCTGGGACGTCGTCCGTCGAGAGTTAAACATCACCGAAATCCCCGACGAAAAGCCCGAGCGCGAGGCCGCGCTCAAGCGTCTCGCCTCCCGGCTCGCCTTCCTCCGAGCGTCCACCCTCCAGTGCGCCTGGATCGAGCTCGCCGCCGCCGACGCCGCCCTCCCTCATCCAACCGGCGACGCCTCGTGGCGCAAATCCTGGCACGAAACCCTCCGAATGATTTGTCGCACCGAGCACTCCCACAGCTCTAAATCTCCGCTCCGTCTCATCTTCGACTTCCTCGACGCCGACGGTTCCGCCTCCCTCTCCATCGACGAATTCGTCGCCGGCGCCTCGAGCGCCCTCGGCCGTCCGATCCCTCGCGCTTTGCTCGCGCCGTACTTCGACCCGCGCCACTTCACCGACGACAGGCACTTGGGCGTCGTTTCTTTCGACGTTTTCGAGGCGATTTGCGTGGAGAATTTCGCGTGATCGCGCGTCGAGATTTCATCAACCAGACGTTAAGCGCGGGCGCGGCGAAGAGCGACGCGCCGCGCGCGTTTCGAGAGCATCGCTTCGCCGCGCCGCGTCTCGCTCGAGCCACCCTGGATGTGGCGACGCACTCCTCGCCTCGGCATCAATCAATCAATCGATCGATCGCTCGCTCGCTCGTCGACCGCGTCGGCCCTGCGCGCGTCGCGGACGCGCCCGATGTCGCGCGCGCATCAACGCGCGTCCGCGGTGCCCGCGCGCGCGCGCGCGCGCGCGTCCGCGACGCGGCGCGCGCGCGAGCGACCGGGACGCATCCGACCGGGACGCGGTGACGTCGCGGTCGCCGGCGCGCGAAACGTCGCGCTCGACGCGTTCGGACGCGCGCGCGCGCTCGAAAACCGCGCGCGCGAACGATGGACGGCGACGAGCGACGCGCGCGCGCGCGCGCGAGGGCGCGGACGGGCGAACGCGACGGGGGACGAGGACGTGGACGCGGCGCTGGCGCTGCTGGCGACGACGTCGTCGGTGGATGAGGCGATCGAGGACGACGCGATGACGACCACGGGGACGAGGATCGTGCGCGTGAGCGATTCGGTCGAGCGCGGGGGGCGGAGATTGAAGAGACGGCGAAGGAGACGGCGGGACGCGTACGACGCGCTGCGCGGGGAGTTTGATAAACCAAAGTTGCTGCGATTCTTTCGACGACGACCGTTGCAAGTCGCGGGACGGTTGGCGACGATCATTCGAGTCGGACGACGGGTGATAAAAAGCTGGAAGAAGCAGGAGGATTGGGCGCCGGAGAAGCGCACGCGGGGGGCGGAGTTGAGAGCGGCGATGACGCGCTTGGGGCCGGTGTTTGTGAAAATCGGGCAGACGCTGTCGCAGCGTCCGGATTTGATCGGGGAAGAGGCGGCGGATGAATTGAAGTTGCTGCAACAAAGTAATGAGCCGTTTCCGGATCGGTTGGCGTGGAGAACGATCGTGGAAGATTTGGAATGGGATGGGCCCATCGCGCCGAATCACGCATACGTCGGCGTGAACCCAGACGCAAAGCCTTTGTTCGCAGAATTTAGCGCGAAACCCATCGCCGCGGCGTCATTAGGACAAGTTTACAAGGCAAAGACGTGGGAAGGTGAAGACGTGGCGGTGAAGGTGCAAAGACCGAAGGTGATGCGACAAGTTGCCCTCGACTGGACGTGCTGGTCGCTCTCCCTTTCGACGCTCAAGCGCTTGTGGGGGACCACGACGGAGCTCGACGTCATCGCCGATGAGGTCGGGCAAGGCGTTTGGCAAGAACTGGACTACACGCAAGAGGCGGCGCACATGGACGAGTTCAACGAGCGGCATAAGTGGTTGGGTTTCGTTCGCGCGCCAGAGTGGCTGCCGCAGTACACGGGACCAGAGGGTCGAGCGAGAATACTCACCACAGAGTGGATCGATGGCAATCACATCGCGGATTTAACTCAAGAGAAAAAGCTCATCATGGCGCAAATGGCGGTCGAAGCGTGCGTGGCGCAGCTGATTTACACTGGTTTTGTCCACGCGGATCCGCACGAAGGGAACATGATGCTCGACAAAAACGACATGCTCGTATTTTTGGATTTCGGGCTCATGAGCGAAGTGGAGCCTTTCATCATGGAAGGCTTCGCAAAGGGCATTCAGCACATGATTTCCGGGAACTGGGAGGGTTTAGTGTTGGTTTTCCAAGAGGTTGGCTTCACGCCAAAGGAAGGTTTCTTGAAGCGCGACGACCGCAGCGACACGTACAAACCGGCGACGTTGGAAGAGATGACGGCGGCGGTGGCGAAGACTTTGTCCTCGGAAGAAGGTGGTCAAAGTCGTTTTGGTGCGCTCGCGACCGGATTGGCCAAGCTCAGCGCGAACTTCAAGTTCCTGACGCCGCCTTACATCATCCTTCTCATCAGAACGTTTTTGACGCTCGAAGGCATCGCGGAGAAGGCGGATCCGAATTTTAACATTTACACCGCAGCGTTACCGTACGCTATTCGACGTGCCATGGCGCCTTCAACGCCGGAAGGTCAAAGAGCGATGCGCGAGACGTTTTTGAACGAGTCCAACGAGTTGCGATGGGATCGCATGGAAGAGCTCGTGTTGAACGACACGGTGGACGAAGACGAGACACCCGCCACTGAAGTATCGACGACGGATACCGAGAGCGACGTGTTCGGCGATAGCCAAGCGCTCATGGCGCAGCGCAGCAAAGAGGTTGTCGGTAGACTCTTGGGCTCGACCGAAGGTACCGCGTTGCGTCGCGTCGCGTTCGCGGCTAACACGGAACAAATCGTCGAGTACTTATCCGGTCCTCAAGGCACGGCGCTGCGCGCGAAGAGCATCAGAATGCTCAGCCGTACGCTCCAAGATCTTTGGACCGCTCGGCGTTTTGTGCGCCGAAATCCAGTCAAAGTCGCCGCTTTGCCGGTGTGGCCCGAATCCGACGAAGCGCGTCGCATTCGCGAACGCCAGGATCGCGCCCAAAAGCGCGCTCTTTCTTTTCTCTTCGGCACGCACATGTCGCGATTGATTCGCAAGCCCATCTTACTATTACGCGCCCTCGCGTTGAGCGCGCACATCGTGGCCTCCGCCTTCGTCTACGCCCTCGCGGTCACGGTTTGGGACACCATCAAATGGGTCAACGGTTTCACGCCTTGGGGATTCGTTTGGGCGCGTTTCGTCGCCTCGCGCTTGGACACATCCAAGCCCGCGTAGCGACACCGCGATCGAACCCGCGATCACCACATCGATATTACATACCATAGATTTAATACGCAATAGACGCGACGCTCAATCCTTCCTCCCTCGCGCGTCTCGCGCGTCTCGCCTCGCGTCTCTTCGTCTCGCGCGTCGCGACAGCCGCGCGTCGGTTTCAAACGCATCCGCACGTCTCGGCGCGCGCCGTCTCGACGCGCGTCATGCGCGCGCCGCCCGAAATCCCGCCCAAGGGACAAAAAACAATCAGCAGTTTCTTCGCGCCGAATCCGCGGCCGTGCGCGGCGTCGTCGCGACGCGCGTCGAGCGAAACCGCGACGCGCGATGCGGCATCGCGAACGAACGATGACGACGAAAACGCGCCGCCGGCGGCGAAGCGCGCGAAGACTCGCGACGCGGACGATCGCGAGGATGACGTTGAGCTCACCGACGACGCGCGCGCGGACGAGGGACGACGGCGCGAGGACGCGGACGCGGACGAGGACGACGCGCGGGCGACGCTCGAGCGACTGAAACCGTCGTCGCCGACGACGCGCGCGAAGTTTATTCAAAAGCTCTCGCTCGATCGACGACGACGAGATTTAGAGGTCGATGCGGATGGAAAGACGAAGGATGGCGCGGGCGCGTCGGAGACGGGGACGAAGATGACGCCGTTGGAACAGAGCGTGAAGACGTTCAAGGCGAAATATCCGGGGACGATGCTGATGATCGAAGTCGGGTACAAGTATCACTTTTACGGCGATGACGCGCGGGATGCGAGCAAGGTTTTGGGAATATTCGCGTATCAGTCGAGGAACTATCTCACGGCGAGCGTGCCCGTGGTGCGGTTGAACGTGTACGTGCGACGGTTGGTCAAGGCGGGGTATCGAGTGGGGGTGGTGAAACAGACGGAGACGGCGGCGTTGAAGGCGAGCGGGGAGACGGGGAATAAATCGGGGCTGTTTGAACGGAAATTGGTTGGATTGTACACGAAAGCGACGTTAGACGCGGGAGCGGCGTTGTCGGACGCGGGCGACGACGGGGAAAAGTCGAGCATGGCGTCGGGGGTGTTGTCGAATCATTTGTTGTGCGTCGCCGAGGATCGCGTCGCGGGCGGGGCGTCGACGTCGGCGTCGACGCGCGTGGGATTGGCGGCGATTGAAACAAGCACCGGGGACGTACTGAGTGGAGAGTTCATGGACACCATGCAACGACCTGGGTTGGAGTCGCGGTTGTTGTGCATTTCACCCGCGGAGATCGTTCTCGTGGAACCAATTAGCGAACCGACGGCGCGTTTAATCAAGGCGATGTACGGTTCAGGCGCGAACGCGGCGCGCGTGGAGCGCGTGACGCGAGACGAACTCACTGGCGTCACGCTTACCGGTACCAAGGCGGAGGAGGCGACACCCTTGGTGCACACCGCACTCTGCGCGGGCGCCAAGTATCTGAGAGAATTCGGACAAGCTGATATTCTTCATCTCGACGCCGCGTTTCGCCCGCTCGAGGGCGCGGACGAAATGAAACTCTCGCCGAATGTTTTGCGTCAACTCGAGGTTTTGACGTCTTCCGCGGGAACGTACAAGGGAAGCTTACTTTGGTTGATGAATCACACCGTCACACCCATGGGTGGTCGCTTGCTGCGTCACTGGGTGAGTCATCCACTGCGTTCAAAGTCCGCCATCGAAGGCCGACTGGACGCCGTCGACGCGCTGCGCGAGTTGACGTCGTTTGAGGAAGGATCGATGATGGACCACGACAAAGTGAGTCACAACACGTTCAACGGATTGAAGATTCAACTAAAACAGCTCCCAGATCTCGAACGAAGTCTCGCGCGCGTGTTTCACGGCACGGCAACGCCCGGTGAGTTCGTCGGGGCTTTGACGTCGCTCGCAAAATTCAGCGAGTCGTGCGCAGCGATGCGCGCGAGCGTCTCTGGGGAGATCAAGTCGACGTTGCTGGAAGCGCAAATCGAAGCCGTCACCGATCCTCTTCTTCACGCGTTAGCAGACCAGTTTTTGAACGCGCTGAATCTGGAGATTGCGTGCGTGGACAAGCCTTCGAAGACGAAGATTGGACTCTTCAAGGACGACGCGGAAAGCTTTCCGGATTTGCACGCCGCCACTGCGGCGGTGGAGGAGGCGAAGCGCGCGATGGACGATTTACTCCCGGAACTGCGCCGTAAGCTCGGCATGCCGCGTCTTGGTTACACCACCGTAGGCGGTGTTGGCGGCGGCGAGTGGCTCATCGAAGTCCCCATGGATCGCTCGTGTCCGACGACGTGGATCAAGGTGAGTTCGAACAAGAGCAAAAAGGTTGTACGCTACCACCCGCCGGAAGTCACGGAAGCGGCGGCGGCGTTAGAATGCGCGAATGAACGACACATGTTTGCCGCCGATGCGGCATGGAAAGAATTTCTGTCGTCGTTTCGAGACAACTACGCCGCTTTTCGATCGGCGACGTCGGCTGTGGCGACGTTGGACGCGTTGCACGCGTTGGCGATTCTGTCAAGAAACGAAGGATACGTCCGACCAGAATTGCTCGACGATTCCGCGCCACCATCTCTGCACGTTGTCGATGGTAGGCATCCAGTGCTCGACGCGCACCTTTTGGATGACTTTGTGCCAAACAGTATCGACCTCCACGGCGACCGTACGCGCGCTCTCGTGATCACCGGACCAAACATGGGTGGGAAGAGTTGCTACATTCGTCAAGTGGCGTTGTTGAGCGTGATGGCGCAGGTCGGGAGTTTTGTTCCAGCAAAACAGGCCCGCCTCACAGTGCTCGATGCAATCTACACGCGCATGGGAGCGAGCGACAATCTCGCCATGGGTTCATCGACTTTCCTCGAGGAAATGTCCGAGGCGTCAAACATTTTAGAAATGTGCACGCCGAGATCGCTCGTCATCATGGACGAACTCGGTCGAGGGACGTCGACGCACGACGGCGTCGCCATCGCGGCCGCCACGCTCGAACACCTCGTTCGAGATGCAAAGTGTTTCACGCTATTCGTGACGCACTACCCATCGGTCGCGCGCGACGTGCAAGCCAAGTACCCGACGCACTGCGCGTCGTGCTTCACGTCGTACGTCGAACTTGAAGGTTCGTCGGAGGAAATGCCGCGAATTCAATTCCTGTACAAGCTCACCCCGGGCGTCGCCCATCGCTCGTTCGGTTTAAACGTGGCTCGCATGGCGTGCTTACCGCCCGCGGTGATTCAATCCGCCGGCGTCAAGGCTTCCGAATTAGAAATCACCACCGCTCGTCGAGCGCTCGCTCGTCGAGCGTTCAACCGCGAAACCGCCGACGCGTGCGCCTCGGCGACGTCCTCCGTCCTCGCCGCCATCGCCTCGGGCGATCACGCCACCATGATCGCCGCGCGTGCGGCCGCCACCGCCGTCCCCGACGCTCGCGTCTGAGCGCTCGCGTCTCCTTTCCTCTTCGCGCGTTCGTCGTCTTCGTCCCGTCGTCGTTGTCAGTGTCAACGAAAAGCGCGCGAACCGCCGCCGCGCGCGCGTCGTCCACACTCGCGCGCGCTCGCCCCCGCGCTTCCCGCGATGGGCGCCGACGACGACGCGCGCGCCGCCGCCGTCGCCGGCGACGTCCGCGCGTTCCTCGCGCTCGTCGAGCGCGGCGCCGACCCGACGACTCGGGACGAAAACGGCGCGCACTGCCTGCACCACGCGGCGGCGGCGAACTGCGCGGCGATCGTCGATCATCTGCTCAGCGCGGGCGTGCGATGGAACGACGTCGATGACGACGGTGACTGCGCGGGACAGTACGCGAGCGGACACGGACACGCGGAACTGGCGCGAGCGATGATGGACCACGCGACGGCGAGCGAGGTGCGGGACGGCGAGGCGTCGATGTCGGCGACGAAGGGCGCGAGCCGAAGGAACGAAGAGAGCGAGAAATATTTAGCGACAAAGGTGAGGTATAGCGGTGATGATAAATTGTTGGACGAGCGCGGAGACGCGGTGATGATGAGCTGGGAGGCGCCGTTGATGGAGGCGCACGCGGACGCGCTGTGCGAGACGAACGGCGACGTTATGAACGTCGGTTTCGGCTTAGGGATCATCGATGGATGCATTCAGGCTCGAGAGCCGAGGAGTCACACGATCGTGGAGGCGCATCCGGACGTGCGGGCGCACATGACGCGCGCGGGATGGGATTCGAAGGCGGGCGTGCGCGTGGAGTTTGGACGGTGGCAAGACGTGCTGCCGAGACTCGTGGAGGAAGGTCGAAAGTTTGACGCGATTTATTTCGACACGTACGGGGAAGAGTACGACGACATGCGTCGGTTTCACGCCTTTTTGCCCAAACTTTTGCGCGAGGGCGGGCTGTACAGCTACTTCAACGGCATGTGTCCCGACAACATTTTCTTTCACATGGTGTACAATCGCGTCGCCGAGGTCGAGCTCGGAGCTTTGGGTCTCAAGGTGACGTTTGAGATGAAATCCATCGACACCGCGGATGCGAAGATTTGGGAGGGCGTCACCCGTCGATATTGGTGGGGCGACAAGTACTTCTTACCCAAGTGCGTGTTCCGAGGCAAAGTTTAGAGCGACGTCGACGCGCGCGTCTCCGCGTAGACGGTATAAAGTTACAATCAGCTTACAAGCTCACAAGCGCGGATGCATTCTCTGACTCGCGACTCGCGACGTCTTCGTCCTCGGCGAGCTCAAAAACTCGACCGCTTCCTTGACGCTCTTCAAATCGAACGCGTCGCGCGCGTTCGTCTCGTCGCGCGCTCTCGCCTTGGCCGCGACTCGCAACAGTTTTTCGAGCGTCGTCTCGTCGATCCGCGCGCGCGTCTCGCGTCGAAACGCGCGCGCCTCGCGCGGTCGCGCCGCGCTCGCTCGATCGTTTTCGTTCGTCCTCGTCTTCCCGCTCGCGAACGCGCCGTCTCGCGTCGTCGTCCTCCGCGCGTCGCGCGTCGCCACGCTCCTCGCGCTGTCCACCACGTCCCTCGCCGCCGCGCGCGACGCCCGCGGAATCTCCAGCGCCGTCGGCGCGTCGCGCGTCGCCGCGACCCGTCTCGGCGGTCCGAGCGGCGATCCGCGCGCGCGTCCGCGCGTCGTCGTCGTCGCCGTCGCCGTCGCGTCGCGTCGCGCGTTCCGCGGGGTCGTCGACAGCGCCGCCGCCGCCGCCGCCGCCGCCGCCGCCGCCGCGCGCGCGCGCGCGATCGCCGCCGTCGCCTCCGCGCGAAGCGCGTCGCCGTCCATCGCGCGTCGCGGCGTCGCGGCGTCGACGAGTGCGGCGTCCGTCGATGCGATGCGACGCGTCACTTCGACGCGCCGTCGACGCTCGCCGCGATGCCGCCGACGCTCGCGCGGTCGACCGCGGCGCCGACGCGCGTCGTCGCGTCGTCGCGCGCCTCCGCGCGCGTCCGAGCGCGTCGCGTCGTCGCGTCGTCGCGCGCGCGGGACGACGGCGCGAGGTTCGCGACGACGCCGACGACGGCGTCGCGGCGCGCGTGGACGCGCGCGATCGAGACGCGCGCGCGAGGAGACGCGCGGGCGGCGCACGTCGCGCGCGCGCAGACGCCGAGCGCGGAGACGAAGACGGAGGGACGCGGGCCGGGGGGCGCGGGACGCGGCGGCGGCGGGTCGAGCGACGGCGACGGCGACGACGAGTACGTCGTCGACGTCGACTACCCGGAGTGGGTGCCGGAGTTTTTGAGGTTTAATCGAGAGGATATAGCGACGGTGTTGATCACGTTCGCGGTGTCGCTGGGATTCAGACACTTTGTGGCGGAGCCGAGGTACATTCCGTCGCTGTCGATGTATCCGGTGTTCGACGTCGGCGATAGGTTGATCGCGGAGAAGCTGACGTATCGGTTCAATCGCGAGCCCATGGCGGGAGACGTGGTGATCTTTAATCCACCGAAGACGCCGAAAACGATGAAGGTGAGCAATGAGGTGTTTATTAAGCGCGTCGTGGCGGTGGCGGGCGATACGGTGCAGGTCAAGCGCGGCGAGCTCTTCGTCAACGGCGTCTCGAGAGGGAAAGAGTTAAAGCTCGAGCCGATCAAGTATCAGTACGGCCCGTTCACCGTGCCCGAGGGCGACGTGTTCGTGATGGGCGATAACAGAAACAATTCTTTCGACTCCCACGTCTGGGGACCGCTGCCGAAAAATCGCATCATCGGCCGCGCCACGGCCAAGTATTGGCCGCCGAACAAAATCGGCGGATTACCGTCCTACGCCGCCGCCTCCGTGGGCGCTCCCGAACTGAAATAACCAACCGCACCGTTGAGCCACCGCGATTCGCGCGCTCGAGCGCGGACCCGCGCGTCGTCCGCGCGTCCCGCGAGCGCGTCGCTCGTCGCGTCGCACTCGTCGCCTCGCGTCGACGACGATGACCGCCATCGCTCGCGTCCACGCCCGCGCCGTCGCGCCCGCGCGCCGCGCGCGCGCGAGACCGCACCGCGCGTCGATCGCGCGCGTCGCGTCCGCGCGTCAGTGCGCCCGCGTCGCGACGCGCGCGAACGCATCGACCGATGACGTCGAGACGACGTCGACGAGCGCGGCGACGACGCCGGACGACGACGTGCCGATCTGGGAGCGCCGCGAGCTCGAGCGCAAGGCGGCGGACGCGAAGGGCGGACTTCCGTGGCCGGCGTACCTGCTGCTGAGCGTGATCGTGCTGATCGCGGCGACGGGGTCGATGTTCGAGTACGCGTATAAAAATCCAATCTTCGGCGTCGTCGGCGCGGATTCGGGGCTGTACGCGCCGATTTTGGGATGGTTCGTGTTCACGGGGTTCCCGCTGGCGGGATTCTTTTGGAAGAAAGGGATCGATGGGGCGAACGAGGCGAGCGAGGCGCAGGATAAGATGGATGGGTACTGAGCGCGCGCGTCGCGACGCGCGCGGTTTGGGTTTGGATAACGTCGAACAGAGACGCGTCGTTTTAATCCTAGTCACGAAAGCCTTAGAATTATTAAAATCTCTACCCGTTCGCTCGCGCGCCGCGAACCGAAATCATCTCTTTTTACCCGCCATCACGAGCGCGGTCGTGGAGATGATGCAAATCGTCGCCAAGACTTTTTGGGCGTCGTCGACGAGAGGATCGCCGGCGTGTCTGTTGACGCCGAGCGACTCGCGAACGTTTTCGAGATTCCAGGCGTACAAAAAGTAGCCGAAACACAACAACCACAGGACGATTCTGGTCGCCATGGGAATGGAGTCGTCCTCTATTTGCTCCTTGCGCATGCGTTCGGTTTCCTTGGCGATGATTTCGTCGCACGCCTCCTCGAGAGCCTCGATGCGCGCCATGGTCTCCTCGCCGTTCGGATCGCTCTTCGGGTCCACCTTGTGCACGAGTTCGTTGGCGAAGTGCTTGAAGCCGCTCGCTAACTCGAGCATGTTGTTGCACTTGAGCATGATGCGCGCGCTCAGGCCTCGGCGAATCTTGACCACGCCCTTGAAGACGTTTTCGTTGCCGTAGCACTCGGCCAACGTCGCGATGGCCATCACCTGAGGAATGGCGCAGAACCGGAAGATGGAGATCTCCTTGACTCGGCTCATGTACTTTAAGCAATCCAACGAGTGCGACAGGGCGTTGGTGATCAATTCGTTCATGCACTGCACCGCCTTTTCGCGGTTTTCCTCGTGTTGCAAATCGTCGAGCTCTTCGGCGTACTTGCTCCACACGCTCCTAGGCCAGAACATTCGCGGCGCGGGAAGCTCCTGAATGTCTTCCAAGTAATCGCGAATGATGTTCGTCTTCTGTAAAAACAATCCCATGGCGTTCGAGAGCTTTTCCTCGCCCACAAACTCCGCGCTCTCCATCTTCGACACCCCCCACAAGTTGGACAGACCGATGCCGACCAAGCCCGCGACGTAGTGGCAATACTCGTCGAAATCCGCCATGTCCATCACCTCCTTCTCGATAAACTTCGCCATCCCGTGCCCCATTCGCTTGGTGATGTCCGCGATCACCGTTCGATACTCCTTCTTCAATCCCAAGAACACCGACGTCACGCGCGGATAATTCTTCATCAAATCCTTGTAGTGCTTCTCCCCGCAATCCGCGCTATAATTCGCGTCGTAAATGTACTCGTGAAACGCGAGCAGATCCGGCACCTTCCTCTCGATCGGTATGCTCATGTCGTCCTCCACCGTGTCCAGCGCTCGAAGCACGAGATAAAACACGCACACCGCGTCTCGCAGCTCCGCGTCCAGCCGCTGAATCACGATCGCGAACGATCTCGACACCTTATTCAGCACGTCGTAGCAGTACGCCAGATCCGGATCCTTCGGCAATCTCTTCGCCGCGTTCGCCATCATCTTCACCCGCACCAGCGGCGCGACGTCCCCCGGGTGCGACAGCACCGCCCGAAGCGCCCCCATCCGTCGCGTCGCGCGTCTCGCGACCGAATCCGCGACCGGGTCGTCGGACGATCGATCCGCGTTCGAATCGTTCGTCGCGACGCGCGCGATCGATCGCGTCGACTCGACGCCGGACGACCCGTCGACGTCTGCCGCGCGTCCCGCCGGCGCCGGATCGACGACGCGCGACCGCGCGTGCGCGTTCGCGGGCTTCTATGTAGACACTTACCTCGCGATACTACGTCATACTGCATCGTACTGCGCACCCTGAAATATCTATGAAACCCGAAAGTTGCGACCACGCGCCTTATCCGCCGCCCGGATCGCGCGGCATTTTTATCCGGCGCGCGCGATAAAAATGACGTCGACGCCATCTCATGGGCTTAATCGCACGCTGAATGCGAACGCGCGACGCGCGCGACGCGCGCTCGTCGTCGATCGCGCGAACGGGACGATCGCGTCGACGAACGGCGCGGCACACACGCGCGCGAGCACGCGCGATCGACGACGAGCGCTCGCGCACGGATCGTCGAGTCGAGTCCGAGCGCGCGCGCGATCTCGCGAGTCGCGGGCGCGCGAACCGGGACGATGGCGATGCGCGCCAGCGTCAGCGCGCGCGCGGCGATCGCGACGACGACGGTGCGCGCGCGACGCGACGCGCGATGGACGCGCGAGAAAACGCGCGGGGACGCGGAAAGCGCGCGCGAGGGTTCGGATGGGATCGGCGCGCGCGATCGGGCGCGCGCGACGCGGGCGAAGAGGGACGGGGGGGGGTCGGGATCGCGGCGCGCGCGCTCTTATCTACAACCCCGCGCGGAGGCGCGCGAACCGGGACGGGCGAGGGACGCGCGAGGGATGATGGCGAGGGATGATGGCGAGGAGCGATGGCGAGGGAGACGAACGCGCGAGCGATGGGCGCGGCGAGCGACGAGGAGGCGCGAGGCGGGACGACTGACGACGCGGGGGTTTTCGAAACGCGCAGGCGATGAGGGGGAAAACGACGCGCGCGGCGCGCGCGACGCGCGCGGCTCCGGTGACGCGCGCCGTCGCCACTGGACCGCGAGGACCGCTGAAGAAGAAGGGTGAGAGCGAAGAGGACAAGATCGAGGACATGTCTTCGGGATCTCGTGGGTTGTTCACGACGGTTGATCCGGAGGTGCGACGCATCGTGCCCGAGGCGAAGGGTCGCGTCGTGGTCAAGGTGACGTACGTCGTTTTGGAGGCGCAGTACCAGTCCGCGCTGTCCGCGGCGGTGAAACAGATTAATGAAACCAACGACAAGGTGTGCGTCGAGGTTACCGGCTACTTGCTCGAGGAATTGCGCAACGCCGATAACTTGGCGGCGCTCAAGAAGGATGTCGAGTCTTCAAACATCTTCATCGGTTCTCTCATCTTTATCGAAGAGCTCGCCGAGAAGATTGTCGAAATCGTGACGCCGTGCCGCGAAAACTTGGACGCGTGCTTGATCTTCCCGTCCATGCCGCAAGTCATGCGCTTGAACAAGCTCGGCACGTTCTCCATGGCGCAGCTCGGTCAGTCCAAGTCCGCCATCGCCTCGTTCATGCGCAAGAAGAAGGAATCCGGCGGCTTTGAGGAGGGCATGTTGAAGCTCGTCCGCACGTTGCCGAAGGTGTTGAAGTACTTGCCCTCGGACAAGGCTGCGGATGCGCGCAACTTCATGAACTCTTTGCAGTACTGGCTCGGCGGTTCCACGGACAACTTGGAGAACTTCTTGTTGATGATCTCCAAGGCGTACGTCCCCGAGCTCAAGGGCGTCGAGCTCACGGTGGCTGAGCCGGAAGTGTTCCCGGATGTTGGCATCTGGCACCCGTCCGCGCCGATGTACTACGAGGACTTGAAGGAGTACCTCAACTGGTACGACACGCGCAAGGACATCAAGTTCAAGGCGGACGCCCCGGTCATCGGTCTCGTGCTCCAGCGCTCGCACTTGGTCACGGGCGACTCTGGTCACTACGACGGTATGGTCATGGAGCTCGAAGCCAAGGGTGCGAAGGTCGTCCCGATCTTTGCCGGTGGCCTCGATTTCTCCGGCCCGATCGAGCAGTTCTTCTTTGACCCGATCACCAAGGGTGCGTACGTCGACACCGTCTTGTCGTTGACTGGTTTCGCCCTCGTCGGCGGCCCGGCGCGTCAAGATCACCCGAAGGCGATTGAATCCTTGAAGAAGCTCAACGTGCCGTACATGGTCACCGTCCCGCTCTCTTTCCAAACCACCGAAGAGTGGAAGGATTCCACGCTCGGTTTGCACCCGGTGCAAGTCGCGCTCCAAGTCGCGCTTCCGGAACTCGACGGCGGCCTCGAGCCGATGATCTTCTCCGGTCGCGATTCCAAGTCTGGTAAGTCTCACACTCTCGAAGATCGCGCGGCGCAAATCGCGAACCGCGCCATCAAGTGGGCTGGCCTTCGCAAGAAGACCGCCGCGGCCAAGAAGCTCGCGATCACCGTCTTCTCTTTCCCGCCGGATAAGGGCAACGTCGGTACCGCCGCGTACTTGAACGTCTTCGGTTCCATCTACCGCGTGCTTCAAGGCTTGCGCCGCGAGGGCTACAACGTTGGTGTGCTCCCGTCCAGCGAGGAAGAGCTCATCAACTCCGTTCTCAACGACAAGGAGGCGCAATACGCGTCCCCGGACATGAACGTCGCCTACCGCATGCCGGTTGCCGAGTACCAAAAGCTCTGCCTCTACTCTGAGGACTTGCACGAGAACTGGGGCCCGCCGCCGGGCAACTTGAACACCGACGGCCAAAACTTGCTCGTGTACGGTAAGCAGTTCGGCAACGTTTTCATCGGTGTCCAGCCGACGTTCGGCTACGAAGGTGATCCCATGCGATTGTTGTTCTCCAAGTCTGCGTCGCCGCACCACGGCTTCGCGGCGTACTACACGTTCCTCGAGCACGTGTTCCAAGCCGACGCTGTCCTTCACTTCGGTACGCACGGTTCTCTCGAGTTCATGCCGGGTAAGCAAGTCGGTATGGCTGGTGTGTGCTACCCGGATCGCTTGATCGGTAACATTCCGAACATCTACTACTACGCGGCGAACAACCCCTCGGAGGCGACGATTGCCAAGCGTCGCTCTTACGCGAACACCATCTCGTACTTGACCCCGCCGGCTGAGAACGCTGGCTTGTACAAGGGCTTGAAGGAACTCAAGGAGTTGATCTCTTCTTACCAAACGTTGAAGGATTCCGGCCGTGGTCCGTCCATCGTCAACACCATCATCTCCACCGCGATCACGTGCAACTTGGACAAGGATGTCGAGGAAATCCCGACTGATCCGGAGGCTGACGCCGCGAACTTTGATGCCGACACCCGCGATTTGATCGTCGGTAAGGTGTACCAAAAGCTCATGGAAATCGAGTCTCGTCTTTTGCCGTGCGGTCTCCACGTCGTCGGATGCCCGCCGTCCGCGGAGGAAGCCGTCGCCACGCTCGTGAACATTGCGTCCATCGACCGTGAAGACGAAAACATCACCGCGCTCCCGGGTCTCCTCGCGATGGCTGTCGGTCGCGATATCGAGAGCATCTACAGATCCAACGATGCCGGTAACCTCGAGGACGTTCAGCTCTTGCAAGACATCACCGAGGCGTGCCGCTCGTGCGTCCGCACGTTTGTCACGGCTGCCGCCGACCCGTCTGGTCGCGTCGCCGCGGGCGCGCTCGCGAGCGTCGGCAAGCTCTTCGGTAGCGCTGCCGTCGCGGTTCCGTGGGGTGATGCCTTGAAGGGCACCAAGTTTGAATCTGCTGATGTCGAAAAGATGCGCACTTTGTTCGATTACTTGCGCTTCTGCCTCGAGCAAGTTGTCAAGGACAACGAGCTCGGCGCGCTCACCGAAGCCCTCGAAGGTCAATACGTGCTTCCGGGTCCGGGTGGTGACCCGATCCGTAACCCGAAGGTGTTGCCGACCGGTAAGAACATTCACGCTCTTGACCCGCAAGCGATCCCGACCGGTGCGGCTGTTGCCTCCGCCAAGGTTGTCGTCGATCGTTTGATTGAACGCGAGCGCGTCGAAAACGGTGGCAAGTACCCGGAGTCCATCGCGCTCGTTCTGTGGGGTACGGACAACATTAAGACGTACGGTGAATCTTTGGCGCAAGTCATGTTGATGGTGGGTGTGCGACCTGCCCCCGATGCGCTCGGTCGGGTGAACAAGCTCGAGCTTATCAGTTTAGAAGAGCTCGGTCGCCCGCGCATCGACGTCGTCGTCAACTGCTCTGGCGTCTTCCGCGATTTGTTCGTCAACCAGATGAACTTGTTGGACCGCGCCGTCAAGCTCGCCGCTGAGCAAGACGAACCGGAGGACATGAACTTTGTCCGCAAGCACGCCGCTGAGCAAGCCGAGGAGCTTGGCTTGTCCATTCGCGAGGCGGCGACGCGCATCTTCTCCAACGCGTCTGGTTCCTACTCTTCCAACGTCAACCTCGCGGTTGAAAACTCTTCTTGGAACGACGAGAGCCAGCTCCAAGACATGTACCTCAACCGTAAGTCTTTCGCGTTCAACTCTGATGCTCCGGGTGCTGGCATGGAAACGAGGAAGGAACTCTTCGAGTCTGCCTTGTCCAAGGTCGACGTCACCTTCCAAAACTTGGATTCTTCCGAGATTTCGCTCACCGACGTCAGCCACTACTTCGACTCTGATCCGACCAAGCTCGTCGCCGGTGTGCGTAAGGACGGTAAGATGCCGGCTTCTTACATCGCCGATACGACCACGGCCAACGCTCAAGTGCGCTCTTTGTCCGAGACGATGCGTCTGGACTCCCGCACCAAGCTCTTGAACCCGAAGTGGTACGAAGGCATGATGGCGTCTGGCTACGAGGGTACTCGCGAGATCCAAAAGCGTCTCAACAACACTCTCGGCTGGTCCGCCACGTCTGGTGCCGTCGACAACTGGGTGTACGAAGACGCCAACACGACCTTCATGGCTGATCCGGAGATGCAAAAGCGCTTGATGGAGTCCAACCCGAACTCGTTCCGCAAGATGGTCGCCAACTTCTTGGAAGCCAACGGCAGAGGTTACTGGGAGACGTCCGAAGAGAACATCGATCGTTTGCGACAGCTCTATATGGAGGTCGAAGATAAAATCGAGGGCGTCGACAACGCGTGAGCGGCCGCCGGGCGCCCGACGGCCGTCGGCGGCGCGGCCGCCGACAAATTTTATTACACAGACGCTTCGCGTTCCGGAGGGTTGGTTCTGAACTCTCTCGCGGGGTGAGATGGGTGGTGGTTACGTCCACTCATGGCAAACGCCGAATTACATTCTTAATTTTACTTGGGATAGAAATCGTACGTTTATGTAACGACGCGCATTACAAAAATATTACAAACTGCACCTCTAGCCGCTGCCGTTACGAGCCCCACTTCTAGACGGTACGTGCGCTGTCATTTGAGAGTCGTGCCTAGGTAGAGCGCGATGCGTTGTTTTGGTCCGATTCACATGCCCGGAGGTCATAAGCATACGCACGTGCGGTCGATCGCGTACGATTCGCTCGGAGTGAATCGTTCGTAATCTCCAACTTTTTCCACCAATACGAACAACGTAGGGGTCGCACCATGACCACCGCGTACTCCGAGACACATTGCCCTACACTGAAGACCCATATCGGAGAGCTTCTTGTTTTTGTTTTCCTCCAACACTTTGCTGAATTCTTCGACCAATTCGGGCGTGACGAAATCCGGGTTCCAGCAGCCGCCGCAACAGCACGCGCTCGCGGTACACTTGAGACGAGGCTCTTCCACCGCGCCTTCCGTTCGCTCCATCGCGCGGTCCAAGAACTCCTCGAGCTCGACGCGCAAGGCGCCACCCCTTTTCCACGCCTTGTCTTTAAACCTCCACGCGACGTTGCCCAGATCGTCCCAGTGGTAGGTACTCCCACATCCGATCTCTTGGCATCCCACGCGCGGGCCGAACGTGACCGCCCCGAGGAGCTCGTCGTGCCAGTATTTAGGCTTGCAGCAGTTCTGGCCCATGTCACGTCACGCCTTCCGCGCGGTTTCACGTCGACGAGTGGCGCCGACGACGAGATCTGCCCGGCGACATCTGCCACGGCGAGGTGCTACCGTGTAAAGATCTTCCTAAAAGATTATCATATCATACATGGGACTTTTATCTTTTAAAGGCGTACCTACAGCCGATACATTGTTCTATGAAAAAGATGAAAAGACAGACGTCTGCGTCGCTCGACGACGGCGTCGTCGCGCGCCTTTGCGCCAGACGCCCGTCCGCGTCGTCGCTCTTCCGCGCGTCGCCTCGTCGTTCAAACCCATCGCGCGCGCGCACCGCGCGCACCGCGACGCCCTCGCGCGTCGTCCTCGCGCCGCGCGTCGTCCGCGACGTTTCGATTCCCATCGGGGGAACGAATCCGAAACGAACGAATGTCGCGCGCCGTCGCCTCGCCGCTTCGCGACGTCAACGGCGCCGCCGCGCGTCGACCGGTGCGTCTCAAGCGTCGCGCGCTGTCCGACTCGTCCGACGACGACGCGTCGGACGAGGACGCGCCGGCGCCGGCGACGAACGTCGACGCCGTCGCGGCGACGAACGTCGACGCCGTCGCGGCGACGCGCAAGCCCCTGCGATTGAAGGGCAAGGACGGCGGGCCGAAGTTTGAGCTCGACGCGGCGCTCGCGTCGAGGCTGTACGATCATCAGCGCGACGGCGTGCGTTGGATGTGGGGATTGCACTTGGCCGGGCGAGGCGGGATTCTCGCCGACGACATGGGCCTGGGCAAGACGCTTCAGGCGTGCGCGTTCGTCGCCGGTTTGTTGCGCAGCGGCGCGGCGAAGCGCGTGCTCGTGCTCGCGCCGACGACGTTGCTGCCGCATTGGTTGAAAGAGCTCGAGACGTGCGGGCTGAGGCGAGGGGAGACGGTGTTTAAGTACTACGGCGGCTCGCGAGGGGCGCTCGACAAACAGTTGCGCGCGTGCGCGACGGGTCGAGGCGCGCTCTTGGCGTCGTACGGGATGGTGACGTCTCGCGCGAGCGAGCTCGGCGCGCCGAGCGACGAGGACGAAGCCGAGAGAGCGAGCGCGCGCGAGGGGCGCGGCGTCGCGCCGAAAGATTTCGCGGGCGAATTTCGCTGGGATTGGATCGTCATGGACGAAGGACACGCGTTGAAGAACGCGACGACGCGGCTCGCGCAAAAGGTTCGACAACTGCCCGCCAATCTGCGCATGATTGTCACCGGAACGCCGGTGCAAAACGCGCTCGGCGAACTGTGGTCGCTGTACGACTTGACGTGTCCGGGGCTTCTCGGCGGCGAAAACGAGTTTCGTCGACGATTCGCCAACAAGATCGCCGCCGGTCAAGCCGCGTCGGCGACGCAAAAACAACGATCGGAATCGAAAGAGCTCACGGCGACGCTGCGTCAAATGACTCGTCCGTACTTTTTGCGCCGCGACAAGAAGGAGGTCTTACTAGCCAAAGAGGATGTCGCGCCCGTCGACGACGCGAAGAAACCGAATAGCGCGGCCGCGACGTCGTGGAAGCACGTCAAGAACGCGCCTTCGGCGCTCGGGCAGAAGAACGATTTCATCGCGTGGATACCGCTTGAGCCGGCGCAATCGGCGCTGTACTCAAAATTCTTAGCCTCGAAACCCGTTCAGGACGCCATCAACAAAACCGGTTCGGCGATTTCGTGCATGAACGCTCTGAAGAGAATTTGCGATCACCCGACGCTGTGCGTCGCGGCGCGGGACGACGCCGACGTCGACGCGTCGCCGCCCGCGGAGGAGGAGGAGGAAATCGAAGACGAAGAAGACGCCGAATTGAAGAAGAGCTGCGCGGGCGAAGCCGCCGCGGCGGCAGCGGCGGCCGTTCGCGAGTGCGATTTCGACGCCGACGCTCTCGCCCGCGGCGCGTCGAGTTTGAGCGCCAAATCTAGATTTCTCATGGCCATGTTGGATCGGTTTCGCGCCGAAGGACGTCGCACGTTGGTCTTCTCTCAGTCGCAGGCGACACTGAACGTTGTTGAAGCGTGCATTCGCGAAGCGAACATCAAGTTCGTGCGAATCGACGGTAAAGTAAACGTCGACGAGCGAGATCGTCGCGTGACGCAGTTCCGTTCGAACGCAGACATTCCCGTCATGCTTCTCACCGCTCGCGTCGGCGGTCTCGGTTTGACGCTGACGGAGGCGACGCGCGTCATCATTTACGATCCGGCGTGGAATCCAACGACGGACAATCAATCCGTCGATCGCGCGTACCGCATTGGGCAAACCAAAGACGTCGTGGTGTATCGTCTCGTCACGTGCGGAACGGTGGAGGAAAAGATTTACCGTCGTCAAGTCTTCAAGGGCGGCGTGTCCAAGTCGGCGACGGACGGCGTGAGCGGGAAGCAATACTTTGGCGCGGACGACGCGACTCAGCTGTTCGAAACGCGCGAAAACGCCATGCGCGCGAGCGATACGATGAAACAATTGAACGCGTTGCACGCGGCGGATCGCAAGTGGACGGATGAGCTTCGCGCCGAGTTGCCGTATGTCGAGTCGCTGCCTTTTGTCTGCGGCGTGAGCGATCACGATTTGTTGTTCAGCAAAGACGACGAAGCGACGACGAGCGGGTCGAAATCAAGCAGTGCCGCCGCAAAATCAGCGCCCGCGGGGGCGGCGACGACGCCGAAGGGAAAGGCGCCCGGCGGCGCGGCTTGGAAAAACGTCAACGCCGGGTGGGGAGGCGACGGCGGTTTGCTCGGCGGCGCCTTGCTCGCGGCGCTGACGCCACCGAAGGAAACGAAAAGCGCGACAAAGATGAAAATCGACGACGACGAGTCGCCCGAGCCCGTCTCCGGGGAGGCGAAGCTTAAAGCAAAAATCAAACACATCGAAGACGACTGCGCCAAGTTGGGCGTGATTTTGAGCATGCCCGACGTCGTCGCCAAGATGCCCGACAAAGGCGAGAGCACTCGAAGGGCGATCGAAAAACAACTCGCCGAAAAATGCGTGCTCGAGGCCGAATACAACGCCAAGTACGCGGTCTCTGAGACGTTCTACACCCCTCAGAGTTCACCCAAAGGTTCGCCGCCGCCGGAAACCGTCGCCTCGTTGGCGCAATCCATCGATTCTTTCGAAATGTAAATCACACGCACCATTCATTCGCGCGCGCATCGTTGACATTCTACGCATACGAAATGTAACATCACAACAAAATATTGGCGACGCGGGCATCAATCCCTCGGGTTCGCCCGCAACGCCTCCCGCAAGACGGCGTCGAATCGATTACACCCCGCCGCGCACGCGTCCAACGCGCGCTCCGTCTCGTCCGCGTTCCACCGCCCGAACGTCTCCGTCTTCGCGTACGCCTCCATCGACGACATCTGCGCTAAAAACACCATCCCATCGCTCGTCTCGATCTCCTCGCGCGTCGGATCGAGCATCATCCTCTCCCCCGCCCGCGCGCACTCGCACGCGCTCACCAAGTCTCGGCACGCCACCCCCGCGCGCGCCAACGCCGCGGACGCCGCCAGCACGCACGCCACCGCCTCGCCCCCCCGCGCGTCCAGCACCGTCACGCACGCGTCCACCTGCGTCTTCGGGAAGCTTTCCGTCAGCACGCTCGCGCTGAGCGCCTCCTTCACCGTCCGCGCCAAGCCGTCGTCCGCCGTCCTCGCGCCGCGTCCTCGCGCGCGCGCTCGGTTCGCCCCATCCAGCGCCCGCGCGCCCGTCGCGAACGGCGCGCGGTACGCGTCGACGTCCAGCGTCCCTCGATCGACGCCCGCGAGCTCGGCGCGGCCGCGGCGCGGGCCGTAGACGGCGCACGACGCCTTGGTGTCGCCGAGCTCGACGTACGCGGAACCGGCGGCGGCGGGGACGACGTCGAGGGCGACGACGAGGGCGCGGCAGTGCGCGTCGGCGCGCGCGTCTTCGCGAGGCGCGAGCGACGAGGGCATCCGCGCGGTGGGGAGTGCGGACGACGACGGCGGCGAGCGGGACGCGGCGAACGGGCGAACGCCGCGGCGATCGGGCGCGACGCGGCGAGCGCGCGCGGGACAAAAAAGAGGGTGATTTCGATAAAAAAGCTACGTCTTGATGGTACACGCGACCGGGCGTCGGGAGGTGGGGAATGCGTGGAAGGAGGCCACGCGCGGGGGCTCGGTTTGACGAAAATCCAAATCCTCAGCGCGCGCGGCGGAGACCGCGCGCGGATGCATCCTCGTCGTCGTCGTCGTCGTCGTCGTCGTCGTCGTAAGATGCGATCATTTCGTTGAAGAAGGCGGATTCGTACGACGAGCTCGTCGATGGCTCGTGATCGAACGACGACGAGAGATTGCGCTGGAATCGTTCCCTGGCGCGACGCGCGGCGTCCGACGGCGTCGAGCGCTCGCGCGGCGGCGGCGGCGGCGGCGGTTCGTCGCGAGAGGACGGCGACGCGTCGACGTCTTTGCTTCCGAATCCAAACAAGTTGACCGTTTGCATGCTTCCGCGCGGGGCGGTGCCGGACAGCGTCTTGCTCGAGCGGTTGGCTCGCGACGCCTTTAAAATATCTCGCGCGTTGTTTCCGATGTGCGTCTCCAACGACGCGCCGCCCATGGCGATCAAGACTTCGGTGGAGATGTGTTGATGCTTCGGTTTCGGCGGCGTTCGCGGTAACAGACGCTCTTTGGGCTCGAACTTTCGCAAAATCTCCTCGCGCGGATCTCGCGTCGCCGTCGTCGTCGTCGTCGCCGTCGTCGTCGTCGCGCTCGCCGCGACGCCGTTGAGCGCGGGATCGTCGAATCCCTCGGCGTGCTGTCTGTACGCCGCGCGAGACTTCCACTGACTCGGTCCCGTGGACGGTGGTCGACGCCCATCGCGCGCGTCGAAGCTCGAATCGTCCATCGAGGACATCTCTCGCCGGAAATCCGCCGGAGTCTTGTGCGTCCCCCACTCGTCGCTCGACGCCGCGGCGCCGTCTCTTCCGCCCCACCTACCCGGCGCCCGCGGATCCACCACCGGCACTTCGGGTCGCCACTCGCCAAAGCTGAAACTCTTGCCCTCGTCCAACCGCGCGCGTTCGCCTCGATCGTCTTCGCGCGCCGCCGCGCCTCGACGAGGGGAACGAAGCGTCGCCGTCTCGCGCGTCGCCGTCGACCTCGCGCGTCGCCGCGGCCGACCCGCGTCCCGCGCGCGTCGCCCGACGACGGCGTTCACCATCGTTCGCTTCGCGTACATCCACATCAGCGTCACCCCGCTGACGCACGCGCTCGCCGCGGCGAAAATCAACGCGCACACCCCGAGCGTCGTGCCGACCAAGAGCGACCCGCTCAGCGCGCTCAACAATCCCTCCGTCCCCGCGTTCGCCGCCGCCGCGGCCCAGCACGCGAGTCCACCGGTCGTGGGAAGTCCCCATCGCACGAACCCGCACGCCTGCGCGAACACCCCTCGCAGCGCCGTCGTCACCGCGTCTTCGCCCTCGCGCGCGTCTTCCCGTCTCGCGTCGTCGTCGTCGTCGTCCCGCGTCTCGCGTCTCGCGTCTCGCCGCACCGCCCGACGCGCGCGCTCGTCGTCGCGCGCGCTTCGAAACGCGCTCTTTCGCGTCGCGCGCGCCGTCGGCATCGCGCGTCGTCGTCCCGCGCCGCGTCCCGGCGCCGCGCGAACCGTCGTCGGTCGTCGAATCGTCGCGCGAATCGTCGCGCGAATCGTCGCGCGGTCGCGCGTTCGATGCATCGTCGTCGTTCGCGTCGTCGCCGTCGGCGTCCGCGTCGGCATCGCGAGCATCGTCGTCGTCGTCGTCGTCGCGAATTCGCGTCGCGCGCCGCGTCGACGACTGACCGCGTCGAATCGTTTCGACGCCAGCGAATCGATTAAAGTTTCGACGCTTCGTCCCCCTGGCGACGAAAACCGGACGACCACCGAGGGCGGACCCAAGATAGCACTATAACGGATCCAAATACCACTAAAGCGGACCCAAACTACTTAAAGCGGACCCAAACGAACTAGGGTTTAGGGTTTAGAAGCGCGGCGTCGATCGGCGTCTCCTCTCGATCGATCGCTCGACCGCGCGCGCGCTCGACCGCGCGCGCGTCGATCGACGCGTCCGCGTCGACCCTCGATCGAGGGTCGACGCGCGACGGCGGACGCGTCGTCCGCGTCGTCGCGCGACACGGCGACGCGCGATGCGGATCGACGCGCGCGCGCCGACGCCGCCGCTGTGGGCGACGGCGCCGCCGAGACCGAGACGACGCGAATCGACGCGCGACGCGTCCGCGCGCGACGACGCGGACGCGGACGACGACGACGCGTTCGAGTGCGCGTACGAATTGGACGCGGCGTGGGCGGCGCGATTCGCGGCGACGGCGAAAAAACGAGCGGCGCGACGCGGGAGGGCGCGCGCGGGGCGAGGGCGGGCGCGGGACGGGACGAGGGCGGTGGGCTCGGGGGACGACGGGACGCGCGCGCGCGCGGAGGCGGCGGCGAGACGCGCGGAGACGCTGGCGCGAGCGGCGGCGACGGCGCGGGCGAAGCGCGCGGGCGAGGGCGAGGAGGAGGACGAGGAGGGAAGAGACGCGTGGTACGGCGCGGGAGGGGCGGCGGCGGTGGCGATGGCGGAGGGGAAGTTGAACGCGGCGTTCGACGCGTGGTTGGACGCGGGCGAAGCGCGTTGGTGGCCGAGCGGTTTGCGATGAACGGCGAAGTTCATTCGGGTAGTTTAGGTAGCTTAGCTCGTGTTAATTTAGGTGGTTTAGACTTTACTACTTGGTCGAGCCAGCTCGAGTGTCGGCTTTCTCGGCTTCCTCGGCGGCGCGCTTCTGTCGAAGTTGCTTCACGTACGGCGAGGTGGATTTTCGAAGAATGGCTTCCGCGGCGGAGTCGCGCACTTGTTTCCTGAGCGCCAAATCTTTGATGACTGCCTTCTTTCTCTGGTCGTCGTCGGGTAAGTGCGCCACGGCGGCCAACATGTCTGCTTCGACTTGCTTTCGCGCCTTGATTTGTTTCCAGCGACGCAAGAAAATGGAACCGGCAGACTTCTCGGCGGCGAGTGGCCACAACACGCTCGGCGCGTACGTTTGCCAGATTCCCTTCTTCACTTTGTACTCGATCTCAGCTTTTCCTTGCTCTCGAGTGTTTTCGAGAATATTCTTTTGCCGGCGTGTGCTCTTTTTCATTTCTTCCACCGGCACGATGCCGCGCATAACCTTCCTCTTCCTTGAATCACCGATTCGCGTCGTGCTCACGAAGATTTCTTGCCGAGCGTCTTCCTCGAGCGCTGGAACATCCGATCTCGAAGCCGATCTCGAAGCGAAGTATTCGTCGTCCGAGTCTTCTTCATGCTTGCCGCTTCTGCGCTTCAACGCTGCGCCAGCCGCGTGTACCGGCACCCTGAACGCATCGTTGAGGATGGTATTCACGCGCGACCATTCGAGAAGGGTGAATAAAACGAGAGGTATGATGAAGACACGATACTTCATCGTGTTGAAGCCGAGCGTCGGAAGACCGAAAGCGACCATGATTTGGCTGAACACGAGGCTGAAATACATCTTTCCGACGAGCCACGCCCACATGGACGTCCCCGCGGAGTACTGTTGGATGTAGTGATAGACCATGTTGTGCTTCCAGAAAATGTAGAAAAAACCGAAGAAGACGCCGCACACCGGAAGTAAAACTGGTGCGACGACGGTGTAAATTATGCCGATGAAGAACACCAACATCGTTTGCGCGGGAACCCGATGGCTCGGCGTGGGCGTCGGTTGAGCCCAGATGAGTCTCTTTGCGAAAGCCGGCCACGTGCGCGCTCGACTGCGGTATAGCAAGCACTTTGTGACGAAGCCGAGGAGTACCGGAGGATGGATCAACTCGAGAACCGGTGAAGTCGCGGTACGAAGCATGACGAACTGGAGGAAGAAAGTACTGGTATTCATCAACCTCAAGATGAACTGGTACGTGAACAAGTGCGGCTTTTGCATCCACACGAGGACGTCCTTCCACAGGGGCGTCGTGTTCAGGTTGGAAAAGACCAAGTTGAGAATGAGAAGCCAAAAGTACATAGACGCACCGAATGAGTCCATAGCGCTGACCGAGACGTAGCCAGTTTGCCGACTCACGACCAAGCTTAAAATGTGACCGACGACGAGGAACACCGTCAACACAATTGACAGGATGATGTTGTAAATAGACTCGCCAAACACGCTCACGAGAGAGTCCTTGACGTCGGCGACAGCCGCGACAGCGATATTGACAGGGTACATGAAGAATAGAGAAATGGCCACGGCGATAAAAAAAGCCTGAGTCGTCTTTTTTGCGCGTTCGACGGATGTCAAGGAGAGATTGTGCCACACGACATCAGAGTTGCCTGGCGCCGGTTCGGTGACCCACTGCCCGGGAACGTCGTCAATTTGAATTTGAGAGGCTATGACGGCGTCCATTTGTCTCGCAAATACCACGACCGCACTACACGCGGGTCGGTGGTTGTTGATGTATTCATCGCGAGTGGAGATGAAAACATCGAAGCGTTGCGCCTCGGCTCTCTTCAACGAATCCATATCTTTCAACGCTTTCGCAAGTTGAGTCGATTCCCCCCAGCTGAGTCCTCCAGTCTTTTCGGTCTCTTGTAAGTCGGCGATCGCTTGCATGTTCTGTGTGACGTGCTCGCGGGCATTCGCCCAGGCTTTCGCGGCGCTATCAAGCTTTCGAGTATCCGAGGCGAGCATTTTGAAAGCGATGCAGTCTTTGCCGAGGACGCTCTCAAACTTGCTGATGACAAGGTTCATCGACTCCTCCTTGTATAAAAGCCGAAGCTTGGCGGAATCACCGGAAGATTGCACGGTGCCATCGTTGAGTAAAAGCTTAAATCTCCCCAGGCAGCCGACTTCTTCGTCGTCGAAGATTTTGTCGAGTTTCTTCACAGAACCTCGCACACTCTTTTTGACTTTAAGAATATCTTTGACGCTGCCGGTGTTAAGCTGTTCAAACTTTTTCGGTGCCGGAGCCGTGGTTAACAAGGGCATATCCTTGACGAGGATTGCGTTCGCTTTAATACCAGTCTTATCGGGATCCACCGTCCACATCATGTGGACGTACTTACGCGACTCGACGCGAATCAAAGAAATCAGGAAGAGACTTGTGATCCAGGTGAAAGCCATGGCGGCCGCGAAAGAAGATTCGGTTCGAGCATTGAGCAGTGTGTATTTCGCGATACCGCTCTTTTCGAGAGTTGTAAGTATCTTCGAGCCCGCATCTGCGCTTGGTACGGTATCGGCGGCGTACAAACTCATGAGAATTGGACAACATACGGCGCCGGCGGTGAAGAAGAAGCGACTGGATAACTTGAACCAGCGGACGAGCATGTACTCGTCTGGGGTGGTGAACTCTTTCATCCAATTATTATCGCGGTGATAAGCGTCATAAAGCCACGACCATGCATTGTCGTCTCTCGGTTTGGGAATCTGAATTTCTCGCGGCGGGTACTTGGGGTTGCCCTTTTCAACCCACGCCGCCGAGTCGATCGCCATCCGGAGCCATACGATTTTACGCAACATAACAAAGAGGATGAGAAGGAATGAAAACAGACCCGCGTAAGACCCTACCAGCGTCCCCACTTCGGACATTGCGATCTGCGTATCGCAGGAGTCGTCGTTGTCACAAATCTCCAGATAATAGCACGAAATACCCGCGCCCGTTTGCTTGATACCTTCGATAGAAAAGTCGCCAGCGTACACCACCGGATAGTATCCAGCACCAGTATCGCACGCGATGCAGTCCATCTGATCCGACGGCGGACACCCACCCATGACGCGATAACTCGACGCGTTCACCTGCGCCACCTTACCCCACGGCGCCACGTTACCCGCGTTCAAGCTCACCATCGGCGGATTCGACGTGCTTTGCAGCGTGTGAATCGTTCGCAGGTCGTTATCCTTCTCATTAAACAACCAATGCGAGCGCACCGCGCAATCCCCGGCGCATCCCGGCGGGCACGGACACCGTTGGCCTTGCTCGTCCAACAGCGTCGCCGTGATCCACGCCGCCGAGTCCCACGGCGTTCGCGTTCGCGGCGGTTGCACCTTCGTGAGCTCGCTCGTCGGCGTCGCGCCGTAGTTTTCTTGCGTCGGCGTCGCCATGGCGGCGCGCGACGCCTTTTATCGCGCGCGCGCGTCGTCGCACCACCCGCGACGGTTTCGATGCTCAACCACCCTCGCCGGCGTCGTTCGCGTCGCGCGCCGAACGCGCGCGCCGCGCGCGAGACCGCGACGGCGCGCTCGAAAACGCTCGCACTCTCGCGCGCGGGGCTCTCGGGGCGATCGCGCGGGAGGGCGCGAGGCAGTGCGGCGCGATCGGCGCGCGATGCGGTCGGTCGCGCATTCCGACGCGGCGAAGATTTTAACATTTTCGCACAGGGGTGAGGGTCGAGGGGGCGCGCGCGCGGGGCGGCGGGCGAGGGACGCGCGCGCGCGCGAACGAACGAACGAACGGACGAACGAATCGCGATGAATGTGGTGGTGTTAAACTCTAAGCGTCGCGCGGGCGCGGATCAGCCGCGACGCTTGCTCAATCGCCACGCGTTCGGATCGTTGTAGCGATCGTACAGGGGCTCGATTTTCTCGCTCTTTTTGCGCTTGCTCAGATGGCGAGGGTCGCTGAGCTTGAAAAAGCGCGGAGCGAGCTCGACGAGCCATTTGGGGTCGATGGCGCAGACTTCACGCATGTACTCCTTGGTCGTGAGCACGAGCTCGTGGTAGATGACCCAGTCGGGCTGACGTTGGAAGAGCGCGCTCGAGGGGTGAATGTACGTCGGAGTCTGCTCGACGATGGTTTTGTAACCCTCCTGCGGATCTTTCTTGGCGCCGTGGAAGAAGAAACCCGAGCAGATGGCTTTGCGAACTTTGTTGTAGTTGCGTCCAGCGCTCGTGGTGCCGAGCTTGTATCGATCCATGATGGTGAGAAGTTGTTTACGGACGTCTTGCGCGCGCTTCATCGAACGCGCCTGTAAAAAGTTCTCGTAACACCAAGGTTCGCTGAAACCTTGAGCCTTCCACGCCTCATACACCGACAACAATGTCAAATGGTCGCCTTCGGCTTGGAAAAACTTGTTCTTCTTCGCGTCCGCCTGCGCTTGCTTTTCCTTCGGGCGGTGGAAGATATTTTGAGCGCTCAGCATGGCGACGATGGTCAAAATTTCCTCAGAACACCCGAGATCAACGCTCGCGATGAGCATCTTACTCATCGGCGGCTCCAATGGAAACTCTGCCATCTTGCGCCCGAGTCGAGTGAGCAAGCCTTCCTCATCTAACGCGCCTAAATTGTACAGTTGCTCCAAAGCCGTGACGAGCGTCGCCGGTGGAGGCGGGTCCATGAAATCAAAATTAATCAAGTCGTTGATCCCCATAGCTTTCATCGTCAGCACCGTCATGCTCAGGTTCGTCCTTTGAATTTCTGGCACCGATGTCGGGAGCATTTCGTTCTTGAACGCACTTTCCGTGTACAATCTATAACACTTGCCGGGACCTGTACGACCGGCGCGACCGGCTCGCTGTCGAGCTGAAGCCTGTGAAATCGGAGCCACGATGAGAGAGTCCATGGAAATCTTAGGATTGTACACTTTTTGTTTTGAAAACCCGGGATCGACGACGTAGAAGATGCCGTCAATAGTGAGCGAGGCTTCGGCAATGTTTGTCGCGATGACGCACTTGCGACTGCCGGGCGGCGCCGGCTCAAAAATGCGCGTCTGCTGTTCGCTAGGAAGAGCAGAGTACACCGGCAAGACGTGTAACTCTGGAACCGCTGGACCTAATGCGCGCATACGATCGAATAGAATCTCCGCAGCCGCATCAATCTCTTCTTGACCCGTGAGGAACAGTAAGATGTCGCCCTCGGGCTCTGTGAGGTGGATTTGCATCACCGTGATCAAAGCGGCATCAAGATAGTCGCTCTCGGGAGCTTTAGTATACAATACTTCGACAGGAAACGTTCGACCAGGAATGGTGAAAATGGGGCAATCGAAAAAGTACGTCGAAAACTTTTCGGCGTCCAAAGTAGCTGACGTCACGATGATTTTCAAGTCTTTTCGCTTTGCGCAGCACTTCTTCAGCAATCCGAACAATACGTCCGTGTGGATCGTTCTTTCGTGTGCCTCATCGAGCATGATGACGCAATACTGCGATAACAAGTCATCCAACAAAGCCTCGCGAAGTAGCATACCATCGGTCATGTACTTGATAACTGTGTCCTGTGACGTGCAGTCTTCGAAACGAATCGCGTAACCAACCTCTTCACCGAGTCGACAGCCGTACTCCTCGGCGACACGCTTGGCTACGGACATTGCGGCCACACGCCTTGGTTGCGTGCATCCTATTCTACCCCGTGACGTATACCCAGCCTCGGCCAAGTATTGGGTCATCTGCGTCGTTTTCCCCGAACCCGTCTCGCCAATCACCACTAAAATCTGATTTTCATTCACCGCTTGAATCAATTGATCGCGCAGTTTATAAATCGGTAGCGTCTGCCGTAATTGATGAATGGGCATCGTCTGTGGCTGGCCCATCCTTTGACCTTGGCCCATGGACTTGGCCTTCCAAGCGGGCATATCGCGGCCTCCGCGACTGCCGCCGTACTGTCGAGCCTCCTCTGTCAACGACGCATCGCCCTGTCTTCTCATCGGATCCTCCCACGGACGCGCCGCTACTTGACCCTCGGCCTCAGTATTTGCTCGCTGCTGCTGATCGCGAAGCTCGCGTCGCTCTTTCGCCAGCGTGGCTTGCGTCATGGCGGCGCGTTGCATGGAACCATCTGGGTTTTTGACAATTTTAATCGGCGAAACGTCACCCGTGCTCGCCGCAGTTTGTCCCTGCAAGAACGGCGCCTCGTCTTCGTTGATCTCGATTTCAACTTCCTCTTCAGCTTCTTCTTCGTAGGATAGCATGCCGTCGTTTTCCGGATCGAATTGCGGATAGTCTTGCACCTTCAACACCCCGCTCGCGATGAGCTGCCGAGCTTCCCACAGCTCCGGCGAACTCAGCCTCTTTGCAGGTCGTTTGCGCGAGGCTGTGTTTGCTTCATCCAAAGTGCTGGCATCGATGCCAGAAAGGCCTTTAAGTGACGCCATTCCCCCTGCTGCTGACGGCCCGGGTGGCGGTAAATTCCTCGGCGCTGGATTACTTCTGTTACCGCCAAACGTGGCGCGCGCAGTCTCCTTCCCCGAGATTTGGTCCACATCCTTCATCGACAGCGATATCTTGTTTCCGTTACGATTCAAAACTTTGACAAACACGCTCTCACCTCGCCTCGCGCCGTCCTTTGCGCTTTTCAGGTGTCGATCGGTAATGGCGCTCACGTGCACCAAGCCCTCCGCCTTGCGCTTGAACTCCACCAACTCCACAAAGGCTCCGAAATCCATCACATTTGTCACCCTTCCGCGGTACACCCCACCCACACTTGGCTCACCATCTCGCGTCTTCTCATCGCTCTTCGTCTGCGCGCTCGCAAGCGAGTGCGAAACCTCCCTCTCGTTCGCCCGTTCGCTCTTGCTCGGGTCGTCCGCCGCGTTTGCGAGCGCGTCCCGGTCCCCGTATAATTCCCTCGTCAACGCCTTCGCGTGCGAATCATCGTCCCGCACCGCAAGTCCAGGAAAGTTTGCGTCGCCGCTCGACCTTCCAGACGTCCCCGCGCTTCCCGCAGTCGCCGCATTTGTCCCGCGCGCCGTCCCGCTCGGCTTCTTCCGCATCCGCTGAATCAGCCCAAGCAAAGATTCCGCGAACGCATCGTCCACTTCTGCGCCGACCGCGCCAAGCGCCTTCCGAAACGTCACCGGAGTGTCGTTTTCGTCCGTGAGCGCGATGACGAACTCGCTCAGCGTCTTATCGGCGATCCCGAGGTGATTTTCGAGCTCCTTCGTGACTTTGTTCACGAGCGAGAGCTGCGCGAGTTTGGCGAGCGCCGCCATCGGGACGCCGAGCGGGCGCGCCGTGACGCGCGGTGATGAGTTTCGCGATCGCACGGCCGCACGCGCGAGATGCGGGTGGACTGGACGCGAGTCACGATGTGAGGATCGAGCAATGCCAGGGACGACGGCTGGACGACGGCTGGCGACGAGCGCAGTGGTGCGCAAGGCGTTACAAATACAATGGGTTATAAGTCGATCAAGTTGCCGGTGGCGGGTCCAGATGCGTCCGATGGCGGTTGCGAGGACGTCGACGGCGCTGACGGAAACGCAGGGGCGAAGAGAGTCCAATTCGGGGTGAAAATTGACGTCTCAGCGGCTTGAACTTCGTGCGCGCGGTACGAGTCGATGAAAGAGGGATGGCATCCCGCGAGCGCACCGACGAAGGCAACGCGACGGCGTGATGGCTCATCGGCGCTGTCATCAGATTCTGCGAAAAAGCACCGGGCGAAGGTCGCGCACACGGCGGCGGTGTCGGTGGGCAAACTTGTTTGCGCACGCTCGTCGTCGATGCGCTTGATGAGCGTCGCCGCGTGTGCGAGCGCCGCTCTCGTCTTCCCCGAGACGTGCTTGTTAAGGACGCTGTTGATGAAATCTCTGGTTGGGAAAGAATCCAGAGGCATGGAGTCCACGACGCTCGTAATTTCTGGCTTTTCCAGCACGCGCTGCGGGAGCGCGGAGAAGAGCGAGATGAGTGCTTCACCGACGTCGTACGCGTTGCCGCCGATGGCGCTCAGTTTCACCGAATTCGCTCGATTAGTGTGGAATGCATTGGCAATCTTCGCAAGTACCCCTCGTGTACGAACATTCTCAAAGGGTACGCGGAAAAGTCCCGGCGCCGCACTCACTTTCTCGTGTAGAAAGTCTACGAGACTTGTCACGACTTGCGGAACGTTTGGCGGAATCGCCGACGTTGGAAGATCTTCGAAAGGCGTGCCAAACGTGCATGGTTGGTACGTCCCTTGGACAGAAACGAAAAAATCCCTCCCACCCTCGAGCCTGACGACCAAAATCGCGTCGACATGCTTTGGTTTGGCATCCACGTGTATGAGCGAGTCGTCGCCGTATCTCGTCAGCGAATCGTGACTAAACGCGCTCGGACCCGACCTTCGTCCACCCCGAACGCATGCGGTGACGTTCAGAATGACTTCCTCACCTGGTAACAAGCTACCACTCATCGGGTAGACGGACATCCAACCGGGAGTCGCCGGACCACCCGGTATCGGAGAAACGAGACTGAAGTTGGCCGGGACGTCGCCGACGTTTGAAAGCCTAAACTTACCGGCCACTTCCTCGGAGTAGCGCAAACGGCCCAAATCGACGCTTGCGTTCTCTATTGCGCATACCGGCATAGACGCCATCTCGACGTGATCAAGCTTTCGACGCAAATCGAACAAAAGGCTGTGCAGTTTTTTTGGTTCAAGCTCTCGAACCACTAGCGAAAATACGGCGTACACTGGCTTGTGATCTGAGTGCGTCAGCTCGGCACGGCCATACTCCAACAGGTTGATATCAAAATCACCGTTCCACAGCACTCGATCGCACCAGGCTGGAGTGCGTTTCTTCTCCTCCTCTTTTCTCTGAGAGCCGCCAACTTCGTCCAGATCCGCATCGCCCGCTCCGCTATAAATGTTTGTGCCCGGTCTATACTTGTACGTCGGCGCGAAAGTGACTTCGCTTTCGTGCCATCCTCTAAATGCACGCCCGGCACTGCGTTCGATGTTCAGTTGATCAGACGCCAGTAGGCTCGAATAGTTTCCCGCGGCGATTGACTTGCGCACGACGTCGTCGGACAACGTCAATCGATAGTTCAAGTCCCCCATCCAGATCGAGCTCGCAGCATCCGCGACGGAATACTCCGACGCATCCGCGCCTTCGGGCGGCAAAAATCTCAGCTGGTCCATAATTGTGCTATAATCTTCGTTCCGCTTGATTTCATCGCCCGGTTTCGAGCCCGCGCTCAAGTGCGAGCACACGAAAACCAAAGGCGTGCTGTAAAGTTTCATCCAAACAGCGCACGCACCCTTGTTTCCTAGTATACCGACGCCAATATTAAACCCAGTCGCCACCGTTCCAACGCGTACGTCTTGGATATGCGGCAGCAGCGATGCCTTCACCCACACGGTTATGTACACGCCGACGAGTTGCTTCTGCGCCACAGGTCTATACTTCGCGGCGCCCTGTTTCGACTTTGGCGGCCTCCAACTCGAACCCTCACGAATCGCAAAGTCACTTATATCTTCCTCCTCGTCACCACCGTCGAAGGATACCCATTTCACCGTCTCGGGCGTTGCTTGCCCCGACGTCGTCGCGAACGACGCCTCCGTCGCGTCGTCGGCGTCAAACTCCGCGGTGTAATCACTCAGCACCCCGCGTCGCTTCGTCGCCGGCTGATTCGCCGCCGAGCCATTCAACGCCTTATCCAGCACGCGTTCCCACGCCTCCGTCATCGCGCTGTCCTCTCCCACGAGCACCTTGCCAACGTTGAGCGGGACGATTTCCTGAAAACCAACCGCCACGACGTCCGCCGCGTCGTCGTCGTCCCACGTCCCTCCCTCGCCCTCGTCCAACCTCCCGCGATTGCGCACCCACTCCTTGACGTCCGCGTCCGCCCTCGGCGCTTTCCCATTCGTGTTCCACGTCCCCGCGAACACCCGCAGCGGTCGTCGCTCCGTGTACGCGTCGATGGATTCATTCAAAAACTCTCTCCGCACCGCCGTCGACGCGATCCGCCGTCCCCACTCGCGCGCCAGCGGATGCGCGCGTTCCGTCGTCGTCGCCGTCGTCGTCGCCGTCGCGCGCGCGTCGTCGCTCGCGCTCGGGCCGTCGAAATCGCGCACCCACGCGCTCGTCGCCTCGCGCGCGCGCTCGCCGTCTCGCGCGCCGCTCGCGCTTCGCTCGCGCTCGCTCGCCGTCGCGCTCGCGAAGAGCGCGCGCATCTCGCGAGCGCCGCGCGCGTCGCGCCGCCGTCGCTCCGCGCGCCGCGCGACCGGTGCGCGCGGCGCAGTGCCGCGCGCGTCACTGCGCCGCGTCGAATCCGACGACGACGACGACGACGACGCGCGGCGACGACGCGCGACGACGCGCGCGACATGTCCGCGGTGCGCGCGCGACGCGACGCGACGCGCCTCGGACGCGCGCGACGGCGCGCGACGGCGCGAGAAGACGCGCGAGACGTTCGCGACGGCGCCGCCGACGACGCGACGACGACGCGCCGACGACGCGACGCGACGGGACGCGACGCGACGGGACGGGAGAGAGAGACTGACGACGACGACCGCGACGCGACGGACGCGGACGCAGATATTCGAGAGCTACGAGCGGGAGTTTTGCGAGTTCTCGAGCTCGATCCACCGAGGCGTCGACGGCGTGAAGACGGCGGCGGACGCGACGACGCGAGGACGACACGCGAAAGCGATCGAGGCGGATGTGGCGGAGTGCGAGGCGTTGGTGCGAAGGATGGATCTCGAGGCGCGGTCGGTGAGCGATCCGGCGGTGAAGACGCCGATGTTGAATAAGCTGAGGGACTATAAGAGCGAGTTGGCGAAGCTGAAGCGAGACGCGCGAGAGGCGAGCGCCAAAGCGGCGGAGACGGACGCGCGAGACGAGTTGTTGAACACGGCTGAGCGTGGAAACGCCGCGGGGGCGTCGGACGGGGGGATGTCCGGACAGGCGATGGAGACGACCGAACGGTTGGCGCGCACGGGCGAGCGCATTAAAGATAGCCGCCGGTCGCTGCTGGAGACGGAGGACTTGGGCGTGAGCATTCTGCAAGACTTACAGGGACAGCGGGAAACCATCGAGCGAAGCCGCGAAGCGCTGCACGGCGCGGATGACACGATCGGGCGGTCGAGAAAGATCCTCAGCAACATGAGTCGTCGCGCGCAGGCAAACAAGTTTGCGTTTTACGGCGTGAGCGCGTTACTCTTCATCGCCATCTTGACCGTCATCGTGCATCGATGGAGTCGTTGATCGTTTACGCGCTGTCATCATACATGTACAACCAAATTACAGCTGAACTACAACCCTACGCATCGTCGTCGGCGCTTTTATCGACTGAAAAGTCGGCGATTTCGCTGACGAGATATATTCTTCCTTTGCCCGTCACGCGCCAAGGCGACGTCTCTCGACGTTCAAACTGCGTTTCGAACACGATTTTCCTACCACACACGTGGCACTCCGTGCGTTCTCGCGCCTGCCCTCGCCGTACGGGTAAAAACGCGTACACATCCTCGTGACACGCCGGACACTCACCCGTCATCGCGAGCGTCTCGCCCGTCGACGCCGCGTTCAACTTTTCCAGTCCGCGCGAAATCAAACCTAATCCCACCAAGCCAACGATCGGGACGCGAAACTGCGGCACATTAGGCCCGTGATCACCGAGCACGACCGAAAAAACCGCGCGCAAGTCGTCCCCGAAATCCACCAACGCGAAGAGCGTCCCCAGCGCCAAAATCGCCAGGTACGACGTCTGCAGCGCGCGCATCTGCGCCTCATCCACCACGCAATCCGAATACACCGCCTTCCCGCGCACCGAGCACCGCGGATACTTTTTCACCACCCCACTCCCCGCGTACGACAACTTCGCCTCCAGCGCATCGAAATATTCATCGCTCACCGCCGGCGCGCCCGTAAAGTACTTCTCCTTGCACGCCACGTACAGCGTCTCCAACTCCTCTTGCGTCGCCGCGTCGAGGTTTTCGATCACCGCGATCGACGACGACGCCTCCGCCTCCGCGTCCGCGTTCGCTTCACCGTCCGCGTCTCGTCCGTTCGCCTCGCGCGCGACGCACCGCGCGTCCGCGTCCGCGTCCCGCTCGAGTCGTCGTTTCGCACCCTTTCGCGTCGTTCGCGTCCGCGTCCGCGTCGTTCGCGTCGCGACGCCCGCGCGCCGGCGCGGACGCGTCGTCGTCGCCGTCGTCGTCGTCGCGCGCGCGCCGAGCGTCATCGCCGACGTCGCGCGACCGCGCGCGCGCGCGTGCCGTCGCGTTCGTATGGCGCGCAGTGAGAAACGGTTTTTCGACACCCGGGATGCCGCAGACGCGCGCGCGCTGGGTCGACGACGACGACGATGACGACGCGAACGGAACGTCGCCGACGTGGATTCGATGATTCGGTCGAACGTTCGGCGCGCGCGCGCGCGATGTGGACGCGCGCGAGCGCCGCCGGCGCGATGGTTTCGCTCGCGATGGCGAGCGGGACGGCCGTCGCGTACACGGCGGGGACGGCGTGTTACCCCGAAGCGGCGTGCGAGTCGGGCGGAAGCAACACGTTCGATAAATACCAGCGAAGAGTGTGTCAAATGCTCGCGGACACGAGCAAGTATTGCATCATCCCGAGCGAACCGACGGACGAATTGAGTGGGTGTTCGCGCGAGCTGCTGTATCACGGTTGGTGCGACGCGAACAAGTACGTCTTTGAATCGGGATGTTTGGCCAAACATCCGACGACGGATTCTTCGGCGTGCTCGAATTGCAATTTCGATTCGTATCCGACAGCGTATTGGAGCGTGGGGGCGCCATATCCTCTACACCCTGGAATGGTTAATCACGCTTTCCGAGAGTGCGTGGTCGATTACGTCAAGGCGAAGATCGAAGAAGGTTTTGCCGCTGAAGGTATGACCGCGGATGCGACATCGCTTCAGCAGCTCGCAGAGCAAGAATTTCCGGTGGAACAAATGGTGGACGTTGACGATTACAAAGAGCAGTATTCAAGTTATTACTTAGATGATGGAGACTTCGACGAGTTGGACGAAGAGATGACCGATGAACACCTCGACGACGTCTCCGGATCCGTTGACGAAAGCGTCATGACGAAGACAGTAACGGCTTCGTGCTCTTCGCCCTCAGACGACAAAATCTGCTACAAAATGTGCGCTGGTGACCTCGGTCTTAATCTCGAGTATAAGATCAAGGTGCCGAAAGTCTGCGCTAAAATCAAAATTCTCGGGAAGAAGTTTAAGAAATGCATCAGAGTCCCGACGACGAAGTTTAAAATTCCAAACAAGTGCACGAACTTGTGCGTCAATATTCCAGGTTACTGCGAGATGCAAGAAGCGGCGAGTGCGATTACACAGATAAAGAACATCAGATCACTCGGTGATTTGGCATTACCCTGCAAAACACTGGGTGGGCCGGGCGATGTCTGTAATCTGCTCGAAGAAGCCGACGACGCGTTTAGAGCGATGGAGTCGATGGCGAAAATAGCCACGACGTCAACGGTCGACGCCTTTCTCGATCTGCGAGTGTTACCGTCGATATTGCAAAACGTCCTCGACGAAGCTACGGACGCTTTGGAGGACATCGCCAACGGCCTCGAAAATAAACTCCGCAACTTGGTGGAACATGTCTGGGGTACGGTTGCGAGCTCGTCGTCCGAAGTCGTATCGTTCATCGAAAATAACGTCAAGGGTTCAATATGCGCATCGTCGAGTTCCACGGCATCGCTCGGAGCCGCGCGCGAAGAGCGACGACTCGCCCTCGTAAATGACATTCATCGCGGCGTGCGCGCTGCGTTCCGGGGCGACTCGACTCCGACGCACTCAGCGCGTCCAATCGTTCCTAATCTAGGCGCTGGGCAGTGTTGCTATCACATCCCGTTCGCGTGTAGCAGCGAGGTGGATTTCCCAATGCCTTGGCCGAAGGCCTTGGAGAATATATCGGACTCACCGGGTGCCGTCGTTGTGAACATGCCGGGCCTGGAATTCAACATCTGTGGCGAGATCACGCAGTTTAAGGTGGACGAGAAAGTTGCGACGAAACTGGTGAATGCTTTTGGTGATATGTTCGAAGCGCTCTTTGCAGCACTTTACGAAGAGAGCGGACTGAAAAAAGTCGTGGATGACGTGAAAGATCTGACAAAGGACATGTTTGGGTCGTCGGCGGCGCTCGGATCGTATGATCGACCGTCTTTCTCCACCGACGACCGCAAACATCTGTTGAGGAAATACGTCGAAGTCAAAAACCGGATGGCAGAGACGGAGACAATCGTTCTGGAGGAACTTTTGAAAATATCTGACACCATTCATTCGCCCGAATACTTGACGCATACAACACGGACGCCGTCGCGCGATGACGTGCCGTCTCTGGGCGGCGAGAACTTGTTCGAAAAGGTCCTGAATGATTTCGCCGACGATTTGCAGACGGCTCTTAAATCTATGGCAGACACGACAGTCGTGAAGGCGGATATGTCAATCAACGTGAAAGGAGACACGTCCATCAATGCGAAGGCGAGCGTCTACAAGATCGGCGACATCATCGACAAGCTCGATATTCCAAATAGCTTTGCGGGCGTCCACGTCGCCCCTCTGTTTCCCGGTTTAACCGCGGCGCTTCAATACGACGTGTTGCTTTCGATGCCATATTACGTCAACATCGACATGGAGGCATCTTTTGCCTTGGGTCTCGATATCGATATCCCGATATCTCTCGAACTTTCGAATACACCAAACTTCGCCATGGGCTCGCCCGCCGTGAACTTGGTTCCGACGTACACCGCAGCCGGTAAGTCGAGCGCGCAGGTAGGCGCGAGTGTTGAGATAAAGAAAGGCTGGATAGCGCTGTGCGCGGGGACTCACTGCGTCGGCCCATGGATCAAAGCGCGCCAAGACGTCTACGTCGGGGTCGACACCTGGGCTTTCGCCAACTGCGACTCGGGATATGGCGAGCTCGTGCCAAAATGGACCGACGGATTCTCTTATTCGAGCAAAAATCAAGCAGCATGCGCAGGTTCACTCGCAGGCGCTGGTGGCTACGCGCAAGTGCCGAAGACGGGCAATATTCTCGCTCAGGTACTGTTCGCCCCCATGCCGATCATGCCCTCGGGCGCGAGCGCCGCCTCGCAATCCGCGGCGCGTCTCGGCGACGACGACGACGAGTGCGAGGCTCAGCCAATGGGTATGATACTGGCCGATTACACCAACACCGTGCATAACGCCGTCATGGCGGGCGGCGATAACTGGTACACGACGGATTTGTTTGCCGAGTGCCCGTCCGCGGGCAAGTGCCCCGCGCCGTCACCGCCGCAACCGTACACGCCAACGGCGAACACAAAGCTTGCCAAGTACAACGCCCGGTGCTGCGGCAACTCCGGCGATTCGCGCTGCGCCGCAGCGATCGAAGGTACGTACGAAACGCTCTGCGCCCAGCTCTGCGACGCCTGCGCGGGTTGTGTCGCCTTCGACTACCAAGCCAGCAAGAACAAATGCGGCTTCAGCAAAAGCGATAGCACGGAGGACCGGGTGGGATTCACGCACTTCGGTCACGGCGCGACGCCCGCGTCCAAATCTTCCCTCGGCTCTCGCATGCGTTTCAGCGCGCGCGCGTCGTCGCCAACGTCACCATCCGCGCTCACCGCCGTCTTCGTCGTCGCCTTCGCCGCCGCCTTCGCCTCGGCCGCGTTTCGCCGCCGCCGCCTCGACGACGCTCGCCGCGCGCGCGTCGACGATTACGGCGCGTTCGACTGATCGACGCGTCCCTCCGGCGCGTCTCGCGCTCGAGCGTTCGAGTCGATCATCGCTCCACTCATCTCTGTATTTTCTCATATTTCCTCACATTTTCTCCATCGCGCGCCTCCCCGCCGTGTCGCGCGTCGCGCTCGGCCCGGTTCGCTGGGCGCGGTCGCCGCCGGCGCGATTCTGGATTTTGGATTCTCGTTTCGCCGCACTCGTCGTCGCGCTTTGCCGCGCGCACCGACGCGCGCGCCCGAGAACGAGCGCGGCTCGAGAACGCGGACGCGCACCGACGCCGTCGCGCGAACGTCGCGCGCGCGGTGCGCGTCGACGACGCTCGAAGGCGACGCGACGCCATGAAGCTCGTGCGGTTTTTGCAGAAACTCTCCAACGAAAGCGTGACGATAGAGCTCAAGAACGGCACCACGGCGCACGGGACGATCATGGGTGCGTGCACGATGACGACGACGGCGCGCGACGCGCGAGGACGACGCGCGAGGACGAACGAGAGAAGCGCGAATGCGAAACGCGGGAAACGCGGCGACGATCGGGACGCGGCGAGAAGACTCGACGGGAGACGAGACGCGAGAGGGACGAGACGCAGGGCGAGCGACGCGAGCGAAGACTGACGAGCGCGAAAATCACGGCGTCGCGCGCGATCGACAGGCGTGGACGTGAGCATGAACACGCACCTGAAGCAGGTGAAGCTCACGCTCAAGGGTAAAAACCCGACGGCGGTCGAACACCTGAGCGTTCGAGGGAACACGATTCGGTATTACATCCTTCCGGACTCTTTGAATCTGGACACTTTGTTAGTAGACGACACGCCCAAGCAAGGGAAACCGCGCGCGAAGGCGGCGGCGAGCGCCGGTCGAGGGCGCGGTCGCGGTCGAGGGCGCGGGCGCGCGCGGCCGACGTAGTCGGTCCGCCGTCGGCGTCCGAGCGCGTAGTCGCCGCGTCGCGCGCGATTCGACGTCGAGCGCGCCGTCGCGCCGCAGTTGTTTGTTTTATACGATATCCAGCGATTAGATAGATCTCCGTCGCCGCGTCGACCTCGTCGCGTCCGTCGTCGCCGCGTCGACTTTCAATTTCAAACCGACCGAACCGACAGGTGGCGCCATTCCGCGACGCCCATGCCCGCGTCCGCGCGCGCGCTCGAGCGCGCGCGCGCGGCCGTCGAACTCGACGTCGCGCGAGACTTCCCCGCCGCCGCGCGCGCGTACAGAGACGCCGCGGCGGCGCTCGACGCCGACGCCGACGCCGACGCCGACGGCGCCGATGGATTGCGACGGAAAGCGCGCGAATACCGCGCGCGCGCGGACGAATTAGAGGCGACGACGCGCGAGACGACGGTTGATTACACCTCGCTCGTCGGCGTCGCGAGCGGGGCGGCGCGCGCGAAGACGACGATGGAGACGAAGACGCGCGACGCCGGCGGCGCGCGCGTCGTCGGCGGCGCCGCCGCGGTCGGCGCGTGCGCGGGATTCGCGTTGCTCGGACCGGTGAGCGCCGTCGTCGGCGCGGGGGCGATGGCATACGGCACGACGCGGCGCGACGGCGTCGGGAGCGCGTGCTCGGGGGCGGGAAAGATGGCGGCGAACGCGTACTCGAGCGTGAAGAGATGGAATCGCGAGCACGCCGTCACGACGAAAGCCGCCGCCGCGTGCGCGACGGGCGCCAAGGCGGTGAAAAAGCTGGACGACGAGTATAAGATACGCGAGAAGACGGCCAAGGCGGTGACCGGCACCGCGAGGGCGGCGAGCGAATTTAACGAAAAGCACGGCGTGACGAAGAAAATCGGCGAGGGCGTCTCCGTCGGTCTCGACGTCGTGACGAAGAAGCTCGGCGGCGTCGACGCGCGCGACGAGGCGTCGAGCGAGGGCGCGCGTTTGCCATCCGCGCCGCGTTGATCGCGCCTAGCGTCCTTGTACATTTACATCACACCGCACGACTCGCAGTCGCCTCGGCGTCGACAGTCTGACGGGACAGTTACGACGGTTACTCCGCACAGTCGCGCGCTCGCGCCGCGCGCGACGCGCGAGCGCGAGCGCGACGAGCGCGACGACGGCGACGACGGCGACGACGGCGACGACGGCGACGACGCGCGCGCGCGACGCGACGACGATGCGTTCGCGCGCGGAGAGGACGGCGCGGCGGTCGAGACGACGCGAGACGACGAGACGACGCGCGGCGGCGGCGTGGCCGGACGACGCGCGCGCGAAGACGCTGTTCACGGCGCGGGGCTCGCGCGAAAAACCGACGCGGTACGATTATCGGAGTCGAGTGCGAGGCGTGGTGGGGATGGAAAAGTTTAGCGACGACGAGTTGGACTCGGCGAGCGAATCGGAGGAAGAGTGGCTCGTCGACGAGGACGACGACGAGGCGAGCGGAGGCGACGATGAAAGGCGGAGCGGAAGCGACGACGAAGATGGTGAGGAGGATGACGACGACGGTGTTCGTGCGGTCCGTCGACGAAGGCGGATGAAAGCTTCGAATCCATTCGAATCGGACGACGACGACGACGGTGTTCGTGCGGTCCGTCGACGAAGGCGGATGAAAGCTTCGAATCCATTCGAATCGGACGACGACGACGACGACGACGACGACGATTTCAAGCCGATTCGTAAACGTAGAAGAGTGTCGACGAAGAGACAAAAGGACGAAGAAAAAACCGTGAGAGTCGAGACGCCGCGACGCGCGAGCACACGAGTGGGCGCGAGGGCGAAACGAAAAGCGGCCGACGCGGCGAGACACGTCTCTTCATTGTTGCGTCCAACGATGGATGTGGACGACGAATCAATCGTCGAGGACGACGCGTCGTCTTCGGATTCTTCCGAATTGGATTTTGTCGTCGACGACGACGAGGACGAGACTGCGACTGAAGTTGACTTCACGCCTCGAAGAACCCGGCTGAGTCTGGGATCGAGCGTTGACGAGGCTCTGAGCATCGACGACGTCGCAGCGTTGAAACGCGCTCTCTCACGTCTAGAGGAGACACCTCGACCGGGTCGCGTGCTCATCTCCGCGGCCGCGCACAACGCCATAAACGTAGCGAGCGAGTTCTTGGCGAATGGTATTCGAGTAAATGGTCAGTTGAACGAGAGGGGATCCAAGAAACCGCACATCACGGACATCGCCGACGCGCTTCACATCGCGTGCGAACGAGGCAACGTGGATTTCGTTCACGCCGTGAGGGACCAAATCGGATTGGCGCAGTTCTGTCGAGGTGGTGACACCGGCGGTTGGCCGACCTCAGCGACGGGCGGCACACTCGTCCATTCGGCGGCGGATAACGAAAAAGCGAGCGCGGAGTGCGTTGCAGCGGCGATTATGGCGGAGTCACCACCGAAAGGGCGCGTCATGCCCGTGGCTGCGGTGTTCGACGAAGACGCTCGCGGCGCACGCACGCCGTTGATGATCGCTGCGGGTGCAGGTCCCGAGTGGGGGTCTTGCGTTGAAGCGCTCTTGAGGGATGCCAGAACATACGGCCAACGCGCAGTGCGAATCGCGATACGATGTCAAGAGCCACAAGAAGGATGTTCTGCGGTGCACATCGCCGCCGTCGCCGGAAATGTGGTTTGTTTGGAGAAATTTCTAAAGGAAGATCCATCGTGCTTAAAGGTGAAAGACTACAACGATTCGACGCCATTGCATTGGGCATCTATGGAAGGACGGCACGAGACGATCCGAGTGTTGCTCGAGAAGGGCGCCAACAGACTAGCGATTGACAAAATGGGTTGGATTCCGTTGCTCTACGCCAATTTTCACGAAAAGAGTGAGGCAGTTTTATACTTGCTCGAGAAACAAGTCTCGGAGCAATTGCAGACCATGTTCACTGCGGTGGCATCGGAGGACGATGGGAAGTCCAAGTTGCAGGTACAAAAGGTTTTGAATTTGCTCGCAGCCAAACCAGCGTACTACGATGCGATAAACAACTGCATCAGGAGAGACATGTCGCTCTTGGGCCCTGTCATGAACATGCTGCGCGAATGTGGAGCGATTACTATTATCAATTTGGCCAACCGCGTGTCGTTCTTGCGCAATACGTGGCTCAATGAATATGGATTGCAAAATTTAGCTCTCTCGAAAAGTTTCACCTTGTCTGCGCAAGACGCTTGGCACGACTTTTTCGTAAATGTCTGGTCCGTCTCGCCAAAGATTTTGAAGATTCGACATCTCAGTTGGGGCTTGCGGCAGCCATCGGGGGATGTTTCAGTAGGTCCGGGACCAACGCGTGAAGCGTTCAGCTTGATGGCGAACGAGTTGTGCGATGGAAACAGAGCCGACCGCCAGCTATTTACACAGGATGACGCGCGCACGTACAAACGTAAGGAAGGTATCGACCGCCCGAGCGTGCTGAAAGAGCTCCAGTGTTTCGGCGAACTTCTGGCGCACGTGGTGCTCTTCGGCAGCGCCGTTTTACCGATTCCGTTCTCCAAAGTCTTCCTGAGGCGCGTCATCGCCAACGAAAAATGTGACGCGTTCACTCTAGACGATCTCGCCGACGTTGAGCCCGCAGTGGTGAAGTCGATCAAGGTTGTGCTTGAAACCGACGACGTCGAATCGCTCTGTCTCACGTTTATCGATCCGACGACGAACGAAGAGACAGACGTCACGAAGGCAAACTTGCAAGCATTCAAGCGACAAAAAATTCGCGAAATGGTGTCGAGCATCGTAGACGACGCATCCGTGCACGCGATCCGCACAGGTTTGCTCCAAATCATGCGAAAATCACAGATCGAGGTGCTGGCGCCCGAAGAGTTTGGCCTCGTCGCCGCCGGCTCGCAATCGATCGACCCCAAGGAATGGCGCCGACACGCCTCCTTCTCACCAAGTCCAGAGATGGAATGGTTTTGGGACGTGGTCGAACGCATGAACAACGACGACAAATCTCGTCTCCTCCAATTCTCCACCGGGAGTAGTTTACTTCCGGTCGGTTCTTTCGCCGCGCTGTGTCCTCCGTGGAGCATCGAAGTCGGTCTTCACCGCGACGCCAGTAAGCTCCCCACCGCCTGGACGTGCTTCAACACGCTTCAAATGCCGCGCTACCCATCGAAAGAATTGCTCGAAGAGCGCTTGTTTTGCGCGCTGCGCCACGGAAGCGCTGGATTCGCCTTTGCGTGACGTTCGCCGAACGCGCCTCGCCTCGTAAACGCGCGTGTAACACGCTTTGATTCGCCTCGCGTCTCGTCACACACCGCCGTCATCGCGACGATGCGCCCGTACGACGCCGACGCCGACGCCTGGGATGACACCGCGCTCGTCCGCGCGTACGACGACGCGATCGCGAGGCACGGCGCGCCGTCGAACGCGCCGACGGCGCGACGACGAGGCTCGAACGAGGACGAGCGCGCGAACGACGCGCCGACGCGCTCGGGCGACGCGCGGCGCGAGGCGACGCCGCGGTCGAGCGAACACACGCGCGCGCGGGCGTCGCCGGTGCCGCATTACTACGCCGAGACGTCGTACGGGGACGAGTACGAGTACGAGTACGGCCGTCGCGCGCCGCCGCCGCCGCCGCCGCCGAGACGAGGCCACGACCCGTACGACGCGTACGGTGGGTACTACGCCGCGCGAGATGAAGACTATGGGTACTTTGAGGATGAGTTTGCGGCGTTCTCGCCGTTTAGACGCGGAAGAGGACCGCCGCGAGGACCGCCGCGAGGACCGCCGCGAGGACCGCCGCCGTCGCCCGGCGAATACGGTGGGTATCCTCATCGCGCGCCGCCGATGACGCCGCGAGGGATTCGCGCGACGCCACCGCGCGCGCCTCCGGATATGACGGAGTCCGCGCTCGAGACGGCGCGGTCGTACGAAGACGACGGGTACGACCCGGACGAGCTCGCGAATTTACTCTTGAGTTGGTACTACGCGGGGTACTACACGGGAAGTTTTTCCCGACAGCCCCCGCCGCAGCCGTCGTCGTATCCGGGATGAGGACGAAGTTCATCGTAGAAAGTTAATATAGATGTTGTTATACCGTTCGAACGCGCTAAGCGGCGTAGTACCACGGACAGGACGGGCGCGCCTAGTAGAGGTCGCGTTCCGTGTTCACGGAATTCTTCATCGACGCCGACGCTATTCTCGCCTTGTCTTCAAGCTTCTTCTGTTTCGCCCTCTCTCGTTTGCGCTCATTCTTCCTCTGCGATTTCGACTTCTCCGCCCCTCCGTCGCCGTTGTCTCCTCCGTTCCCCTCCGTCGCCGGCTTCGGTTTCGGAATCGTCTTCACCCCCTTCGCCGTCGGTTTCGCCACGCTCTCGACCGCGGCTTCCATCTCTTTCACCATCGCGTCGTCCACCTTGGACGGTTTCGCGATCGGCGTTCCCGGAGCGTCGCCTCCTTTCCCGCGTTTGCCGCCGCCGCCGGCTTTCGGGCTCAGGCTCACCTCTTGAAAATCGCTCGCCGCCGCGCCCTTCGCGCCCTTCGCCGCCGCCGCGCTCTCGGGCGCTTTCGCCTCGCTCGACGACTTGCCGGACGTCGCGTCCGCGTCGACCGTCGGCGCGTCCACGGCGGGTTTGGAGCTCAAACAACCCATCGCGAGGGTTCGTCGGGGACGCGATCGAACGGTCGACGCGCGCGCGAGTCCTCGCGGTGCGCGCTCGAGCGCGCGCGCGCGCGTCGCACGCGCGTTTTACGACGCGACTGACCGCTCGCGGGCGTCGCGCGACGTCGAGACGTCGCGGTGTGGGGCGCGAACGGCCGAATGTGAGCAGAGGGGAAACAGCGCGCCGACGCGGCGAGACGCGAATCGACGACGAAGGGCGGCGTCGCGGGTCGTGATTACAATTCGACGCGTTTTCGGAGACGCCGTCGGGCGCTAAGAATCGGCGCCAAACGTCGGTCTCGCGGGCGTGGGCTGGGCGAATTCGGCAAAGGCGAGGCGCAAATTTTGCAGCTCGCGGAGCGTCGGACTGGCGCTCTGGTCGGCGCGCGACGACTTGGGCGGCGGCGTCGGGAACGGGGCGAGGCTGGCGCGCGCCGGTGGCGCGATTTCGGAAGTTTGCGTCGATGATTCGCGAGCGGTCGTTCGGGCGTGAATTTCACGCACGGCGAGCTCGGATTCGCGGCGGCGGAGCTCGCGGCGAGAGTGCTCGGCGACGCGAGCGCTCGCCTCGGCGTTCCGGCGCGCGTCGGCGCACAGCTCGGTGATGGTTTCGGTGGCTTCTTCCGCGGCGACGGCGCGACGCTCGGCCATGGTGGCGCGAGATTCGGCCTGAGCGAGGTGTAAGCGGTACACCTCCGCGGCTTCCTCGGCGATGGCGTACGCCTCCGAGGTTTCCTCCCGCGCTTCCGCGGCGGCGGAGACGGCGCGCTTGAGCGAAAACACCACCGCGTGCGTCAAAGCGCACATGCGCGCCATGAGCTCGCGCAGCGTCACCGCGTGCTCTTCATCGTCGACGAGTTCGACGGCTTCGAGCCAGCGCACGAGCTGCTCGAGCGTGGGATCGGGATCGCGCAAATCCGCCGCCGCCGCCGACCACGAACGTTTCGTCTCGACGTCGTCCTCATCCGTCGACATCGCCGCGTCGTCCACGGAGGCCAGCTCGCTCGCGCGCTCTAAGACCATCATCACTCGCTTCATGAGCTCGACGACGGTCGAATACGCTTCGCTCTGCGCCACGCCCCACTCCACCGCGGCTCCGCGCGCGTCCGTCCCGAGCGACGCGTCGCCGTCGTCCGAAGCGGTATCCGACGTCGTCGGCGTCGCCGCACCGCGCGCGCGTTCGACGTCGACCTCGTCCGCGCCACCATCGCCGCCGCCGCCGCCGCCGCCGCCGCGCCCGCGCGCGTTCCCACCCTTTCGCTCTCGACGCAAAAAACGCAGCAATTCGTCTCGCCGGCGTTCGACGTCGCCGCGCACGCGCGCCTCCACGAGCGCCACCTTCTTCGCGAACGACGCCGCGCTCGGCGATCGCCCCGGCGTAAGCGCGACGTCACCGTCTCCCGCGCCTCTCGCCCGCACCGCCTCTTCCGCGCGCTTCAGTCTCGCCTCGGCGTCCTCGAGCTCGCGCCGCATTTCGACTTCGCGCGGCGTCGCCTCGTCCCTCGCCTCCATCGCCGCCTCCGACCGCGCCTTCGCCTCGAGCGCCGTCAGCGCCATCGCCGCCGCCTCCATCCGCATCGTTTTCTCCGCCTTCGCCTCTCGCCGCGCCTCGTCTCGCTCGCGTCGCGCGCTCTCGACGTCCATCTTGGCTTGCGTCTGCACCGCCTCGAGCATCCCATCGCGGCTTTCGAGCTCCTCTCGCAGCGCCCGCGCGCGCCGTTCGAGCGCGTCGACGCCCTCGCGCATCGCGCGCGCCTTTTCGCGTCCCGAAGCGCCGCGTCCGGCGCTCGCGCGTCGCGGTGCGCCGCGCTCGGCGCTTCGGGACGCGCGCGCGGGACGATTTTCGCCGACCGCGCGCGTCGTTCACCCGTTCGCCGCGGAGCGCGGCGCGCGCCGGGATGGGCAAGCCCTGGCTCGAGGGGTTCAAGTTCGCGACGTACCTCGCGGTGCCGATCGCGCTCACGGTGACGTTCGCGTTCAATCCGGACAACCTGAACGGCATCATTCGAAACGTGCGTTTCGTTCGAGTCGGGCGCGACGCGACGCGCGCGACGCGCGACGCGCGCGCGCGGACGTCGACTGACGAAGCGCTCGACGTCGATCTCGGTTCGCGACGCAGCGCGCGTACGTGGTGTACCCGCCGGAGGGCCCGAAGCCGCCGCAATCGAAGCGAGCGCTGGACGCGTACCTGACGCGACGCGCGGCGGAGCGAAGACGCGAACGATGAGCGTCGCGACGACGGCGCGCGTCGGATGGCGTCGCGAGGGCGCGCGGAGAGCGCCGTCGCGCGGGAGGCGACGCGTGCGCGCGGTGGCGAGGACGCGCGGGGACGAGCGCGGGGACGAAGGCGGCGCGACGAAGGTCTTCGTCTTCGTGAATAAGAAATCGGGAGGACGGCGGGGGAGGGAGGTGCTGCGGCGGTTGAGGGAGACGCTGAAACCGCCGCACGTGGTGCTCGACGCGACGAAAGTGCGAGGGGCGATCGATCGGGGCGAGGTGGATTGGGACGCGGAGACGCGCGTGCTCGTCGCGGGCGGCGACGGTACGGTCGGAATGGTGGTGGACGCGCTTCGACGGCGGCGTCGCGAGCCGCCGCCGATCGCGATCGCGCCCTTGGGCACCGGTAACGACCTGGCGCGCGTGTTAGGTTGGTCCGGCGACGTGTGGGATGATTCGAGATTGTTTAGCGAGCGGCGCGTCGTGAGCACGCTTCGGCGCGCGAGACTGCAACGCGTCGATCGATGGTCGCTCGAAATCACTCGCCCGCGACGACGATCGACGACGAAGAAATTGTTTAGCAATTACATGGGCATCGGTGTCGACGCGCGCGCGGCGTTGGCGTTCGACAGCGCGCGTAAAGATCGTCGTTGGACGTGGCTGTTCGTCCACGCGCTGACCAACAAGCTCCTGTACGCCGTCTTCGGCGCGCGCGATTTCATAGAGCACTCGTTCGCCGGGTTGAAGCGCGACGTCGAAGTCACGGTAGATGGAAAAGTGATCGATTTCCCCGAAGACACCGAAGGGATCATCTTGCTCAACATTAATTCCTTTTCGGGCGGCGTACGGATGTGGGCGACGAGCGACGAGTTTACGAAATCGCTCAAAGACGACGGCGTCTTGGAGATCGTCGCCGTGAGCGGGGCGCTGCACTTAGGACAGCTCAACGCGCGATTGGCCAAACCCGTGCAAGTGGCGCAAGGATGCGACGTCCGCATCGAGCTCAAGCGCGATTTGCCGGTGCAAATCGACGGCGAGCCGTGGCTTCAGCGCGGCGCGGCCACCTTGCGCGTCTCGCTCAACGATTCGTTCACCATGCTCAGGCGTCCGCGTCAAGATCGAATCAACGACTTGCTCGCGCGTTGGTCACGCTCGAACGGATTCGCGAGCGAAGACGACGACGCGACGTCGGCGTCGAGCGACGAGCGCCGCGCGAGACGTCGCCGCGCGTTCGCGTTCGCGTTCGCGTTCGCGCTATGCCTCGCGCTCGCCGCGTTCGTGTTCCCGTGGCGTCATCGGCTCGCGCGCCTCTTCGCGCTGCGCCTCGGGTTGTAAACGTAACAAAAAGAACACAAAAAGAACAAAAAAAATAAAAAGAATGAAAAAGATACCGCGTACGGGGCTCGAACCCGTGACCACACGCTGTCCTTGAACAGCTCTCGGGCGCTCGCGCGCCCTCGTCGTGTCGTTGTGCGTCGCGAGTGCGACCTCGCGCGTTTAGGCTTACGCCGTCGAAGACTGATTAGAGTCTCTTAAAAGGCGTGCGCTCTACCAACTGAGCTAACGAGGCATAGATGGCCGAAAGGACCGTAATATACGACATCCACGATTTTTGTCCCCCCCCAACCGCGACGTCGCGCGTTCGTGCGTGTTACGGTTTCTTTGCGCGCGCCGACCGACCGGGCGCGACATCTCGCGCGGCCGACATCGTCGCGCGCCCGGCGATGTCGACGTCGGATCTCTCCGACGTCGAGACCGCGCGCGAGGCGCGCGCGGAGTCCGGTCGCGCCGCGTGCGCGCGCGTGCTCGCGACGCAGCGCGACTACTACCGCGTCCTCGAACTCCCGCGCGCGGCGAGCGCGGCGGACGTGAAGAAGGCGTACCGAAACCTCGCGCGCGTGCTGCACCCGGACAAGTGCGATGACCCGCGCGCGACGGACGCGATGGCGATCGTCACCTCGGCGCACTCGACGCTGACGACGCCGGCGCTGAGGGCGGCGTACGACTTGTACGCGGCGCGCGTCGACGTCGGCGACGCGAACGCGGATTCCTTCGGCGAGTGGCAGAGCAAGGAAGGCGCGGCGGCGGTGCATCTGCCGCCGTGGTTGATCAAAGCGATGGCGACGCCGGTGTTGGCGCAACTCATCGGGTTCTTGGCGCTGGTGCTGTTGTTGGCCGCGGCGGCGTTGGCGTTGGCGTTGGCGTTGGCGTACTTCGTCGTGCACATGGCGTTTTGGTTCGCGTGCTGTTTCGGGTGCTGCGGCTCGTGCTGGCCGCGTTACGGCATGGGCGCGCGCGTTCACGCCAAGCGTCAGGCCCGTTTCACGGAGATGCTCAAGGATTACGAGCGCGCCGCGATGGAGGCGTCGGCGCGCGGCGACGAGGGACCCGCGCCGACGGTTTTCTTCGCGCAGTGGAACGTCGACCACCCGGAGCCGGATTGGGTCGAGCGCATTCGCGAGGAGGACCGCGCCGAGGCCGCCGCGCGCGCGTCGCCGGCGTACGGCGCGACGTGACGACCGGCGCGCCTAGTTTGTTGTAATATCGTACCGCGCAACCTCTTCGCGCTCTTCGGCGGTCCAACCGCCGACCGCCACTCCGCGCCATGGATCGCGCGGCGGTCGCCGCCGCCGACGACGCCGCGTCGACGTCGGACGACGCGTTCGCGTACGTCGCGCGCGCGCCGTTCGAGCCGCGGCGCTTCGCCGCGCTCCTGCGCGCGAACTTTGACGTCGCGCGCTTCGGCGACGGCGGCGACGACGTCATCGCCGGCGCCGCGCGCGACGAGGGCGCGTTCGAGGGCGCGCGCGCGGCGTCGGGCGTGGTTTGGATCGCGTCCCGGCCGAACGTGCGCGGGATCTTTAGGATGGACGACGGGGACGACGGCGTCGTCGTCGTCGCGTGCGCGGGCGCGTGGCACGAGGACGGCCGCGGCGCGTGCGAGACGCCGGCGGAGGCGAGCGAACGCGTCTTCTTCGGCGATCGAAGGCAGCACGTAGTTTTTGAAGGCCGCGATCTCGACGCGATGAAAATTAAAGCGCGATTGGACGCGTGCTTGCTGACCGAAGCCGAGGACGCGGACGAGACGAATCGCGCGAACGAGTCGTACTGCGGTTCGACGTGGCCGACGGCGACGGAGGTGATGGCGAGCGCGGGCGTGGAGGCGGTCGAGCGCGGGGTGAAACACAAGGCGTTTTACCCGAGCGGTGGCGTCGACGGCGTCGTGGCGTCGACGGCGGCGATGTCGGTGTCGACGTCGCGCGAGCGCGGCGGCGACGCGTTCCGGGACGTGCGCGTTCCGGAGGCTTTCGCGCCGCCGCTCGCGGGGCAATCAGAAAAGACGTTTCCGGACGGGCAAGTCGGGTACTTTTTTGAGGACATGCCGTGTTTGGAGTGCGGGTCGCCGTGGTGGTTCGGTGAAGACTGGGACTCGCGTTGCGCCAACTGCGGCGCCGACGATCGCACGTACGGCGGCGATCAACGTCCGATTCGGTCAAAGCGGCGGATTTACGACGAGTTTCGCGCGGCGTGGCGTCGACTCGCTGATTGAATTGTATTGAACATTTTTAGAAATTAGAAACCGACGAACTTTTCTTCGCTCGAGTTCGGCGGCGGACCGTTCATCCACGTAAACTTACCCGTCTTCGCGTCTTTGATGCTCGACAAGTCGGCTCGCGAGAGCTGTTCGGGGAGGAAATGAAGCGGGCGAAGTTTGCCGCTCATGACGGCTTCCCAGTCGATGGTTTCGTACCACGCGTGACCCTTGATAGCGCCCAAGCCCGGCGCACGAATGCCTAAGCGGAGCGATTCGTCGCGCACGAAAATTTGCGACAACATCTCGTGCACGTCGTTGTCCATGCGTCGCGGCACGGGGACGGCGGCGAAATCCGCGCGAACGATGCGTTTGTACAAATCGCGACGCTGTCGGTCGCGAAACGGCGGAAATCCGGCGATCATTTCAAACACCAAGATACCGAACGCCCAGATATCCGCCGCGCGCGTGCATCCTTGATGCAAGATGAGCTCCGGCGCGAGGTAATCCGGCGTGCCGCAAATGGTGTACGCGCGTTGGCCTTTTTCCAACTTTTTCGCAAATCCAAAGTCACCGATCGTGATCGAGCCATCCGAGCGCAAGAGCAAGTTTTCGGGTTTCATGTCGCGATAGACATACCCGGCGCTGTGAATGTACTCCAGCCCGAGCAAGACTTGCGCGGTGTACACTTTGATTTGCCCAATGCCGGGTAATCCGCTTCTGTTGAACAAGTCAAACATATCGCCGACGCAATCCTCGACGACGAGATATAGTGCCCATGGGTCCTGAAACGAGGCATAGTAGTTGCAAACGAACGGTGCATGGCGGAGTTCTTCTAGCGCGCGCCTTTCTGCCATACAATGCTCTTCTTCACCGTTTTCGATGACTTGCGATTTCGGCATGGTTTTAATCGCACACACCTTGCCCGAGCCCTTGTGCTTGGCGCGCAACACCAGACCGACCATGCCTTGTCCGAGGATGTCCACGACTTCGAACTCATTCAGACTCTTCGTACCTTGAAGCTCTACGATCGTGGGACTGTGCGATCGTAGCGAGCCACTGAGCGCTGAGGAACGCTTCTCTTTAAGCGACGTCGCCGGCGGCTCGTGCAACATCGCCGTCTCCTCCGCGAGCACTGGCAAATGACCCGCTGATCCAGCTTGCGGAGACTTCTTCGCTCGTCCAAACGCGGCAAACTTCTTGCCAAAACGTAGGTGCTCGCTGGACGTTGATAACAGGTTCGATTGCGATCCGCTCGATGGCGACGGTGGCGACGGATCCAAGAACGTCGACACCGGCGCGCTGAGGTTAGGCGCGCTCGGATTCGCCGCGATCCGAAGACCAGCCAAAGCGCTGCTCGATCCTCGTTGCCGGCTCTCAGCACCTGGAATTCCGACGCCCGATTCTTCGTCGGCGCGCCTACTCGGCTCCATGTCTGCGCCGACGGAATCGACACCGATGACTTGCAAGACAAAGTTTTGCGTGCACGTCAAAATCACCGTATCCGTGAGCGCAATGTACACCCCTTGCATGGTCGTCTCTCCCGCCAAGACTTCGTCGCCGAAGTATCCACCGCTCGTGATCTTTCTGACCTTCGTCCGTCCGTTTTCCTTCATAGAGCACTCGACTTCTCCGTCCATCACCATGAACATCTTCACTTGCATGCCTTCTCTGAAAATGACTTCACCGGCGCGGTAAGCGCGTCTACCGCGCTGCACGAGCAATTCACTCAACGCCTCTAAACTCGCGTGTTCAAATGGCTTGAACACCGGACAATGTATGACGGCATCGTACGCCGCCTTGCGCGCCTTGGACATGACGTCTTGAATCACCGCCGCGAAGACTTTTCGCGTGATGCCGAGCAAGACAGAATCCTCCGCGGCGACAAGCTTTGAAGGCGACGGCGTCGGTTCGGTGAGCACTTCTTCACCCCACGTGTCACCAGACTTTAATGTCGTTCCATCCGGCACGACGTTAACTTTGCCATCAATGAGAAGGTAAAACGTATCCGCGCCTTCTCCCGCTTGTATCACCGTGGCCCCCTCCGGGAACACCAAGCGCGTCGCCGCCTTGCTCAACGCCTCGACTAAAAGCCCGGCCAAACCGGCGTGACGCACGGCTGGAATCGAGCGAAGCGCCGATGCGAAAATATCGAGCTCCCACGATTGCGGCGGCGTCACGAGGTCGATGTATTGCGTGTTTTGAATGCCGCTTGCGCCTTCGCTCACGCCCGGCAACGTTTGCTCCGTCGGGACGAAATCGGCGTCTCGAGGGATGGAAAATCGCTGCGAAATCGCGCGTCGATGACGCCTTAAAAGGAGAACCGACTTAATGTACGCCAAGTCCGTCTCGCTCACCTTGCCGTGGGTCTTCATGTCCAAAAGTAAAAAACAATTTTCAACCGTGTCGCCGACGGTGAATAAATTTCCTCGAATCACGCTAATACCTCTCGCGACGCACGCGGTACAAAAATCTGCCATCAGCCCCGGTCGATCTAGCACTTGCATTTTAATCTCTGTCGCGTTTTCCACATCCTTATCGTCGAAGAGCACGCCGTGCACGCTTCGTTCCTTGGACACGAACGTTTCGTCTCGCTCCTCCTCCGCGAAGGGGCCGTACTTCTCCGTGTCCTCTGGGTCCTCCTCCGTCACCGCCTCCAGCGCGGCTTGCCTCTTCTCCGGTTTCTTCCGCACGATGTCCTCCAACTCTTGACTCACCTGCTCGCTCGACTGTTCGCTCAATTTACACCGCGTCTCCTCCTCGCACACGTACAGCGTGTACAACACGCGTCGACTGTCCCGCACCACGTCCGCCTGCACCACGTTCACCCCTTTCCGCGTCAAGTACGTCGCGATCTCGCTTATCAACCCAACGCGATCGGCGCACTCGATCCGTATGTACGTGTGATGCTCGTTCGCCGTGTTGCTCACCGCCACGCGCGCCGCGTCCGCGTCGTCCGCGTTCAAAGTCGTCCCCGCGAGCTCGTCCGCCGCGTCCGCGACGCCGTCCGACCTACTCCCGCCTCGCTTCGAGCTTCGCGCGCGACTGAGAAATCTCTTGAGCAGTCCCATCGCGCGCGTCGCGCGCGCGCGCGTCCTCGCGCGTCGCGCCTTTACGATTGTTTATCGCGCGCGCGTCGCCTCGCGCGCCTCCGACGCGCTCGACGCGTCGCGCGCGCGTCCTCGCGCCGTCGCGCGCGCGCGCGCGTCGGACGTCCGGTCGCGCGTCGCTCGCGTCGTCGCGCGCGCGTCGTCGCGCGCGCGTCGTCGCGCGTCGAGCTCTGCGGTCGCGTCGGTCGCGGGACGCGGTCGGGACGCGGTCGGGACGCGCGCGCCGCTTCGCGACGCGCGACGACGCCGACGCGCGCGGCTCGCGACGCGCGCGCGCGTCCCGGACGCTCGACGTCGCGCGCATGCCGTGGTTCGTGTGCGAGTCGTGCGGGGACACGCTGAAGAAGCCGAAGATTAAGGCGCACTTTAACCGCTGCGCCGCCGAGGCGTTCAGTTGCATCGACTGCAGCGCGACGTTCGATCGACGGAGCGTGCAGAATCACGTGGCGTGCGTGACGGAGCACGAGAAGTACGCGCTGGGGGCGACGAAGGGGGCGGCGGGACACGAGCGGGCGCGAGCGGTGGCGGCGGAGGGGACGGAGCGACGCGGCGGGGACGGCGGCGAGACGTTCGGAGAGGAGTTCCTGTCGACGAGGCCGCCGTGGAGGTGCTCGTGCTGCGGGGTGTCGTGCACGAGCGAGGAGACGCTGTCGGGGCACGCGAGCGGGAAGAAGCACAAGAGTAAGGCGAGGAGCGCGAGAGCGCGGGCGGCGGGCGAGACGCCGGGGAACGCCGAAACGGCCGAGGCGGTCGAGGCAAAGGCGAAGGATGAACGCGTTGAAAAGAAGGTGAAGAAGGAGAAGAAGGAGAAGAAGGAGAAGAAGGAGAAGAAGGAGAAGAAGGAGAAAAAAGGGAAGAAGTCTTCCGAAAAGGATTCATCCGACGACGGACCGAAGCGCAAAAAGGCGAAGAAGTAAGTCTGCTCTCGCGCGAATATCTAAATCTAATAACATTGCTAATATCAAATCTTCACTTCTACTTCGTCGCCATCCGTGCACCGTTTGGACTTGAGCACGAACGTCGGCGCGTCGTCGTCGGGCGAGCCGCTCACCAGGGAAAGTATGTGCGCGGCGCCGATAAAGTCCATGAAAAGCGAACCATCCTGAGCTGGCGCGATGCCCCATTTACCTTTGCCCCACGGCGTGTCGAGTGTACCATCTTTATGAAGGACTAATCCCGGATTACCTCCCCAAGATCCGGGTGCGGTCTCCGTCTTTTGCGACATCGCCAGAGCGAGCGGCGAATTATCGATGCCGTTGTGTTGCGCTCGCAACTTACACTCCTTCGCTCCCTTCCTCCCTTCGCTCCAGTTCCAGACATCAATCGCATTTGCTTCACCTTTCCAGTACTGCGCTATGACGGACACCATGCGATCGGGCTTTTCAGGGTGGTAGTTGATGTGCACGCTTGCGGGTCGGTGATCTGGGTACAGATCCTCGTCGTAACGCATGAAGCGGAACATGTACTTGGAATTCTGGAAACACATGTAGTTCATCACGCGCTGGCTCGTTCCAGAATACTTCTTATGCTTGGACTGACCCCAGAGATACACCTGCTCCTCGTTGTACGCCGTCTGGTCCCACGTATTCTTCTCCGACGCCATGCGTTCGGCGAGTCTTGACATCATCGCCTTCGTCTCGTGCGTCGCCGCGACGAAAAACAACCCGCTATTCCGTGCGATCAACCGTCGCTGACCGTTCCATGAGAAACCGTACGACGTCGGATCGTCCCATCCATCGGTCATTCCTTCGACGTCGGCGTCTCGATAGATCAAGCGTTTGTTTCTCGCGCTCTCACCTGCAGCGAAAGGATCTTGCATCCAAACCACATCCACATCCGATAACAACACCGACGTCCCAGTGGATACGAATTCATTCAACACTCGGAACTTTAATCCCGACGTCGCGTGATTGTCAGTACTACCTGTGATTGACGTTAGCTCGCGGTGATAGTACGGCACCTCGCGCTGCTTGCACCAATCCGCAGTCTCGCTATCGAGAGCCACAATGACGTAGTTCGTGATCCCCGTCCGCTTCAACCCATCGATGTACAGCTCAAGCATGTGAAAGATGTTCTTGTTACTCACCGCCGCGAGAACTTCGCGGTTTCGCGCGACTTTTCTAACCACCTCGCACAAATCCGCAAACTCGTCGCACGCGACCGGGTACTCACCCTCGGGCTCGGCGATGTATCGCAGCTCTCGCGGCTTCGGTCCTATTCTCTCGTCTGCCTTCACGATGCCACATTTCTCCCTTCGCATTACGTGCGCCTTCGCATCCTTAAAGTTGGGCTCTTGCGCCACGACGGCGTTTTCATCCGTCGTCTGACCGTCCCAATGCGTCGAACCGTCGGGCACGTGAGCGACGCTCCCCTTTTCGGCAAAACACTCCGAATTAAGTAATCGAAACGATACACCCGCACGCTGCCGCGCATCGTGCGCTGGTAGGAGAATTTCATCCGTGAGAGCGTCGTCGCTTCCGTCAAAGTCGGACGCTTCCGACGCCAACCAATGGACGAGCGAATACGTCGCTCGCGTAGGTCGAAGCACCACGAACGTCGTCCGAATGAGAGGAATCACCATCGATTGCGAGTACTGCGACCACCCCATGGCGGGATCAGCCATGCCTTGCACGCGTGCGCTCCTCTTTCCGTCTCCTCGAATCGTCGCGCTCACGTCGGCGCCGTCGTCGAGCAACGCCGTCAAAGGATTCGACGCGAACTTCACCGTCGACGACGCCAGAGCGACGGCGTGCCCGCGTTGCAGCACCACCGCCGCCGTCATCCATCCTCCCTCGTTTCTGCTCGCACCCTCGCTCGGCAAATGCGACGGCACGCCGGCCGTCTCGCACGTCGCCTTCTCCGTCTCGCTCGTCGTCGCCACCAACACCGCGCGCGCCCCGGACGCTTTCGCCGCTCGCACGCGCGCGTCGATCGTACCACCGTACACGACCAAAAATCCAAACTCCGCGGAATCTTCCGAGCGAAGTTTCGCGAGATGCGCGCACGCCGTCGTCTCGAGCGTCGCGTCCCGCGTCGCCTCTCGCGCCTCGCCCGGCGCCGCGCACGACGCCCTTCCTCGCGCCGCCTTCGGCGCGCGTTCGACCCACGCCTCGGGCACGCTCAACTCACCGTGCGTCGACGTCCGCGCCGTCGCCATCGCGTCGCGCGTTGTCGTCGTCGTCGTCCCGTCGTCGCCGTCTCGCGCGCGTCCCGCGAAGTCTCCGCGCGCGTCCCGCGGTCGCGTCGCCTCCGGCGCGCGCTCCATCGCGCGCCCGCGCGCGTCGTCCGCGACCATCGCGCGCGCGTTCGCCGCGCTCGAGCGCGCGTCGCTCGAGCGCGCGTCGATGGTTTCGGGCGCGAAAGTCTCGCGCGCGGTGAACGGTGAACGGCCGCGCGCGGCGACGACGCCCAGCGCGACGACGACGCACGCGATCGCGCCCGCGCGCGCGATGGCGCGCGTGACGCCGCGACGGACGACCCGGCGGACGACGCGCGCCATCGCGCGCGGTCGCGCGTCGGGCGATGCGGCGACGCGCGCGGCGCTCGAGGCTGCGAACCGGCGCGCGCGCGTTTAAAAAGCTTTACATCGTAATCTAGCGTTCCGTCACATCGTCGTCGACCAACTCGTGCCGCGAGTGTTGATGGCGGACCCCGGACGCTCGTCCCCGGCGGCGAACTGCACGGCGCTCAGCAGCTGCTCCACCTCTGGGTGGGCGTTGGTGTCGATGGCGACTTCGCCGCGAACGATCATTCTCGACGTCGGTAACTGCGCCTCGGGAACGCTGGCGTCGTTGAGGCCGTAGAAATCTCGCGTATCATCGTCTCGCGTGCTAAAATACGTCACCTCGACCCCGGCGCCGATGAAGACGCCCTTGGAATACGAGTAGTGGTGCACGCCGACGGCTTTTCGCGCCTCGCGTCCGTCGACGTACTTTGAATCCATCCCGATGAACGCGCTTCCATCGATCGACCGACCCAGCGGTCCGAGCGACACGCTCGCCGTGAGTCCAACCTTGACGCTCTGCTCGCTGAAGCACGTCTCCACCGCCTCATCCGTGTCCAGCACGTACACCTGCGCGTCCTCCTTGTACCCGACGCCGAACATCCCCGTCGCCCCGCCCCCGCTCAGCGCCACGGGCGCGCCCCACGCCTCGCTCCCGGGTTTCTTCGCGATCAACACGCCGTGCGTGAACGTGCCTCCGCCGAAGAATCCCACGGTGTACGACGTCAAGAACGCGATCCCTCGCGCCTCGCGAAGGTGTTCGGACCCGATCTCCATGTCCGTGTCCGCCGTCGCCGCGCTCGTGTAGTCCTCCAGCATGGCGATCGCGCGCAGGATCTCGCGCTTCAACTGCAGGTGTTTCGAGCTCATCGCGCGCCGTGCGTCGCGCGCGCGCGCGTGTGGCGCCTCTCAGTGTCGTCAACGTTTAGTGTTACGACGCCGCGACGCCGCGACGCCGCGCGCGACGACGCACGGCGACGCGCGACGCGGGCATGCGCGCGCGCGCGCGCGCGCGTCGCGACGCCGACGACGACGACGACGACGACGCGCGCGCGCGTCGCGCGCGACGCGACGGCGATGACGGTTGGTCTGCCGCGGCGAGACTGCGCGAGGCGTCCGCGCGCGGCGACGTCGCGGCGTGGACGGGAGACGACGCGCGCGCGTTCGTGAACGCGCGCGGCGTCGACGCGATCGCGGGCGTCGGACGCGCGCGGGCGAGGGAGGCGGCGACGGCGCTGTCGCGCGCGCTGGGCGCGACGCCGCGCGCGGGCGAGACGACGTCGGCGCTGACGACGACGACGAGGGACGAGAGACGGGCGCCTCGCGAGGCGGTCGACGACGGCGATGGTGATGCGCGCGATGCGTTCAGCGGACGACCGGGCGTCGCGCGAGGGGTGGAGCTGGACGCGGAGGCGTTCGAGGGGATTTTGGCGGACGCGTCGGAGCGACGGGACGCGCGGGCGCTGTACGCCGCGCAGGTGCCGATGGCGCGCGTGGGCGAATTGGATGTCGATGGAACGCTTTACGACGAAGGGTTTCGGAGGTTTTGCGAGAGGCACGACGCGCAGAGACATTGCTGGGTCAACGGCGCGAAGCGGGCGACGACGAATTTGCACTACGACAACTACGATAACGTTCTCGCGGTGTTGTCGGGTGAGAAGCGCGTGCGCCTGATTCAACCTTCGTTCTGCGCGGGTGGTGGTGAGAGGCCGTTTGGGGGGGTGTGCGCCGGCGCCGACGACTCGAACCACGCGTGTGGAAAACTCGAGACGGCGCCGACGTGGCGTTTCTTCACGCTCGGGCCGGGCGAATCCATTTTTATTCCGAGCGGTTGGTATCACGAAGTGACGTCGGCCCCGTTTACAGTCGCGGTGAGTCATTGGTGGCGAAACGATTTCAACGCAGCTCTCGAAACGGTGCTCCGTGACGGGAGACGCAGCACGTATCACTTTCGCAGAGCGTTTGAATCGGCGCTCGACGTCTCCGTACACAACGAAACCGAGTCCTGTCGCGCCGTTGTTCGCGAAATCATGGAACGCGAGCTCGTCAAAAATAGGACGCTGACGTATAGAGTACTCGATGCGTACATTGGCAACTTCGTTCCGTGGGACGACGTGTTTGATTTTTTAACGCGTCGCGGAACGAGTTTGATCACAAAGGAAAATCGCCTCGAGCTCGGAACGGAGCGCGAGTCTCGCAAAGAGAACGAAAAAACAGTGAACGCATTTATCACTCGCATTTGGTTAAAAGACGGCATCGACCTCTCCGTCATGACTCGGTACTTGAAAGCGATGACGCCTGACAAAAACATCGCCACTGCGTTGAGTCACGCGCTGCGCGAAGCCCAATCATCCGCGTCTCGTTCGACGGAGGAATCGGACGCCAGTCGTGCGCATCACCATCACGATTGCATCTACGCGCATCACTTCGACATATTTTGGCGTGCCGTGACGACGGCGCTCGAATCGGGCGACGCCGAGTCGTGGGGAGCGCTGTACGCCGCCGCGCGGTGCGAAGAATTTCCACGAAACGACGACGTCGTGCGAGCGGTACTGCGCAACCAAAAATACGCCGTCGCATACCGCGCGCAAGCGCTTCTACAGGACAACTTAGAAGACGACGACGTGTGTTTCACCGTAGACGTTCGAGTGCGTAGACGTGCGGAGCTCGCAGTAGACTTTTAGTAGATAGAATCCAAAATCCTCAAACCGCCGCGCTCGAGTAGACATCGACATGTTCGCCCTGTCCGCATCGACGGCGCACGCGCCTGCGTTCGCGTCCTACCCGTCGCACCCGCGTGCGCGCGCGCGCGCGCGTCGCGTCGCGTCGTCGTTCGCGCGCCAGACCTCTGTCCCAATCGCGCGCGTTCGCGACGCCATCGCGCGCGCCTCGAGCGCCGATGAATCGAACGACGACGCGAGTGATACCGTGACGAGTGGTTCTTCTTTCGATGGGTTCTCCACGACGCCTGGTGACGAGGACGCGCAGTACATCGCGGACATGGTGACGGAGATCAAAGACTGGCTCAAGCTGCTGTACGTCAAGCGAGAGATGTCGTTCAACGAAATCAAGCTCACGGTCGGGATCGAGGACCCGAGATTGGCGGAAAATCGAGAGCGATACGGGATTGAAGACGAGAGCGGGGTGAGCGCGGACGAAAAGGTGGAGACGCTTGAGATGATTGAACGAGGGGAAACGCCGACGGATGCGCGAGCGGTGTCGACGCTTTTGGAAGAGTTTAGGAATTGGCCGGGATTGGACGCGGTGGTGGATCAAAGCGTGGATGCCGGTCCTTCGAGGTATGAAGAAATCGCGATGCGATCGGCGGGCATCAAGACGTCGAACCCGCGGCGGGTTCGAGCGAAAGAGGCGGAGGAGGAAAAGAAGGAGGGCACGATTTTTGGCTTCTTGCCGTTGTACCTGGTGAGCGCGGTGCCGATTTTCATCACCGTCTTCGCGGTCGGTATCATGTTCGTCAACTCGCTACAATAGACTAATTTTGTGACGCCTGCTAATTCAACTAAACCTCCCGAAACGGGTTCGTTTCGCGTCGTCGTCGCTGTTCGCTGCGTTGCCTCGTCTTCGTTCGAACGAAGCGATACACGATGACGCAAAAGCCAACGACCCAAGTAAGGCTTCCCATCGTCCACATGCGATGCATCCGTTCTTCGTGCGCAATTTCTCGCTCGACTTTTAACGTGGCTTTCCTCGCTAACAGACGCTCTGTGGCGTCACCCGCACGCTCCGCTCGATGCATCACCGGGACTGGCGTCGGCTTTTGCGTCATTCTGGGTTTCACCTTAGGATCCTCTCGCGATGGCTTCATCGGTACGTCTCTTCCTTTAGGTATTATCGGCAACGACTTTGTTTCGACTCGATGACTACGAGCGCCCCGCCCGCATTTCTCATCGTTGTACTTTTTCACTGCGTCGTTGATCGCCGACACCGTGATGTACATAATTTTCACCTTGATGTAATTGTGACGCTCTTGCTGCAACGCGTGCGCGCTCGGGCGCTTCGGGTAAGGCACAACGGGGAACGGTTCCACATCTCGCGTGGCGCACGTCATACGCTCCAAGTGCCCAGGCTCCCAATGTTTATCCCACGAGTACGGGCCCTCGTCCATCCTCAAACCGTAGTGCACGATGAACGGGTCGGCGCTTGCCTCATCCCACGGCTTCATACCTGCGTACAGCTGTACGGATCGCATCACGTTGTGCGTCAACCCCGCCAACCCGCAACCGAAGACGAACCCGTACATTTCCGAAATCCACGGCCTTGGCGATTCCTCGGAGACGTACACGTCGCCGGTGCCGCGATACGGAAACCAAATCCTCTTATCCATGCGCACCTTCACCGTTTGCGCAAACCAGTGCGGCGTCATGTTCACAAAATCTTCAGCGTCAAATATCTCCCACCCACCCACGGGCGCGAGCCTTTTCTCCACCTCCTCGTCCACGAACCACTTGGCCATTCCGTTCTTCGTGCCGACGAGATAATCGTATTGACCGCTCGCGGCGACGCCCTTGCTCGCTGGAATCTCTCTCACGCTCAGCGGTTTTAGCAACAACATGTCCGCGTCTAGCTTCACCACCCACTTTCGATCCGTGCCGACGTTTTGCGCCCAATGATTCATCCCTCCCGGCAAGTTATACGCAGAGTATCCGTCGTCGTCCCCAAACTTTTCCTTGGCGTACCACACGAACGACGGGCACTTGACCGTGTCCGGCACCACGTCCATGTGTTCGTACCGCGCGTACTCGTCATCCGTGCACGATATCAATCGCGTCATGCGTCCAGGGCTGCCAATCGCGCGCCACGACTCATACAGCGCGCGCGCCTGCCAAGTCATGTACGGTTGGCAATCGGCGGAAAAGACGTAGTGATAGTCATCGATCTCGCGTCGTTCGCTCGCGTCGTCGAGGTCGGCGAACGCCAGGGATGCGCGCGCGAGCAGCGCGACGAGCGCGAGGGCGCGCGCGCGCATCGGGCGCGCGATGGAAAATGGAGTCGGGCGCGCGTCGCGGCGCTCTGGGATACTTCACGCTACATCTATTTTACACCTCGTCGCGAGTCGAACCGCGCGGCTCGAGCGACTGCTAATGATTCGCTAATAAACTAGTCACGGATCTAACATCCAAGGCTCGGCGGCGGCGAGGTCGATTTCTTTCGATCGAACGCGCTTGCTCAACGCCTTCACCGTGTGCGAATCCTTGGCGAGCTTTCGTTCGAGCTCCACGAGCCGACGACGATCGCTCGCGCGCGCTTCGTCGACGGATTGCAAAGCATCGCGAAGAAACTCGATGGTTTCGCTCGCCTCCGCGAGCATGGTCTCGGCTTGGCGCTTTTCTTCCGCGAGTCGACGAATCTCTTCGTCGCCGCGAAACGGCGACGCCGTGGGCGTCGGGGCGGGACTTCGTCGAGGCGTATCCGCCAACTCAACCGTCGCGGTCTCGATAAATCTATTTGGTGTTTTCACCGGTGGCGTGCGCGCGATGAAGTCTCTCTCTCTCGTCGCGACGCCGCGCGCCAAATCGACGGCGTTTCGTCTGAGCTCGAGCAAGCGCCGAGAGAACCCGTCGCGATTGAGATCGCGGCGCGACACCAAGCCCGCGACGACGAACGTCCCGGCGAGTATCGCGCTCACGGTGATGATTTGTAAGACGAACAAGACCGCGTTCGCCGCCATTCGCAGCGAGCTCGGCAACACGTACAGCCAAGCGCCCGCGACGTACACGGCGCTCGACGCCGCGAGCGCTCGACGAACCCACGGCGCGTCGAACTCAACGCCCGTCACCGCTCGATACCACCGATCGACGCTTCGCGCGAGCTGCGACACGTCCGCTTCCATCGCCGTCGGCGTTCCCGCCGTCGTCGGCGTCCCCGCGGCTCGAAACGCGCGCGCCGCGCTCTCCATCGCCAGTTTCCCCGTTCGTCCCGCCCTTCGCATCGTCCGCCTGCGCCCGGACCCGACCGTCGGGCTCGTGACGTATCCATCGGACGTCTCCTCGCCGCGCGCGTCGTCGCCGCTCGTCGTCGGTCCCGCGGTGTCGTCGGCGTCCGGTGGATTGGACGCCTCGGGACACGCGCGGTGCCAGTACCCGTCCTCGCCGCGCTTCGTGTACCGCGCGTGTCCCACGCACGTGCGCCCGCACGCGCGACACGGTTTTTTCACCCTCGCCGGACCGGAGGGAGGGTCGGCGTCCATCGCGCGGCGACGACGGCGTCGACGTCTGCGGGCGGTCGGCGTCGAACCGCGGCGTAACACCCACCTCGCGCGCGTCGTCGACACACGACGGCGCGCGGCGCGAGCGGGCGCGTCGATCGACGACGGCATGGCGGAACGCGCGCCGTTACTGATCGCGCGCGACGTCGAGGCGGCGGTGTCGACGCGCGAGGGCGCGCGCGCGACGCGCGAGGGCGCGGGCGAGGGTGTTGGGGCGACGGACGAGGATGACGGGTGGTTGGCGCGCGCGAGGGGCGCGATGATGGACGCGACGACGCGACGGGGATCCGTGGGGCGTCTCTCGAGCGCGTTGGCGCTCGTCGGTGCGCTCGCCGCGCTGGCGTGCGTCGCGGGACTCGGAGGCGATCGCGGCGTCGCCGCGCGCGCGGGGCTGGGAAGCCATCACGGGCACAAGAAGGAAATACTCGAAGGCTCGACGAAGAATTGCGTGAACGCGGCGGCGGATAACGCGGCGGGGACGTTTCAGATGGAGACGTCGAAGTGCGAGGATTTGTCGACGCCGGGGTGCGTCGGACATCGATCGATGTGTCGATTTTGCCAGACGCACATGGCGACGAATCGAAACCACGACTGGCCGGTGTGCCCGGCGACGGTGTGCGCGGAGAACGACGTGCACGGGTGCAAGTCGGAGTCGGGGAAAAAGATGACTAAACGGGAGTTGGCGTGGGATATCTTGCGCCAGCACGTGCTCGATCACAATAGCATGGTGGCGGGCATCAAGATTGGAAAGTGCCACGGCAATTCGCAGGATCACGGCTTGGGGCGGTATCAATACAGCGACTCGCAGTGTTTACGGTCGGGCTTGCCCGGTTGTCTCGGTGCGGGCGCAGCGTGCCGCTTTTGTAACGTGAAGAACGCGAAGAAGGCCGGTAATGAGTGGCCCACGTGTCCGATGGCGGTGTGCGACAAGTACGACGTGAAGTCAAAGTATTGCGCAAAGCTCACGCAATACCACGTGCCGCCGGAAACGCCCCCAAAGGATTGGGATGAGAAATCTTTACCCGATACGATGTCCGTCGAACTCGACGAAGACGACGAAGATGCAGATTCGTTGAAGTTGAAGTCTGTGAAGTCGCACCATCAACACAAACACAAGCATAGCGAAGATGACGATGACGATGACGATGACGATATCGATGCCAAGCCCGTCTCAAAGCACTCAAAGCATAGCGACAGTGCCGGCTTAGGTGAAGACGAAGGTGAAGACGATGACGAGTACTACTCCAAAGAAAGTACTATACCGGTGGAGGCGGACGACGACGACGACGACGACGACGACGATGAGGAAGATGAGGAAGATTACGAAGATGACGAGGACGAGGACGAGGACGAGGACAAATCGCACGTCAAAAAGCATCATCATCATCATTCCAAGGTCAAGTTAGGTAACCAGGCTGCGCTAGACGACCAGGCCATAGTACATACCCACAAGAATGAGCAATCGGTGAAGCAGACGCATGCGGCGTCTGACCTCGACTCTTTGGTTTTTGAAGAGATTGACGTCGAAGCGATCTCTTCCGAACGCGGTAAAAAGAGATCATCGCGAGGGACAGAGTAGTATTTTAATCGGTATCTACAGTACAGCCATGGACTTTACAATTCTTCTACTGCGTCTAAGTCTTGACTCGACGCGCGCCGTCGTCGCCTAGCGAACTTGACACTCTGCGCTAAAATCGTCGCGTCGAGCGACACAGTGCCAAAGCTCCCCAAAAGCCAAGGCAACGATCGTATCACGTCCGCTCTCGAGTGACTCGCACACAACACCGACGTTCCGTACGCGACGTTCGCTGTGATGGCGAGCGCGAACATCGTGAGCGACAACCCCTCGACGGAACGCCGTCGTCTATTTTTTGCTATTTGCGCCAAACGACCGCCCAAGTAGAAACACGTCGCCAGATACCCAACGCCGCGACCAAAGCTTTGCATCCACGCCGGATTGGCGTTATAATCACAATCAGTGACATTCATCGCCTCGCGTAACATCCCATTCGACGCTTCTCCCGCGCTATTCGTCGTCATCGTCGTCAACGCCAACGCCGCCGCGCCCGCCAACACGAAGCCGCCCACGGGCGACATCGGGCTTCGCATCCCCTCGTCTCCGCGCGTCCTCTCCCGCACGTTCTCCTCCTCGCTCGAGCGTTCATCCTCGCTTCCTCGCAGCGGTTCATACCCAGACACCGATCCCTCGTCATCGCTCGCGCTCGCTCGCGCTCGCGCGCCGTCGCGTTCGTAATACGTGTACTGACACAGCAGCGCCAAATCGCTCAACACAAAGTACACCGCGGTGTACGTTTGCGTCGGCGCTTGGTCCCCGGTGAGGACGCATCCGATCAAGTTGAACGAGTCCCCGGCCAGCCATTGAAGCAAGAAGTACGGGCTTAAACCGCGCGCGGATTTCGCGCGATAGTTCAACACGAGCTGCGGGACTTGCGCGCTCATCCAGCACGCTATGGTGACGAGGGCGAGATAAAAGCCCGCGAGTTGGACGTCATCGCTGACGCACTCGCGAAACGTGACCCTGATCCAGTCCAAGGCGTCCGGGGAGGCGCACGTACACGGCATGACGCCGACGACGCGAGGCGCGCGGTGACGCGACTGGGACCGACTGAAAGAATAAACGTTGAATACATTAGAGTGCTGCCTCGCTAGCTATTGATCGAATTACCTAAACTTTTGAGCGCCACCTTAGCGCGGAGGGTTTGGAGCTGGTCGTCCAACACCGAGACGCCGAGTCGCAGGCGGTCCATCAAACCGTGGTCGGTGGACATGGCGACGGCGCGACAGGCGATGAGCTTTTGTAAATCCGTCGGCGTCGACGCCGGAGCGACTTGTAACACGGCGAACGACAGACGTTCAGCGCGTGTGAGCGGGCTATGAGCGAATCCTTCCGGGACGGTCGTCCAATCGGCGTCCTCCATCGTCACTTCGGCTTCGATGCGTTCGACGGTGACGCTCGGCGCGTCCACCCACGCCATGGCGGAGCGCAAGTCGCCGACCTCCTTATGCGTCCAAATCCCTTCGAACGACGCGTCGTCGAACTCATTTACGGTATTTTCATCGTCCGCGTCCTCGTCCTTCGCATCGCTCTCGGCGCTCTCGACGTCAGTGTCGCTCGGCGCGTCGCCCAACAACCTCGCGCTCAGCAACAAGACGTCCCGAACCGCGCCCTCGATGTAATCCGTCACCTCCTTCACCTGCGCCAGCTCCGCATCGCTCGGCACGTACGTCCCCGCGTCGCCCATCTGCGGCACGTGCGTGAACACTCCCGTGATGAACGGCTCTCGCCCCGCGATCCCTTCCAATTTCACCCTCGCCTCGCCGACCACGTCCACGCGCGCGCCGACGGCTTCCCGCGTCACCGTCTCGATCCTCGCCAGCGTCGCCGACGCGTTCACCGTGAGCCCTTCCTCCTCGCTCGACTCGCTCGGCAAAAACGTCAACTGCGCGATCAACCCTCCCGTGCGCTTCATCGCGTCCTCGAGCAGCGCTAAGAACCGCGCCTCGTACAGGTGCAGCGTCAGCCTCGACCCCGGGAGCAGCGTCTCTCGCCGCGGGAACAACAGCGCGGGCACCTCGACCTCGACGAACTCCTTCGCCATCGCGGCGGAGTAATCCAAGTACCCACCGCCGCGCGCGCCGTCGCCGTCGCCGTCGTCGTCGCCGTCGCCGTCGTTCGCGCCCGTCGCGCGCGTCGCGCGCGTCGTCGCGCGCCTCGACGCCTCGCGCGTCGCCCGTCGCGCGCGTCGCCGTCGCGCGTCGCCGGTCGCGCGCGCGCGCGCCGTCGCGACGTCCGCGCGCGCCGCGCGCATCGTCGCGCGTCTCGCGTCGCGCGCGCGCGCGTCTCGCGCGCGCGCGCGCCGGCGGCCGCCGAAACGCGACCCCCTCGATCGACGAGTCCTGACTCGACGATATCGTCGTGTGCGCAAACAGTGCGAAGACACTTTACACCACCGAGACAGCGCAGACAGGGCCTCGGCGCGGCGCGCGCGCGCGCGCGCGTCGAAAAAAACGCGCGAATCGGCGAAAAAACGTCGACGATTCGACGCGCGCGCGACGGACGGCGCCGCGGCGACGGCGCGATCTCGAATTCGCGCGCGTTCGAATCCGCACACGCGCGCGCGCGACGCCACGCGCACGTCGCTCGACCGAACGCGAACGCGCGCACGTCGACGTCGAACGCATCGCGAACGAATCCGCGCGAGAACGCGCGACGCGACGCGACGCGAGGGCGCGCGTCGACCGCGCGCGGGACGTCGGGATTTGAATCGCATCGGACGCGCGCGCGAGGCGACGACGGGCGATGAGCGCGATCAGCGTGACGTCGGTGCAGGTGCTGGATAATCCGCAGTTCTTCGCGAATCCGCTGCAGTTTGAGATTCAGTACGAGTGCTTGCACGATCTTCAGCACGGTGCGCGCGAGGCGAGGCGAGGCGATCGATGCGCGATGACGGGGCGGACAGCTGGAAATTTGAAATTTGAAGGCGCGGGCGGGACGAGGGGGCGCGGGGAGACGGGGGCGAGGGACGACGGTGACGCGCGATGCGAGCGCGAAGACTGACGAGGCGATGACGCGCGACGCGCCGACGCAGATCTCGAGTGGAAGCTGACGTACGTCGGGAGCGCGGAGGACGACAAGTGCGATCAGATTTTGGACACGGTGCTCGTGGGGCCGGTGGTTCGCGGGGCGTACAAGTTTGTGTTCCAGGCCAATCCGCCGGATGTGAGCAAGATTCCGCAGGAAGACATCTTGGGCGTGACGGTGCTTCTCGTGACGTGCTCGTACAACAACCAAGAGTTCATCCGGGTCGGGTACTACGTGAACAACGAGTACGCCGACGAAGAGTTGAAGGAGAACCCGCCAGCGCAGCCGAGAATCGATAGAATTGTTCGCAACATTTTGGCTGAGAAGCCGCGCGTGACTCGATTCCCGTGCGACTTTGATGCGCAAGCGATCCCTGGAATGGAGAACGCGGGTTCGGAAGATGCGATGATGGGCGACGAAAACAACCTCCCGAACGCGCCTGCCATGGGCGTAGACTTTTCCAAGGAGCAGGCGTCGGCTTTCTTCCAAGGAGAGCAAGCGCAACAACAACCCGCTCCGGGAATGCAGGGCCTGTGGTAGTGTGTCAACCAAACGAGGACGACGACGACAGCCAGCACGTGTGTAGATAAACATTAGCGCAACAAATTGAATTAAAATCTTCGACGTTACGACGACTTTTCGCGAATGAAAATGGGCAGCGCGCCGATCGGGGCGGAGAAATCGCGCATCCAACGCCGACCCTGGTGGACCTTGCCATTAGATAAATCGCGCCATCGACCCTCGGTCAAATAAATCGCTCTCTCATTCGCGCCTCGCGTGGTGACGGGGGCGACGATGATATCTTCGCCGAGCGCGAACTGATCTCCTATGCGGAACGTTTCGCTATCCTCGGGATCGAGCCACCACATCGGACGACAGATGGGTTCGAGCGTTTCGACCGCGCGTTCGCTGTGATCGATGAGGGTCTCCACGAACTGATCGCGCATCTCCAATGCGGAGATGCATAAGTCTTTCGCCATGCTACCTGCGGCCCAAGGAGTGAGGGAAAACTGCATCGCCGGCATCAGCGCGTTGGCTTGCGCCCACCTCACGAGGAGCTCTTCGTCCGGGTGTTTGCCAAAATAAGCGTTTCCACCGATGATGTCTGGCAAACAAAACGGGTACCCAAGCACGCCAGATGTAAGCAGCGCGGGAATAATCGACCCTAGCCCGTTCTCAATGCCCCAGTCGGAGAATCTATCGCCCATGCGGACGAGGGAAGAATTCCCTGTGCTGTTATGACCGCTTCGAACTTCTGCAAGTTCGAACTTTGAAGCGACGTTGTTCACCCACGCTCTCGTGTACTCTGATGGGTGCGAAAGAGGTGTGTGTGTGATGAATCTTCGCGGCAAAAAGCATGGTTCACCGGCGTCAAACTTGAAGCCGTCGATACCGTGCTTTTCTTGCAGACGCTTCAACCGAGATACAAACCAATCAACCGCCTCCGGGTTTGTGACGTCTAACGCGACGACTGGCGGCGTTTGCCACCACCTGAAGAAACCATTTCGCGTGTTCGAATTGACAAAGTAACCCTTGTCCTTCCCTTCTCTGTACGCCATTGTATCTTCGGCGATGAACGGCATGACCCACACCGTCACTTTGAAGCCCATGGCGTGAAGCTCGTCCACCATCGAACTCGGATCTGGGAACTTTGTGGCGTCAAAATCGAGATCACCGTACCCACACTGCCACTTGTCATCGATCTCGATGACGCTGGCGCTCATACCGTTCGCAAGAATTTCTTGCGCGAAGCTCAAAACCTTTTCTTGCGAAACGTTCGTCTTCATCTTCGCCCATGTCGTCCAAATCGGGGCTCGAAACACTTCCGAGGGCGGAGCTGCTTTCGGTTTATGCAGAGTCTTGTGGACGTTGATCGTCGCCAATTTGACGTTCTTGTTCGCACACAGCGCCACGCGCATGTGTCTTCGCGTTGCGTGCGCATGCTTAGGCGATACCCAACCGACGAGCGGGTGGTTCATGCTGAACGGCCCGTAGCCTTTGTGAAATGAATTGCGAGCTTGTAAGCGCAAGAGCCCGTCACCGACGCGACGCCCTTTATGAAACGGTAAAATCGTCCGAGTCGCGTTTTGAATGCCCACACCAAACGCTCGCTTACTAAAAAATCCGTCGAACCAAGTCGCGTTCGGCGCGTTGAGACCAACGTGGAAAAATGGAGTATCCGGATCCGCCACGACTGCACATCCGTTACTCGTCACCCAATGCGTGGAAACGAGCGTGTTCAATCCATTAGGTCCGTTGTCGAAGGGATAATGAGGGCCAATCTCCATGCATCCATCGTTCAACGGCCAGTGCTGAGCCATCAAATGCGACCCGCCGTACACGTCTCCCACTCGCTCCAAATCAATCATGATCTCCGCCGTCGCGTGCATCAAGCTCCCATCGGCGACGGAGTAGTCCAGCAGAAACCCATCGCTTAACCCATCGCACCACTGCTCCCCCGTGCTCAATCCCGCGCTCGGTCTAATCGTCAACGAAGCGCGCTGTCCCCACGTCACGGTGGCGCCGCCGTTCGCCTCTCTCGTCACCACTCCCTCCTCCGTCAACGCCAACGCCGGAAGCGCACACTGCGCCTCACACACAACTTCACCCCCACGTCTCAGCACCACGCTCCCATCGTCCCGGACCGTGAGTTTCGCCTCGCCGCATCGCAGCGTCGTCTCCCTCGGTCTTTCGGGCCGCGTCAGCCTCGGAAATTCGTACGGCAACCCGCGATGCGGCGCCCCCGTGAGCGCCCCCGCCGTCGGTCGCGTCGCCCCCGCGCGCACATCTCTTTGATCACCGCCCGTTTCCAGCGCGCCTCGCGCCTCGCGCGCCCCATCCCGCGTCGCTCCAATTCTGACCGTCGGCACCGTGCGCCGTCGTCTCGTCGACACGACCGCGCCTCGCGCGCCTCGCGCGACGCCTCGTCGCGCCTCGCGCGCGCGCGAAACGACGCGCGGAATTCTCGCGCGCGTACTGTCGACGCGCGGCGCGGAAAGCGCGCCCCAATCGAGCGTCATCGCGCGGCGTCGCCTCGCGAATGTGACCGTCTAACCTCCCGCGCCGCTTCGGTGTTTTCGCGCCCTCGACGCGCGCGCGTCGCGCGTCGCGGACCGCGCGCGCGCGCGAACGATGTGGAAGTTTATGTGCGAGCGTTCGCGTCGCGACGCGCGCGTCGACGACGGTTGCACGCGGAGAAGTAGCGCAAGATTCGACGACGCGCGAAAAAGCGCTGACGCGGATAACGGGCCGTTATTAACGGCTGGTTTGGCAGTCGTGTGCTCGGCGGCTGCTTTTAAATACACGTAAGGCGCGCGAGCTACGGCCAAGACGCCATCACGATGGCCTTCTTGGCGTCGTAATCGCGCATGTGCGTGGCGTACACGTCGAAATTCCACGCGGAAGGGACGACGCCGCCCATGTCGTCGTCGACGGCGCTCGAGTGAAACACCGCGCCCATGGTGGCGGCGGCTTTTTCCTTCTTCTTCTTGTTCACGAAGACGATCTTGGAGTACGTCTTGGGATCGATGAAAGGCGAGATGATGGACCAAAACACGCGGAAAATGGTCGGAGGGTTGAAGCACACGGCCAGGCCCAGGCGCTCGGGGTAGTGGTTTTGTAAGATGGAGAGCGTCTCGCGAGCCGTCGCCATCGGAACGGCGTTCTTGCGGGACCAATCGGTGAAGTTGATCAAGATGACGATTTGCTCGGGCGCCAGGTCCGCCTTGGAGCCACGAGGTTCACGTTCGCGCGAAGACTTCCAGAGAATGTTCTCCAACGTGTACACCAAGAATTTGATGTTTTCCACGTGGTTGTACGAGTTTTCGCGGTCCGGGCGCATCACGAGCACGCGGCGGCCGCGCTTATCTCGACCGCTTCTGTACTGCTTCCCCGTGAGCGCCTCATCGGCGATGTCGTCCCACGTCAACGCCTCCGGTTTCATCGTCGCTCGCCACTGAAGCGACGCGATGATCATTTTCAGCGCCTTGTCCACGTTCCATTTGCGCGCGCGCAGGTATCGACACAAGCACGCGTCGTCCACGTACACCCGCAGCGCCGGCGTCCCGAGCAAATCCGAATTTTCCGCCGCGGCCGCGTTCAGTTTCTCCCTAAACTTTCGCAACGACTCGAGATCCTTCGGCGTCATCGTGACCTCCCGCCCGCTCTGCGTCCGGTCGATCTGCGCCGGCGCTTGATTCGGCAACGCCTTCGCCGCCGCCTCCCTCGCCTTTCGTCTCCTCGCCGCGTCGAACACCGCATTCAGCGCATCGTTTCTATCCCTCCCGTCGAGCCATCGCACGAACATCACCGCGATCCACACCAAGAACATCAGCGCGAACGGCGCCGCCAGCACGAACGCCGTCGCGCAGTCGTCGTCCATCGCCCACGCCCTCAGCCGCGCCCGCGTCGCGATCCATCGCGGCAGATCCCTGCGAAACCGTCGCAGTTCCGGCCGCTTCACCAGCGCTCGCTTGTACAGCGCGTACGACCGCCGCAGCGTGTCGCGCAGCGCCCTCGCGCGCGCGTCGCCCGCGATGGCTTTTTGAACGCGTCTCCACGGCGCCTCGATCGACGCGCGCGCGATCGCCCACGTCGACCGCGGCGGCTCGCGTCGCGCGCCGAACATCGCGACGCGCGCGTCTCCCGCGTCGCTCGCGTCCGCGTCGCGTCGCGCGCTCGAGAGGGCGGCGCGATGTGTCGCGCGCGCGGCGTCGCGCGCGCCAGAGCGCGTCGACGCGCGATGACGCCCGCGACGCGCGAGGTCGCGCGCGTCCCAGCGCCCACGCGCGCGGCGCTCGACGCGTGTCGAGACGCGCGCTGGCGCGCGACGTTCGCCGCGCACGGCTTCCGCGCCGTCGCGCTCGAGGTGCCGGAAGATTTCATTCGTTACGTCCTCGCCGACGGCGTCGTCGCGCGCGAGACGGACGCCGCGATGCCGCGAAGGGTGGCGCAGGACGCGTTCGACGCGGCGGAGAGCGCGGCGCGGTTCGCGCGCGCGCGGGCGACGACGACGACGATGGAAGAGGAGGAGGCGGAGGACGCGAGCGCGCGGGACGGCGCGAGGCGAGCGACGTTCGCGGCGTTTGAACGCGCGATCGAGGACGCGATCGAAGCGCTGGGGGGAGAGGTGGCGCCGAAATTCGCGTGGAGCGCGCCGAAAGACGCGGCGTGGGTCGCGGCTGGGAACACGATGAAGTGCCGGAACGCGGACGAGGTGGTGCTGTTGCTCAAGGCGAGCGACGCGGTGGCGCACGATTTGACCGAGGCGTACGGGGCGTGTGAGGATTACGCGCGCGGTGATGGGAGCGAGGAGAGCGAGGAAGATCGCGCGGTGCGCGAGCACGCGGCGTCGGTGCTGACGCTTCGGGAGTGGTACGATTTGAACCCGAGCATGGAGTTTCGATGCTTCGTGAAGAATAGAAATTTAGTCGCCGCGTCGCAGCGACACGTGAACGACTTCTACGAGTTTTTGGTGCGAGACAAGGATGCGATCGAAGACGCGATCGCTCTGTTCTGGGAGTCGAACGTCTCGTGCACGTCGTGGCACGACGATCAGGTCGATTACGTGTTCGACGTGTACGTGACGCCGAAGACGAAGAAGGTGAAAATAATTGATTTCAACGTCTGGGGCGGGACGACGCTTCCTTTGCTCTTCGAATGGCACGAACTAGAGGCCATGAATCGCGACCGCGCGGAGGGCGACGACGCGCGCGGGTACGCGGACGAAATAGAGTTTCGCATCATCGAATCGCAGGGACACATTCGCCCCGGGCTGCAGCTCGGCGTCCCGTTTGACTTATACGACACCTCCGAGGGCGGGGCGATCTCAGAGTTCTTGGAAGAACAGCGCCGTCGACAGGAACAAGAAAGTTGCGCGAGTCTGTGAGATCGCTCGTTTTAGAAGTAGTTGGACGCACGCGTGTACTAGGTGTGTGAGTGGAGAGATACCGATTTACACAAAAGAGTTGCGCGGTACCCGCGACTGAAGCGCACTCAACCCAAGGACCGACGCCTCGTGTGTCCGGCTCCGCGCGTACTGTCTCCATGCGTTACTTTTGTGGCGTAGTACAGTTTCGTCTCGCCCTGCTTAGCTTGATGATGCGTCGCGTGCAAATTGACGACGTCCACGCGGTGCCGCCTGTCTTCGCTCGTCGCGGCGGAGCCGTGACCGGCCTTGTGCGCCGCGATGCGACGCCCATCGCGCACGTCTCGTCCATTCTCAAACGGACCTTTAGCCAAGCCCACGTACGGGTGATTCTTCTCGTTGAGGAGGCGATAATTCGCCGCTCGCGCGAAGCCTTGACGCCGCACCTGAGGCGTTTTGTTCGTGATGAGCGCGCGCGACTGCGTCGTCGTCCCTCCGTTGTCGTAAACGACGACTCGACTGTGCGCGTTGTCGTACACCTTCACCGGCCGCGGCGCGCGCGCGCGTCCCGTCGTGACGTGACGCGCGTTCGCGCGGGCGAGCGTCCGCGCGCTCTTCCAGGGGGCGGTGCCGGCGCTTCCGGCGCGGAATGATTTTCGCGCGCCGCTCGACGCGCGCGCGCTCGAGGCGCGGCTGAACCCGCGGGAGCCAGCGCTGTTTGATCTGCGGTGACCCATGTCGCGTCGAGGGCGGCCGAGCGCGAGGGTCGACGCGATGTGGGGCGTTTCGCGAGATCTAGGCACGAGGGAAAGTTGGCACGCGTCGAGTCGCCGCGCGCGCGCGCGATCCGCGCGAGGTCGCGAGGGCGAGCGAGGCGAGGCGCGACTCGCGCGCGAGATAGACGTGGAGATTACGACGTCATCGCCTCGACGGAGCTGATGTTGCGTCCTGCTCGCGACTGCTAGATGTGACGTAGTAATACAAACGGCGACGATCCTCGCCGTCCCGCGACGCCGAATCACGGCGCCGCCTCCACGACGACGAGTAAACCGAGTAAAGCGCGCTGCGTCTTCACGACGCGCATGCCAGACTGTCGCACCAGCGACTCCACGTCCTGATTCCACACGCATCCTTTGCTCATGCGCTTCACCGGCGCCGACGTCAAATCTTGATACGCGCCCAACGCGCCGACGTCGCTCTTACTGTGCTCGATCAACACCGCCCGTCCTTTCGATCGCAGCACTCGCCTGACCTCTCGCAGCGCCGCCGACGGATCCTCGATCACGCACAGGCTGAACGTATCGACGACGACGTCGAACGATCCATCGTCGAACGGCAGCGCCGTCGCGTCCGCCTCCTCGAACCGCGCCTTCTCGCCCAGCGCCAGCGTCTCCGCCCGCGCCTTCGCCCGCGCCAGCATTCCCGGCGACAGATCGATCGCCGTGTACGTCTTCACCCTGTTCGCGTCGTACGCGCGCAGGTTGAGCCCGGTGCCGACGGCGAGCTCCAACACGTCGCCCTCGCACCGCGCGAGCGCGTCCGCGCGCAGCGCGTCCAGCCCCAGCGCGCGCGCCGCGCCGCCGCCGTCGAGCGCGTCGTACGTCGGCGCGTACGCGTCGTACGCCGTCTTCACGTCCGCCGTCTTCGCGCGCGCGTCGCCCGCGCCCAGCGCGCGCGTCGCCGCCGCCGCGACCGCCGCCTCGAGCACCGCGCGTCGCGTCGCCCGCGTCGCGTCGCGCGTCGCGCGCGTCGCGCCGCCGCGCCGCCGCGTCGCGCCGCGCGACGTCACCGCGCGCGTCGCCGCGCGCGTCGCCGCGATCGACGTCGCCATCGCGCCGCGCCGCCGCGCCGCCGCGATCTGCCGCACAGCGCGACGCGCGTCGAACGACGCGACTTCGCCGCGCGCGATGCCGCGGCGCGCGTCGGCGCGCGATGGCGCGAGGACGCGCGCGACGGCGGCGCGCGCGGCGCTCGTCGTCGCGTGCGCGGCGCTCCGCGCGACGCCCGCGCGCGGATATCCGTACTACAACGCGCGCGCGTGCGGCGACGCCGCGCACCCGACGGGCGCGGCGGGCGATCACCCGTACGCGGGCGACGACGCCGGCGTGTCGTTTTCGCTGTTCTGGTCGGCGCACGACGGCTCGAACGAGACGCAGGCGTGGGAGCTGTGGGACAACAGCACGCGGAGGCTGATGCCGAGCTCGTGGGCGACGAGCGCGACGGGCGACGAATATAAACCCGAGGCGCGGTTGACGCTGGTCGTGGACACGAGCGCGATCGCGGTCGGGATGGTGCTGCTGACGACGAGCGAGGGGAGGTTCGAGGACGTGAGCATGCACGAGGCTCACGTGAGCGAGAACGGAGGGTCGCGGAGCGCGCTGCGGTGCGGCGGAAAGCGAGTGAACCCTTCGTTGCGGACGAATAAGCATAAGTTGATATGGTGGGCGCCCGCGCGCGGGACGGGGGATGTCGTCATTCGCGCGACGACGGCGAGCGCGGCGGAGAACGCGCTTTATCAGGGGACGTTTACGGTGCGCGAGAACGACGGTTTGCAACCGCCGAGCGCGAACGGGACGAACGCGTCGGACGTCGCGCCGGCGCACGATGACACCACGGAAGTAGGAGACAGTAGCGTAGGTTCAGAGGACGAGGCGCGTCAGGTGAGAGCGTTCGTCGTGCACGGCGGGATGATGTTCACGGGGATTTGGATGCTCATGCCCGGCGCCGTCGGGTGGTCGCGCTTCGGTCGACCGGGCCCGAACGACAAGCCCTCCGCCGCGTGGCTCTCGTGGCACAAATGGCTCATGCTCGCCGCCGTCGCTCTCGTGGTGATCGCGGCGGGCATTTCATACGCCGAAATTTCAGAAATCGGCGCCACGCATTACGATGGCGCGCACGGCAAGGTGGGCTTAGCCATCGTCGTCGTCGCGTGCCTCCAACCCGTCGGCGGTTTCCTCCGCCCTCCCAACCCGCCCGAGGGCGAGCTCAAATCCCAAGCCCGCCGCACCTGGGAGCGCGTCCACCGCGCCGTGGGCGTCTTGATCTTCATCCTCAGTTTCTTCGCCGTCCTATCCGGCATAGACGAGCTCTCCGAGCGCGACGAATCCGTCGCCGCGCGCTTTCACTCCGTCCTCTTCGTCCTCTACGTCTTCGTCCTCTTCGCCTTCTTCGCTTACGCGTCGCGCCATCGCGCCGCCGCCTCCGTCTCGCGCGCCGCGTTCGTCGAATTATCCTCGTTCGACAATCCCTTCGCCGACGACGCGGACGTCGACGACGATCGCGCGTCCCTCGCGCCGCGCGGTTTCGCGCCGAGCGACGCGTGACGCCGCGCGCGTTTTAATCACGCATCGCACCGAATCGCAATCGCATCGCAGTCGTCTCACTGTTTGCGCACACGACGCGCGTCGGTCGTCGGTTAGGGTAAACGCGCGTAACGACCTCGACAATCCGCGACTCGCGCGCGTCGCCTCCGCGCCCCGACGCGCCGAAACGCTCGCGAGCGAACGCACGAACGACATGTCGCGCGCCGTCGCGGCCGGATGCGCGGCGCACGCGCGCGCGACGACGCGAACGCCGACGAATGCGACGGCGATGCGACGACACCGCGCGACGACGCGACGAGGCGCGCGAATCGCGCCGCGCGCGGGCGACGCGAACGGCGCGCGCGAGAACCGTGAGAACGAACTCGCGATCGCGGTCGCGACGACGCGAGTCGCGGCGTCGACGCGAGCGAAACGGGAACGCGGGACGACGACGAAGACGCGATCGAGCGGGACGCCGAACGCGCCGGTGGTGCGCGCGGGATCGGACGCGCTCGCGAATTGGAAGGGGGCGAAGCTCAAGCCGCTCGGGTACTCGATTTTGTCTGGGTTGATCCTGTACCTCATTCCGGCCCCGGCCGGGGTGACGACGCAGGCGTGGAACTTGCTCGCGGTTTTCGTGGCGACGATCGTCGGGATCATCACGAACCCGCTGCCGCTCGGCGCGGTGGCGATGATCGGGCTCGGCGTGAGCATGACGACCGGGTTGTTGCCGTTCTCGGCTGCGTTCTCGGCGTTCTCGAGCGAGATTCCGTGGTTGATTGCGCTCGCGTTCTTCCTCGCCCGCGGGTTCATCAAGACGGGTTTGGGCAACCGCATCGCGTACAAAATCGTGAGCTTGTTCGGCAAATCCACGCTCGGTTTGACCTACTCCTTGGTGTTCTCCGAAGCTTTGCTCGCGCCAGCCATCCCTTCTTTGGCCGCACGCGCGGGTGGTATCTTCTTGCCCCTCGCCAAGGCGCTCTGCGTCGCGTGCGGCTCCGATCCCGCCAACGGCACGGAGAAGAAGATGGGCGCGTACGTCATGACCACCGTGTTCCAAACCTCTACGATCTCTTCCGGTATGTTCATCACCGCCATGGCCGCTAACCCGCTTAGCGTGAACCTGGCGGCGTCCATCACGGGCATCACCATCTCCTGGGCTCAGTGGGCCATCGGTGCTCTCGTGCCGGGTATCATCTGCCTCGTCGCCACGCCGCTCATCCTCTACGTCTTGTATCCGCCGGAAGTCAAGGACTCGCCAGACGCTCCGGTCAAGGCGCAAGAAGAGCTCGCGAAGCTCGGTCCGATGTCTGTTGACGAAAAGATCATGGCTGCTGCCTTGTCTCTGACCGTGGGTCTCTGGATCTTTGGTTCCAAGTTCGGCGTCGGCTCTGTCGCCGCCGCGCTCAACGGCTTGGCCATCCTCCTCGTCTCCGGTGTCATCACCTGGAAAGAATGTCTTGCCGAAGGTCCGGCTTGGGATACGCTTGTGTGGTTCGCCGCGCTCATCGCCATGGCGGGTTACTTGAACACGTACGGTTTGATTCCGGCTTTCTCCAAAGGCGTCGTCGGCGTCGTCTCCGGCCTCGGCTTGGCGTGGCAACCGGCCTTTGTCATCGTGACTCTCGTCTACTTCTACTCTCATTACCTCTTCGCCTCTGGTGCGGCGCACATCGGTGCCATGTATAGCGCCTTCTTGTCGGTGCTCATCGCGTGCGGTGCGCCGCCTCTCGTATCCGCCTTGACCCTCGGCATCTTGTCCAACGTCATGGGCTGCACCACGCACTACGGCATCGGCTCCGCGCCACCTTTCTTCGGTGCCGGCTACGTGCCGCTCGCCACCTGGTGGAAGATCGGTTTCGGTATGTCCATCTTCTACATCGCCACCTTTTTGGGCGTCGGTTTCCCGTGGTGGAAGATCCTCGGCTACTGGTAGGCCAAACGTTGTCGCGCTACCAGGCAACTGCGAGAGCAGTTGGTTTTGGACAATAACACATGTACGTCGTCAAACGCGCGCGCGCCCCGCATCAATACCGCGCGAATATTCGCGTACGTTGACGTGGCATAGTTTTTCGAGCATTAAATAATAACAAAAGATCATATCTATCATTACACGGCGCGCTTTCCTATCCGAGGTGGGCGAATACGCCCACCTCACGATCTGCGATAAAACGCCATGTCGGCGGCGGTTTCTTGCTCAGTTTTGTTGTTAATGGTCGCAAAACTATCTCTCATGCGCCGTCCCGCTTCGACACTCTCGCCCTCGGGTACGAAGGCGAACACGGAGTACAGTCGTCCCCCGTACACGGTGATGGAAGCGAAAATGTTTCCATAAAATCCCACTAGGTCGTAGTCCACGTACGTCTGCCCGTCGACGTCGCGATCCTTCGTCACGAACGAATCTGCGCCGATGATCGCATCTTGCAGGTTATAATCGCTCAACGCCAAGTCGCTGATAATAGCCTCGCGGTCTTCTTTCAACTTTCCGTACCCTGCCAACGTGATCGAATAAACCTTCGCGTCTTTGTTCTTTTTCGACTTCCAGCGATTGTCCGTGCCGTTCGTCGATTTCTCCACCTTGTTCACCGTGTCTTGCTCCCATCCCTGCGGAACGTCGTAGTAGTACTTGAACTTATCGAAATTGTTCTCGTTGCCGCCGTAGCCGCCGTACGAGGACGACGACGTCGCTTCGCCGTAAAACCTCAACCACCCCTCGTCGATGGGCTGTGGATTCACGATCGCTTCCGCCTTTGCGCGCGGCGCCGCGCCCGAGAGCGTCATCAACGCCGTCACGGCGAACATCGCGCGCCGACGGTCGATCTCGAGCGCGCGCACGGCGTCATCGCTCGCGTTCGAGCGCGAAACGCGCGCACAAACGCGTGTTCGAACGACGCAGCGTTTGGTGACGTGGCGCGGGTGCGACGCGAGGACGACGCGCGCGGGTGCTCGAGCGGCGTACATGACTCGATGACGCGGAAACGACTCTTGCTTTCGCAAACGCCGCGCGATGGAGCGCCGACGGGTCGCCGAGAGCGATGCGGTGTGAGGGTTCGACGGCTGAGTCGCCGCGCCTGAAACGCGCGGCTTCGAGAGACGCGGGATCGCGATCATTCAATGAAGTACAATGAAGTTCAATGTAGTGTTTTGTTATCACATCGTGGTTTAGAACGGATTCATTACGATTCGAATCATCGCTACGTGCAGGCGCTAAAAAGACACATCAAATCAATATGGGTCGTCGTCGCGTTTACTGGTTGAGCGACTTCTCGGTGTTCGAGGAACCGCCTTCGCCCGCGAGCACGGCGCCGTCCAAGTAGGCATCGGCCAACTGGATGCGCTTGATGTTCTCTTGCTCGTTCTCCAATTCCTTACCGTACGCCAAGAGGACTTCGAGCGTCATTTTCGGCGGGTTGAAGTTGACTTCTTCACCCTTGCGCGGGTTGATGAGGCGCGGGCCGAGAGCTTCGTAGCCGACTTCGAGGATGAAGTCACGCACCAAGTCATCGTAGACACGGGAGCGAAGCGCGCCGAAGAAGTCAATGGATTGACCTTCGAACGTATCGACGAGGACTTCGACGTCTTCCTTCTCGATGCCATCCGCCATGAAGATACCGTTGGCGATGCCGACGCGGTCTTCGCGGGTCGGGGACCAGTAGAACTTGTCCATACGGCCATCACGGACGAGCGGCGCGTAAAGGGTGGAGAAATCGTTACCGGTGGCGATGATCGGCACACGCGGGATTTCGATGACTTCGTATTGGCCCGGCAACTGAACGTTCGTGGGGTTATCCGCGATGTTCATGAGCGTCGCGTTCACCATTTGGTTGTTGACGGTGTATTGCGTCGTGCCACCCATACGACCGGCACCAGCGTCAAGATCGTTGATGAAGAGGGTAGACATGCGACCCTTCTTGACGATGTCGGACGCTTCGCGGTAACGCTGACGCACGAGCTTGGCCGGTTCACCGGCGTTGCCGGATTCGAGCTCACCGGCGGACATGACGATCGGGGAGATGCCGAGCTTCTTGAAGATCAAATCAGACTGGAAAGTCTTACCTTGACCCTTACCACCCCAGACACCGAGAATGACCGGCACCTTGATCTTCGGCAACTTCATGAAGTTCTTCGCGACGTGCACGATCACCTTGTCCATGTACGACGGGGAGATGTAGAAGTTCTCCGTGGTGATGTTGTCGTGCGCAGAGTACGTCTTCATGCCCGCGGACAAGTAATCTTGCGAGGACATGACGGCGTTGTGCGTACCACCGATTCCGGTCGCGCCTTGGAACTTGGAGTCAACCATGTTGCGGCCGCGAGCGATGTCTTGCTGGTCGTCGGAAATGTCCATGTCCATGCCCTTCCATCGGCTCATCTCAACCTTGGAACCGTTCGACACGGAGGAGACGCGCGCGCCGAGGAAGGTCTTCGGCGCGACGGCGCGCTTCGCCGTGGCGTTCGCCTGTTCACATTTAATCACACCGTTCGCGCGCCGTCAGTCATCGCTCCCGCGTTCGCACCGCGCGCACTTCACCGCCCTCGATCGCCGTTCGCGCGTCGTCACCGCCGTCGCGCGTCCCAACCCCCTCGCCGCGCGCGCGCCCGCGCGCCCGCGCCCCCTCCCGCGCGTCGCGATCGAGTAAAAATTTATTTTTCCTCGTCGTTCATCCCCTCGCGCGCCCTCGCGCGCCCTCGCGCGTCGTCGACGACCGCGCATCGCGCGCCGCGAAGGCCTCCCTCGCGCGGAGTGGATAACATCGCGACGTCCTCGTCCCGCGTCGTCGTCCCCGGTCGCGCGCGCGCGCGCCCGCGCGCGTCGTCGCGCGCGTCGATCGATTAATATTTCTCACCTTGACGCCGCATCGCGGCTGCGTGATCGTGGACATCGTGCTCGTGTGTCGCGCGCGTGAAAGTGTCGACGCGCGCGATCGGCGCGATCGCGTCAGCGCCGTCGCGGGGCGTCGACGCGCGCGCGCGCGGCGCGCGTGCGGTGCGCGTGCGTCTACCGCGCATTCGTCGTTGAATACGCATAAAAAACGCGCGATGGGAGTATAAATGATATCGGACTGATTCGCATACGCGACCGACAGGGGTGCCGGCGACCGACCGCGCGGTCGTTGCGCCGCGTGGCGACGCCGGCGCGGCGCGGCGGATCGGCGCGCGCGGACGAACGACGAGCGACGATCGACGACGATCGGGATCGACGCGCGATGAAACGGTTGTTCGGGGCGAAGAAACCGCGCGCGCCGGCGCGGACGCTCGAGGACACGGCGCGGACGCTCGACGAACGCGCGAAGACGATCGAGGCGAAAATCGCCGCGCTCGATCGAGAGCTCGTGAAGCATCGGGAGCAGATCAAGCGCGCGCGACCGGGCGCGGGGCAGGACGCGGCGAAACGACGGGCGCTGGTGGTGCTGAAGCAGAAGAAGATTTATGAGCAGCAGAGGGATCAGTTGGGGGGGCAATTGATGAACGTGGAGCAGGTGGCGTTCGCGAGCGAAAACGCGGCGAACACCGTGGAGACGGTGCGGGCGATGCAGAGCGCGTCGAAGGCTTTGAAGACGCAGTTTAAGGCGAAGGAGTTCGATTTGAACGCGATCGATGCGCTGAATGATGATATGGCGGACTTGCTGGATCTGGGGGAGGAGATTCAGGAGACGCTCGGGAGGAGTTATCACGTTCCGGACGGGTTGGACGAGGATGATTTACTCGAGGAGCTCGATGCGTTGGAGTTGGACATGTTAGAAGATGAATCCGAGCTCACGGATGGGGTGCCGAGTTACTTGCAGGACGAGCCTTTGCCGGAGGCACCGGAGGAGGAGCCCGTGGTGTTGCCGGCGGCGGGCGCGGGGGAAGCCGCCGCGCCGGACGCCGTTCGCGACGCGGCGTAGCGCGTCATTAGAAGACATTAGGCGTGTACTAAATACAAATTTCTTCGCTAGTGTGCTAAATTCGAAACGTGGCTTCGTTTGCGCGACGCCAGAGGAGCATCGAACATTCGAGCCAGTGAGGGGTTACGGCGTGCACGTTTCCTCGCGCCTTTGCCGCTTTCACCTTATCCGTCGAGCTCGCCGTGCCTACAACGTGGGTGGTGTCGTCGCAAAGTGTCCGTCCACACGTAGCGCCGAAATCTTCGGCTAAGATCCACAAAGGATGCGTCGTGGGGTCGGCGTCGATGGGGAAAACGCGGCTAAAAACGATGCGCACGTCTGCGAGTACCTTCTTGCGTTGGGCGCACAGAATTTCCTGCACCGCGCGCACGTCGCTCGCATGTTGTTTCAGTGCTCTGACTTTGTGCTTGACGTTCTTATCGTAGCCGCCGGCGAAATACGCCGAGTGGACGGATTCAAACACTTTCATCGCCGTCGAGAGCATGCCCTCATCTTCGCTTTCGTCCTGGCCGATTTCCAGCAGCGACATCCCCGATAAACCAAACTGACGTCGAGCCTGCGGGAAGAATAAATACCGCTCGCACGTGACCAAGTTTCGTCGATGCGATTCCCACACGCTCGCGGTGTCATCGAAAATCAAACAGGCGTCGGCGAGGTGTTCCAACGCGCCGTCGAGCGTCTTCTCCGCAGGCGCCCACAGCTTCCCTCCTTCCATTTCCCCGAGACCTCTTACGGTTCCATGTATCCATCGTTTCTCGGGATCGAGTAATTCTACCATTTGATCCGCGTACGCTTGCGACCCCATGGTGTTGATGTGAATCTCAAACAAACGCGAAGCTCGCTCGAGAAACCTTCGAACGCCAGGCCGCAACTTGGTCAACAAATCGAAATGCTGGAGATGAAAGACCGAACGCTTTAACGGGTCGTTCGCGTCCTCCGCGCGCTTGACGTCGGCATCGAGAAGACGCATCGCGTTACGTAACCAATTCGAATCCATTCGTAAATCTGGTACCAACACGCTGTTCAAAAGCGTGTGATCCAAATCCAACACCAGCGCGAGCTTTCTCGACGCAATCAAACGCTCGAGCGAGGGATGCATTTTCTTCGTCTTATCGATCGACGAGCCGGTTGATTTTCCGAGAGAGACGTCGTCCGTAGACGCATTCGTACTCGCTTTTCGACGCCGCTTCGGCTTTCGTTTTTTGTATTGCGGGGAATTCACATTGTTCAACAGCGTCTCATCCGCGTCGTCGCGGAGCCGTGCGATGTTTTCCATCGTGTCAAACTCACCTCCTCCCAACACCTCCCTGCTCTTCGCGGCGATCTTTTCAATCTTCTCGAGCTTCCCTTCCGGCGTTTTCGCGTCTTCGTCGTCCACGAGCATCGCGTCGTTTGAATCGTACAGGTTGACGAGTTTCGGAAGTTCGCCATCCTCCAACTCTTCTTCTTCGTCCGACGACTCTGGCTTTTGCACCTTTGCTTTCGATTCGGCTGCCTTCGTCGACATCGCTCGTTCCTTCGCGCTCGCTCGAACGCGCTTCTTCGACGCGCTTTTCGGCGCCCCCGCGGGCGGTTTCGGCGGTCTGGGCGGCGGCGGTTTCGGCGGTTTCGGCGGCGGCGGTTTCGGTGGTTTCGGCGGCGGCGGTTTCGGCGGAGGCAATTCATCCAACTGTCCCTCTTCCAACTCGGGCAACTTTTGGGAGCCCGCGCCGGCGAGCCCGTTCTCTTGATTCTCTCCCTTCGTTCGCGCCGCGAACGGCGGCGGCGGCGGCGGTTGTCTCTTCGGCGGCGGCGGCGGCGGCGGCGGCGCGCGTCTCGCCGCCGTCGCTTTCGGCGGCGGCGGCGGCGGCGACGGCGACGGCGTCGAAAACAGCATCCGCGCCAGTTTTCCCGGCGTCAGCTGTCCGAGCACCGTCCCCAACCACCCGCTCGCGGGCTCGACGGTCGTCGGCGGCGCCCGCGGCGACGTCCCGCTCGATCCCGTCATCGCGCGTTTCACCGTCGTCGCATCGCCGATCGCCGCGCGTCCCGCGCGCGTCGTCGTCGGTGACGACGCGTCGGCCAGTGCTGTCCCGAGCGCGTCCCGACGAACGACCGCAGACGTCGGCGCGCGCGCCCGCGACGACGCGCGTCGCGCGCGATCGCGCGGTGAGTCGACTTTCGACGCGGGGCGACGATGCACATCGATCGCGACGTCGTGGAGAACGCCAAGGTGCTCATGGTGGGCGCCGGGGGCATCGGGTGTGAACTTTTGAAAACGCTCGTCTTGCACGGATTTCGAGACGTCACGGCGATCGATTTGGACACCATCGACGTGTCGAATTTGAACAGGCAGTTTTTGTTCAGGCGGCGGCACGTGGGGATGGCGAAGAGCGAGGTGGCGAGGGAGTCGGTGTTGAAGTTTAGACCAGAAGCGAAGATTTCGGCGCTGCGAGCGAACGTGAAGGAGGCGAGATTCGATAAGGAGTATTTTAAGGGGTTCGACGTCGTGTTGAATGGATTGGATAACTTGGAGGCTCGACGACACGTCAATCGGTTGTGTCTCGCGGCGGAAGTGCCGCTCGTGGAGAGTGGGACGACTGGATATAAAGGGCAAGTCACCGTGCACGCGCGCAAACAATGCGCGTGCTTTGAGTGCACGGAGAAGCCGACGCCGAAGAGTTATCCGATCTGTACGCTGAGGGATACGCCGGACAAACCGATTCATTGCATCGTGTACGCAAAAGAGCTTTTATTCAGCAAACTGTTCGGCGATGCGAGCGTGCAGAGCGATTTAGATGAGGAGGACGCGGTGGAAGCCGGGGCGTTTCGCCGAAACGAAGGAGAGTCCGGCGTGGATTTCGCCAAACGCGTTTTTGCGTACGTTTTCGGGTCAAAGATCGAGGGTTTGCTGCTGAAGGATGACATGTGGAAGACGAGATCCAGACCGAAACCGCTGAAATCGGCGGACGTAGGCTTAGATTGCGAGTTTGTGGAGACCGATTCATCGGCGTCGAGTGCGCGACGAGCGCATGGTCTGATGGATCCCCACGTGGTTTGGTCCCCGACCGAGTGCGCGAAGGTGTTTGTGAGCGCCACAGCCCGACTTGTAGAGCGCGAGCGCCCGATTGAGTTCGACAAGGACGACGACGACGCCGTGGAATTCGTTACGGCGGTGAGTAATTTGCGCTCGGTGAATTACGGTATTCCTCCGCAAAGCGTATTCGACGCCAAGGGTATGGCTGGAAACATCATCCACGCCGTCGCGACGACCAACGCGATCGTATCCGGTCTCATCGTCATAGAGGCGATCAAGATTCTTCATAAAAGAATGGACCAAACCCGGTACACGTTCGTCCTCGAGCACGCGAGCAACGGACGTTTGCTGCAACCCATGTCGAAAGACGACCCGAATCCAAAGTGTGCAGTTTGCGGGAACGCACGCGTGGAATTAGTGTGCGACACCACAAAGTTCACGAAGGGCGACCTAGTGAAGCGCGTGCTCAAGGGGAAGTTCAGCGTGAACGAGCCCACCGTGCAGTTTGGTGGGAACCTCCTTCACGAGACGGGCGAGGATTTAGACGAAGACGAGGTGGAGCACTACGCTTCGCTCGACCCGCGCACCTTAGACAAGCTCCCGGGCGGTGGCGTCGTGAACGGGACTATTTTACTCATCGAGGATTACTCGCAAGATTTCAAGTTTGAGCTCATGGTGACCCACCGCGAAGATTGGGACGATGAGAAGGAGCCGGACGGTTTCATCGTGCGCGGCGAAGACGTCAAGGCGCGAGAGGCTGAGGAAGCCACGGACGCGGGCGCCGACGACGCCATCGTCGACGACGAACTATTAATCGTCGACGACGACGTCGAAATCACGGACGCGACCGCTAAGCGAAAACGAGTCGACGAATCGCTAGCCTCGACGGCCAAGGCGCCCAAGCGGTGACGCGATACAAATTAATTTCAATAACAACAAGCCGCGCGCGACCGCTCGCGCCCCCCAACTCACTCACGGATACGCCGCGTTCGCCTTATCCGCCGCCGCCATCTCCTCTCGCTCCACCAACGCGTCGTAATCCTCCTCGTCCATCAGCGTCGCCGTCGATCCGCTCTCCGCCTCCACCTCCGCCAGCCACGTCTCCGGTCCTCGCACGTTCATGTACGGATCCCGCAGCGCCTCCATGTTGTACCGCACCACCTTCACATCGAACGGCGCCGCGATCTCTCTCGTCCCGCTCGCGTTCGCCCATCGCGAGTGATACAGCTCGTCGCCCGCCGTGCGCGTGAACCCGCTCCAGTGCACCCTCGCGAGCGTCTCCCCCTTCGCCACCGTCTCCCCGCTCGCGCGCGTCGGCTCCACGCGCGTCGCGTCACCGATCAATTCAAACGCGTACGCGCTCATTCCCACCGCGTACGTCGACCTCGCCCCGTGCGCGTGCGCGCAGTTGACGATTTCGTGCGTCGACGTGAACCGAGGCGGTGACGTCGCCGCGGCGTCGCAGCACCCGCGCGCGTCTCCGTCGTGGTTTCCGCGCGTCGCGCGACGCGGCGCGACGGCGCGCGCATCGCTCGACCGCCTCGACGCGACGTCGCGCGCGAGGCGCGCGAGCGCGCGTCGCATGCGTCGCGTTCTCGCGACGCGCGTCCGCAGCGCCCGCAGCATGCGACGCGCGCTCGCGCGAGACCGGCGTCGCGCCGTCGGGTCGCGCGACTTCGCGCGCGACCTCGCGCGCGACCTCGCGCGCGAATCGCGGCGCGCGCGAGGACGCGGCGCGCGCGCGCGCGCGTGGTGGACGTTCGTCGCGGCGTCGGCGTGCGCGTGGGCGCTGACGCGGCGCGCGCGCGAGCGCGACGACGCGCGCGCGAACGACGCGCCGAGCGATGCGTTTTGCGCGCGCGCGCGCGATCCCATGGTGTGCGCGCACGGCGGAGAGGTGCTGGAGGGGGAGATGGCCAACGCCAGGACGGCGCTGGAGCGCGCGGCGCGAGCGGGACACGCGTGCGTGGAGATCGACGTGCAGCGCACGAACGATGGCGCGCTGGTGGCGCTGCACGCGCGCGATGTGAAGCGGTACACTCGAGGGGACATCGGAGCGGTGGGAGAGGTGAGCCGGGCGGAGTTGGAGATGTGGAACGAGGGCGACGCGGCGGCGCTCGATTTCGCGGCGGCGCTCGAAGTCGCGCGACGCGCGAAATTCAAACAAATCACAGTGGATTTCAAGGAAAACGCGCCGTTAGGGCGCGAAGGTCTGGCGCGGGAGACCGTGGAGGTGGTGCGGTCGATGCGGTGCGACGAGTGCTTGATGTGGGGGAAGGACGACGAGACGATTCGAGAGGCGTTGCGGTTGGGCGCGCCGCGAGTGGGCTACGTCGTCGCGAATTTCTCTCTCGAAATGCGCGCGAAAGGGTACGATAGATTGACCCGAGGTCGCGTCAGAGGTGCGCACGCGGTCGCGATACAATCTGAGATGGTGACGCGAGATCTCGTGCGCCGCGCGAGGCGCGCAAAACTAGACGTGCACGTGTGGACGGTGAACGACGACGAAAGGATGCGTCGTTTTCTCAACTACGGCGTCGATGGCATTCTCACCGACCGCCCGACGCGGCTGAAGGAAACAATAGCCGACTTTCGCGCGCGCTGCGGAAGGGAACAGCTCTAGCTAGTCATGTATTAGTGTACATTATCACACGCGACTCGCCGCTCTATTTGCCGCCGCCGAAACCCGAAAATCCCATCATCGCCGCCATCTCCGGATCGACCCCCGCCGACAACTCATTCAGCGCCGCCTCTTCCTCCGCTCTCTTCTTCGCCTTCCTCGCCTGCTCCTTCGCCTTCTTTCTCGCTCGCATCGTCTCCTCGTCCGCCTCCGCGATGGCCAACCTCTCCTCGTACGCCTTCGCCTTCCCCCCGTTCGCCTTCTCCTCAGCCTTTCGCTTCTTCACCGCCTCAAACTTCGCCCGCACCTGATCCACCGTCGACCGCTCCACCCGCATCGACATCCCTCGCGCCTTCATCTGCTTCTTCCCGTTGATGTGATCCAAATACGCCGCCGAGTCGTGCAGCACCACCCCCGTCTCCTTGCACTGAAACCCCATCCCGGCGCCCGTCTCCGGGTTCACGATCGACTTCGTCCCCACGCGGCTCTCGATGTCGCGCTTGTAGTCCCTCTGTATGATCTTATCCACGCGCAGGTCCTCGCGCATGACGATCGCGCCCGCGGCGCCGCGCGCCGGCGGCGCCGGGCGGCCGCCATTCTTTTCGGATTCCTTCTCCGCGAGCTCGCGCTCCGCCGCGCGCTTGGCGTACGCGTCGCGGTCCCACTTGCGACGCTGCGTGTTGTCGACGCCCGCCGCGCCCGCCATCGCGCGTCGCGGCGCCGCGCGCGCGTCGCGAAGTGCCGCGACGCGTCGCGACCGCTCGCGGCACAACTCGACGCCTCGACGCGACGCCGCGATGAGCACGTTCAGCGAAGCGCCGGCGGGGAACGCCGCGAAGGGTGCGTCGATCGCGCGGCGACGCGCGGCGCGCGCGACGACGACGCGCGCGCGCGAGGGAGACGCGAACGCGCGCAAGATGGATGGGTGACGTTGTCGACGCGATCGCGCGCGACGGAACGACGACTGACGACGCGACGACGCGCGCGGTCGACGAGAACAGGAGCGAAGATTTTTAAGACGAAGTGCGCGCAGTGCCACGTCGCGGAGAAGGGCGGTGGACACAAGCAGGTGCGGACGAGACGACGACGACGCGGGGATCGCGCGAGGGGCGCGGCGAATCGAGCGCGACGACGCGCTCGATTCGACGCGCGCTCGCGTCGCGAGGGACGACGACGACGCGCGGCGCGCGTGAATCGCGACGATCGACTGACGCCGCGACGCACGCTCGATCGCTCGATAGGGTCCTAACCTCGGCGGCTTGTTCGGCCGCGTCTCCGGCACCACGGAGGGTTTCTCGTACAGCGCGGCGAACAAGAACAAGGGCGTCACATGGAGCGAGAACACCCTGTACGACTACCTGTTGAACCCGAAGAAGTACATTCCGGGCACGAAGATGGTCTTCGCCGGTCTGAAGAAGCCGGAAGACCGCGCGGATTTGATCGCGTACCTGAAGGAGAGCACCAAGTAGGCGTTCGACCTCGCGTTCGCGCGGCTCGCGCGTCGCGGCGCGCGTCTCTCGCGCGTCCCGCGTCGGTCGTCGCGTCGCATCGAGCTCGTAATATCTTTTAGTCACATGTTGTCCGTCATTTCGCGTCGCGCTCGCCGAGACGCGCGTCGTCGCGTCGACGCGCGTCGACGCGCCGGCGCCGAGAGCCAAACCCTGTGTGTGCTTTGCGATCGTCAAATTCACTCGCGCGCGCGAGCGAATCCCTCGTCTTCGCGTCCACGAGCGAAGCGAAACGCCGCGCGTGAACGTTCGCGCGCGCGCGGTCGCGAATCGGTCGACGACCGCGCGCGATCGCCGCTCGTGGACGCGCGCGATCGCGGAGACGTCAATCGTTGAATCGCATTCGACGTTCTCGCGCGCGCGGCGCTGAAATCGCGCTGACGTCGAGCGAAATCGCGCGCGATGTACGGTGGCGATGAAGTGAGCGCGGTGGTGATCGATCTCGGGACGCACAGCGTCAAGGCGGGGTACGCGGGACAGGACACGCCGCAGCACGTGTTTCCGAGCGCCGTCGGCGAGTGCGCGAAGGGCGGGGACGCGGACATGACGGCGGAGGGTGAGAACGCGTCTGCGAGACATTTTGAGGTGGATAACATGGGAATTAGACGAGACGGGATGGAGGTGACGTCACCGTACGGAGAGAATGGGATGCTGGAGGATTGGGAGGCGGTGGAGGCGATTTGGGAGCACGCGTTGAAGAAGCGGTTGGCGTTGCAAACGGATGAGCATCCAGTGCTGCTCAGCGAACCCGTGCACAACTCGGATGCGGTACGCGCGAAGATGGTGGAGCTGATGTTTGAAAAGCACGCGCCGCCGGCGCTGTTTTTGGCGAAGAGTCCTGTGTTGAGCTCGTTCGCCGTCGGGAAAGCGTCGAGCTTGGTGATCGACATGGGCGGTAAGCACACGACGGTCTCGGCCATTCACGACGGCTTTGCGCTTCAAAAGTCCGTCGTGCGCTCACCTCTCGGTGGCGAAGCTCTGACGGATGTGGTTTTGAAGTATTTAGAGAAGAAAAAGGTTGACGTTCGCCCGCGGTACGCGTTTACGAAGAAGCAGAAGGGCGACGGCGATTTCGACGTCAAGGCGGTGAATCATCCCAAGACGACGGCATCGTATGCGCTGTTCAAACGTCGTGAGATCATAGAAGATCTTAAAGCGACCGTTTGCACGCTGGACGATCACACGTTTAACTCGGACGAGCACAAGAATGTGGCGGGCGTGACGTACGAGTTGCCGGATGGGAACACCATCGAGGTCGGCGTCGAACGATTCCAGATCCCGGAGTTGTTCTTCCAGCCCGAGATATTGCGGGAACTCAATGTGGACGTCCCCGAACTCGGTGAGCTCAAGTCTTTGAAGAGCATCCAAGAACTGGTTTTGGAGTGCATCAACAACGCGGACGTCGACGTGCGAAAAGACTTGTGGGGCAGCTTGGTTTTGTGTGGCGGTAGTAGTATGTTCGCTAACATGCGTGAGCGATTGGAAGCGGCATTGTTCGATCACGCGCCGCAAAACGTAAAGACTAAGGTCGTAGCGAGCATGAACAGCGTCGAGCGTCGCTTCGCGACGTGGATCGGGGGTTCTATTCTCGCTTCTTTAGGCTCGTTCCAGCAGCTCTGGATGAGTAAGCAAGAGTACGAGGAGCATGGCGCGAACTTGGTTCAGCGCAAGTGTCCGTAGTCTCGAGTGAAATAGCCTTTAATAATCGAGTGTCGAGTGTGATGTAACGTGAACTACAAAGTTGTTGCGCTCGTATCGACTTCGTTTCGGTTGAAAAATTACAGCTATTCGGCGTCGCGTCTATGCGTCGTTCAATTCAAATCATCGCTTCATGCGCTTTGCTCGCGAATCGGCGAGGCGTTGCTTCTTGAGATCATCGTAAATGTTTCTATACTTGTCGTAATCGATCCCGACGTCTTTCTCAGTCTCGGCGCCGATATCCCCCCACAGCTTTTGTTTCTTTTCCCCCGTGCCTTCGAGAACCGTCTCAAACAAGTTGTTGAATTTTCGTCGACGATCGAGCCAAGCCTCCATCCCTTTCAAAAACGCGTCCTCAATCTTCACGCGCTCACTCTCCGTGATCACCTCTCCGTTCGCCTTCGCTCGCCGCAACGGTTCGATCTTCTTCTCCAGCGTCTCGTTTTCGTCTTCGACGTCGCGTCTCGCCGCCGCCATCGCCTCCACGCTCTGCACGTTCCGCAGCGCTCGCAACTGCGATCGCAACCGCCCGACCTCCGCGCTCGCGCGCGCGTTTTCCTCGCTCACCGCCACCGCCTCCGCGCCCATCGCTCGCAGCGCCTCCGCGTCCGCGACCTCGTCGTCCTGCGTCGCGTAGTACACCTTTTGCTTGCCCGCATCCTTCACTCGAATCGCCCCGTTATCCACCAGCGCGTCCAAATACTTTTGCGCCAGCCCCTTCTTCACCCCGCTCGCGCCGAGCGCGTCCCCGACGTTCGTCGCGTTCAGCGGCCGATTCATCCGCGCCACGTACGCGCGCACCGTCTCCATCTCGCGCGTCGATCCCTCGCCCGTTCAAATCGCGCGTCTTCGCGTTTCGTCGCGTCGTCGCGTCGTCTCCTTCGCGTCCGCGCGTCGCGCCACCGCGCGAACCGTCGACCTCGATCGTCCCACCGCCGTCGAGCGCTCGATCGTCGCGCGCGCGCGCGTGTGCGCGCCGTCGTCGCGCGCGCGCGGGGTGCCGTCATCGCGATGGCGTTCGAATGATCCGTGTTTTGGACGCGCGCGCCGATCCGCGCGCGCCGTTGGTCGATCCGCGCGCGACACACCGCGCGCGGCGCACGATCGGCGAGCGCGCGCCCGCGCGAGCGCGCCCGCGAACGACGCGAACGAATTTCCGCGCATCGGAACGCGCGGCGAACGCGCGCGAACGACGCGCGCGGAAGACGGGAGCGACGCGCGGAGACGCGAGACGGGACGCGAGCGACGCGCGCGCGGAAACGACGAGAATCGCGCGACGACGGCGACGATGGCGACGGTGAATCAGGTCGTCGAGCGCGGGTGCTCGATGCTCGTGCATTTCGATCGCGCGACGAGCGCGGTGGAGCTGAAGGAGGCGCTCGAGACGGGGAACGCGGAAGAGAAGGCGGACGCGATGAAGAAGGTGATCTCGCTGCTGCTGAGCGGGGAGGCGATACCGCAGGTGTTCATCACGATCGTGCGGTACGTGCTGCCGAGCGACGATCACACGGTGCAAAAGCTTTTGTTGCTGTACATGGAGATGATTGAGAAATGCGGGGCGGATGGGAAGATTTTACCGGAGATGATTTTGTTGTGTCAAAACTTGCGAAACAATTTGCAACACCCGAATGAGTTTTTGAGAGGGTGCACGCTGCGGTTCTTGTGCCGAATCACGGAGCCGGACCTGTTGGAGCCGCTGATACCTTCGATCGTGCAAAATTTGGAGCACAGGCACTCGTACGTGCGGAGAAACGCGGTGATGGCGATCAATAAGATTTACGACTTGCCCGACGGCGAGCACTTGATTCCCGACGCGCCGGAAATCATCGAGTCATTTTTGATGAGCGGGGAAAACGATTTGGGGACGCGTAGGAACGCGTTCTTGATGTTGTACACGCACGCCCAAGAGCGCGCGGTGAACTATTTGATGAACAATCTGGAATCCGTGTCAAACTGGGGGGACATTTTGCAAACCGTCGTGCTCGACCTGATTCGCAAGGTTTGCCGCTCGGATCCGACGCAAAAGGGCAAGTACATCAAGGTCATCTTGATGCTGCTCGGTACGAACAACGCATCGGTGGTGTATGAGTGTGCGAACACCCTCGTGGCGCTTTCGAACGCGCCGACCGCGATCAAGGCGGCGGCCAACTGCTACTGCCAACTCCTCGTGAACCAAAGCGACAACAACGTCAAGCTCATCGTGCTCGATCGCTTGACTGACTTGAAGAAGGACAACAAAGAATTGTTGCAAGCGATGATCATGGATATCTTACGCGCGATCTCCTCGCCGAACATCGACATCAAGCGCAAGACGCTCGATTTAGTGCTCGACTTGATCACGCCTCGCAACATCGACGACGTCACGAGCATGTTAAAGACGGAGGTGATCAAGTCTCAATCTGAGAACACCAGTGAGACTGGAGAGTACCGACAGTTGCTCGTCCAAGCGATTCACAAATGTGCGTTGAAGTTCCCCGAAGTCGCGGGGTCGGTAATTTACTTGCTCATGGATTTCCTGAGCGACGCGAACAGCGGGAGCTCGGCGGACGTCGCATACTTTGTTCGTGAGATCGCCTTCACGAACAAGTCGCTGCGTCCGGGGATTATCGAGCACCTGTTAGATTTGTTCTCCACCATTCGTAGCAGCCGAGTGTGCGCGACAGCGCTGTGGATCATCGGTGAGTTTAGCACGACGCAGGCGGAGCAAGAGGCGGCGCTCGAAGTCATTCGTATGAGCCTCGGTCCGGCACCGCTCGTCGATGGCCCGGACGGTGAAGAAGAGGACGAAGACACCACGGAAACGACGACGCGCCCGGCCGTGTTGGCGGATGGAACGTATGCGACGCAAGCGGCGTACTCGACTTCGGCGGCGATTTCTCAAGTGCCGAACTTGCGCGAAATGTTGCTGAAGGGTGACTCCTTCCTTTCGGCGGTGATTGCGAGCACGTTGACCAAGCTTGCGCTCAGAGTGATAGGATCTGGTTCGGTTCCTCAAGCGCAAAAGAACGCGACACAAGCCGAGTGCATGTTATACATTGTGAGCATGTTGCGCTTGGGAACGAGTGGCAAAGTGCCGATCGAAATGGATAGAGACTCTAAGGCTCGGTTGGAGTTATGCTTCCACGTCATCGGTCATCCGGAAGAGGCGGATACCGACGTCTGGTTGAAATCGTGCGGAGAATCTTTCGCTTTGATGATTGAAGAAAAGCTTAGACGCGAATCTCAGGCGAGCGCGAACTCCGACGCCGCACCAGTCGCGCAGGCTGACGATTTGATTGATTTCCATCATCTCAAGTCGCGCAAGGGTATGACGCAACTTGAGATTGAAGATGCCGTCGCGACCGATCTCGCCCGAGCCACTGGTTTCATGGACTCGGTCAAGAAGAACGGACGTAGCCTCGACCGCGTGATGCAACTCACCGGTTTGAGCGACACAGTCTACGCGGAGACGTACGTCACCGTGCACCAGTACGACATCACGCTTGACGTGACGATGATCAATAGAACGGACGAGCCGCTGCAAAACGTCATGTTGGAACTTTCCACCATGGGTGATTTGAAGCTTGTTGAGCGTCCTCAACCATTTTCGTTACCACCGTTCGGTTCTCACAACCTGAGAGCGAGCATCAAGGTGAGCTCGACCGAAACGGGAGTCATCTTCGGCAACATCGTGTACGAGACCGCTCGCTCCGATCGTAATGTCATCGTGTTGAACGACGTGCACATTGATATCATGGATTACATCATCCCCGCGACGTGCAGCGACACGGTGTTTAGAAGCATGTGGGCTGAATTCGAGTGGGAGAACAAGGTTGCCGTGAGCACAAACATCACCGACGTTCGCAAGTATTTGGATCATATCGTGACTAGCACGAATATGAAGTGCCTCACTCCGCCGAGCGCGCTCGATGGCGAATGCGGGTTTCTGGCCGCCAACTTGTACGCCAAGTCCGTGTTCGGCGAAGACGCGCTGGTAAACGTTTCGATCGAGAGCAACGACGGTGAGATCAGTGGCTTCATCCGAATCCGCTCGAAGACGCAAGGCATCGCGCTTTCGCTCGGCGATAAGATCACGCTGAAGCAATCGATCGAAATCTAGACGTGTTTAATCAAATAGCAGCATATGACGTTACAAACCGATCATCGACGCGCCGTAATTAATTACGCGCCGTGATTTTGATATTCTTCGCGTCGATGTCGGGAATGCCCGCGTTCCGAGCCTCGTACTCCGGAAACACCTTCAAGCACGTCGTCTTGCAATTCGGTGCGAATCGCACGTATCCGCAAACTCGATCCGCGCAAAATTGCACGAAGCCCCAAAGTCGATTAAACGCCGCGTCTCGCGCCTTCAGCATCTTTGCGTACTTCTTCGGGTTCGCTCGCAACGCGTCCCTCTCGGGCGCCTCCTCGAACGTCTCGGGCGCACCGTCCAGAACGCGCACCGTCAACTTTGCCCCCGCGCCGTACACGTTCGACGCCTCCAAATCATCCCTCGCTCGCTCCACGATCGCCCGTTCGTCCGCGTTCGCGACGTAAATCACCGGCGCGAACCGCGCGCCCACCTCTGAAAATTGCCCATCCGACCGCGTCGGCTCGCTCCGTCGCCAGTACGTCCGCATCAGCTCCTCGAACGAGATCCGCGACTCGTCGTACGTCACCCTGACCCCTCGCGCGCCGTCGAGCGCGCCCGGCGCGACGTCTCGCACGCCGGCGTACTTCAAGTCCAAGTACTGCCGCTCCAAAAACGCCTCGTCTCCCGCGCCGACGAACATCGTCGCCGCGTCCGCGGGCGCGCGCGACGCGATCGCGACCGCGGCGACGAACGCGACGACCGGTTTCGCGGGCGCGCGCGCCGCGCGCGGCGTCGACGCGCGCGTCGGCGTCGTTCGCATCGGCACCGGCGTCGACATCGCGCGCGACCGAGTGACGCCGCGACACACCGCGACGCGACGCGACGCGACGCGACGCGGACGATGTCGGCGATGACGCGCGCGCCGGTGATGGCGCGCCGCGCGCGCGCGCGGATCGCGCGCGCGCGCGACGCGGCGAAGGTTTCGACGCGGCGGCGGCGGGCAACGACCGCGACGCGATGGGGGCGCGCGCGCGCGTCGATGGACGACGACGACGCGCGGAGCGAGCGGCGATACGTGCGAGAGGGCGATCGTAACGTCGACGTGCGACGGGAGCGGGTGCGTGGGCGCGAGGCGCGGGCTGGACGCGGACGCGCGAACGCGGCGGCGACGCGCGAGCGCGACGACTGACGACGACGAACGCGGCGGGTGATGATAGGGGAACTGTTACGGGTGCGGCGTCGCGCTGCAGACGAAGGATGAATCGATCGCGGGGTACGTCGATGCGGCGGAGTACGCGACGAAGGCGGTGCACAGACATTACGACATGATGCTCTGCGCGCGGTGCGCGGCGCTGAGCAACGGGAAATTCGTAAACGCGGTCGAGGGGCAGGGCGGGTTGAAAGCGGCGCCCGGATTGATCACGCCGAAGCAGCTCAGAGATCAACTGAAACCGATCCGGGAGAAAAAGGCGCTGGTGGTGAAGGTGGTGGATGTGACAGATTTTCATGGGAGCTTTCTGAAAAAGGTGAGAGACGTCGTCGGCGGGAATCCGATTCTCCTCGTAGTGACAAAGGTTGATTTGTTAGATTCGAAAACGGACCTCGATGCACTCGTGGAGTGGGTCGGGCGCGAAGCCGAGACGCGACGGCTTTCACTGGCGGGAATCGCGCTCGTGAGTTCTAGGAAAGGATCTGGGATGCGCGACGCCGTACTACAGATGATGCGCGAGCGAAACGGTCGCGATGTCTACGTCCTCGGCGCCGCGAATGTTGGCAAAAGCTCATTCATTCGGGCCGCGATGGATGAGCTGCGATCGGCTGGTAATTATTTCGCACCTTCTAAGCGACTTCCCGTGGCGAGTGCGATGCCAGGAACGACGCTCGGAGTGATACCGTTGAAGGCGTTTGAGGGTAAAGGCATATTGTTCGACACACCTGGTTTGTTCTTACATCACAGACTGAACTCTTTGCTCGGGCCTGATGATCTTTCGACGATGAAACTCGGCGCGTCATTGAAAAAGTTCGTGCCAAAGACGCCTGAATGCGCCGAGCCGCCTGGGTTTGATTCTTTTCAAGGGTACTCGTTGTGTTGGGGTTCGTTCGTGCGCGTGGACGTCGTGCGGTGTCCACCGAACGTAGCTTTTTCGTTCTACGGACCCAAATCGCAGCGTGTGGATATCATCAAGACCTCGGACGTTCCACCGACGACGCCTGGACAAGAAGAAGCGGCATTGCGCGTGGTGAATGAGATCGACTTTGTACCGCCGACGAACGTAGTCGGCCCTTTGGTCGATCTTTCGGTGTCTGGTCTAGGGGGCTGGATTCGCGTCGAAAAAACGGATAGTAGAGGCGATGGTGCCATTCTGGCTCGTGTGTATGGTGTTCGTGGCTTAGAGGTTTTCGCTCGCGACGTCATGCCGACGCCTTGATTTGTAAATTGTTAATTTTTGTTTGTATCTCCCACGACGTGCACTTTACGAGTACCCTCGACCGCCTCTCTCCACAACGCTTCTCCATGAATGCTGACGTCGACTCGCTTCCTGAACCGACCGAGATCCAGCGGCAAAAAGGTTGGAAACGCGATTACACGGCAGTGTGGGCCGAACATGCCGACGTCATGAAGCAAATCGTTGCGGAAAAACGCACCAAGGCTTTGAACAACTTTCAAACGGAGCAGCACGTCGTGAGTGGCACGAAAATGACAATTTATGATTTCACAGGCGGAGTACACGTCACGAGAGCGAAAAATATGGCTCGACGTGACGAGTTGGCGCACGAAGAAGAACGACTGAAAGAATGGAAGCGTGTGAATCAATCGCCATAGTCGATTTGCAAGTGCTCGCTAATTTTTTCTAAACTGAACGCAATAATCAATCAATCGACATTTTACGCTTCAGCAACAGCCGACCACGCCAGCCGAATAATCCCGGATCGACCCCACCGAGCGTGTATCCGTGATCCTTATACAACGCGATGACGCCCGGCTTCTTCAACGCGACGTGCAACCACATCTCCTCGCTCTTCATCGCGCGCGCGAAACTCTCCGCCCCTTTGAGCATGGCGGCGCCGAGCCCAGCTCCTCGCTTATCGACGGCAACGGTCAAATCCGACAAGTACCCCCCATCACTCGGCGGTGCGAGCGACGAAAACTTTCTACGCGTCTCCTGCGTAAACGACACCCCGACCGTCGCGACGATTTCGCCCCTCAACGTCCCGACCAAGTACGTCCCGTACGGAAACGCACCGATGGCGTTCGTCAAATATACCTCAAGCGTCCGTCTCTCGGTGGGAAACCCCTGCATGCCGCTCTCGAGCAACAGTTTGGCGACCTCGCCGACGTCTTCGCCTCCAAAGGCCCGAATCTCCAGCGCGTCGCCCTCGAACGCGTCGCTTCGCTTGCCGGCGCCGATCTCCACCGTCGTTCGCCACGTGACGTCTGGAACGTCCGTTCGCCGCGGCACGGGGTCCGCGAACGGGTCCGCGCGCGCGCCCGCGCGGACGTTTGCGCGGGCGCTCGCGCGATGACGTCGCGACCGCTGAAGCGCCGCGTCGCCGCGACTGCGCGCGAGCGGCGCGCGATCGACGCTCGTGGACGCGCACGATGATGAAACCGCACGCATGATCGAGCGCGGTATCGACGACGAGGTCGACGTCGCGCGAGGCGCTGTGCGGGACATCGCAAGATGGATAGAGGCTTTTCGGCGCGTTTGACATTGAAAAAATTCTACTTGATAACGCCCTCTCGGATCGTCGGTAGCGTGCACGGACCTTCTGCGCACGCGAATGGAACGCCCTTGTACGCGGCGATGCCCTCGGGCGTGACAGAGAAGTCGATGCTGACGGTTTCAAAAATTTTCTTCCTGGGATTGAGCGTCGGGTCGGCGTCGCCGACGAAACCTTCGCAAGAGACGCGCGCGCCGTTGGCGGCGCCAGCGGGAGGCGCGACGGGTTCGGTCTTGCCCTCGGCGTTCGTACCACACAGAACCATGGCGGTAGATTCCACGCCGCGCATTTTGGAGGGTTTCATGTTGGCCACACACACGACGCGCAAACCGGTGAAATCGTCTTCAGAGATGTGCTTGACTAGTCCGCTCACGACTTGACGGGGCGCATCGCCACCGAGATCGATCTCTTCGACGTACAACGAGTCCGCATCGGGGTGGCGCTTCACGCTTCTTACGGTGCCGACGACGAGCTCGAGACGGGAGACGTCCACGGGGGCATCGGAGGGTACTGGCTGCGCTTTGGGCACGGGGGCCGCCTTCTTCTTCACCTCAATCTTTTCGGCTTCAAATTTGGCAAACAAAACGTCACCGATGGCGACCGTCGCCCCGATGGGAACGTTTTCACCGAACGGCTTGAGTTCCCAAATTTTCACGGCCGGAACACCGAGCTTTTCAAACACCAAGCCGCATGCCTTTGGAACGTAAGGCTGCAAAAAGTGCATCGCCACGTACACTGCCTCGAGAGTGCTCTTGATGATGACGCTCTTGCGCTCTTCCGCGCCTTCGCCCTTGACTGCCCACGGCGCGGAGTCCGTGAGGTACTTGTTCGTACACTTGATGGCTTCAATGGCGAGTTCACACGCGCCTTGAATGTTGAATCTAGACATTGCGGCTTCAGATTTCGCTCGCAACACGCCGACGCTAAACACATTCTCCGAGGCGCAATCCGGGATGATTCCTCCGCAATTCTTCTTGCAAAGGTTCGTGACTCGGTGCACTAAGTTTCCGATGACGTCGGCTAAATCAGCATTGTGAATCGCGATCATCGCAGGTTCACTGAAAGGCACGTCCGCGCCGTAAACGCCGCAGCGCATCAAGTAGTAGCGGAACGTATCACTCGAAAACCTCTTCAAAACGTCGTTCGGATCGACGACGTTCCCGATCGACTTGCTCATCTTTTGTCCGTCATCCGCGGTCACGAAACCGTGACCGAAAACCGTCTTCGGAAGCGGCAATCCGGCGCTCCACAGCATGCACGGCCAGATGACGCAGTGAAACCAGATGATGTCTTTACCGATGATGTGCACGCTTGCGGGCCAAAAATCTTTGTTTTCAGTCTCCTCAGGCCACCCCGTACCGGTGAGATAGTTTGTAAGCGCGTCGAACCACACGTACATGACGTGCTTTGGGGCATCGGGCACTGGAATACCCCAATCGAACGTCGTGCGCGATACAGACAAATCTCGAAGATCGTCGTTTTGCAAGCGCGCCAAAATCTCGTTTCGTCGAGACGAGGGCTGAATAAACTCCGGATTCGACTCAATGTGCGCGATGAGCTGTTTTTGATATCGGCTTTGTTTGAAAAAGTAACTTTCTTCCTTCATCTTTTTCAAGTCTTTCCCACTGACTGGGTCTTTGTACCCGCTCGCCTGCGCTTCGCTCTCCGTCACAAAGGTTTCCTCGCGCACGTTGTACCACCCCTCGTACGTGTCCAAATAAATGTCCCCGTTATCTCTCGAGCGTCTGAACAGCTCTGCACACGCTTTCTTGTGCGCTTCGCTCGTCGTGCGATTGTACACATCGTTCGACACGTCCAATCGTTTGTTCAAGTTTTGGAACTCGGCCACGTGCGTGTCCACGAACGCCAACGGCGCCATCCCCTTCTCCTCCGCCGCCTCCGCTATCTTCTGCCCGTGTTCGTCCGAGCCCGTTTGAAACAACACCTGCCGTCCGTACGCTCGATGGTATCTCGCCAGGACGTCGGTGGAGATGGATTCGTACGCGTGTCCCATGTGCGGCGCCCCGTTCGCGTAGTTGATCGCCGTCGTCACGCTAAATCGCTCCCCTCGCGGGTCCTTCACCCCTCGTCCCGCGTCCTCGACCGCGCGCTCTTTCGCGCGCGCGTCATCGTCCACCTCTTTCGCGCGCTCGCGCACGTCGACGGCCTCGAGCGCGATCCGCGCGTCCTCGACCTCGTTCGCCGCCGGCGTAGGTCCGCCGCTCCTCGCGTCGCCGTCCTCGCGCGCGGCGCCGCGCTTCGCCGCCGACGGCGCGCCTCCCATGACGCGCGCGTTCGCGTCGACTCGTTCGCGCGGTTCGAGCGCGCGCGCGCGACGCGAAGTGCCGCGTCGCGTCGGCGGTCGCCGCACTTCGCCGCGCGTTCGGGATTCGATGTCGCGCGCGCGCGACGTCGCCTCGCGCCTCGCGCGCGCGTCGTACGCCACGAGCTCGAAACCGTACGTCGTTCTCGGCGGTCGCGGCGTCGCGCGGCGCGCGACGTCGCGGGGAGACGGCGGAAAGAATCAAACGCCGGGACGACGCGGCTGGTCGACGCCCGCGCGCGGCGCGCTGTTCGTCGCGGCGTCCGCGTACGTCGCGTGGACGCACCTGAGCGCGAGCGAGGAAGACGACGTCGAGCGCGAGCGGGCGACGGTGGAGAACTGGAGCGGGACGAAGCGGGTGGAGTGCGAAAAGGTGCTGACGCCGGAGAGCGCGGAGGCGCTCGAGCGCGCGGTGCGAAGCGGGAAGCATCGGAAGCTGCGCCCGTGCGGAAGCGCGCTGAGCCCGAATGGGGTGGCGTTTGAGGAGCGCGGGATGCTGTCGATGGCGCTCCTGGACGAGGTGCTGGAGGTGGACGCGGAGAAGAAACTGTTGCGCGTGCAGGCGGGCGCGAGGGTGCGGGAAGTCGTCGAGGCGTTGCGTCCGCACGGGTTGACGCTGCAAAACTACGCGAGCATTCGAGAACAACAGATGGGTGGGTTCACGCAAGTCGGCGCGCACGGCACGGGGGCGAGGATTCCGCCCGTGGATGAAACGGTGGTGGAGATGAAACTCGTGACGCCGGCGCGCGGAACGCTGACGTTGTCGGCGACGAGCGAGCCAGAGTTGTTTAAATTAGCAAAATGTGGTATCGGCGCGCTCGGTGCGGTGACGGAGCTTACGATAAAGTGCGTAGACGCGCATAAATTAGTGGAAAACACGTGGACGGCAACACCAGGGGAGATCGAAAAGAATCACGAAAAATGGCTGCGCGAGTATCAACACATTCGGTACATGTGGATTCCACACACAGAGACCGTGGTGGTCGTCGCCAGTAATCCGTTGAAACCTGGCGAGCGAGAGCCTTGGATTAGATCGGGAATGTCGGAGAAGAAGCGCGTCGAACCGCTCGTGCGTTTGCTCAAAGAAGTCGCGCCAGACGTGAATCCGGAGAACATGGGCTTTGGACAACTTCGCGACGAACTGCTTAAGGTGAATCCTTTAGACTTCGAGCACGTCAAGCGAGTGAACGCCGCGGAAGCAGAGTTTTGGAAGCGGAGCACGGGGACGCGAGTCGACTGGAGCGATCAAATACTCGGTTTTGATTGCGGTGGACAGCAGCACGTGCTCGAAGTCGCGTTTCCGGCGGGCGAGTTGGAATCGACACCGCCCGCGAGCGACGCACCGCTTCGCGCCGACTTGCGATTCATGCGCGATCTCCGACGACTGATCGTGGAGAATCAAATCCCTGCACATGCGCCGATCGAGCAACGTTGGACGAGCGGGAGCTCGTCGCCGATGTCGCCCTCTGCCGGGTCGCCGAATTCGCTTCACTCGTGGGTCGGCATAATCATGTACCTCCCCACCACGGTTGAAGCCGAACGCGAAGCCATCACCAATGCTTTCACGGAGTACGGCTACAAAGAGTTCGACGCGCTCGGCGACAAGTACGAACTCCGCACACACTGGGCAAAGATCGAGGTTCCCGAGGACATTCGCCGACTCGATAAGACGCGAACCAAGCTCCGCGAGCACTACCCGGTGAAGGAGTTCAACGCCGCCCGCAAGTACCTCGATCCCTACGGCGTGTTTACGAACGGCATCATAGCCAGCCTGTTCAAGTGAGTATATGTAACTTTAGTGCATTAGTTCTAGCGCGACGAGCTGGGGCAGTCGCCTCCAGTCGCCAAATAACCTCCTATCCTCGAGTGGCCGTCTATATGGGTATTCAGTATCGTCAGACGAAAAGTCACGACGCATCGAGCCCCGAGTCGAGAGAACCGGACTCGGCGCGAGATGGAGGTCGACTCCGACGACGACACGTGGCGATTGAACTTGAACGATGCGTGGACGTCGGACAGCGAAGGCGAGGTGCGCGCGAAACCGTCCACGAGCGCGGCAAAATTCGCTCGAGCCGAACTTGACGCGGTGAACGTGGATATCGACGCGGCACCGGCGACCACGACGGCGCCGCGCGGAGACGTCAACGCGTCGAAATACGCGTTGACGCTGCCGAATGAGCTCGGTGTGTTGACGGTAGCGCAAATTCACAAGTGCGAGCTCGGAACGGTGGTTTGGAACGCGGCGCTGATTCTGTGCGACTGGTTGAGAGCGAACGCGGGGACGCTGCGAGGCCGCACTATTTTGGAAGTCGGCGCGGGTTGCGGAGCGTGTGGGTTTTACGCCGCGGCGTGCGGCGCGGATTGCATCATCGCCGACTGCGGTCCGCAAACAATGCTTAACTTAGAAAAGACGCTCGCGTGTTACGAGAATTTAGTCGCGAAGCGACCAGGTGGTGGATCGTTTGCGGGAAACGTCAAAATTCGGCGTCACTTGTGGGAGGAGGATTTTGAAATCCTTGAGGCTCGACGACTCGGAGAGATTCCTGGGCGCGTCAGACATTGGTCGAACGTGGGAGTTTTTGAGAACGAGGGCGCTGGCTTCGCGGCGCCAATGGCGCCAACGGATGTCTTCGACATCGTCATCGGCTCCGACTTGTTGTACTTTTCAAGCCAGGAAGAGAGCTTGCTCGCGGCACTTCGTTTGCGTCTAAAGCCAGGAAGAGTGTGTTACATCGTTCAAACGTTGCGCACGAATAACGCCGAAGTCTTCGCACGATTCGTTCTCGCAGCGCGCAGATACTTTGTCGTGGACATTGTATCCGCGTCGCTTCCTAATGCGAATGTTTTTTTGCGAGCCAAGGAGACGCCGCACGCCCTGTTAGACGACCCGTATAGATTATTGACGCTCCGACCGCTGTAGCCAACGACGATGTAAACTCTACCAAACGCTATGAATACATTAATACATATAGACGCCGAATACTACCGCTCTAAGGCTCGCGAGGCGTCGTCGACGGCAACTTGACTCTTTTCCCAGGAAGCTGCCCGTCGTCGGCGGCGGTTTGCAAGTCTGCGTGGTACATCGCCGCGAACACGGTGGCGTCGCGCACGCGACGCATTGCCCGCACGTCTACTCTCGTCGCGAGCGGTTTTGGTTTCCCGTAGTTCGGCTCGCGCGTTCTCGACTCTCGTCCTCCAAGCTTCGCCCCGCGTCCAACGCCGCCCGCACCCGTTCTTCCCATTCCCCTATCAGCCCTTCCAACCGCTTTCCTCTCGCCCGTCGCGCCTCCGCCGCGTTCGCTCGTCGCGTTCGCCTTGTTCTTCGCGCTCGCGCTCGCGTTCGCGTTCGCGTCGCGCGCCGCCGCCCCCCCATCGCATCTCCTCAGCGCGTGCGTCACGAGCCCGTCCTCGAGCACCACCCTCCCGCACGTTTCGCACCGCACCAGCAGCCGCACGACGTCCTCGATCGACGTCAGCGGCGCGACTTTCGCGCCGATGCCGAACACCTCGGTCGCCACGCGCGCGACGTCCTCGGCGCGCGCGCGCCTCAGGAACGGCGGCAGGCGCGCGATGAGCGCGCGTTCGACGTCCGTCGCGTCGTCGGCGTCCCCGCCGTCGTCGCGCGGCGGCATGTCGCGCGCGGCGGCGACGGCGTTCGCGCGCGCGCGCGTCGTCGACTGACGTTCCGCATTGCGCGACTCGACGCATGGCGACGACGCGCTGCGTCGCGCGCGGCGTCGCGCCGCGCGAGCGCGCGCGAGCGCGCGCCGACGCGTCCTCGCGCGCGCGCGGCGCCGCGCGCGCGCCGACGCGACGCGCGGCGTCGAGCGAAGACGTCGACGGCAGCGGCAGCGGCGATCGACCGACGACGACGACGCGCCGACGCGCGCTCGCGGCGTCGCTCGCGCTCGCGCGCGCGGTGACGATCGACCTCGGTGCGGTGCGCGCGCCGAGCGCGCGCGCGGCGTCGTCGACGTTCGACGACGATCCGTTCGCGCGGAACGACGGGGCGAGAGTTTTGGATAGAGTCAAGACGAGCGGGACGGCGGCGACGACGACGGATGAGGGGCGCGCGAAACCCGGCGTGTCGACGGAGACGGAGGCGGCGAAGGACGAAACGGTGAGAGATGAAGCGGTGAGAGGCGCGGCGGCGGCGCCGGAGGCGGCGCCGGGGCCGGAAGCGGTGTCGAAACCGGCGGCGCCGAAACCGGCGCCGCCTCGCGTCACGGAGAGCTCGACCAAGGTGGACACGAAGGCTTTGCTCAATAACACGCGCATCAAGACGTACAACAACGCCCCGGTTGATTTTCCGGCGTTCTTGCGCGAAGGTTACGACGTTAAAGTGATTCATGGGAATGATTACACCGTTCGCGAAGACGGGCTCATCGTGAAGGATTACTTGATAGGCGAGGGCGAGTCGCCGAAGGATAATCAAGAGTGTACTTTCAATTACGTCGCGTACAACGAGAACGGCGGGACGATCGACAGTACGTACCGTCGCGGCGCGCCCGCGAGCACGCGTTTGGGGATCAACGGCATGATTCCTGGTTTCGAACTCGGGATCAAGGATATGCGACCGGGAGGCAAGCGCAGAATCATCGTCCCGCCCGAGCTCGGCCCGCCCACCGGTCCCGCCACGTTTTTCTCGGCCAAGCAGTGGGAGGTCTTCGACATCGAACTCTTGGACGTCAAGTCGTGCTCTCGCGCGGGCGGCTTGGGTTCGTTCGGCTCGAACATCGTGTGCGAGTAGTTCACTTCATTTGTAACGACGTGCTAGCCAGCGTAGACGACCGAGACGCACACCTCGACGCGTCAGCCATGCTCGGACTCGACGCGTACGGGTCGTCCAGCGACGACGATGCGCAGGAACGAGAACCCTCGCCGGCGCCGCGCGCGCGCGAGGCGCGCGTCGACGCCCCGCGCCCAGCGGCGGCGCAGAAACCGAGCTTTGGAAATCTCCCGAAACCCGGCGGCGCGCGACGCGTGGTGACGATTCCAGCGCCCGCGCTCGCGCGCGCGCTCGAGGACGACGACGACAGCGATTCAGACGATCACGCGGCGAAGCGCGCGCGACGCGCGGGAGCGAACGCGGAGGCGAGCGGTGGGAAAATAGGGAGCCTGGCGGCGGCGTTGCCCAAGCCTAAACGCGCGTTGGGGGGCGGCGGCGGCGGTCTCGGCGGTGGCGGCGGCGGCGTGATGCTGGATTTAGGTGACGGTGGCAAAGACTCAGTCGCGCGGGGGCACGACGAGGACGAGGACGAGGATGAGGACGAGGAGGCGGGTCCGAGCGCGCACGCGGCGTCGATGTACGCGGTGGACGACGACGGCGAATACGTCAATCGCGACGCGCACGTATACGCCGCAGACGCGTACGCGGTGAGTGACGACGCGGAGCAGACACGTGCAAATCTCAGCTCGGGAGACTTTGTCGATCAAGCGCTCGCGGCGGCGGCCAAGGTGGAGCGCGAGCGACACGGTCGCGATATTGAGATTATGACGATCTCCGCGGACGACTTGCGCAAAGCGCCTCAACGCCCGGGGGCGGCTATCATCCAGCACGAAGGCGCGCTATCGAACATTCATACCACGCAGACCAGCGCAACGGCGAAGCATAAGCATCAGCTCACATCGTTACTGCACGAGGCCAAGGTTGAGGAATCGCGCATCCTCGAAGCCGGTCTCAAGGCGAATCAAACGCGCGCGACGAATCGACGCAAGTACGGCTGGTGATTGTAATTAGATGTGTGATGATTAGATATTCTAGTGCATGCAGCTCGCGCGTTCCAAAAAAAGCTATTGATGCGTCGCGCGTCGCGCAGTCGGCGTTTCGATTCGTCGTCGCGTTCTCGCCACCGCTCTTAAAGTTCATTTTCGATGACTGAAATCACCGTCTCCGCCGGCAGCATCCCTTCCGTGCGCAGCGCGGGTTTGGACGAGTCCGTGCTCACGAACACCAGCGTGGGCAAGCCTTGAATCTGCAACTGCGTCGCCAAATCGCTCTCCTCGTCCGTGTCCACCTTCACGCACTGCACCTTGTCCCCGAGCTGTTCCTGCACCTTCTCCAGCTCGCTCGACATCAGCACGCACGGCCCGCACCACGTGGCGTAGAAATCAATCACCATCGGTCGATCACGGTTCGCCATCGCGATCTCCAGCTCCTCGGCGTTCATCTTTTGCACCGCACCGCAGCGAATCGTCCCCGCCCGCGCGGGTTTCGTCGTCGCGCGTCGCGCGCTCTTCGCGCTCGCGCGCATCGACGCGCAGGTGCGGCGCATCGCGAGCGCGTTCGCGCATCTCGTCGTCGCGCGTTCCATCGTTCGCGGGTCGTTCGCGAGTCGGTCGTCGTTCGTCGAGCGCGACGCGAAGTGTCGAGAATAATCGCGCGAGTCCACGTCCACGTCGGCACAAAGAGACGTCGCGCGGCGACGACGGTGGCCGGCATGCGAGCCACGACGACGACGATGACGACGCGCGCGCCCGCGGTCGCGCGAACGCGCGCGCGATCGAGCGCGCGACGTGCGACGACGTTGAAGATGACGATGCCGATGACGACGACGACGGCCGAGGCGTCGACGGGACGCCGCGTGGCGACGCGATCGACGACGACGAGACGCGAGGATGGGACGATGCGATCGCGCGTGCGCGCGCGCGCGTCGACGATGGACTCGATCTCCGCGCGCGGGGCGTTGGAGCTCGAGACGGACGCGCGAGGCGTCGAACGCGTGAAGCTTCGGGAGTCGGGATGGAACACGTGGAATTGGCGAGGGTACGCGTGTAATTACATCTCCGCGGGAGAGGATAACGATGGACCGATCGTGACATTGGTGCACGGGTTCGGGGCGCACAGCTATCACTGGAGGTACACGATTCCCGCGCTCGCGCGCGCGGGATATCGCGTGTACGCGCTGTGCATGTTGGGATACGGTTGGTCGCCCAAGGTGGAGGAGGAGTATTGCATGGAGTTCTGGGGCCAACAGGTTGTCGATTTCACGAAAGAAGTCGCTGGGGCATCGGAGACGGATAAGACGATCATTGTCGGGAACTCGATTGGAGCGTTGGCGGCGTTGTTCGCCGCGAGCACGCAGCCGCAGGCGTGCAAGGGATTGTGTTTGGTGAACTCCGCGGGTAACTTTGAACCAGACGCCGCACCGGGGCCGGAGAAGAAGACGTTAGCGCAACGCGCGGTGGGCGACGCGAAAGAAATCGACGGTAAGTCGGCTGATTCGTTCGCGGACAAGCTTCGCGAGACGTTCAGTCGCGCCGTGGCGACGGCCATCTTCTACTCCACCAAATTCCGCATCAGGCAGATTTTGAACCAAGTGTACGAGTTCGACGTCGACGACGACCTCGTCCGCTCGATCGATCTCGCGGCGCAAGACCCGGGCGCGATCAAAACGTTTTATCAGCTCTCCCTCGCCGGTTCGCGCACCAAAGTCAAAGCCGGCGACCTCTTGGCCGATTACGACGGCGACTTAATGCTCCTCTGGGGCGAGAAAGATCCTTGGATGACCCCGACCAAGGCAGCGCGCATTCGCGAGATCAAGCCCAACGCCGTGTACGCTCCCGTCCTCGGCGGTCACTGCCCGCATGACGACGCCCCGACCGAATCCAACGCCGCGTTATTGCGTTGGGCCGAAACCTTACGCGCGTGATCCCGTCGCGCGCACCATTTACCACCTCAGCATCTATTTATTTATTGTAACCATCGTAGCACGCGAGCCGACGAAGCGCGAGGCGACCGACCGACCGACCGACGACCGACCGACCGACCGACCGACGACCCAAACCGGCGACCGACCAGGCTAAAAAAGTCAGATTCGGTTCACGAATCGCCGGTACCCCCTCCCGCGTTTTTAGCGCATCGACATCGCCGCGAAATCACATAGTGCGATCGCGCCCTTGCGTACGGTGAATCGCGCGAGTTTGCCCTTTTCGCGCGCGCGCGCCCGCCCCTATCCACCCCGATCGCCCGCGCGCGCGCTCGGCGCGCGTCCGCGCCTCCCCACGCGGCACTCTTCGACGCACGCACGCGCCGAACGTCTAAACAAAAACTCGCACGCGTTCTTCTCGAAGAACCGTCCTCGACCTCAGTCGCGCACGCACAAAACCTCTCCAAACACGATGGCTTCCGCGCTCGGATTCGCGACCGCGGTGCGCGCGCGCCCCGTCGCCGCGCAAAAGCGCGCGACGGCGCCGAAGGCGCGCAGCGCGCGCGTCGTCACGCAGGCGAAACGCGATGGTCCGGTTATCATCGGTTTGGCCGCGGACTCCGGATGCGGCAAGTCGACGTTCATGCGACGCATGACGTCGCTGTTCGGCGGCAAGGCGACGCCGCCCGAGGGTGGGAACCCGGACTCGAACACGCTGATTTCGGACACGACGACGGTGCTTTGCTTGGATGATTACCACTTGAACGACAGGCAAGGACGCAAGGATAGCGGTTTGACGGCGTTGAACCTCAAGGAGCAAAACTTTGGTGCGTTGCGATGGGAGTGATGCGAGGCGAAACGCGAGACGATCGCGTGTTATCCACAACGCGCGAGACGCGATCGGGACGCGATCGAGACGAATGACTGACGATGAACGCGCGTGAACGTTTACGCGATGACGCAGACTTGATGTACGAACAAGTTAAGGCGCTCAAGGAAGGCAAGTCCGTGGATAAGCCGATCTACAACCACGTCACCGGTGTCTTCGACCCGGCGGAGAAGATCGAGTCCCCGGAGGTTCTCATCCTCGAAGGTCTTCACCCGTTCGCGGACACCCGCGTGCGCGACATGTTCGACTTCAAGATCTACTTGGACATCTCCGACGAAGTGAAGTTCGCGTGGAAGATCCAACGCGACATGGCGGAGCGTGGTCACTCCCTTGAGTCCATCAAGGCGTCCATCGAAGCGCGCAAGCCGGATTTCGACGCCTTCGTCGACCCGCAAAAGGAGTTCTCCGATGTCATCATCCAAGTGCTCCCGACCCAGCTCATCCCGGATGACAACGAGGGTAAGATCTTGCGCGTGCGCATGATCATGAAGGAAGGCCTCGAAAACTTCGACGCTCCGTTCTTGTTCGACGAAGGTTCCACCATCTCTTGGATCCCGTGCGGCCGTAAGTTGACGTGCTCCTACCCGGGCATCAAGTTCTTCTACGGTCCGGACACCTTCTACGGCAAGGAAGTCACCGTGCTCGAAATGGACGGTCAATTCGACAAGCTCGAAGAGCTCATCTACGTCGAATCCCACTTGTCGAACACCTCCACGAAGTTCTACGGCGAGATCACGCAACAAATGCTCAAGTACCAAAACGGCCCGGGCTCCAACAACGGTACCGGTTTCTTCCAGACCATCGTTGGCCTCAAGGTGCGTGAAGTGTACGAGCGCATCGCGGAGAAGGAGGTTGTCGTTAAGTAAGCTTAGATTCAACTCCCGATTTAGGACGCCGACGCGTCGCTCGTTCTAGCACGAGCGACGAAGAAGCCTGCAATATTAACGCGAAGGAATTCTTCATCAAATCATTTTCGGCGCATCGCGTCTCCGCGCGCGTCGACTATTAGAAACTACAATCTACATCACCTCTCTCTCGCGCGCCTCACGCCCCGCCCTCGCCTCCTAAAAGATGCGACACGCGCGCCAGAACGGAATCCGCCTCGGGCCTGTACGGGTTCTCCTTGTCTGGAATCTCCAACACGCTCGGGATCGCCCTCGCGTGCGCCTCGACGAGAAACCGTATCCTATCCGCCACGACCTGCGTGATGAGCACCACCGCGATGTCGTCCCTCTGCGTCGTGAACGCCTTGAACGCGTCCGCGATCTCGCTCTCCGTCGTGCGCTCGCCGACGATGAGGTAATTCGCGCGCTGTCTCTCGTCGATGTGTCCCACGCCCGCGAGCAGAAAGCCGGTGACGGTGTCCTCGTCGCCGATGACGGCCATGAGCGAGCCCTCCTCGTTCATCGCGCGCGCGCGAGTCGCGCGAGCCGAACGCGCCGAACGAACCGAATCGAATCGACGCCGCGCGCGCGAGTGGCGACACTTCGCGCCGCGACGCGTGTCATGGCGTCCCGGCGCGACGGCGCGCGCGGCGACGACGCGTGCGCGACGTGCGGGAGGGGTCCGAGCAAGTACACGTGCCCGGGATGCGCGCGACGGTCGTGCGGATTGGAGTGCGTGCGAAGGCACAAAACGACGCACGCGTGCGATGGGAAGCGGAATCGCGCGGCGTTCGTGGACATTCGCGAGTTCGGAGACGCGGACGTCGTGCGGGATTATCGATTCTTGGAGGAGGTGGGGGCGGAGGGCGAGCGGGCGAAGCGGTGGCGGCCGACGTTCGGGGACGAGGACGTCGGCGGCGACGCGAATCGAAAAGGCGGACGCGGCGGCGGAGGACGCGGGAGAGGTAGGGGAAACGGCGCGATGAGTCAGGCGCAGCGAGCGATGGATGCGTTGAAAGCGAAATGCGCCGAGCGCGGGGTCGAGGTGCGATTCATGGCGAACGGCATGGCGCGGCGACGGTCGAACACGACGACGCATCATCGCAAGAGAGACGAGTTGTCGTGGAGGTTAGAGTGGGTGTTTCACATCAATAGCGAGCGCATCGTGCGCATCGATGAAAAAGTAGAGGAAAGCAGCGCGCTGCGCGACGCGTACGCGGCGCACGTCAAGGAGATGACGTTGGCGGTGGAGAATAAAGCGTCGATGGCGCCGTTCAAGCTCGCCGAGCGCGACGGCGACGTCCGATTCGACGTCGTGATGGAGAAGTTCGACACCCCCGCCAACGCCAAGGTTTGGATCCCGATCGATTTACGCGATACCATCGCGAGCGCGTTGAGAGGCAAGACCGTCTTGGAGTTTCCAACGTTTCACGTCGTTCCCAGAACGTCCGCCGAGAAGGACGGCGAAGTCGTTGCATCAAAACAGTAAAAACCTAGCGGTTCGCGTCGTTCGCGTCGTCCTCTCCCGTCGCGCGCCCTCGCGCGTCCTCCGTCCCTCCCTCTCCGCCCTCGTCGTCCTCGTCGCCGTCCTCCGCCGCGCCCGCGGGCGCCACGCACGGCCGCATCGCGGGGTCAATCGCCATCCGTCGCACGTCGCGCGCGCGCGCCACCCGCGCGCGATCCCACGCGAACGCGCGCGCGTGCGCGCCCGCGCGCGCGCGCGCCGCGTCGCCGCGTCTTTCGTCGTCGTCCGCGCCGTCGGTATTCGCCATCGGTAGGTATCCCACGCGCGTCGACGAATGAATCAATCAATCCATGCGCGCCAACCGACGCGGCCGGGGAGGATACGAGCCGTCGCGCCGGCGCGACGTCGCCTCGCATCGAGGCCACGGCGAGCGCCATGGCACTCATTCTCGTCGAGTTTTCTACATATTTAACATGATTTAGAACCATGTGTACAGAAATCGCGAATGCGTTTTGTCCAGCCCGCGCGTCGCGCGCGAAACGCGCCGCCGACGGCGGCGAACCGACGGACGACGGACGACGGACGACGGACGACGGACGACGGACGACGGACGACGGACGCGACGCGACGCACACTCCGACGCGACGTCGTCCGTCGACGCCAACCGACCGGCGGCATGGGGAAGACCAAGGACGCCAAGGAGGACAAGAAGCGCGAGAAGCGCGAGAAGCGGGACAAGAAGGCGCTCGAGGCGGCGGCGACGACGACGACGAAGAAGAAGCGGAAGACGGTGCGAGCGGCGACGAGAGGCGACGACGACGAGAGACGCGGACGAAGGGAACGCGGACGAACGCGCGCGCGCGATCGCGTCGATGGGGGCGCGAAAGCGACGGGAGAGGGAGGGAAGACTGACGACGGACGCCGACGACGGGTCGCGCGCGCAGGAGGATTCGGATTCGCGGGAGACGACGGAGAAGAAGAAGAAGAGGAAGAAGTCGACGAGCGAGGCGAGGGAGGACGTCGAGGGTGAAGATGCGATCGAGGTGGGGACGCCCGAGCCCGAAGAGCCGAACCCGTTGGCGCTGGATAATTTCGCGCTGAGCGAGCCGGTGAAGGCGACGCTGCGGAAGAAGGGATTCGACGCGCTCTTCGCCATTCAAGCCGAGACGCTGGAGATCGCGCTGAGTGGTAAGGACGTGGTCGGACGCGCGCGCACGGGGTGTGGGAAGACGTTGGCGTTCGTTTTGCCGATCGTCGAGGAGATGGCGAAGATTTCGCCCATGCCGGCGAACGGGCGCCGCGTACAAGGTCGTCGGCCGATGTGCGTGGTGCTGGCGCCGACGCGCGAACTCGCGAAACAGGTGTTCGCCGACTTTGACTGGATAGGAAACTCGTTCGGGTTTAAGTCCGTCTGTGTGTACGGTGGGACGCCGTATCGCGAGCAAGAGATGGGTTTGCGCGGCGGGTGCGACGTCGTCATCGGTACTCCCGGACGCATGAAGGATCATTTGGAGCGCAAGACGTTGATGATGGACAAGCTCAAATTCAGGGTGCTCGATGAAGCCGACGAGATGTTGAACATGGGATTCGTGGACGACGTCGAGTTGATCTTGAAGAGCTCCGGAGACGTTCAGACACTGCTTTTCTCGGCCACCTTGCCCCCGTGGGTGAAGGACATCGCGAAACGTTTCTTGAAGCCAGACTACGCCACGGTTGATCTGGTCGGCGACCAAAAGCAAAAGGCGAGCGGGGCCGTCCAGCACATGCTATTACCTTGTCAATGGAGCGATCGTGTCGACCTCGTCTGCGACGTCATTCGTTCCAAGGCCCCGGGCGGCGGACGCGTCATCGTGTTCTGCGATACCAAGCGCGACTGCGGCGAGCTCTGCGACAACTTGCAAAAGGAAATCCCGAAGGGTGCGAAGGCGCTTCACGGCGACGTCAGCCAAGGTCAGCGCGAAGTCGTCTTGGCTGGTTTTCGAGAAGATAAGTTCCAAGTCTTGGTCGCCACCGACGTGGCGGCGCGAGGTTTAGACATCACCGGCGTCGAGCTCGTGATTCAGTGCGAACCGCCGAAGGACGCCGAGACGTACATTCACCGCTCGGGTCGCACGGGACGCGCTGGGGCCACTGGCATTAGTGTCACGCTGTGCACGCCGCGTTCCGAATGGGCCGTACCGAACATCGAACGAAAAGGCGGATTCAAGTTTGTTCGCATCGGACCGCCGCAACCGGCGGAGATGGCAAAGGCGGCGGGAAAAATTGCGGGAGAGCAAATCCGCAAGGTGCACAAGGGCGCCGCAAAGCTCTTCATGGACGTCGCCCGAGACTTACTCGAGGGCGAAGATAGCGATAGTGAGGAAGGTCGCGATCCGGTTGAGGTGCTCGCCATGGCGATCGCCAAGCTCGCCGGCCACGGCGAGCTGAGACAACGGTCGTTGTTGACTTCTCACTCGGGCCAGACGACGCTGTTGTTCACCGCGGGCGAGACGCAAATCAGAACGCCGACGTACGTGTGGAACTTCTTGCGTCAACGCATGGACGAAAACGATTTGCAGCTTCGTCGCTTAACATTGAGCGTGGACAATATGGCTGCGGTCTTCGACGTGCCCTCTGAGCTCGCCGATAAGTTTTGCGCCTTGTCCGAACCCGCATCGAGCGGCAAGTCTGCCGTGTCCATCACCGCGTGTGAAGAATTACCAGAGCTGAGTCAGCGGCCGCAATCCGGCGGTGGTGGCGGAGGCTATGGCGGCGGTGGACGTGGCGGCGGTGGCGGTGGCGGCGGTCGTTTTGGTGGACGTGGCGGCAACTATGGCGGCGGCGGTCGCTCTCCGGGAGGAGGAAGGTTTGGCGGGCGAGGACGAGGGTCGCCGGGAGGTCGTTTCGGCGGTAGAGGCGGCGGAAGAGGTCGAGGACGCTATTAGACGTGTTAGACGTGTTGTAATCCATTCGTTAATATCACACTTATTCTACTTCTTCGGCTTGGACGAGTAGAACTCATCCAGCTTCGTATCGTACGATTCCATGACGAGCTCGGATCGTACCTTGCGAGCGGAATCCGTGGCGACGCCTACGAGAATCAACAAGGAAGTGCCCGCAAAACCGCGGAAAGTTTGCAAGCCGGTAATTTGCTCTACCGCACCCGGAGTCAAGGCGAGCGCTCCCAAGAATACGCTTCCTAAAACCGACAAACGCTCCAAGACCCGAGTGATGTAATCGCGTGTCGCGGCGCCGGGACGAACGCCCGGGATGGAGGCGCCCTGGCGCTTGAGCTGATCTGCGACATCCTTCGGCTCGAGTTGGAGGAAGGTGTAAAAGTAATTGAAGAAGCAAATCATAGCGACGTTCACCGGGACGTAGCCGGCACCACCACCAGGGCTAAGGAACCGCGCCACGCCGAGCACGGCGCCGTTGTCCGTGAAGCGCGTGAGCGTCGCGGGCAACGCGAGCAAAGAAGAAGCAAAAATAATCGGCATCACCCCGGCGCTGTTCACTTTGAACGGCAGGTATGATGACTTAGCCAAACCACCAGCGTTGAATCGCGTGCTATAGTTCATCGGAATCTTACGTTCAGCCTCTTGAACGTACACGATTCCCAACGTCGTGAGCGCGAAAGCGCCGAAAAACACCGCGAGCACAGACGAGTCACCTTTTTCTTGAGCCATTGACACCGTTTGACCCACGGAAGACGGCAAAGCACTGACGATGTTGGCAAAAATCAATAAAGACGTCCCGTTACCGAGTTTGATTTCGTTCAAAAGCTCGCCGATGTACATGAGAATCATGGCGCCGGCGGTCAGCGCGCAGCTTTGTTCAAACAACCAAATCGGCGTGAAATCCTCGACGAAGGGGCGCACGTACAAGCACTGACCCACGGCTTGGACGATGGCAAATCCAAGCGCGCCGTACCTACAAAATAAGAAACACAGTCTCTGTCAGTCTCCATTCATGGTCGAATAAAAAACGCGTGCTCGTGTCGCGTAGCTCAGTTTCCGTTATTCTTTTCAGGCCATCGACGCGTCGTAACGCGCCGAAGCTCAATCGAACGAGACCTAAAAGGTCACATCACCGCTTACGCGCATCGCATCGCATTTACTCGACCGACAACTACTCGACGCACCTTTGATACTGTTGAAATTTGCGCCGTCCCGCCTCGCCCTCTTCCTTTTGCAACTTTTTCAACTCTGGAAACACGCTCCCCAGCAACTGAAAGATGATGCTCGAGTTAATGTACGGCACGATCCCGAGCGAAAAAATCCCAAGCTTAGAGATGCTCCCTCCCGTGAGCGTATCGGCGTACGCCATCATCCCCCCTCCTCCCGCGAGCGACTCCGCGAACGCCGCCCTATCGACGCCGCTGATCGGAATGTACGTCCCCACTCGCGACAGCACCAACAGCGCGAAAATCGTCGCAATCTTCCCCGGCAACTTCCCACCAAAAAAATCTCCCATCTTCGCGTCGCCGCTCGGTCCTCCGCTTCGTCCGCTCGACATCGCGCGCGTCGCGCTCGGCTTGGTCCAGCCGAACGCCGGCGCGAAGACCCCGTCGTCGCCTCGCTCGACGTCCAGCAGCCCCAGCGGGTCGAACGTCCCGCTCGCCGGCGGTTGTTTCGCGTACGCGCGCTGTCGCACGTCGCGCGCGGCGTCGCGCGGTTTCGACAGCGTCGCAGCGCCGCATCGCGGTCGCGCGTGCGCGGTCGCCGCGCGGGACGACGTCGCGGTCGCGCGTCGCGCGTCGACCGCGGGCGCGCGCGGGGCGAGCGCGAGGGGTGCGCGCGCGAGCATCGTCGTCGTCGTCGTTCGATGCGCCGTCGTCGAGCGGCGGCGCGCGAGGCGTGGAGTGGCGACCCGCGCGGGCGCGCGCGCGAGGGATAACCTGTGCAGATTCGAGCGCGCGCGCGAGGCGCGAGAACGAAGGAATGAATGCGTGCAATCACACGAGCGGGAGTGGCGACTGACGGAGAGGGCTAAGGGAAATCATCGGCGTCGCACGATGCGTCGGCGTCGCGCGAAGGTGGACGGAACGAGGCGACCGCGCCGGAGAGGGCGTGATCGACGGCTTTGGTGAAACCTTTGGCGCCGGTGACGGCGGCGTAGGGAACCTTGCGAACGGCGCCGAGGAGCGCGGCAGACGACGTGACATCGCCGGTGGCGTAATCTCGGATGGGCTCGACGACGAGTGCGTCGGTGGCGCGACGTGCGCCGCGCCACGCGGTTTTACTGGCGAGGGAGAGCCCGTGAAAGACGTTCGTCGGCGAAGAGACATCTTCGATTTCGCGTTCGGCGTCCACTATCATTCCTTCGGCGGCGGCGAGAAGGGCAGCGGATTGACCCGCGGCGAAAGCGCCGAGTTCGATCGATGATAGTGACACCTCTTTAACGAAAGAAGCGACGCCGAGAGCGAACCCAGCGACAACACCGCCGCGTCTGTTGTTTCGATGAAACTCCAGAGGTTTGGACACCAGACCGGCGGCTCGACGGCCGATGTTGGTCGCCGATTTGATTGGCTTCACACTTTGCACAAACTTGTGTGCTTGTGTGCGCGTAATGTCATCAAGCCATGCATTTACGGCAGTTTGCACAACCGGGACTACACCAGCGATTCCGGTAAGCCGAAGCGGCTGGATGTCGAGAAGGACCCCGTCCCAAGGCACGAGATTCAGCGCCTCGAGCAAGTTTCCAGACCGCAGCGAGTCAATGTCAACTTGACGACCGCAATAGTCCAAACGAAGCGAAAGCCGATCGATCTCAATCTTTTGAAAGTATATCGACTCTTCACGTGGCGGTGATGCGACATGAGAAGAGTCATCAGAGTCGTCGGCAAAGACATCGAGCGCGAGCTTCAAGACGCGTTGATCGAGCTTGACGTGAATCGGTATCGACGAGGCCTTGAACAGATACTCAACTTCGGAAGGTGTTTTCGCATCCGGACGAACAGCCATTATGTCCAACGAACACATATCGCTTCGATCGCCTCGTTCGCCCGAGAGAACGTCGTATTTCAATACGTTTGGCCACGTTGCGCCCGCGGTGACGTCTGTACAAACAGCGTCGCGCACCGCGCACGCGATGCGATGCGCGGTTTCGCCTTCGCGCTGTGGGAACGAGTCAACGCGCACGGTGTTCGTTTTCAGTGAAAGTTTGATTCCTGCAGATACACCGAGCGGATCGACCTCCACAGAATCCGCGTGCCTCGGCAAACTTGTCGGCGATTCGGACCAGAATAGCCCCGGCAAGATGTGTACATCGAACGTTTCGCCATTCACATGAACCGTGCTTTGCGGCACGACGACATCCTTTGGAAGCGGAAGGTATCGAGTGTGCGCATGGTCGCCGACACGCGGTAAAGACGGCGGCATCGCCGGTAGACGTGCTTCGACGAATTCACCCGCAAATCGACTACGACTCATAATGGAGGCGTTCACGCCGCCGGCGCGCGCTCGACTTGAACTATGCTTTCTCACCGCCGTGACACTCCCTGCCGCTAACAACACCGTTTTACGCTTCCGACGGACTCGTCGATTGCTGCGATAGAAGAAGTTCTCGATTATGTTCGGTCCAACTCGGGCGTTCGTGTCACGTCGCACTAACAGACTTCTGTGATGAGCCTCACTAGTTTCCGTACTTCCGCGCTTCTGGCCTTCGAGTCGCCTAGGAAACATCTCGTCGTGATCGCGAGTCGCGGCGGCTATTTCATGCTCAGTTACGCTCGACGAGTATCGTGCGTGCGAGATATCTCTGGCCTTCTTCACAGGACTCACGAAGACGTACTCGTTCTCGTCGCCGCTCGCCGGACTCGCTGGACGATCAGCGCCTTCAACTTCCGACATGAATAGCCGCTTTAACGCGCGCAAAATGTCTCTCTGAAGCGACACGACGCAAGATCGAGTGCTGACGGTGGCGATCGCAGTCTTCGAGCTTGAAGAGGACGTAATCAACGAAATCGCCTTTGCATTCATCACCGGCGCAAACCGCGCGGCGCAAATAGTAGAATTCGTGAATGGAAACGCCGGTAACGTGCGAATGCCGTCAGTTGCCTTGATTTCGGGAGGCACCATAAACGCACTGATCTCGTTGCAGTACATTTCGACGCCAAAGCTGGTCGAAACCCCCGCATCATGCGAACATTCTACCCCTTTGGAAGAAATGCGCAAAAAATCATTCTGAATGAGCGCGAACGAGTCATTCGACTTGTATATGAGCACCAACTCGAATAAACTCAAAGAGAAACACAGTGTGGAAGAATCGCACACATTTGTATCGGCATCGACGTCTCTTGCGGGAGCAAAAGTATTCAGGCGCCGTATAAGCGGCTCGCACTGCGTTAACGAGGCCGACATTCCGACGACGTTTACGTCTGCGCATGCTGGCTCGCCCTCCATGCGAGCAAACGCGAGCGATGATTTCGAAGCGCCTTGATCTGAACTACGACACTCGACAAAGACTGTTTCGACGTTATCAGTAGTAACCCGAGCCGAATCAAACTGCGTCCATACGAAATCTGAACCGAGAACGCCAGCGATGTTTGTCGCCGCAAAAACACGCGCACGCCTCAATTCGCACTCGACAAGTACAGAGTCATCGTCGGTGGAAGTCGAACACGTTCCATCTGTCAGTGGGGCATCAAGCTGCATGCGAAGCGCGCCGACATCGATTCCAAACGCCAAGGGGGTCATGACGGAGTCGGGCGTCGCGACTCGCAGCGCCATAGGGTGATTGTCTGGAAGCTCGTACATTGACTGAATGATAGTGGAAACCGATTCCACCACATCGATGCTCAACCTAGTTTCGATAATTGGCACATTCAATTTAACGAACAGTGACGCGTCGTTCGCAAGTTGCTCCCGAAGACATGTATCTGTCTCATTCGCTTCACGCCTGTTCTTCACCTTGGCCAAACAACGTTCGGGAAGCGAACCGTCTAGACGATACGCTGGATCTTCGAGCCAGTACACTGTCGCCGTGATATTTTCACTTAAGGACGCCGCTGTCACGCACTCGACACCATTCAATGCAAGTTTGGCGTGACCCATTTGCATCGACACGCAGTCGTCACGCAAGACTACACCGCACCTGTCATCGGCGCCAACCGAAGAAAGATGCAAAACCAACTCATGGTCGTCGTCGAACCCGTAAATACATCGCGCGTCACTCCAGCTCACATCTAATCGATCCGACAATTCAATTCTAATCGCCGTCATCGTCAGTTTGCACACCACGTCGTCGAACGGCGCATCCATAGAAAACTGTGGACATTGAACGGTGAAGACCGTCGTTGCACTCGAAGGCTCCGCGGAAGAATCGATACCCAATGATTCCGACAACTCCCGTATTGCTACCTCTGCGTCGTCGAAGAACTCTTCGTTCAGCTCCTCGTTTGAGTCTTCGTAAACGCTGTCACCCATGCTCTCGCCCATGGCGTCGTTCGCTTCCTCATACGCGCTTGCGTACATGGCGGCCGACCCACTCGATAGCACATCGTCGATGAATGAACGTCGCGGTCTCGACGTCGATGGCCGTTTTAGGCGAGCAGAAGATGCATTGGAACCAAATGCGTTCACGAGATCGACGAAATTCTTCACCGCGTGCACTGTAGCCGTCGTTTCGATGGTCTCCAACTCGACGTCGACGCGACTGAAATCACTTGGTATCTCTGCGTGCCCGGAAACGTCGCGCACCACGACCTCGGACACCGAACATTCAACGCCAGTTGCGATTCGTCGCACAGACATCCCCGAGAAACTCACCCCTTGCCCGTGCGTATACTCTGCCGATTCGAGTCGCACGAGAAACTTGCCCGCGCCCGCTGCGTCTTGCACCACTACGTTTACCCCTCTCAATCGCGCCTTGAGCCCACGACAGAGCGCATTCAACGCTTGCCGCATGATCGCCGACCCTTGCGCGCGCGCGCCATCCTCTCTCTCGAGCGCGTCAAACACCTCCGCTTCGCCGCTCCCCGCGCTCGGTCGCGTCGTCACCGTCACGTCCTCGAGCTCCAACGAGCACGACTCCCTCCCGATCGCCTCCCACGGAATCCGCCCCGTGACCGCCCCCACGCGCACCGCCACCAACTCCATACCCGTTCGCGCCTCAAAGTCGCCCGTCCACGCCGTGACGACGTTCGCGTCGAGCTCGACGTCCTCGAGTCTCGCCTCGCCCGCGCTCGCGTCCACTCTCGCTCGCCCGCGTTCGCCCTCACCGCCGCCGTCGCGCACCAACCGCGCGATCGCGCGTGATATGAAGTACTCGCATATTTTCCGCATCCTCGCTCGCTCTCGCGCGCGCGCGTCCCCGCCGTCGCCGCGCCGACGAAATCCGAGGTGCCGAGTGACAGGTGCGTCGCGTTCGCGTCGCGCGTTTAAATTCTGCGCCTCGCCCGCGCGCGCGAGCTCGCGCGCGCGCCGCGAGCCTTCGCGCGCGACCGATCGACGCCTCGCGACGGCGTTCGCGCGCGCGCGCGCGTGTGGTGCCGCGGGTCGATGCGCGCTCGAATCGCACCGCACATCGCGACGCGTCGCTCGCGACCGATCGCGCGCATGACGCGCACGGAGGTCACGCTCGCGGTCGACTTCGCGTGCGAAGGGTGCGCGGCGTCTGTGCGCAGGATCGCTGAGCGCATCGAGGGCGTGCGCGAGGTCGAGATCGACGTCGAGGCGAAGCGGTGCGTGGTGCGCGGGGACGCGTTGGACGCGGAGGACGTTCTCGCGCGCGTGCGCAAGTGTGGACGCGCGACGACGCTGCTGATGGAGTGACTTGCTCGTGTCCTGATGTTTTATTAGCGCGCGCGGGACGAATGGCACGATCACGCGTCGTCGTCGTCGTCGCGCCGGCGGCCGCGGCGAACGGGCTTGGCGAACTTGGTCGCGACTTCGGGACCTTCGTCGTCGTCCTCGCCGTCGATGTCCCTGCCGTCGCAGACGTATAAAGCGACGAAAGTGCGACCGTAGCGCCGGTCGCGGACGCGGCGGAGACGCTTGCCGATGCTCGGGAGGATGTCACGCGCTTGGCCTTTGGCGTACTCGACGAGTAAAATGGTCGAGTCTTTGACCAGCGCCGACTCATCGAGCTGGAGGAGGAGCTCGGGATACGATACTTTTTCGTACGGAGGGCAGAACGATATGAAATCGAACGCGCCGCCGACGCCTCGAGCGTTTTTGTGGTGCTGGTTCATGAAGGCTTGCACGCTTGCGGTGTGTGTCGTCGTTTGCTTGGTGAGACCGAGCGAATTCAGATTCTTGTTCGTGACGTTGTTCACCACCCAGGGGTCCATTTCGACGAAATGTGCCTCGACGACACCGCGCGATATCGACTCGATGCCGATCGCGCCAGTGCCGCAGAACATGTCCAACCATCTCGAGTCTGGCGGAAACTGCACGTTGCTTCGCGAACCGAGAAAGTTTAACATCATATCAAACGTCGCCCCACGCACCATGGACATCATCGGTCGCGTGTCTAAACCGCTCGGCGACAAAAGCTTTCTTCGTGCATACTTTCCAGCCACGATGGTCATGCGCTTGTGCGTTTTTCTCGTCGCCTCGTATTCCTTCTTCTTGTTAAACGTCGCCACCTCTTGTTTTTCCTCCTCGATTGCAAATAACAGATCCCTCGGTACCCCCATGCGCACCATGCGCTCGATGTCCTCCTTTTTCATCCCTTTATCATCCCTCTTTGCGTTTATCTCACTACTTTCGCCCACCACGCGCTTCGGCTTCGCATCCGCCGCCGCGACGCCGCGCGGGTTCTTCTTCGGCGACTTTAACGACGTGTTCACCGCCTCCGAACTCCCACTCGCGCGATCGTTCTTCGTCGGCACGCGCACAAAGTCCATGACATATCCATTGCCACTGTCTTCGTCGTCGATGTTGAACAAATCTTCATTCGCCACGCGCACGTTGGCGCCCTCCGGGACGAAGAACCAGTCGTCGTCCTCGTCGTCGTCCTCGTCGTCCCAGTCTTCATCGTCTTCGATCGCGATCGGGTCGTCGTCCTCCAAGTCTTCCTCGTTCCAAAACAATAAATCTTCCTCCGCGTCGGCCGCGCTGTCGTACTGTCCCTTGGCGCGCGTCGCGAGCGCGCGGCGCGGGAACGGAATCGACACGCGGTGGCGGCGGCGGCGGACGGGGACAGCGCGCGGTCGCGCGCACGACGTCGATGGCGGCGTCGCGACGCGAGAGCTCGACAGCACGATTTGAGCGTGCGCGTGTGGCATCGCGCGCATCGGGAGCGCGGTCGAGGACGCGCGGATGTGTGCGGAACTTCGGCGGGCTACGCTAGAAACTAGAAACTACAAATAACGAGGTGTCAATTCGACGCGGTCCAGAACGTTTCCTCGTTTTCGGCGCCGTAACCGACGTAACGAGGTCGACGTTTACCCGCGGGAGTGAAGTGCTTGAGATAAAATGGAAGCCCGCCCTCGACTTCGACGACGTCGTCGAAGACTTCGGCGAGCGCGCGCAAGGCGTCCAAATGATACGCCTCGGAGGCTTCGGCGGCATGAAAGACGACGACTGGGGACGATTTGTCGGCGTATTTGCCATCAGCGTTGATGTTGTCTATCATCACGTCCACGGCTGGGTTGTCCACGGCGTCTGATAAGCCACCCGTGCGAATCGCCGCGGGCATGGACGTTGCTCCCTTGAGCGTCTCTCGATTGAAGTCTTTGACGGGACGAATGTCAAAGACAACGGCGCCGCCTTCGATCAAGCGCTGCGCCTCGCCAATATTTTCGACGCGCCATGGCAGGGGCTCTTCATCTTCCTCTTCTACGATCATGACAGGTTCGGCGTTTTTGGCGTGTTCCTGCACCGCGATTCGCAACTTTGCCTTCGCGTCCTCTCGCATCTTTACCGCCTCGGCGTCGGGCTCTTTCAACAATTTATCACGTGCTTCATCGCGCGCGGCTTTCCTCGTAGCCGCGCGTCGAGCGGCGACGAGCTCTTCGGGCTCTTGCCAACGCATGTACTCTCGAGCGAGCTGAATATTATTCACGTTTTCTTGCTCGCCAACGACGTTGCGTCCGCACGCCAACAGCCGCTCCAGCGTGATCGTCACGTCGCCTAATTTCAACCTCCGACGTTCATCTAAACCGACGAGCGAGTCATTTAAACCATCTAAGCCGACGTTGAACACGAAATCACTGACGGCGTCATCATACACACGCGCGCGTAACGCGCCGAAGAAATCTAAAGGCTGATTCGGAAATGTCGCGACGAGCGTTTCGCAACACGCCGTCGTCAACCCGTCATCCTTCATCATAGCGTGTATCATCTCAACCAACTCTTGCGACGTCGGCTCCCACATCCAAAGATCCATTCGACCGTCTCTCGTTAGAGGCGCATACAGTCGAGAAAAATCATTCCCCGTGACGATGATTGGCACGCGCGCGTTGGTAGATTTGGAGTCCGTCCTCCAAACCAGTCCCTCGCTCACGATCGTGGGATTGTCACAAATGTTCATCAACGTCCCGTGCGTGATTTGATTATTTACAGTCCCCAGATCGTCCTTAAACTTACCGATCCCGGCGTCGATGTCGTTGATAATAAGACAACTCAACTTCCCCGTCTCTCTCATCGCTCGCGCGGCGGTCAGATACCTTCGCCGCAACATCGCCCCGGGCTCCCCCGCCGTCGAATCCTCCAACTCCCCCGCGCTCGTTACGATCGGCTGCAACCCCATTTTCTTACACGCCAACTCCACGTTCATCGTTTTGCCGCAACCCTTGTGTCCCCAAATCCCCAAAATTAACGCCGGAGACGTCGCGCCGAGCGCCCCCTTATCCTTCAACAAGTTCTTCACCACGTGCGTCGCCACGCGCTCGGCGAAGCGTTCCGGCACGTGAAACCCATCGAGCGCGGCGAACGTTCGAAACTCACGCTCGCGATGTTCGCCCGTCGCGACGTCCGCGTCGACGCCGAGAACGCTTCCTTTAAAGAGCTCTTCTTCGACACCGCTGCGTTGCGAGTAGATGAAATCTTGCCCGCCGAGCGCGTCCTCGCGCGCCGCGCGTCGCGTTCGACCGCGCGAGACGCGCCCCTGACGCGCCACGCGCGCACCGACGGGCGCGCGCGACGTCCGCGCGGGCCCGCGCGGCGCCATCGCGCGAAACACTGTCGCTTCGGGACAAAAGTGCGCGCGAGACGACGGGGACACGAGCCGCGGGCGTTCGCGCGCCGCACAACGCGACGACGACGCGCGCGACGCGCGCGCGCGGCGCACACGGGTCGACGCGCGAACGGCACGAACGTTGGCGGCGCGCGAACGACGCGCGGGGCGAAGGCGACGCGACGTGGGACGATTGATGCGCGACGGTTCGAGCCGTTACTGCCGACGCGCAAACAATCGTCGACGCGTGCTGACGAAAGGCGCGCGCGCGAAGGTGGAGGAGCGAACGAGGAGTGGATAGTGATCATGGATGATAAGGTAGAACGGCGCGAGCGCACGGCGCGAGCGCTTCGCGAGGCGGAGTACGCGAAGGCGCAGCGAGGAAACTTTTTCGTGAGGAATCACGCGCGCGCCAAGCGGTATTGGTACGAGTTGAATCAAAACGATACCTCGTTGTACTTGTTCCCGCCCAGGAGTGGCGTGCGAAGGAACGCGCAACGATTGATTGCGTGGAAGTGGTTCGAGAGGGTGACGATCATGCTCATCGTGGCGAACTGCTTCACGCTCGCGTTGTACCGGCCGCTGGAGAAGCACGGACGAACGAATCAAAATTTAGAAGTCGCCGAAACGATCTTTACGGTGATGTTCACGTTGGAGTTTTTAGCGCGCGTGGTGGCGAATAACTTTATATTCGGTCCGCCCGAATCGGACGTGTACTTGAGGGATGGATGGCGAGTTTTAGATTTCACCGTCGTCATCGGCGGTTGGGTCTCCGTCGGAGTTATGGTCGCTGGTGGATCTGGAGGAGGTCTCACAGCTATTCGAGGTATTCGTGCACTGAGACCACTGCGATCGATTTCAGGGTTCCCTGGATTGCGCGTGTTCGTCTCGACGACATTTGCGTCGATGGGTATGGTTAGGGATGTCGTGTTTTTCCTCTTCGTCGTAATGATAGTCTTGGGTATCCTCGGCGTGCAGCGCTACGCGGGTAAGCTGTCGAACAGATGCGCGTACGCAAGCACACTCGATCTCGTCATGGAACAAATCGAGTTTCCGTGCTCAAAATCTACCGGCGGTCGTTCTTGTGGACCCATGCAAGTGTGCATCGCTACTGCGTTGACGGGCATGGACGACGGTCATTCAACTTTCAACAACATCATGGGTGCGGGATTTATAATTTATAGAGTTTTGACATTGCGTGGGTGGACAGATTTGATGTATCAAGTCATAGACGCCACCGGTGATCGTGTTTTGGCGATAATTTACTTCATCATCATCGTCGCCGTCGGCGCAATTTTTGTTTCATCCTTTATGTTGGCGGCGGTGACGACAAAGTATCGACAGACGGCAATTTTAGACGAAAAAAGGGCGCTGGACGCCGAGACGGAAGACAAATCGAAAGCGTTGAGCAATCCAAAAAGTAAGAGAGTGCTGGCGAGCAGGAGGGCGGGCCGATTTAGCTATGGAGAGCGCCTGGAGCGAATGATGGAACGACCGTTGGCGTTCATGCGGCGGGAGTTCATCTACCAGCGTTGGCTGCAGATGTTTGTGAAGCACAAGTATTTCGAAAATGGTATAACTAGTGCGATTGTGGTAAATACAATCATACTGGCGGTGCACTTTCGTGGTATGGGGAGCGAGATGGAGACAGCTGTGAATAATCTGAATTACTTGCTTTTGTCAGTCTTCGTGTTCGAGTTGGTGATGAAAGTACTCGCATTCGGAATTTTAGGATATAGCAAGGATCGCTACAATTTGTTCGACGCGACTGTTGTCACTGCCGGTCTGATAGAGCTGGCATATCGTAACAGCAGCTTGGCCGTCGCACGCGCGTTCCGTCTGTTGCGAGTGATGCGCACGACTCGCCTCATCACAAGAAACAAGAACATGCGGCGTTTGATAGATACCACCATGGAGAGCTTCAGTGCTATTCTGAACTTTTGCGGTGTCCTATTCGTCTTTGTTTTCGTCTTCACGGTTTTAGGCATGCAGCTATTTGGTGGACGCGACGAGTTTTGGGATGCGCGGCCGAATTTCAACACCTTTGGGGATAGTTTTCTCTCTGTATTCGAGATTCTGACGGGATCGCATTGGTACAAGTTGATGCTCGTCGCCATGAGTGGCTCGTACGGCGCCCCTGCAGCCTTGTTTTTCATTTGCTGGTCCTTCATCGGTTCATTTGTGCTGTTGAATCTCATCGCGGCGATGCTCATTGACACATTTTCACGCACGATGCGAGCAAAGGAGCTCGAACTCGAGCGTTTGCGCGAGGAAAAGAAAGAGACGGAACGCCGAGAGGCCGAGGCCAAACGTCAACGAGAAATCAATACTCTTCTCGAGGGAAACAATGATGATGAGATGGATAAGGTGGAAGTGCACCAGGAAGGCATAAGCACGGAGTTAACACGGTTGATGAAACCAAACGAGATTCGACGCCATCCGGATGCCAAGCGCATCGTGAATAGGATGAATACACGCAAACAGCGAGCATTTGCGAGAGAGGTGCAGCTGATAGAAAGGTGGCTGGAGATAATAGGTTTCACAGAAAATGATAGTGATGTTGACAGCGATAGTGAAGACAACGCGGTGGATGCCAATGAACAGCTCGTCAAGGACCGAGCACTTTTAGTTGACGAGTTGGCGGTTGATGATGGCGTGCCAGAGAGCCAACTGACGACGCTCATGCGAGAAAAGGCATCTAGAAAAGTATCCGCACTTGTCGCTACTGGTATCCCGATTCCCATGGATGATCGCCAGGTAAGGGCGGCCTATCGACGTTGGAGAATTGACGCGGCGGCGGAACAAGGCAGCGATAGCGACGAAGACATGAATATCCAGAACACAAACACACTACGGGATGAGTACGGCGGTACAGCGGACGGCACGGCTGCCAGTGCAATGGAGGTCCGAAGACACTTGCAAGAACATGCGCTCGCTGAACTTCGACGCAGTCTGTTGGAGCGTAGCGGCGAGTCGGGTACTAAAGACGCGCTTCAATGGGCGTCGCAGGCGCCCACAATTGGCTTGGCGATGAAGAGCGCGGAGGCTCGGATGCGACCAGAAGAACAAACTGCGATCATCGCACAACGTCGAGCGGAGGGCAACAAAAGTGGTCATCTCGGCAAATTCAAAGGAGACGGAATGAGCGCCGAAGGCGCTGCCGCAATCGCCGAGGCAAATTTGCTGAGCATGCGAATTCGCGAATCAGAGCGCTTGGAAGCTATAAAGAAGAAACGTGGCCAATCAGTCGACGAGGACGTGCCCGCGGCGTCCGACGACGTCGACGCCAACGATGGACTAGCTCCATCACCTGTCAATCCGCCGACGGAGCGGAAGACGGCTTCTTGGCGCGCCAGGGTGAAATCTACGCAGCCTGGCGAAGAACGCAAGTCGTTGTCGGAATCGCTGCGAGGTATGGCTGATAGACCAAGACCCGGTCCCGTGACAGAGTCTTTCAACGAAGATAACATATCTAGTGCGTCACCGAGCAGAGATGGAGATACGATGTCAAATTCACACTCGGCACGAAGTCCCCGCAACTCGCGTTCACGCGGTTCGCAAACAACTGGAGATTCTGCGCACGCGTACAACACCCTCGTGCCCATCGTGGAGTATACGTCGATGCCACCCTTGCTGAACATAGACTACAGCCTCCCGAGGATATCCGAAGACGTACACGCCGGTAAAGCCAGGAAGGCGTTGGGATTACCCGTGCGTGACATCGTTGTTGATGAGACGAAAATTGACAAATCTTCAAAGAAGAACATCGCCGAAGAGGACTGGTTACGCAATGCCGGTGCGACAAAGGATGAGATTTGCATGATGTACCCGTCGTTGGGTTTCATCAAGCCGCGACGCCCGATGCGACGTTTGCTATTCATGCTTATCAAGCATCCCGCGTTTGAGGCGCTCATGCTCGTTCTCATCGTATTCTCGTGCATCCAGCTCGCGCTCGACGCGCCCACAGTGCATCCAGAAAGTGATTTGGCCAGCGTTCTCAAAGCAGCGGACGTATCTTTCACGCTCATATTTTTGGGCGAGGCAATCATAAAAGTAATTGCGATGGGCTTCGTTATGCACCCAGGAGCATACCTTCGATCTCCTGCGAACTGCTTTGACTTTTTCATTGTCATCGTATCGCTCGCCGTCGAAACCATGAGCGCGTCAGCACTGAAGTCTATGCGCAGCTTCAGGTTATTTCGAGCTCTGCGTCCTTTGCGCCTGTTAAATCGAGTTAAGAGTATGCAAATCGTCGTTGCGACGCTGCTTCACGTCCTACCTGATCTTGGGAGTGTGATGCTGTTGGGATTGTTTCAGTTTTTGATTTTCGCAATTCTGGGCTCGCAGTTATTTGCTGGTAAATTTGATTACTGCAACGACCCTACGGTCTCTGGAATGCACGCGTGCGTCGGGACGTTCGTTGACGAGAAAGGTGCACACGTGACTCGCCGGTGGCTCAATCCGCCACTGAACTTCGATAACACCCTGCTCGCTCTACTGAGTCTCTTCGTCATCGTCACACGTGACGGATGGCTTTCTGTAGCGTTTCAAGGCATGGACTCAACGGATACGGACTTGCAGCCATCTTTAAACAACAGTGGCTGGACAGCTATTTATTTTTTGAGCTTTATTGTGATCCTCTCTTTCGTCTGGTTGAGTATGATCGTCGCCCTCGTGTGCGAGAGTTACAAGAAGGCTTGTGTGTTGAGCAACTCGACGCAGACGCTCAACGCCGAGCAGCAAGAGTGGGCGGAAGTTTTGCGTATGAAAAAACACGACGCCGAGCTCAAAATATTGGATGACGACACAACCGGGGCGCCACGGTTTTTCATTCGAAAATCGGCTTACTCCTTAGCCACGAACCCTCGATTTGAGGCTTTCATCGTTGGCTGCATCATTGCCAACACTATCACCATGGCGTCGTATCACGACGGACAACCGAAAGCCTATGCCGAAATTCAACGAGCGGCGAATGTGTTTTTCTCTTGGATCTTCTTGTTAGAGCTCTCGTTGAAAATGGTCGCACTGTTCCCGAAACGTTACTTTTCAGAGCGCTGGAACGTGTTTGATTTCATCATCGTCGTGGCTAGTATTCCCGACCTCGCAGGTGTGGATTTCGCCGGTACCACGGTGCTCCGCGTCATCCGACTTGGACGCGCGCTACGTCTGTTTAAACAAGCGAAGGGTCTACGTACGGTTTTCAATACGCTATTGAGCTCCTTTGAAAGCGCGTTTAACGTCGTTTTCCTGATATTCATGTTGATGTTTGTGTACGCGGTGCTTGGCATGAATCTCTTCGGCGACTACGAAACCACGTATCCGAGTGGACGTGTGGAGAACTTTCGGAACTTTGGCGCATCGCTTATGGTTCTCTTGCGAGTCATCACGCGTGATAATTGGAAGCGTATCATGTTCGACACGATGAAATGTGAATACAATGTGGACGGCGTCGCGGCGAATTGCAGTTACATCTTCGTCCCGGCGCTCTTCTTCACGAGCTTCATATTGTTGGGGGCGTACGTGTTGTTGAGCCTTATCATCGCCTCCATTTTGGACAAATTTACTGAAAACGCTGTGAACGAGGGCCTGCTTTCGACGGCGAATATATTCGTCACTGTCCGTCGAAAGTTGCTGCTTGACACGTTTTCCACCAAGCTCAAGATGAAGCTCGACTCGTTCAAAGTGAAGAAGCCCACGAGAGGGGCACGAAAGAAAAAGTAGGACTCGATGAAAGTGTCGAGTGTGTAAAGTAGCTCTATGAAATGGAAATGATTATAAATGGTCACTTAAGCATGATTTACAGCGGTCTGCGATGTGGTTACAGAGGCGGCAGTGAAGAATACAGGTGAGTCAATAGAAGTCAATCGACTTCAGCGCGCGTGCGTTTCTGATGAATGTTCGTAAATGGTACCAGTGGATTATTTTTCAGTCTTTTCTTTCTGCTCGGATGTTTCATTCTCAGTCTTGATGGCTTTTATCTTTGCCGACGTTGTCGCCGTTACGGAAGTGTTTGCGGCGGGCGCCACCGAGCCAAAGCCGTATGGATTTTGCATCGCTCCTTGGAACTGTTGCATTTGAATGAAGTGCGCCGCCATCTGCTGGTTAAACATCTGTTGCTGAATCGCTTGGAAAACTGCCGGATTTGAATGATCTTGCTGATCTGTGAATTGCGCCCACGGATTCTGGAACAGCGATGAGTACTGCATCGCCGACATCACGTTTCCAGAGCCGGGCGCCCGAGCGGCCGGGGCGTACGTAGTCGTCGCCGCGGTGGCAGCTGTAGGATAAGAAGGCGTCGGATGCGATAAACAGTCTGTTTTAAGCGCAGCCTCAGAGATGGGCGTGGCTGGTGCGACGTGCGCGCCGCTCAGCGCAGGTTGTGGTAGGGACGCCGAATTCTGCATGCCGCCAAATGGGAACATGCTCTTGTTCCAAAACTGCATCCCCCAGCGCGAGGCGGCTGACATTATGGCTGCCGAAGCCGCCGCAGCGGCCGCAGCTTGAGCTTGGGCGTGCTTGTCGCTCGTCGACAACATACCCGCGTTCACGTATCCCGCGACGGTCGGGTCGATGCCCCACCCTGAGACGTTGTAGCCCATCGCGGCGGTGTCGCCTACGGGCGCTTGTTGCGACCCTTCCGCGCTCCCTTGCTCATCGGTGGGCGATCGGTCGCGCAGCGCGGTGTCTGAACCAGCGTTCGACCCGTTGGTGTTCCATCCCGAGGGCTGTCGTCCGCCGTAACCCGAGTTCATGCCTTCGCCTTGCTCGGCTTCGGTGGCGCTTCCGTCTGAGGAACCGTCGCGCTTGGTTCGCGCCGTCTTGCTCCGATTTCTGTTCGAGCCCTTCTCAGCGGGCGTCGCCGGCGTGCATCTCGCCCGCTTACCGCCAACATGTTGATCATCGTTGCCCTGCGCAACCGCGAATCGCCCCCGTACATCCTTGAGCGAATTCTTCTTTCTCCGTCCCGCGCCCACGCGCACGTTGCGCAACGACCCGCCTTCGGTCCAATACCTGCAACACTTCTTACAGTAGAACCTCGGCTGCTTGATGTTGTAATTGTTATAGTAACAAAACTTCGTATCGTCGCTCTTACACCGCGGGCACGCCACCGCGTAATCCGGCTTCGGCAAAGGTTCGCGCTTCTTCTCGTCGCCGCCGACCTCCGTCTTCGCGCGCGCACGCTTCCCCGCGTTCGCCGCATCACCGTCCCCGCTCGCGCGCGCGTTCATCGTCGGCACCCCCGCATTTCGTTGCGACTGCAACCTCTGTTCTTTCGCCGCGTTCGCCTCCGCCGCTTGTCGCCGCACCTCGCGCGCCTTGGCGTTCGAAGTCGCCCGCGCCCGCGCGTTATCCGACGCGCGCAATTCCGACGCTGGAATCGCGGCGAATATCGCATCCTACGTCGTCGAAAAGCCCCGATCGCGCGCGCAGTTCCGTCAGTCATTTACGTTCGCACCATTTCGCGCCGTCATCGCTCGCATAGCTCGTCGCGGCTTCGCGCGTCGTCGCGACTTCGCGCGTCATCGCGACGTCGCATCGCTTCATCTCGCACCAATCCCGTCGCCGCGCGCGGTTCTGCCTTCGCGCGATCGTCACCGCCGTCGTCGCGCACGACCGCGACGGAAATCCCCTCGCTCGCCGCGCGCGCGGGGGGGGTCCGCATCGCGTCGCGTCGTCGTCTCGCGCGCGGCACGCGTCGCGTCGCGGTCGCCGCGGATTGATTGTCGTTCGCGGCGCCCGGTGCCGACGCGGGGGGGCGCTCGATGGCGAGTCACGACTCGAGCGCGACCCTCGACCGATCGCTTTTTCTCTTTCGGCGATTTTTTCAACCGACGACGTCGACGGGCGTTTGGAGCCGCGCGAAGTGGATAAGATTGAAGATTTTTATTTTCGCGTGGGCGCGCTAGGCGAAGGGGGACGACGCGGCGACGCGCGGACGCGGGGAACCGTCGGCGCGGGCGTCGGACGGTTTGAGCGACGACGCTTCGAGGCGCTCGATTTTCGATGCCGCGGATTTTAAACCGTCGAGCGCGGCGACGAGGGCGGATTCGTCGGCGTTGGCGGGGGACGACGTCAAGTCGTCGCACGACAACGCGTCGCACTGGTCTCGAAGACTGGCGGTGACGTCGAAACCGAGCGCGGCTTGGTCGACGGCGCGCGGGAAGACCGCGAGGAAGTCACACGCGGCGCGCGCGGCTCGATAGAGGGCCACGGCGACGGCTTCGGAGTACGCATTGCCAGTCTTTCGCGTCGAGGCGTCGGCGATGGGCGAGCCGTGCGGCGCCGTACCGATGAGCGGCGACGTGGGTTCGCGCACGGAGTCACCTCTCGCGGTGGCTTGGAACCATGCCTGAGTGGCACGCGTCGCCGGTGGTTTTGCCGCCAACGTTTCATCGGCTCGCGTCTTTCGAGGACATCGCAAGCCCCCGACAACCTGAGGCGCGGCGAACCATCGAAGAAAGCTCACGCACGCCACGCGACAGCGCATCTGGCCTTCGGGCGAAGAAACTTGCCACTGCGCACCGAAAGTGGACGCGAGACGGCTGAAGAACAACGCCGTCACTTCGACTTCCTTGAGCGTCGCGAGTGTGATCTCTTTTGGCGCCAAAGCGGCGAGCATTCGAGCTTCCAACGCCGCGCAAAAGCGAACGAGATCAGCCCCGACGTCTACAGAGTGCACGGCGAGCGGCGATCCCGCGAGCATGGCGGTGACGCGCAGAGCGGAGCAATATATATCGTGATTTGTCGTGTTGTGACGTTCGGCCTTGTTTGACTCGACGCACAAGATGGCGAGAAGACGGACGGTGTCCGACGCGAGTAAAATCTCCGCTCCTTGATCGCTCTTGGAAAGGCTCAGGCACGTGTTTAGAGCGGCGATGGTCACACTGTCGACGTCGTCGTCGCCTGTCGCCGGCCGGAGCGCCGGCATTATCTTGTAGGTACTGAGCACTTGAAGCAGCGCCGACGTCGGAAGCAGGTCGCTGGCGATGTCTGCGAGCAACATGAGCGCCACGCTCGATGTCGTCGAAGCCTTAGCGTTATTCGTTCCAGAGTCCCCTGCAGCAGCTTGGCAAATGAGAGGTATGAGAGGCAACGCGGACTGGCCAAGCTCATAACTCGGCTGCACTGTCTTAGCAGATTGCATTCCGGCGCGCCACGCTCGGATGGCGAACAGCATGGCGGTGAGCAATGGGTTCACGAGAGACGCCGCTTCTCGCGATGGCGATCCCGAAGCGCTTGTTCGAGGAGCCAAAACCGTCGACACAACCAATATCACGCGCTGCACCGGTTCGAAATCGTTCTCCGCTGGTGTCTGAGGTGACGCACTGGATACTGAAACGCTCCACAACTGTGTCACGACGGACAACAACGTGGCCATTTCATTCGCCAACGGGCTGACGTAGGAAGGCATGCTCGCTGAATCCGTCACGATGATCTTCTGCAAACGCTCAGCGACGTTCAATACGAGATCTCTTCGACTATCTCTCGAAAGCCCATCGAGGAGAGTTTTCGGCGCACCTGTCGTCGTTGAGGCAGGTTGCGTGAACACCCCGGCGTGCATCTTCGGCAACTCACCAAAGGCGGCAGCGGCGATGAAGGAGCTCAACGAACAGATAGCGGACGACTGCGCGTCTGTGATCGACGACAGTAGGCACGTCTCGGCGAGCTGAGCGCTCATCGCACGCCCCATGTCTGCTAGGGCTCCTTCGGGTGCGCCCCACTGATCGTCCGCGTTCGAACCCACACATCCCGTAGCGACGCGAATCCAATAGGAGTCGTACAAATACGATTCACCGTACTCAGCAGTACCAGCGACGCTGAGAGGAGCCGGAGCGAACGCCACGGCCTCGACGTGCATATCGCGGGCCGCCTGCACGAGTCTATGCACCGCATCGGCTGACATAATAGAGCTCGGGCTTTGTGTAGCCGCCTCTCGAGCGACGGCTTCTAGAATTGCGACATTCGACGCCCCAGACGCTCTCAAATCTTTCGCCGACGCGTGCGAGAGCAAAGCGTCTCTGATTTTTCCACACATCCACTGTAATGTCGCGTCTGCCATCAACGGCGAGCGCTTCGCACTCATATCTTCGCGCTCAAGAACCGATATGCATTGCAGAACGAACGCTTGCGCGGCGAATTGCGTCTTTTGGCGCGACAAAGCGCAACTCTCGTGCGAGAGACACGTATCAATCCATGAACTGATGCGTGAGTTCGCGCACCATTCTCGTACCTGCGCGTTAAACGTCGCGCTCGACGTCCCGTCGAGAGCATTCATAGACGACTCCGCTTCGATGGCGAATAGCGAAAGCACAGAACTAGCCGCGCTCAAGCTATGCGCCACCGCCGGTGGAGTAACTTCCTTCTCCGGTTGATCCACGCACGTCGCCAGTCTTTTCCACAACTCGACGTCCTTGACCTTGAGTGTCTGAATAGACTCGATGAGAAGTGGCTGGCGGCGCCAGAGAGCATCGAGCATGCGCAAAAGTGCCGCCAGGCAACGGGGCGACTGCGAGCGTATCTTTGTGGTGTCCTCGAGGATGTCCCACACTAAAGCCAACGCTCCTTCAACAGTCTTTTTCGTCTTTGTCGGGAGCGGCGGCGTCGGTGGTGGTTGCGTCGTAGGCGTCGTAGGTGCGAGAGCATTTGTCGGCGTCGTAGGTGCGGCAAGTGCGCCGGAAGCAGTCGGAGCTGGTAATGAAGCGGGGCGCTCTTCTTCGGGCTCTTTTTCGGGCACGAGTAAGGTGGCGACCCATTCCGGCTGATTTGCGATACCTGCGCTGAGTAAATCTGCGATGTCACACACGGCGTCCAAATCAGCGTGCTTGAACATGTGCTGCATCGAGCTCAGAATCTCCGCTCGATCTTGTCTGTCTAGCGTTGCAGCCATGGGAACGGCGTTCGCCGCCGCGCACAAAGGCACGAGGGCCGGAAGTGCGAGTGGAAAACACGCCGCAGCGTACGGATATCCGGCATATGACGCGATCGAGCTCGCAAAGGGAGCACCATTATTACTAGTTTCGATGAGCAGCATTCGCTCGAGTACACCACCGAAATTATCACCTGCGTGATAAACGATGAGTGGTATAGACCTGAGCACCGTCGCAATTGCTTCTTCGAGAGCCGTAACTTCCTCTGTTCGAGGCGCACCGCCTTCTTCATGCAACTTGCGTAGAGACGCTGCATCGTACACGAGTGGTGCAAACGATCCAAAGCAAATCGCCTTGTCGTTGATCAAGTAGGACAGCACCTTGTCACGAAGTCTAATGGCAAAATCGCCGTGTCGGGGAGTGAAAATTTGATAGATGATGCGCTGCACCGCCGCGTGAACGATCCATTTTTCAGCTTTGTGCCTGTACCGCCACTGCACGTGACGGACAGCAATTTCTTGCAGGACATGATCTACGAGGGCCTCGAGCTTATCGCCAAGCCCACCATGTTGGAGTAATGTCTCCACTAAACTAAGCACGGCCAACGTCAACGGATATTCACCGAGGCGCGACTCGCTGTCGCGAATGGCGCGAATCAACCCGGGGACACCAGTGCCTGGAGTGCCCGACAGGAGCGGCGCCTCGAGTACCTCTGCAACGGTTCTAGTGGGCTCAGCCGCGGCGAGTGCAGATAATGCCTGTAACACGGTGGCGGTCGATTGAATGCTTTGCTCCGTATGAAGAGACTTGCTTCGCACGTGCAACGCCAACGAAAGACCTGTGAGGATGTCGGTCGGTGACCCTTTCGGCACGGACTCAGAAACGTCACATGATAACATTGGTCTCGCAAATGATGGTGCGTGCGTCAAAACTTTGGACAAGAATAACGTCGTCGCGTCGAGTTCATCACTCTCGCTCGTCGTCAATTCTCTGCTCAACCCCGCACTCGCGAGCAGGGAAAGGCGAGTCAGACAAAGATGCAAGCCGTCAGCAGGTGCGGCCCAGACGATCAACGGTGTGGTTTGTGTGCCCATATCAATTGCCAAACCGGACATGCCAGCTTCGATGAATCCGCCGGGAATGTAAGGACTTGTAAGCCGATGGATGGCGGTGACCGAACCGCTCGCGAAGCCCGACTCGACGTCCATCACAGCGTCCTCGCTTGGTTTCAAGCCTTGCTGCATGATGTCTGGAGAAGGCACCGGTAGAGCAACCGTCGGCAGTTGTGCGATGTATGCCAACGCGCACTCCGCCGCGCGATGGCCCTCGGAAAACGCCGCGAGTACTCTCAACAGTGGGGCGGAATCGTAAGGAAACCGCTCTCGACAGCCTTCCAAGAGCGCGAAGAGCGGAGCCTCTTGGCCGTCCTCTCTCGCACCACCCCAGAACTGCTCGCATAGCACTGGCTGATGTGCGAGAAGTTTTCGTAGAACGCTCAAAATCTGGTTCAGGTCGTGAGTGGGCAAGCGGTGAACGGGAAGCATGTCGTACGCGGCGAGAATGGTGGAGAACATATTCTTCAGCACGCTCTTGTGGAGCGTCACGGTGGCGTCTTCGCCTCGCAACTGTTCCGCATCGAGCAAGTGCGACAGCGCAGAGAGCCCGCATTCGTTCGCTTTCTGCGTCATGATTTCGATCGAAAATCCGCCCGGCATGTACTCAGCATCCACCGGTAGCAACGTGAGAAACGTTGACCACGCGAGCAGCGTTGGTCCGTGCGCCGCGTCGCTCTGCCATTTTTCCATCATTTCAGTGATGGACTTTAGCACAGTCGCTTCCAAAAAACCGTGCGCATTCAGGCTCTTCCCGGAAAATCGATCGACTAAGTTTTCTAAATCCATCGCCGCGATCAGGGTGACGTTGCACAGCGCGCGAATATCCTCCGTGAACGCGTTCACGTGCGCCTGGGGCGCGTGCGACTCGAGCTCAATCGCCGCCGCGGGCGCGCGCCTGAGCGCACCCTTCTCAAACATTCGAGCCAACTTCATGAACATTTCAGGTTTGCACTTCACGCGGTTGTAGTACAGCAAAAATAGAACCTCCAGCAGCGCCACCGTCTCTTCGAGCGTTTGCCCCGCCCACGCCGCGGCGTCCTCCGGACTCGCCCCCTCGGGCCCGCTCGCGCTCGCCCCGCTCATGTGCCGATCGAGCGCGCGCCACACGTTCTCCTCGAACCCAAGATCGAGCATCTTCGTCACCGCGCGCTCCCACGCGTCGCCATCCGCGCCGCTCGACGCGTCCCCGCTCGTTCTCGAGAGCAGCGCGTGCGCGCACTTGATGGTCCCGAGTCGCTCCCGAAAGTAAAACCGCATCACCTCTCGCACCACCTCCTCCGTCGCCTCGCTCGGTCGCGGCATTTCGCTCTCATCCAGCGCGCGTCTGAGCAGGACGTACGTCTGCGTCTCGTCCAACCGCAATCGTCTCGCGCACTCCGTCGCCACCTTCGCCGTCGTCGCGCTCACCCTCAGCGTCTTCCCCCCGTACTCCACGCTCCCGCCGCGCAGCGCCTCCGCGCTCGCCGCGCGCGTCGGTCCGTACGTTTCGCACGCGCGCGCGACGTGTTCGAGCGCGTCCTCGAGCGTCGACGTCGTCGCGTCGTCGACGACGTCGCCGCGCTGAACGGTCTCATCCAGGGCGTAAAACAGCGCGCGCGCGTTCGGCAGCGTCGCCGTCGCCGTCGCCGTCGACGTCGGCGCGAGCGGCGCGGCGGCGAGCGCGCTCGGCGCCGGCGCGCTCGGCGCGCTCGGCGCGGGCGCGGGCGCGGGCGCGGGCGCGCCGAACGCGAACGACATGTCGTTCGACGCGCGCGTCGAAGTGCCGCACTCGCGCGCGCGCGTCGGATCGCCGACGCGCGAATTCGCGCGCCGATCGTCGAGCGCGCGCGTCCGCGCGACGTCGCGATGCGGTGCGGGGAGACGACGGCGCGCGAAGCGACGTCGAGGGCTGGCGACGGCGCCGCCGGGACGCGCGGTGACGAAGACGGATTCGTGCGCGACGCGGGCGTCGGATGTCACATCGCGCTGGACGTCGCGCGCGCGAATCACTCGTCGTGGTTGCTCGGCGCGGAAGTCGTGGACCCGGACGAGTACTCGGACGACGCGGAGTTCCCGGACGTGGCGTTGGACGCGGATGGACGCGGGGACGCGCCGAGACTGAGCGCGACGAACGCGGACGGATCAGACGCGGTGAAGGTGGCGTACATCACGGTGTACGACGTGAAGTGTTATGGGAAAGGGAATAAATCGCTCGCGCAGGGCGTGACGATCGATAACGATGGACGACGGTCGACGGTGACGACGTTCGTGTGCCTGGTGCCGCCGCGCTCGATGGCGCACCTGTGCTTTTTGCGACTGGAGGGAAGGGACGTGCGGGACGTGCGAATCGACAGCGATTTTCGCGCGTGGTCGATGCATCCGAAACCTAATGACACGCACAGCCAATCGGTGGGGTTTCCTCTGCGAGGCGAGCGATTTTTGTGCACGCAGAATGAAGGGGGCGAATTGACGCACTTTTTCAGCGGGAATTTGCACGCGGTGGATTTCAGATGTCCCGAAGGCACGCCCGTGCTCGCGGTGGGCGATGGTGAAGTAATCGAAGTGTGCGACGAGAACACGCTCACTGGAATCGCGGTGTCGAATCTATTCAAATGGAATTCAATCGTGTTAAAGCTCGACGCTCGCTCGACGCCGGAGACGCCGCTGAGAAACGCGAGCGCTGAGTGCGCCACCACGACTGAGGCCGACGTCTCCACGTACGACGTCAGAGGTGGTGATTTATTTGTCGAGTACGTGCATATTCGCGCCAAGAGCGCCAAGGTTAAGGTCGGCGACCGCGTGCAGCGTGGACAAGTCATATGCGAGTCCGGCTCCGTGGGATTCAGCCCCGAGCCGCATTTGCACTTTACGGCGTTTCGCTCGGGCGACGACACCGCCGACACCGTGCGCGTCTTGTTCGAAGCGTGCGACACCGGTGCGACATATCTCCCGCGCGCGGGTTCGTATTACACCGATAGCGTAGGTAAGTGCGCGTAGGTAAGTGCGCGTAGTCCGCTGTACATTTTCATTCACTTTTTCATCGCCGCAACCGACGCTCGAACCGCGCGCGCGACGTCCCACACCGCGACGCGCGCGCCGACGATGGGCAAGACGCAGAAGCGCGCGCGAAAGAAATCGTCGCAAGCGCCCGGCGTGCGCGACGGCAGCGCGATCGCGAAGCCGACGCACGCGACGGCGGACGCGACGACTGATGTTCAAGTCGCGGTGGCGGCGGCGGCGATGGCGGTGGACGACGCGCGCGACGACGGCGCGCGATCGAGAGACGTGAGCGAAGGGACTATTTTACGTGCCCTGCTCGCGCAGTCGTGCGTGGACGCGTGCAAGGCGCTGGATGCGGCTCTGGCGCGCGGCGTCGCGGTGCGGGCGGATACGTGCGCGAGAGTGCTGGCGTTGTGTCAGGCGCGAGAGAAGGCGAAACCGGCGCTGCGATTGCTGCAAAGAATGGAAGCGAACGGTATGGCGCCGTCGCGAGAGGCGATGCGGTGCGCGTTCTTCGCGTGCGCGAAGCGGGGAATGTTGCGCGAGGCGCTGGTGTTGATGTCGCGGCTCGACGGCGAAGGAAAGCGTTTCTTAGGGAAGGATGTCCTCGTGCGAGCGTGCGCGATGTGCCCAGGGGGCGTCGATGGGGATTTAGGTTTAGCATTATTGGAAAGCGCGCTGCGCGGTATCATGTGCGGGTCTTGGGAGCCGGGATCTACCGCGACGATTCGCGCGCAAATGCCGTTCGCGGTGCCGCGCACGAAGGACGACGACGACATTCCCGCGCCATTGGTGCGTCGCGATATTGAATACGCGCCGGGTAGCTTTAAAATGGTTTGCGATAACGATGGACGACGTCGGCCGGTGGATAGGTTGCCGCTTGAGCTGTACGCGCCCGCGCACCCGGGCGTAATCCCATTTGCGCCTTCAGGATTGACAGAGGCGGCGCGTTACGACGTGCCGCACGTTCCGGGGGCGTTCGTCGTGACGAATCTTCTCACGAAAAGCGAATGCTCAGCAATCATAGCCGCCGGTCACGCGATTGGGCTTCGTACCGATCCCGGCGACGTCGACGGTGTCACGGGCGCGTCTCGTTTGCAATACTGCGAGTTCATGGTTTGGCCGCAAAATATTCAAGGTCTGTGGCGACGAATCGCAGACTTAATGCCTCCCGGTGCTGTGGGTATTAACGCGCGCTGGAGGTTCTTCCGTTACGGTCCTGGTACGATTTACCGCCGTCACGTGGATGGGTCCTGGCCCGAGGGCGCACTCAACGAGGAATGCGAATATGTCACCGACGTCTCCGATGGCAAAGTCCGCTCGAGGTTGACTTTTCTGATTTATCTCACCGAAGGCTTCAACGGTGGATCGACGACGTTTTACACCGCTACGCCGAGCGAGCCTGGAGTCTTGAGCGCGCGAGGTGTCGTGCCACAACTTGGCGCCGCGCTCTGCTTCCCGCACGGCGAAGCCGAGGAGTCGCCCGTGCACGAAGGCAGCGCCGTGACCGCGAGCTTGAACGGAGGCGAAACGTTCAAGTACGTCATTCGCACAGATGTGCTGTTCAATGTGTCGGATATCTAGACTAGCGGCTTCGCGATGAATTATAGTACAACAGAAGAATTGAATTGAACACGAACTAAAGATATGGCGAACGGGCTAAGAGAGGTACACGACGCCGCACCCTTCATCCAACGCGAGATGGAAAGCTTTCACGGTAAACGCGCCCGCACGACGGTCGCACCCACTCACTTCGATCGCCACGGACGCGGGCGTCGGGTAGCCCAAGAATGTCGACGCGCTCGCCGCTCGAGCGTCTTCCGCGGCGAACTCGGTTACTCCAGTCGCCTTAAACTCGCCGCGCCGATTCAACGCCGCCGGCCCGAGCGTCTTCGCAATCTTCCTCGCCACGGCGTCCACATCGTTCGCGCACAACACGACGCGAACCACAGAAGAACTCCCGCTCGCCCACGGCTTCCCCGTCTTGACGAACTTTGCCTCGAGCGCGCACGCGCTCGAGGACACTGCGCAACCGGCGTACGCGTCGCCGCGACAATTTTCACCATTCGCCGCGCTCAGCGCGCCTCGCCGAATCGCCGCGTTCCGCGCTCTCGCGGGATTCTCGTTTCCGATCACCACCCCGCGCAGCGTGACCTCGTCGCCGTCGTCGCCTCGCCTCGCCGCGTCGCCGCGCTGAAACTCCACGACGAACCCGTTCGCGTCGCGCACCGTCGCGCTCGCCTCGTCCTCGCGCTCCACCGCGAGCCCATCACCGCTCGCCGCGATCAACGCGCGCGCGCCATCGATCGGGCGCGCGCCCGTCGGGCACGTCACGACGACGCGCGACACGCGCGAGGTCGTCGCCGTCGCCGTCGCGTCGCCGCCGACGCGCGAGTTCGCGAGCGCGCCGCCGAGCGCGACGCCGACGAGCGCCGCGCGCCGCGTCGACGGCGGCGTCGAAAACGCGCGCGCGTCGCGCGCGAGGACGCGGTCGAGGACGCGCGCCGCCGTCGTCGGCATTTGACGACGCATCGGCTTCGGATGGATGTCGACGACGCGCGCGACGGCGGCGACGAGGACCGTTCCGACGACGACGATGACGCGCGCGAGGACGCGATCGACGCGAGCGAAGGCTCGAGCGAGGACGACGAGGACGAGGACGACGACGAGGACGACGACGAGGACGACGATGATGTAGAATTGGATGATGCGCAATTGGACACGATAATGACGCTCGAACAAGAGCTCGAGAGCGACTCCTGGCGCGATTACGCGAAAGCGGGGAGATTGATTGATTTGTTGCGCGCGGCGAACCTGCGCGAGCGGTGCAGAACGGCGAGGGAACGATATAACGAAGCGTTCGCGATGGACGAGGCGCGCTGGTCGGCGTGGATTCAAGACGAATTGGCGAATAAGACGACGGGGACGAAACGCGAACGGCACACGCGATGCGATGAGTTGTTCGCGAGGGCGATCGAAGAGTGTGGACGGACGAGCGTGCGGTTGCACATGGGAAGGTCGAGGAACGCGATGGAGCTGGAGGCGGATGAGAGCGACCGACGCGCGCTTTACGAGACGGCGACGGCGGGACCGGGGATGAACTTTAACGATGGGCATTTGATTTGGCAGGCGTATCGAGCGTTTGAACTGTCGTGGGCGGCGTCGGAAACGCAGAAAGTGCGGGTGAAGGCGCTGTATTTGCGACAGTTGAAGATTCCACAAGCGCAGTCTCAGGCGACGCTCGAGGCGGCAAAGACGTGGGCCGCCGACGCGGGTCTTCATAACGCAGACGCCGCGTTCCACGAAGCGTACGCGGTTGGTAATGCTGCAAAAGTACTGCGCGAGCCTTACGAGGCGCGTCTGCTCGCCGTGACGAGTTCGCATGAAGGCGACGCGAAGCTGCTTCGAGCGTACGCAACCTACATTGATTTTGAAATGGCGAGCGGATCTCCGGACAGAGTCGTTCACTTGTACGAACGCGCGCTTTCGTCGCTGCCGTATGTCGCAGAGCTCTGGCGAGACTACGTGTTGTACGTGTGGTCGATATCGTTCAAATCAGCAGAAGCAGCTTCGCGCACTTTGATGCTTCGCGCCGTTCGCATGTGCCCGTCTAGCGTTCTGTGGAAGTCGGTGCTCGAGCTGGAGTCGTCGTACGACTTGTACACGCATGCGCTGAGAACGAAGTTCAGAGATCCGAACGACTACGGTGCGGTTCTTACAAAAGTTCTCACACAGTGCGTACGTTTGGACGATTGGGCAAAAGCGTCCGGGTGCGTGACTTTTGGTTTCGAGCAGATGGCCAAGGATTATTCGCCCAACATCATGGCGGCGGCGGCGATCCATGTCTTGAAAGAACTAGTAGACTACGCGTTGATGAAAGATCACAAGACGACGGTCGCGTCATTCATAGACGCTGTTTTTGCGCAACTCGCGGAGCGGGCACCGTTCAAGACCGCCGCTGAATTTGTCATCCTTCGAACTGATACGTCGCGCCTTATAAAGAAGACGCAAAAGGAAGTACTAGACCTGTACGATGTAGCGTTACAGCGAGGAACCGTGGAACCCGTCGGCCTGTCGAAGAAGACGGTAGATGAAGAGACCCGTCGATTGGCTGGAACGGCTATGCTACTGAAAGCAAAGGCGCGATATCTGTCGACATTTGCACCAAAAAAGTACGACGATTTCAACGAAAAGACCAACGCTATGGCCGCTGTGCGGCGGTACGAGTTAAAACTCGCGTGTGAGCGATTGGCTGCGAACGCGGCGGCGAAAGAGCGCATGAAAAGCGGTGGAAGCCGCCGCGAACGCGCCGCCGCGCGTCGCGCCGGAGCCGAACCCATTCCACGCAAACGAACTCGCGAAATTCCAGAGGGAGGCGACAAGACTGATATGAATCTTGCCGGAATGGATCATGACGCTCGTGTCAAGACGCTTTTCCCAACAAGAGACACGCAAACAGCCTTTGTCAAAAATTTGTCCTGGGACGTTACGGACGCCGAGCTCATGGAGTTCTTCACCGGCGCGGTGAGCTGTCGAATCGTCAAGGACAAAGCCACTGGTCGTTCGCGAGGAATCGCGTACGTTGACTTTGGAGAAGAAGCTGCTCTGAACGCTGCAATCATGCGATCCGGTGAGGCGCTCAAGGGAAGACTGGTTGATATCGCGAAGAGTCGGCCTCCCGGTGACGACGGACCCGATGGTCGCGGTGGACGTGGCGGTGGACGTGGCAGTCGTGGCGGTGGTCGTGGTGGCGGGCGCGCCGCACCGTCTGTGGCTTCTGGACGTGGTCGCGGAGGCTTGGGCCTTATGCCTCGCGCGATAACGGTGACGCGTACGGACAACGGCGAAGGCGCACAAGCAAAAACTAACGCAGACTTCAGGGCAATGTTTGTGAAGGGATCATCGCAGTAGAGACGCTCGTAGTAGTGATGAAAAAAACGTTGTTGTATAACAAGATGAACCCGGATCGATGTTCACCATGCAGCCCCCGTCTTTCGAACAGTCTTGCATGAGAGCCTAGCCCTTGACCGAGGTGAGGCACTTACCGTTGGCAGACTTATAAAGTTGAACAAAGCTAACATCCACTGTGACCTGCTGTAATGTTACAAGCGTACAAGTATAACGAGCTGAGTCGGATGGACTTTCAATAAGTAAAAATCGTGTTGGTACATGTATGGCGCGCGCGCTGGCTATACTAAAAGCAGCGCGCGCTGGCTATACTAAAAGCAAGCCCAGCACACATCGTGTCAAGACCAGTGCATTCGCTCAAGCAGCCGGCGATACAGGTACGGCGAGAGCTCGCTGAATCTACCAAAAGGCACGTATTTTAGCACGTTTGCCTCCTGCTCCAAAAGCCGGTTCGTGGTTTCGTCGTCCATGCCGAGGAGCTGCGCGTAAAGCACGCGTCCTTTATTTTTATGCTCCAGCGCTTGATCAATGTTCGCGACGTTTCTAGTGGCCACGAGCGTCGTCACGTGGTCGTTGCCGCTTTGCAGGGCAATTTCCAAGCCGCGTTCGTAAGACTTGTCCACCAACGCCTTATTCGGTAACAGCGCTCCTGTCTCTCGATCGAGTCGAAGGTACGCGCCGCGTACGAGCTTGGCACCGATCGTGAATCCGAGATCCCTCGATCGCTCGATGTCTTCGCGCAACTCGTCCACGGCGTCGGCGCGGTACATTTGGTATGTCTTGAACACAGTCGGATACTCGCCCCCGTCGTTTTGCGAGGTGTTATATTCGCGCATCAAATCAAACGCTGTCCGAGAGTAAGCCGCATGTAATGCGTTCTCCTCCGCGTCGATACACACCGAAGTCTTCAACTGAGCCGCCCGCCTGGCGATGTTCCTCGCGTGTCTCTCCGCCGTGGCGTGGTTCTCCTCGCTCCCGAGCGCGCTGAGCTTCAGCGCGTGCATCGCGGAGGGAAACTCATTCATCCTTTCCGCGATCACGTGCGCCACGTGCGCCGATTCACGCGTCGGACGATGCTCTCGCGCGAAGTCGAGAATGGTGCCCACTCCAAGACCTCGCAACCCCTCCACCAACGGTCTCAACTCGTGCGTCAGCGCCGCGAACCGCAGCGTCGGCCGCAACGCGCCGACGTTCCGCAAGAACGCCATCACCACCGCTCACGCGCGCGCGCGCGCCCTCAAATCGCGCGCACGCGCGCCGCGCTCGACCAAAACGCGTCGTTCGCAAAACGCGTCGTTTCGCAATTCCAACAGTCGCGCGCGTTCGAGCCCACCGGCGCGCGCGCGTCGCTCTCTCTCTCGCGCGCTCTCGCCGACGCTCGCGCGCGTTCGTTCGCGCGTTCGTTCGTTCGCGCGCGCGATCCGTTCGCGCCGCGCTCGATCGCCGTCGCGCGTCGGTGTGCCGCCGCGTCCCGCGTCGACGCGTTTTGGCCGCGCGACGGTTCGCGACGCGTTTTGGTTCGTGAGACCTAAACCGTCACACGGACCGCGCACGATTTTTTCGCGACCGTTCGGCGTCGTCGTCAGTCGGCGACGCCGGCGTCGCGCGCGCGGCGGGCGACGCGCGCGCGACGACGCGACGCGGATGGCGACGCCGCCGTGCGCGTCGTGTCGACTCGTGGAGATGGGCGGACTCGTGGACGCGACGCGACCGCCGAACGCGAACGCGATGATTTCGGATGACGACGCGGACGACGCGCGGTCGACGCGCGGGACGGCGGCGAGCGCGAGCGCGAGGGCGCGGGCGACGGCGGCGATCGATGACGACGGGCGCGAGGAGGGCGCGCGCGCGGTGAAGGCGTCGAGGGGACGGCGCGGGTGGTGGTGGACGTCGAGACGGTTCGGGACGGATATCGCGGGCGGCGGCGAGCCGAGCGCGAGCGCGGTGGTGGACATCGTGCCTAGAGACGACGGGGGGGAGACGCGGTCGCGGATCGCGCGAGAGATCGAGACGTCGCTGACGCAGTACGTGGAAGACGCGCGAACGATGGAGATGGGGTGGGAGAAGAAGTCGCGGAGGAGGACGACGACGTCGAAAACGGTGCGGGAGCTGTGCGCCGAGGCGAGCGCGAGGACGAAACGGGTGCGAGCGACGACGATTAGAGGCGCGAAAGTGACACACATGGTGTTGAATGCGTACGCGAGGCGCGCGTTCCGTTTGGGTGCGGCCGTGGTGGTGGAGTTGACGAAGGAGGATTCAAGACGGAACGCTACGGAGGCGGCGACGAGGGGGGCGTCGTTGGCGAGAAACGCTCTTCGCGGAGTACACGTGCAGTTTCCACCTCTCGTGGGGGTGACCGTAGAAGCCCACCATGTGATTTCTGTGCTCTCGCGCATCGCGCGCGTGGTGGGTAGACCTTTTGGTGTTCTCAAGCCCAAACGACGTCGCTCGTTCGCGCGTCGAACGCCTGCGCAAGCCGACGTCGAAATCATCGGAGACGCGGATGTGGAAATCGCGTCAGCGTCAGAGACTCCGATTCGCATGCAAGAGTTGATGCACCTTTTCGACGGCGCGAACGGCATTCGGCCAGACGAGTTCACGGAGCTTTTGTCGCCTCAGTCGATCGCGACGAATGTCGACGGCGAAGATGTGTTGCGCGTCTTTGCACCCGATTCAACGCTTCTGACGCCACAGACGGTGGACATATCGCCCGTCGCCGCGATAGACTTCTCACACGAGATGTCGTACATCAGTGACGGCGGCGGTAGGAATGATAATGTCTCACCGCAGCCGCAAAGCCGTAGCAAATCTGCGCACGACATCGCGATGTCTCCAGATCCGGAGGCAAAAGCGTTCGTTCGACGCATCGAGGACGATTTAGAACGCCTCGCGAGCGATTCTGAGGAAGGCGCGAGTTTGAGAATACTCAGCGTGGACGATGTGCGGTTCGGTTCTCGAGTGCTGCGCGAGTGGTTTCTCGCGTGTCGCAACAACGCTTGGGCAATGAACGACGTGGATAATCGAGCGCGAGAAATGACAGAAAGCCTTGCGCACGCGGTGCTTTCGCCGAAAGTAAAACTCGCTAGACGCGTTTTTGCGCTCGATAGTGAATCTGACGAGTTCGAAGAGCTCTTGGAGGAAGCTCTCACGCAGTCGTTCGCCGATTTATCCGACGAAATTGGCGAACAGCCGCCCGAGTTCGCGGCGTCTGTTGCCGCAGCAGGCAGCGAAGATGTCGCCGTGGCGTCCGAGTTGAAACCGAATGATGTCATTCAGAACGAATCTAATATATTGGACGACGCAGACGTCACGGGTGTCGCATTAGATCAAGAGCCAGTCGTAATTACGAAAGACATCGTCGAGGTGTATGAAGCGCCCGCCGTAGAAGTTGTCGTCGCGGACGAGCGATACGCCGATCAGATCCGTCGGCTCAGCGAAGAAGTGGAACGCATGAAGACTGAACAGGCTTCGATGGTGAAGATGACCGAACAACGAGACGCGGAGTTGCGGCAATCGCTTGAACTTGAACGCGCCCAGCTGCTGGTTGAGGCGAAGAAGATTGATCCGCCGACACAGTCGTTGCAAGTACAAGAACTAGCTCAGCTAAAGGAAGAGTTAGAGCGTGTCAAGGCCGAGCAGATAGCACTGAAGGATAGATCCGAGCGCAGAGAGCGCGAGCTGAAAAAGACTTTCGCTATCGAGCGCGCCAAGTTGGAGGGAAGTCTAAGGGAGTCTTTCGCGGCGGAGCGAATAGAGCTCGAAGAAGAGTTAGCCAAGTCCATTTCTTTAGAACGAGGTGGGTTAGAGGAACAAGTGCACAAAGGTGATGAGTACCTTGATAGTGAGATCCAGCGTTTACACGAAGATCTGAATCAGATGAGGTCCGACCAGGAAAAAGTACTCATGATTGCCGCTGCACGCGAAAGTGAGCCAAGCAACGTGACAACGCCCGGTTCTCCTCTCTTTGCGCTCGACGCCGAGGCCGATGTTTCTATGGAATGGGATTTATATCAGCTTAAAGAAGAGCTCGACCGCGTCAAAACTGAGCAGTTGACAGCGTTGACGCTGACAGAAAGTCGTGAGGACGAGTTGAGAAAGTCACTCGCGTTGGATAAGAAATCGGTTGAGGATGCCATACGACGCGAGGTGCTGCGCGCCACTGGTCAAATTGAGATGCAAAGTGTGAATGCTAGTCACCACTTTGAGCACAAGGCTACGCACCTCACACGATTGCTCAACGATGCCGAAACGCTCATGAAGTCGACCGAGGATAGGCTCAAGCTTCGTGAGCGCGAGTTGTTGAGTAATGCGGAAGGAATGATGACTCAAGCCGAAAATCGTCTCAGGCGCCGAGAGCAAGAGCTGCTAGCGCTCGCATCAACACCTCCAAGCGTGTCGCCGTTCAGAGCAGTCGACCCTTCGACACCTGCTGCGAACGCAACGGTCAGCGTCTCAGCGCTGGAACGAGCTCGCGCACGGCGACGTTTGCTTCACGAAGTCACCGACACTTTCAGCTTGAACGAAATAGTCACTCAGGCGCGCCAGTTGGCTTCCGACCTCGAGTATAGGCTCCAACGATGAGCATCAAGTAGTATTCATTAAATCAATCTTTGCTACCGCTACGTTTAACCAATCGACTTAAGTCGACGGGCAAAGTGCTTCTACCAAATCGCCGATTCGCACAGAGTATTCAGTCTCCTTTTCTTGTTCGTCAGCGGCTTCGTCACGGAACTTTTGTTCGATTATGAAATCTTTCCATTTCGTGCCGCGGTAACCAGCCCGCTTCATGAAAGCGGCCTTAGTTATTGTCTCGCCTTCGGGCATGCGAATACTGGACTCGCCCTTTTCATTCATGAAAAACTCGCCCAACAACTCTTTGCATTTCACCGCGAAGTTGATCGAAGCGGGTCGCTTGATCGTAATTTTTACCTTTGCCGTGCCTTTCTTTGATTCGCCTTTGACTGCGGCGACTTGAATTGTGTCTTCAGCGGGTTCTGTGGTCTGTTTCGCCGCACTCGCCACAACATCCTTTCCTGGCGTGCTCTGTTTGGACGAGTCGCCGCCGGACGACTGGGCGGCAACATTTATGCTAGAGAGTATGCGACTCAACCCACCTGGCGCTCGAATGACTTTTTCCAACACCTTGTCGTTCGCGGTCGTCATGTCGCGCGGCGTCAACGCTTTACTACTCGTCGCAGTCACGCGTTCAGCCGTCTTCTGCGACGAACTCGAAGAGCTACTGCTTGACGAACTCGAAGAGCTACTACTCGACGATGAGTCCGATGAGTCGCTGCTGCTAGAAGAGCTAGAAGAGTTACTACTCGACGATGAGCTACCGCTCGAACGAGACTTAATCGCTCCTGTGTTCGATTCCACGTTTTTTGGTTGCGTCGCTTCGTCTGCTTTCGCGCTGTCCTTCTCGTTGTTGGCATCCTTTTCGGGGAGTGAAGTTAGATCAGCCTTGCCGCTCAGCGACGCTTCGTCGTCCTCTTTCGCGCTCGCCGCTGTTCCGTCTTCGGCATCTTGCCACATCGGCATTTCACCATCGTACCCGAGTTCGCCCAGTATCGCTTGCGTAAGCATTCTTTCGACGACGCCAAACCTTTGAGATGAGTGTCTTGGAATTTGTTTCGTAAATCCGTCAACCAGGCAAGTCGGCACGCGTTTATGTTGTGCGTAACCGGATCGGTACAGGCGGGCGATAAGAAGCGCGACCGCGAGAAAGTCGCCGACTTCCCTATTTACGGCAGGGGTCATTTTTGCAATCTTTTCGCCCAGTTCATTGAAAATCAGGGTGCCGGTTTCGTACTGCACGATGGCGATTTGCTGCGTCACGGCATTCGTCGTTCTCACCAGAGTGTCGAAGGTATCCATATTCAAACGTTCCAGTGCGTTTATGAAAGCTTTACTTACGAGCAACGTCTTTACGAAGACGCTATACTGCACACCAGGATTTTTATCGAGCAATGCCTTGACTTCGTCGTACGTCGTTGACGTACTACGCTTGACCGAGGCCGCTCCCGGCGCCGGAGCTATTTCTTCCACCATCTCCCAAGGACTAGCCTCTGGAACTTCTTCCACGCGCTTGCGTTTCGCCGGTTGCGTCTCAGTTTTGTCAGCACTCGCGTCTCTATCCCGTTTGTCTCCGGCTTTAGTGTCTTTCGTTGTAACCTTTTCGACGTCCTGGCGTAGCGCAGGCGTCTCACGCTTCGCGAAAGCCTTCGGCGTCTCTACCGGCGCCAATGCCACGGGCATCGGTGTCGTCGCAAACGCCGTCGTATTCAAGTTCATCGGCGTACCCGCGCTCGCAAGCGGTGAGATCGCAGGACTAAACGGCGAGTTCACCAACAGCACGCTCACGTTTACCTTTCTGTTTCTCTCCTCCAAAGCCTCCGGCGTGCACATCGCGCGATACGCCGCGATCCCTTCATCCACCCCGCGCTCGGGTTCCACTTGCGCAAACAACGAATCGAACGCATCGTATTTCATCGATTCATCGTCCAAGTCGATCCACTTCTTCACGCCGCTAAAGATTCTCAGCGCGTGCAAGTCGCCGACGACGGCTGAGCCGAACCTCGCGCCGTACTTCTCATCGTGCTTGCGTCGAATAGCTTCCCTCGCCGCTTTCACCCCTGCCTTGACGTCGATGCTCACCGTGAACGACGTCCCGACGCACGTCTCCACGTCGACGCGTCGCACGTCGCTCTCGCGCGGCATCTTCGCGTGCCGATGCCGCCGCCGCCGACCCGTGTCGAGATTCAACCGCGCGGCGCGGCGCGACGCGCGCCGTGCGCCGCTTCGCGACCGCGTCCCGTGGCGTCGCGCACGTTTATCGTTCTGCGCACCGTCGCGTGGAGCCCGTCGCGCGCGTCGCGAACTGTCATCGCGTTCGCGTCGCGGCGGGCGCCCGCCGCGCGCGGACGCCTCGAGCGCGCGTCCGCGACGTCCAACGCGCTAAACGGCATCTATTGCACTCGCTAACGGGCTAAGCTATTCGGGCGTTTTCGGGGGATACAACGACGGTAAAAGCAGAATCGGGATGAAGGCGGAGACGATGAAGTAAGGCGCGGCGCGAAGGGCGACTCGCGGCGCCCACGAGCGCCAGTCGCCGCGCAAGCGCAGCGGACGTTTGATTTCAGCGTGACTCGCCCCGCGCTCGCACGCGATCGCGTCGTCGGCGCACACGGCGTCGATGAACGCGCGTTCGTCTTCGTGCGCGCGCGCCTCGAACGCCGCGCGCACGACCTCGACGTGTTTCCTCGCGAGGCGTCGGCACGCGAGCGACGCATCCGCGTCGACGACGCCGCGCGGGCCCGCGGGCACGCTCGACTCCGCGTAATGCGCCTCTCCGAACACCGAATACAATTTATCGTACTTGCGCAAGTTTTCTCCCGCGCACGCCCGCGCGAGGGCGTCGTCCGCGTTCGTCGCGCGCGTCCGCGCGAAGAACGCGACGTCGCGCGCCACCAAGGCGCACGCCGCGCACGAGACGGACGACGCTTTCGCGCTCGGCCGCGCGTCGTCCACGGGCGCGAACGCGTGGATGGCGACGCCGATCGCGCACGCGAACCACGCGACGGCGAGCGCGAGGCGCGGAAACATCGCGCGCGCGTCTGAGGGCGCGCGGCGGCGGGAGGACGGTTGGCGCGCGAGAGCCTCGAGGACGTCTTCGGGAGACGGCGCGCGGGACGGCGCTGCGCGCGCGTCGTGCGCGACTATCACAAACCCTAAACCCAAACTATTGTATTCTGAATGCTACGACGACGACGACACGCCGAGGGCGCGACACACCTTGAGCGGCGCGTTGACGAAATTCCTACCCGTCGTCGCGTTCAACACGATGGTGTACACCATGTGGAGAATCAGTGTGTAGCTGAACGAGTTGACGAGGATGAAAAATAACGCCGTGGCCCACACCCAGCCGATCGTCGGCGCGAACGTCGCCCCCACGTTCGCCGCGAATTGATCGAGCAGAGAGTACATCTGCGTGACGAGCAACTTCATCACGTTTTCGCGATACAGGAGCGACGAAATCGAGAGCGAGGCTAAAATCCCGAACGTTCGCGTCAGCGCGCTCGCTGGCACGGTGACCCACCAGCTCGAACCCGACGACCAGAGCGAACTCAGCACGTACGCCAAGACGCCGTGCAGAAAGAAATAATTCAACGCTCGCAGCGGCCCGCTGATCATCAACAACAACAGCGAGGCGACGACGAGTGTTCGCATCGCCGCCGCGCGCCCCGACCTCGCGCACGCGATCACCACGGGCAGTGGAAATAACGCTCCGAAATACGCATCAAAGCGAAACAGTGAAGATATGTGGAACGCCAACCCAGTCATCGCCGCGAGCATCGCGGCTTCGACGAGCACGCGCGGCGGCAAGCCCGGCGCCGCCGCGCTCGCGCCGTCTCCGACCGCCCTCGTCGCGTTCGTCCCGCTTCCTCGCGCGCGCACCGCGCGCGCGCGCGCCTTCTCGCACAGCGTCGCGCGCGCCCTCGTCGCGTCGCGTCCTCGCGCGCGCGTCTCCACGCGCGCGCGCGTCTCCGCGCGCGCGCGCGGCGACGCGTGCGCGCGCACCGCGCCGCGCGTCGACCGCACCGCGCGTCCCGAGGTCGACGCCGACGTCGAGACGACCGTCCCGCAGCGCGCGAGCGCCTCCATCGCGCGCGTCGTCGTCTGCGCGCGCGCGAGGACGCGCGCGACGACGCCGCGACGCGCGTGATCCGTGTTTATAGCGAGTCTCGATACTTGGACATCGCCGACGGCGCGCCTCGGTCCGTCTCTTTGCGACGCGTCAGTCGATTAATAGCACAGATGAGGTGCGGGCGCGAGCGAAATGTCGTGGGAATATTTACGCGTCGTCGTCGTCGCGCGCGTGCGGCGTGAAGCGTCGCGCGCGTCGTGCGGAGGGGCGACGATGCGCCGCGCGCGCGAAACCCTACTCGATCGCTCGAGACCGACGAAGCCGACGTCGCGCGCGCGATGCGACGACCCGCGGCCGCGCGCGCGGCGCTCGATCGATGCGCGCGATGATTGTTCACCGACTGACGACGAATGCACGCTCGTTCACGCGCGCGCAGCAAGCTCAACACCGATACCCTCAAGGAAGGCGTCACGTTCCTCTTGGAAAAGTCCAAGGAGAAGCCGCGCAAGTTCGTGGAGACGATTGAACTTCAAATTGGTTTGAAGAACTATGATCCGCAAAAGGACAAGCGTTTCAACGGCACCGTCTCGTTGCCGGTGATTCCGCGCCCGAAGCTCAAGATGTGCATCTTGGGCGACGCCAAGCACTGCGAAGAGGCGACCGGGAACGGCATCGACTCGATGGACGTCGAGGCGTTGAAGAAGCTCAACAAGAACAAGAAGCTCATCAAGAAGCTCGCGAAGAAGTACCAACACTTCTTGGCGTCGGAGTCTGTGATTAAGCAAATTCCTCGTCTCCTTGGTCCGGGTTTGAACAAGGCCGGTAAGTTCCCGACGCTCGCCACTCACAACGAGCCGCTCGAGAACAAGATCAACGACGTCAAGTCCCAAGTCAAGTTCCAGCTTAAGAAGGTTCTTTGCTTGGCTGTCGCCGTCGGTCACGTCGAAATGACGGAGAAGGAGTTGTTTATCAACATCCAAATGTCCGTCAACTTCTTGGTCTCTTTGTTGAAGAAGAACTGGCAAAACGTCAAGTCTTTGTACATCAAGACCACGATGGGCCCGCCCTTCCGCTTGTTCTAAGCGACCACTTCCGATGAAGCATCATCCCTGAAGTCGCGCGTTTACGCGCGACTTTAGCGTACACCAAGTCACCGCAGCCACACTTGAGCCCCACTGGGACCATGCCCAGTGAAACGGCGTAGCTACGGGAGTCGTTGGTAGCTGCTTAACCGCAGCGACGCTTGCTTTGTCTGTTTTAATCAAACTTCGTCTGGCAACTTGCCAGTCGTTGTGACGACGCGAAGAGACTAAAATACTACATAAACAACGTTGTTATGAAACACCAATCTCGTAATGACACACTCTACTTACTACGCTAGACGAAGCTAAAATCCTGGGATGCCCAATTCGTGCGCGAAGCCGCCCTTGATGGCGGCGGCGACGACGACGAGCACGCCCGAGTTCCACATCGAGTGAATTAACATCGGGGTGAGTAAATTGCGAGTTCGCGCATAGCTAAAGCCTAAAACCATCCCCAAGACGACGAGTTCGACGAAATCTCGCGGCGCGAAGTGCGCGAGCCCGAACAAAACGCTGCTAAAGAGCACTGCGCCGGGCGTCGGCAACCACTTCGTGAGCGACGCGAGGATGAAGCCTCGAAAGACGACCTCTTCGAGCAACGGCGCCAACACGCTCGTCACCGTCAACACAGCGAGAAGAGTGCCGTTGTTATCGCTTGAAATCAATGGCAGCACGCCATCAATCGTGCCCACTTGCTCAGACGCCTTCTCGATCGCTTGTTGACCCCCCTGCGCCTTCTCCGCCACGTCGAGCACAAATCCCGTCGCCGCGAGCGCTAAAAACGTCGTCCCATATCCGATCAATCCGTACTTGGCCCATCCCCGCTCGCGTTCGAACGGATCGCTAAAATCAAACTTAAACCAGTCCTTGGACTCATCTTTTACCACATCCATGTGCGGGGACACGAGCGCGTACACCAAGCTCAAACTCACCACCGTCTCCGCGCACTGCACCGCGAGCAAGTACTCGGCTTGCGCGTTCGCGTCCATCTTCGCCGGATCCACCCCCAACTGCGCCATCGCGAGCGGAAACGCGATCGCCGCGACACCGATGAACGACACACCCCACGCCACGATCCCGAGCGCCACCGTTCCGCCGCCCCACGGCACGTCCCAGCGTTCGCGATAGTCGTCGAGCGTCGACGTCGCCTTTCCCGCGCCTCGCGTCGACGACACCACCCGCGCGCGCGCGCGCGCCGCCTCGAGCGACGACCGCGACGGCGCGGCGTCGACCGCGACGACCGCGCGCTCCGTCTTCGTCTCCGCGCGTTCATCCTCGTCATCGCGCGCGCGCAGCACCACGACGCATCGACGCAACGTCGTCGTCGCTTTATCCACCGCTCGCGCGCGACGCGTCGCGCGCGCGCGCGGCGCGACGCGCGCGACGCCGACGCGCGCGACGTTCGTCATCGTCGACGCTCGCACGAGCGACATCGTCGTCCACGCGCCGTCGTCGGCGCGGAGTGTCGCGGCAGATGACGACGCACGTCATCATGCGTTGCGCCCCGTCATCGCTCGCGCGCGTCGCCTCGAACGCCGCGGCGTCGTCGAGCGATGGACGCGCGCGCGCGCGTCGCGCGTCGCGCGTCGCGCACCGCCTCGCCCCCGCGCGCGCGCTGGACGGCGTCGACCCGTACGAGACGACGCAGCTCGTGAGCGTCGCCGGCACCGTCGCCGCGCTCGGCCTCACCGCGCTCGCGCTCGGCGCCAAGGGCGAGCCCAAACCGTGCGCCGCGTGTTCCACGACCGGCGGCGAGCCGTGCGCGTTCTGCGACGCGTCGGGGCGCCGGTCGACGCCGGTGAAGATCACGCAGCGGGACAGAAACGACGACGGCGTCCTCGGGCTGACGCGTAGGAATCCGTACGAGTGCACGGCGTGCAAGGGAGCGGGGATGATTCTGTGTCGCGCGTGTAGAGGGTCGGGATACGTCGATTGAGCGCGCTTAGCGACCGTAGGAACGCCGCGCGCGGCGTCATTGTTATTCAACGCGTTCGTCCGCGACTGATTATTCTCCGCGAGCGCCCGAGCGCGACACATCGAGTCGCGTCATGCGCTGGGTGGCGTGCAGAGCCGCGTCGGGCGACGCCCCGCCGAGTCCTCGGTTCGGGCACACCGCCACCGCGTGCGCGGGCGGGCGTTACGTCGTCGTTTTCGGCGGTCTCGATCGCGCCTCTGCGAGCGCGACCAAGGGCGCGCTGAACGACGTCGTCGTTCTGGACGTCGCGCAGGACGCGTGGTTCAGGCCGCGCGCGGCGAACGTCGACGCACCGCCGCCGCGCGCGTTTCACTGCGCGTGCGCGACCGGCGATGGGCGATGCGTCGTCGTGACGTGCGGGCGGGACGGACGCGCGCAGCACGGCGACGCGTGGCGGTTGGACTGCGAGACGTGGACGTGGACGCGGTTGACGCGCGCGGAGACGACGCCGAGGGATTTCGCGAGCGTGGCGGCGGTCATGGGTGAGGATTCCATAGTCATGTTCGGCGGATTCGATGGTAAAGGATGGATCGGGGAGGCGGAGACGCTGACGAGGGCGAGCGAGAGCGACGCCTCGTGGACGCCGACGGAGGCGAAGCCGGCGCGGTTGGAGGCGATCGAGGCGGTGACGTCGCACATCGCGGGTGGGAGTGGGCGAGCGACGCCGGAGCCGAGGAGTGGGAGCGCGATGGTGGCTCACGGGCCGAATTTGTTGATCTACGGCGGGCAAGGGGCGAACGGGAGCGCGTTCAACGATACGTGGTGCCTGAGGCGCGAGAGCGACGGAGGCTGGCGATGGGTTCGGCTCGTCTTGCGCGGATCGCCGCCTACGTCGAGGGCGGGTCATGGGATGTCGATGATATCCGCGGGCGGAATCGCGGCGCCGAATGTCGTCGTTACGGGAGGCGTCGGCGACGACGGATGGCTCGTCAAGGAGAGAACTTATTTTGACGACGCGTATTTTTTAGATGGAGACAACGCCAAATGGCAAAAGCTAACGTTTAGTGGCGAAGGCAACGGGCCGAGCTCACGCGCGTACCACACGCTGACGCAGGTGAGCCTGCACAAGTGCTTGTGCTTTGGTGGATTCAACGGCGCAAACGCGTGCAACGACGCGTGGTGGCTCGTCGCGGACGATATGGAATACGCCGACATCACTGCCGAGGCCAGAGCGTCGCCTCGAGCGCTCGTCGATGCACTTCGCGCGAAAATCGATGAGAATCGATGCCACGCGAAGATCGACGTCTTTGACGGCAATGACGCGGCGTTCCGCCACCATATCGCGTCTTGCGATGCAGACGACGTGCGCTTGGGCGACGTCCCCAAATTGATGTGCGAGTACGTCGCCGCCACGGCGAACTTAGGTTTACCCGACGAGCATCGTCGGGAGGACGGACAGGGTAGGTTTCGTCACTGTGATCCACAGACAATGAAGCTGCGCGACGTCAGTGACGCGCTCACGGAATTACAAGGCGCTTACGTCGCCAACGCGTAGCGATCCGATCTCGGTGTAAGACGACGTCGACATGTGACTATATGAGGGCCAACGAGGTTGCAACGGCACACCCGTGCGCTCGTTAAACGCGTTCAATCAACGAAAACGCATGGACGTCTACATCAATAACTGGGGGCTCGCTCGCGACGCTGACGCCGTCGAGGATGTCGAGCGCACCTCAAGCGTCACAGAAGACGAGCGCGCCTCCCACGAGCGCGAGCCAATCCCCCGTGCGTTTACCGCGCGAACGAACACGCTCCTCACCGTCGATAGCGATGCGTTCGACGAGCGTGATCATCGCGGGCAACGATATTGCGCGTGGAAAACCGTGCGCGTGCTGCCGAATAAGGAAAACTTTCTCGAACAGCAATCCATGCGCGATTTATTGGCGCTCGGAGGCGCGACGGATGCGATCGTGCGCGAAGACGGATCGTCAAACGCGCCGAGCAAATCGATTGATTTCTTGGTGATGATGAATTTGGAGTGCGGGTTTCGACCAGTGGACGTCGTGCGTGCGATGTTAGACGAGGCGGCTCGGCGAGGACGACTGATGGACGAAAACATCGCCGCTGTATTGGCGCCGGTGGATAGCGAAGACGCGGGGCGCGCGTTTCGTCAAGCCTTTTACACAAAACATGATGGCGTGAAGTCAGTCGTCGTACCCTACGAGTCTCGAACGATCTCAAGACGTACTGTGCTAGTGGCACGATTGGGACGCGCCATGGTGGACTTTGATGAATCGTATGATTCCGTCGAGGATTCCATCGACGATGGCGCGCCGAGCTTCATCATAATCGTGTTTGCGAGCGAGGGCGAGACACCGACAAAAAACGTGTACGCGACATCACATACATTAGCTTCATTGATGGGAAGCGCGTTCGTCAAACGTGCACTCGATTGCGACGACGAGACAGAGTTTCGGCGCGCCGTCCTCGATTATGTGCGCGATAGCATCACCCCGACGGTCGCGTTTGATTGCGACCTTTCGAAGATTCGTCTCCCGTCTCGAATGACCCCTGGGCAAGGGATTATATCTGACATCAAAAGACGATGGCCTTCGTACGCCGCGGATTGGCTCGACGCATTTCGTGATAAATCGACTATGGTAAGATGCGCTAGTACGACGATCTGGATCGCAACGACAACCTTCATCCCGGCGCTTGCTCTTGGGCTTTCGATGCAATCCCAGAGCTCGCGGAGGATGACTCACGTTGACTTTCTACTTTCTGAGGCGTTGTCAAACGTTGCTTGGACCTTAATAGGCGGGCAAAGTTTGTTGATTTTGCGCGTCACGGGACCAACGAAGACGTTTCTAACGATTTTGACGTATTGGGCAGACGCGCTACCCGTGGACTTTGTCAGATTTTCTAGTCTCGTCAACATCTACGCGGGTATCATGGTGATGCTGTTCGCTACGTTCAATGGCGCCGAGCTCGCGTTGGCGATAAATCGGTTTACGTCGGAAAACTTGGCCCTCTTCATTTCGGTGACGTTTGTGTTTGCGGGCTTCGACGCGATGGCGACGATGAAAGCAAAGATTGGCGACGACGACGCCAAGTTCCTCAAATATTTCATCCTCCACCTCGGGACGGTTATATTGGCGTTCAAAATTTTAGAATTCAGAAAATCGGCGAGCGTTCGCAAGACGGTGCGACTGATCGTCGCCGACTTTGCTCCACTCATGGCTGTCACCGCAATTACGGGGCTCTCTTACGCCTTTCCAAACGTTGCAGTGGATCGCGTGAACGCGGCGGCGGAGCACTTGCCACGTTGGCCTACCGCGGTAGATTTAGCTTTGAGCGCGCAGCACTGCGCGCTTGCCCTTGTACCCGCGTTGATGTTTGCCGTGCAGATCATTCTGGAAACGAATATTTGCGCCATGCTCGTCGCGAGACCGGAGAATAAGCTTCGTAAAGGCACGGCGTTCAACTGGGACATGTTCCTTATCGGTGGTTTCACGGTTGCGACCGCGTGTTTCGGACTGCCTCCTAGTGTCCCGGCTCTGCCACACTCGCACCTACACGCGAAGCTGCTCGGTAACTCAGTCGAGAGCAAGCGACACGGGATCATTCGCTCTCGCGTGCACGGCGCAACGGAAACGCGAGTGACGAACTTTGCCGCACACGTTATCACGTTCATAGTCGTCGTGTGTTTTCGCTCAACGTTCGGACACATACCAATCGCTTCGCTTTCTGGTTTTCTCGTGTATATGGGCTTGGCGAGCCTCGGCTCGAATCAACTTGTCCGTCGACTGCCCGGCGGGTTTGGAAGCATTGTTCCCACAAAGTTTCTACGACGCGTGCCCAAACGCATCATTTACGCGTACACTGCAGTTCAGTTACTCGTCTTCGGTGCCATCTTCGCTTGTCGGATGTCAGCTTCGCGCGCTCCCGCCTTCGCGGCGACGTATCCCGCGATTTTAGCCTTGAGCGTGCCGTTTTCGTTCATCGCGCTCCCGAGGATGCTGGGATCGTATTTTGCGCACGTGTTAACGACGTCAGCGGAAGAAGAGAATATCGTTGGATTGTTTTATTGATCATGTAATGCTACCACTCGCTAGTACTTCACCTGCACCTGCGTTGAAAGTACGCGTCAGTACGAGTTCAATCGAATCCCCGCACAAAAAAAATGGCGTCGACGGATGATTTTCGTTTGCTGCAGACAAATGCCTCTTTTATCGATCATGTGCTGTCGAAACAGCGCTTGCAGTCGCGAAGACCGCGAGGTCGCAAGCTGTCAGATTCGTCATCTAATATTTTCGTCATCATCGCAAACATCATCCGTCCGTACGCGTTCAAAACAAAAACAAATGTCGCTTCGCCGCCGCAAAGACGTCGTCGTGACGACCCCGCCTCGCGCGTCGTCGAAGAATATCAATGTCCCTACTCACCCAAGGTGCGCAATCAGGTGAAGAATATTGACACTCTGACACTGTGAGAGGTTTCGCGATCGCGTCCGTCGCGGGCAGAAAATCTTCTCGTCGGCGTGCGTTCAGAATCGATACCGTTCTTCAATGACGCGCTCAGAAGCAGAACTGGCGTGTTTGCAGGTATTTATCATCGCGACGCAGCGTCGACGTCCCGCGCGCGTCGCGTCCCGCGCGCGCCTTCGTTCGCATCGCGTCGCGTCGCATCACCCGCACGCACCGCACCGCACCGCACCGCACCGCACCGCACCCCGCGCGCGCCGTCGTCGCGTCGCGCGTCGCCTCGCCGGCGGCGGCATCGTCGACCGCGCGTTCGCGCCCTCGACGCCGCCGCGCGCGCGCGCGCGCGACGCGCGCACCGATTCACCGCGCGCGCGTCGCGCGTCGCGCGTCGCGTCGTCGCGCGCGCTCGAATCGGCGCGTCGTCGCGCGCGCGCGCGCGCGTCGGCGTCTGACGTCAAACCCTCGCGCGCGACGACGCGGCGCGCGCGACGGCGGCGATGCGCGCGCGCGAATCGCCGCCGACGACGACGGCGACGGCGCGTCTCGCGCGACGACGCGACGCGCGCGCGCGGAGACGCGCGCGCGCGACGACGCGGGCGTCGAACGATGACGAGACGGAGCGCGCGCGGTTGGAGCGAGGCGACGCGTTCGGCGAGCTCGTCGCGCTCGCGGCGTCGAACGGGGTCGTCGTCGAGCGCAGAGTGGACGCGCGGACGGTCGCGGCGGCGATGTGCGGACCGACGGCGACGACGGTGGCGAACGCGGGGACGGGCGGGGAAACCATCAAGGGGCTGCCGCCCGGGTTGAAGAAACCGCCGTGGTTGCGACAGCGCGCGCCGAGCGGCGAACGGTTTGATTATCTCAGTGAATCGCTCACGGGGTTGAAATTGAACACGGTGTGCGAGGAGGCGATGTGTCCGAACGTCGGGGAGTGCTGGAATGGGGACACGGGGACGGCGACGGTGATGTTGCTCGGGGATACGTGCACGCGCGGGTGCCGATTTTGCGCGGTGAACACGTCGCAGACGCCGCCGCCGCCGGATGAGAATGAGCCGGAGAACACCGCGCACGCGATCGCGGAGTGGGGTGTGGGGTATATCGTGCTCACGAGCGTCGATAGGGATGATATTCCGGACGGAGGGAGCGAACACTTTGCGCGCACGGTTCGCACGTTGAAGACGATTAAGAGTTCGGTGCTCGTCGAGGCGCTGACGCCGGATTTCCAAGGTGATATGAACGCGGTGGCACACTTAGCGCGATCGGGATTGGACGTTTTCGCGCACAATGTAGAGACGGTGGAGCGATTGCAGAAGCGCGTCCGCGATCCGCGCGCGAATTACGAACAATCGCTCGCGGTTTTGCGTCACGCCAAGGCGTCCAAGGAAGGCTTGGTGACGAAGACGTCCATCATGCTCGGTTTGGGTGAAGAAGACGAGGAGATCAAGCAGTGTATGCGCGCGTGCAAAGAGGCTGGCGTTGATATTTTCACTCTGGGACAGTACCTCCAACCGACGCCGCAGCACCTGCCCGTGAAGGAGTTTGTGACGCCGGAAAAGTTTGACTTTTGGAAGGCGTACGGGGAAGAGGTGATCGGTTTTAGATACGTCGCCTCGGGCCCGCTCGTGCGAAGCTCGTACAAGGCGGGCGAATTTTTCATAGAGAGCATGCTTCGCAAAGACGCTCTCGATCGCGGCGAAACGTAAGCTCGAATAGGCGTTGTATTTCATTAAATTCATTTCGATACGCGCCGCGTTTAGTCGCTCTCCGAATCCTCGTCCGAGTCGCTCGAGTCCGAATCCTCATCACCACCACCGCCCGCCTTCTTCCCCGCCCCCGGCGCGTATCGATCGACCCCTCCGTCCGCCTCCAGTCTCGCCAAGCGCTGCTGCTCCCGTCGCTCGCGCACCAATCGCAACTTTTCCATCTCCGCCGCGAGTTCCTTTTTACTCTTTTGCGCCAAAATCTCATCCGCCGACGGTTCCTCGGGTTTCGGCTTTTCCCGCGGCGCCGTCATCGCTCGCAGATCCGCGTCATCGTCGTCGTCATCGCTCTCGTCCTCGTCCGAGCTGTTCGGCGGCAGCGATCCGGGCGCGGGTCGACGCGGCGCCTCGTCCTCCTCGCTCGTCTCGTCCTCGTCGTCGTCGTCGTCGCTCTCGTCGCTCTCGTCGCCGTCCGTCGCGTCCTCGCCGCGCTTGATGCGACGCCACTCCCTCTCCTTCGCCTCGCGCTCCTCTTGGCTCTGGCGATTGCCGCGTCCGCGTCCGCCGCGGCTCGGTTTATATCCGCGTCCCATTCGCGACGACGGTCGAGCGCGCGCGATTGTGGCGCCGCACACGCGCGCGCGGCGCGCGGCGCGGTCGCGCGTCGGCGCCGGCGCGTCGACGCGAACGCGCGCGATGGCGTCGCCGACGCGGGCGACGCGCGCGACCGCGACGCGCGCGCGAGGGGCGACGCCGACGGCGCCGACGCCGATGCGCGTCGTCGCGATCGTCGTCGTCGCGACCGCGCGAGGCGCGATGGCGGCGAAAGCGCCGGTGGCGTACCCGCGGGCGCTGCGCGGATCGTTCAGGGGCGAGTGGTGGCTGGACGGCGCGAGCGCGAGCGCGGCGACGACGCTCACGCGGGACGGTTGGCGACGGGGGACGTGCGCGCTGACGCTGCGGACGACGTTCGACGCCGATGCGCGCGTGCACGGCGTCGTCGCGGACGCGACGTTTCGCGAGAGCGAGTACATAGGAAAGGGAGACGCGCACGTGCCGCTGGAGGGGGTGTACGCGGAGACGACGGGGGGGCTGTACGCGCACGGCGCGGCGAAGACGACGAAGGACATGTTGAGCGCGAGAAACGCCAGCGATCGGGGGACGTGGCGGGAGATGAGCGCGTACAGAGCGAGCGTGCGGGCGGTGGCGAATGATATTTTAGAGGGAATGGTGGGAGGCTCAGAAACGGCGGAGGGACGGAACCCCGCGCTCGGGGCGCGGGATTCGTACCGTCGCGATTCGGGAGTGGCGCGCGCGGGGAAAAGCGCGAGGGCGATGTTCGTCGGTGCGCACGACGCGGGGGTGTACCCGATGGTGTGTCAGTTTAAGTTACACGCGTACGTCACGCCGGGGTCGTATTCGCTAGCGGATACAACGCAAAAGAGAGACGCGACAGCGTTCGACGACGTCGACGTATTGGAGGCGCAGGTGGAAGACATGCGACCACTCGAGTTCGCGGACATGGCCGAGAAGACGTCCCTCGTTGGGAAATTCGTCAGCGAAAACTGTGGGTTGACCGTGCACGTCGCGTTAGAAAGTCAAAAGCTCGAGCATTGGTACAGGCAAGCTCGATTGTACTCGTACGCCATGATCGCCGCGGCGTTGGCACAAGGATACGTCTTGGGGAAACAGATCGAGGTCGGAAGCACGCAGGCGGCGATGATGCGAATGTCGCTCGCTTCGATCGGCATGCGTTCGGTGGTTGACTCGTACCTTTGCCTCGCCCATCTCACGGGTGGCATCCTCGTGGACGATTTATTCATGCCGCTGGCGCTCGTGGCGCTGTGCTACTTCGTGCTGTTTAGTATACTCGAGATGCGCCTGCTCATCGCCGCGTGGCGCGCGCGCACGCCCGATATTACCAACTGGATAGAACTTCGAGTGAACCTCGGTGCGGTGTACTCGAGATTTTACGCCGGATTCATCTCGGGTCTCTTTGCGATGTATTGGCTCTCCGATCGATTCATCATCTTCTTGTTGCTCGCGAACTCGTATTGGGTTCCTCAAATCGTACGCAACGCCTACCACAACCACCGACAAGCGTTGAAGCCTTGGTACGTTGTGACGACGTCGTTCATGCGTTTATCGGCGCCGCTGTACGTGCTCGGGTGTCCGTCCAACTTTCTGAAGATACGTCCGAACTACTTTCACTGCGCGGTGATGGTCGCGTGGACGACGGCGCAGACGGCGATGTTGCTCGCGCAGTATTACATCAATCCTAGATACGGATTCCCCATCGGCATTTTCCCCGAAGTGTACGACTATCATAGGAAAGTATCCGAAGAAGTCCTCGCGCAGTGCGGCGTCGTCGATGAAGACGAAGACGACGAGGCGCGCGAACGAGACGTCGAAATGGGCGACGTCGCCGCCGGTCCCGACTGCGTGATTTGCATGAATCCAGTCAAGTTCCGCGCCGTGCACGATCGCATGGTGACACCGTGTAACCATTTTTTCCACACAAAGTGCTTGATGCGGTGGATGGACATCAAGCAGGAGTGTCCGACGTGCCGCGGCGCGTTGCCGCCGATGTAAAGGCGCGTCCGACGTCGTTCGCCCTTGTAATCCTAGCCTCTAGTCCTTAGCGAACCACCGCACAGCGACGCGCGCGCGCGACGCACCCGCGTCGCCGAAACCAACGCGACCGATGACGTCGTTCATCGGCGCCGTCGCGCTCTTCGCGCTCGGCTGCGCCATAGCCGCCGCGCTGCCCCGTCCTCTCGAGGAGGACAAACGAACGTGGTCGAGAAAAAGCAAACGTCCCAAGAGTCCGAGTCGCGTCGGCCGCCGCCGCTGAGCGCGCGCCGGTCGAACGGTTCGACGACGCGCGCGCGAACGCCACCCCGCGCGCGAATCGCGCGCGCGTTCGAACGCGCACCGGAACGACGTCTCGCGTCTTCGCGCCCGCGCGTCACGCGCCGCCGCCGCCGCCGTCCGCGCCCTCGTCCTCCTCCGCGCACTCGTACGCGCACCCCTCGCGCCCGCGCGGGCGCGACTCCGCGTCCGCCCCGTTCGCGTCCACGACCGGCGTCCACTTGCGAAACGTCGTCTTCGTCTTCTCCGTCTGTCCCTCGCGCGTCTCGCCCTCGACCCACCTGTCGTCGCCCGATCGTCGCCGTCAGTCCTCGCGTCGCGCCGTCGCGCGCGCGTCGCGTCGCGCACCTCATCTCCCACGCCTTGACGCGTCCCTCGCGCGCGGCGACGACGTCGCGCGCGTTCCGCGCCTCGAGTCGCGAGCCGCGCGTGCTCATCTGTGCCGACGCCGCGTCGCGGCACTCGGCGGCATGCGCGCGACGTCGTCGGCGCGCGCGTCGACGTCGACGTCGACGCGCGCGCGGGCGCGGGCGCGCGCGCCGCGCGGGCGCGCGCGCCGCGCGAGCGTCGCGAGGGACGACGCGTGCGGACGCGAACCGTTGCCGTGGCGCGACGGCGGCGACGAGACGCGCGACGGCGTGCGACTGGGGCACGCGTCGGCGTTCATCGGGTGGGAGGTGTACCTGGACGATGATCCGGAGACGCTCGTCGGGGTCGTGGCGGACGTGGCGGCGATGTCGGCGGCGGACGAGGACGAGGACGAGGACGAGGACGAGGACGACGGCGGACGCGAAGACGAAGGCGAGGAAGCGATCGCGGGCGGACGCGACGCGAAGACGATGACGACGATGACGAAAACGATCGATGGAGATGATTTGAGCGAGGACGAACGGGTGTTTTTGTCGCGGTTGAACGTGTCGTTGTCCATCGAGGAGGCGTTTGATTCGGACGACGCGTTTGATTCGGACGACGCGTTTTTGCTCCTCGTCGAGGGATTGCACGCGACGTCGCTCGGTGAGCGACCGCTTCATTACGTTCCGTTCGTGCCGACGATGTTTCCTCGATGGATTCCGAACGCGCAGGCGTTGTTTCTCGATCCGCCCGCGGGGTTGCTGGATCTGGCGTTGCGCGAAGTGCAACTCAACGAACTTCGCAACGATTTGTTGCCTTTTTGTCGTACGCTCGGTGCGGATGTGTATGGGATGCCCCAGCGTCTTTCGTTGATCAAACAAGACCAAAGGCAGCTCGTGAAGCGCGTCGAGGCGCTCGGAGATTGGCGCGAAGTCGCGTTGGAATTGGATTTGAAACCAGACGCCGCGCCGTGGTATTATTGGGACAACATAGATAATTTAGAAGATGCGTTGTTGAAGCTCGTGGACGCGTTTTGGTTCGAAGAAACGGACGGTGACGACGTGTTTTGGTATAACGACATCAGCGGTGCGCTGAGAGTGACACCCCCGACCGATGGCGACGGAGGCGGTTTAGACGTGCCGGTGATGCCGACCATGGGCAACTTGATGGAGGCGAGACGCTGGGATTTGCACCACGCCGTCGTACTTCACGGAGGATACCGCGCGGTGGCGAAAGAGCTCGGATGGACACACGCGCGACGAATTGAAAACAGGCACTTGCTTTCCTTCGATGCGCTACGCGAGGAGATTCTTGAGCTCGTCGAAGACGAGTCGCTCGTCGAACTCGGCGTTCGTCCCGGACAGCTTCCGTGCGCGTCGCAACTCGAAGAGGTTGATCGAGAGGATTTGGTGAAATTCATCAAGATCCACGGCGGATTTTCCGCCGTTGCAAGGCGTTTAAAGCTCGAGCCTAGCAAAAGTGCTCGAGTGAAGTATCCCACGGTGACCGCTGCGGCGAAGGCGTTAAGAGCATTCGCCGTTGAGCACGACATCACGACGACGATGAGTCCTCGCTTGACTAAACGAGTCGTCGTCTTCGTGCCTTCCGATACCGAGCTCCGCGAGCACGGACGAAACGATTTGCGGTACGCCCTGCGACAATATTCCCCACACGTCATAGCCGAGGTTGGTAAGATGAGCTTGCGACAGTCGCGAATGTCGTACGTCGAGGCGAGAGCAGAGCTGCGAAAATGGAAGTTTGAAGTCGGCAAGCGCTCGGTATTCTTGAATTGGTGCAAAGCTGGGAACAAGCCGTGGAATATGCCAGCAGTTCCTCAAACTTACTACGCTAAAAGTGGCGATTGGGTGTCGTGGGAAGACTTCATGGGCCGCGGCGAATCGGAACGTTGATGAAAGTAAGAGAAATGTTACACTCTCTAGCCGCGGTAGCCGCGTGTACAAACAAACTCAAATTCATAGTAGGTAATACGTTCAACACAGCGCCACAGCGCCTTTAGATGGCGCGACGATTAGAGCTCGTCCTTCGGGGCTTCGGCGGCGCGTTGGACGGAGCGCAAGAGGCCAATCTTCGGGGAGACGGCCGCGACGACTTCGTCCTTCTTCGTCTTACCCGCTTCGTATTGCGATTGGAGATCCTTCAAGAGCGCCTCCAAATCGTCACCGGCTTGCTTCATTTCCGCATCCAACGCGTCGATTTCAGCCGCGAGCGCATCCGGAGTCAACGCTTGCTTTTCCTTGATCAACTTGGTTTGCTCTTCGTTGCACAAGTCGATGTTTTCGGCGCCGCACGACGGGCCGAGGTTCTCGCTCGCCCACGTTTGGAGCGCCTCAAAGTCGCGGCCGCCTTGGTACGCGTCACCAGTCGCCGACGTGGCACCGGTGAAGTACTTGAGCGTCGGGTAACCTTGCACGCCGTACTTTTGGCAGAGGGATTCCTGCTTGGTGCAGTCGACGTCGCCGATGACGACGCCTTCGTTATCGGCGAAAGCCTCACCAAGTTGCTTCCACGCCGGCGCAAGCGCCTTGCAGTGACCACACCTGCGATATCTCGAAACATCATCACCCGTCAGTCACCTAGAGTCACTCTCACGCCGCATCAACCGCGCATCGCGTCGCGACCGCCTCGATCGCGACAAGATGCGAGATCGCGAGATCGAGATTGGTGTTGGTGGGCAATCGTCCGACGCAGCGACGAATCCGCCCCCCGTCGCGCGTTCGCCGCGCGCGGCGCGAAGCGAGCGATGTATCGTCACCTACCAGGGAGCGTAGAACTTGATGAAAGCGCCTTTTCCGCCACCGACTTGGGAATCAAAGTTTTCGGTAGTGAGATCCATGGCGATCGCGTTCGCGCGACCCGCGAGCGCGAACGCGGCGACGGCGGCGAGGGAGAGCTTGACAGACGGCATCGTGTGTTTCGTTCTTGTAGATTTGAGCGTGCGCGTGCGTCGACGAGATCGGCGCGTGCGTGAGTGACGCGCGTGCCAACGCGAGCGTGACGACATCGTGTCGACACGACGACTCGTATGGGGTTCAGTCTCGCGAGTCGCGTCGTCGCGTTCGCGAAACGCTCGAGCGAAGCGTTACGACCTACGAACGCATCGAGCGTTACAGTGAGAGCTATATGGAATCGTTCTACGTGCTAGGGCGTTCGTGACGTCACTTTCGCGCGCCGGCGCCTTTTTTCTTCGCGCCCTTCGCGCCCGGCGGCGGCTTCGGTTTCGGATTCGCAGTCGCCGTCGGCTTTGGTTTCGCCGGCGCCGGCGCCGGCGCCGGTTCTTTCGCCGCGGATGTCGACGTCGATTCTTCAACGGGTGTCTTCGCCTTCGCCGTCGGTTTCTTCGCCTTCGCCGTCGGTTTCTTCTTCTTCTTCTTCGTCTCCGCGCTCAACCCGTCGAGGTACGCGAGCTGAATCGTTTGATAACTCTTTGAGAACTTACTCGCCTTCTCCGGTTTCACGAACGTGCTCACCTTGCGCTTCCCATCGCTCGCGCGCACGAGCACGCCGTATTCGCTTCCCGGCGCGCGTATCTCCTCCAGCGTCGGATCCGGTCGCTTCGTGCCTTTCGGTCGAGGTTTGTTCGTCGGCTTGGTGATCTTCATCACGCACGACACCGACCCTTTCGCGCGCGTGCGCTCGTACAGTTTGGTGAGTTCGGTGAGAAACGCATCGTTTTCCAACAGCACCATGGTCCTCGGTCCGTCGCGCGCGCGCGCTCGGGATCGATCGGTCGGTCGATCGATCGAATCCGCGCCTCGGAGTGACGTTCGATTTCGAATCGCGCGTCGAATCTCGTCCGCACTCGACGACGCGCGACCGCTTCGCGCGCGGTCGTCCACCGCTCGATGCCGGACGCCGACGCCGGCGACGCCGCGCGTCCGGGCACGCCCGACACCGAGTATCCGTCGAAGAAAGTCGATGAAGCGCGCATGAAGGCGGACGCGCTCGAGCGCGAACATCTCGCGGTGACGATGCAGCGCAGGCACGACGCGCTGCGGGAAGAGCTCAAGAGCGCGCGGGAAGCGCTGGAGAAAACGACGCAAGAGAACGCGCGCGTCGTTCGGGACGCGGAAGCGGCGCGAGAGGCGCTGGAAGCGGCGAAAAAGAGCGAACGCGCGCGACGAGAGGAGTGCGAACGCGCGACGCGGGAACGCGACGAAGCGCGAAACGCGAAACGGGAGTTGCTCGACGCGAATGATCGCAAGGATCGAGAGCGAGAGTCGATGAAGGCGTCGATGGATGGGTACGTGCGTGCGCTGGAGGCGGCGACGGAGGGGAAGAACAAGGCTGAGGCGGCGGCGCGCAAGGCGACGGCGGACTCGAGCGGGGCGACGGCGGCGACGGCAAAGCTCGAGAGCGAGGTGCGCGCGTTGAAGGAACATAACGCGTGGTTGACGCAAGAGCTAGAGGCTAAGTCACAGGCTATTCTGACGTCGACCAAGACGTCCTCAGCGGAGACGTTGCGGTTAGCGCAAGAATTGGAGAGGGAACGAAACGTCTCCGACGCTCGACGAAAAGAGTCGACCGCTTTGAAGGAACAGAATGCGGAGGCGGAAGCTAAGCTTTCTACGATTGAAGCCGAGCTTAGGCAATTGCGTGCCGATATGGCACGCGCAGAGGCGAATTTCGAGAAGGAACTCATCACTGCGCAACGCATCTCGGAAGTGTCCAAGGAACTCGTGACGGAGCGCGACGGGCGCATCAAAGAACTCGAAGCGTCTTTGAGCTCCACCGAGGCACTTCTCGACGCAAAAAAGGTTGAGTTCGATGTTGCTCTTGCCGAGGCAAAGCACGCGCAGGCACGCGCCGAAACGGACATGGACAATATGAAGAAGCAAGCGAGCGAATCCGTCGTCTCCGCGCGCGAATCGCGGCGCTCGCCCCACGCCGAACAGCTTATGCACCTGTCACCCGCCGCGGGGTCTGTCGCACTTCAACGCGATGGCCTGTCGGCGACGGATTTGTACACCAAGTACGTCGAGGCGGAAGATGCACTGCGCGTCGAGCGCACCGAGCGCGCCATCTTGCAAGAGCACTTGGACGCGATTATGTTTGATCTCGAGAAGAAGGCTCCGCTCCTCACCGAGCAGCAAGAGGAGTACCAGCGTGCGTTGAAATCGCATCAAGTGCTGCAATCGAAGCTACAGGAGTCTGAAAACGCGCGCTACGCGATTCAGGTTGAACTCAACGCGGCGAACATGAACAAGCGAGATCACGAGCGCTTGCTCAATGGTTTTAAAGCGCAAAGCGCCGATTTGGCGCGACAAGTCGCGCTCTTGCTGAATGAAGTGAATGAGCTCAAGGGGTGCCCGCCGGTGCCCATTCCTGCCGCCGGCAATCGCGGTGGAGACGCACAGGCGGTGATTACGTCCAGGCTGGTTGATTTTACAGACATTCAATCTTTACAAGCGAAGAATCAAGAGATGCTCTTCGTCATTCGCGAGTTGTCCGAGGCGCAAGAAGCCAAATCTACTGATGCGCGCGAGGAATACGAGCAAAAACTGCGCGAACTCAAAGAACAGACGAGTCGTCAGTTGGAGGAGCTGTCGAGCAAGCGCGTGCAACAAGAAAACATGGTTCAAGCTATCGTGCGTCAACGCGACATGTACAAGACCATGTACGCCGCCGCGACGGGCGGCGGCAACGGCGACGGCGCCGACGCAAACGATCTCGACAGTCGAAACTCTGAACTCGTCGCCATTGGTAGCGGTAGTGGCGTCGCTATGATGGAAACGAACAACGAGCTCGTCGCGCTGAACAAGGAACTATCGCACGATTTGGAAAAGCTCAAGCGCGAGAGCGCGGATCGCATCAAGGAGTTGCAGCAGCAAGTGGATAACCATCGAGAAGCCGCCGCCACAGCGCGAGGGGAGGCCAACGCTGCGAAGGCATCGGCTGAATTCGAACGACAACGATACGAGCGACTGAGCGAACAGTTCAGTGCGTCGCGGCGTGAAGTTGAGACGTTGACGGAGAGAAGTTCGGCGTTATCTCGTGAGAATGCTTCAAACGCCTCGACGTTGCGCACGCAAGCCGCGAGCTTGGACGCTTCGGAAGAACGCGCGCGCAACGCACAGACGCTGGTATCCAAGCTTGAAAGCGAAAATGCTTTACTCATCATCGAGCAAACGCGTTTGACCGATATCGTGAACGCAGCGGAAGAAATCAAGACCAAGCTGGAAGCATCACGCGATTCGGCACTCGCACTTTCAACGACTCGGGAGGAAGAACATCAGCGAGAGTACGCTCGGCTGACGGACGAAGTCGCTCGGTTGCAACAAGATTACTCGCGCGTGCGATCGGAGCTCGATATCGAACGCGGACGCGCTCGACAGCAGTTAGCGGCGCACGCGGCGGCGAGTTCTGACTTTGCACAGCGCGCCAAGGCGGACGTGGACGCCAGCGCAACGCTGAAAGAGCAAACTGCGGAGGCAGAGAAGCGGGCAGATATCGCTGAAGCGAAACTCGAGATGATGCAAGCCACGCTCGAAAAGACTGAGGATAAACTGCGACTGGCATCTCGCATGACGGGAACGAGCGAGGCCAACGTGCTTGGTTCGGGCGCCGCCGGCGCCCTCACCGCGGCGCGAGAGCAAGAGTTACTTCAAGCCGCGCTGAAAGCGGGCGAAGCTGCCGATGAAGCCAAGGCTGCAGCAGAAGCTGAAAAGTTACACACGGCACAGTTTAAGAATCTTGCGCAGCAAAGTGACGCCGCACTCAAGGATATGACGAAGGCTTTCGAGAAACACAAGGCGCAGAGCGCAAAGGAGGCGAGCGCACTCAAGTCAGAGTGCGCCAAGCTCAAGGCGCAAGTGGCTGATGCGGCGAAAGCGGTTGACGCCAAGCTCGCCAAGTCCGTCAAGGAAGCTGAAGATAAGGTTGCGCAATACTCAAAGTTAGAGTCCGAGATGAAAAGCGTTCGCGCCGAACTCGAACGCGCCAAGGGCGAGACCAAGGCGGCGGAGGAACGTGCGGCGAAGGCTGTGAAGGATGTCGAAGACAATCACACAAAGTGGAGAGACGCGCAAAGTCTATACGAAAACGAAGTTGCAGCTCGAAAGGCTGACGCGGAGAAGATTTCGGCCGCGGAAAGTGCGAAGGCTTCGATTGAGAAGGCTTTAGATGTAGCGAAAGATGCGGCAGCGAAGGCGGAGCGCGAGCTCGCCGCGTCGCAGGCCAAGGTGACTGCCGAGAAGAACGCACTGGAGGCAGCGAAACGCGATGCCGAATCCAAGTTATCAGACGCTAGCGAACAGAACAAACGCTTGCATGACATGCTCGAAAAATCGAAGACTGATTCGGCAGGCGATGCCGCGGCGGGCGAAGGCGAGGTGTTGCGCTATTTGCGCCAAGAGCGCGACGCCGCTCTTGCGCAGGTCACTACGCTCACAACTGAACGTAACAAGTGGCAGCGCGACGCTGAAGTAGCCATGCAAGAAGCCGCGAGCGCGAAGGAGCGCGTGAAGTCGAGCGAAGCTAGCGCCATGGGAGAAGAGAAGCACAAATCGCTCATGAAGAAAGTGGAGCAACTCAATGCGATAGAGCAATCAAACAGCGCGCTTCGAGCAGAGATTGACGCGGCCAAAGCTGATATTGCGGCGGCGAAGTCGCGCGAGAGCGAACTTGGAGCAACTCATGAAGCTACCAAGACCGAACTCGCCGAAGCAAAGGCTGCAGTCGCGGCACATGATACTGAGATGGAAACGGTACGTAAGGAAGCCAAGCACTGGGAACAACGCGCGTCGCTCCTCGTCGGCAAATATGGCGACGTCGAAACCGATGAGCAAGGACAAAGCAAATCGCAGATGGAAGAGGCGCTCGCCGAAGCGCAGGCGGAGCTCAAGGCTGAAAGCGCTCGCGCGGAGAAGGCTAAGTCGCAGTTGGCTATAAGCATGAAGCACATTCGCGTGTACAATCCAGACAAGATCGCCCTTCCCGAGTGGCAGAAGAAGCAAAAGGAGCAAAGCGAGCGCCTCGCCGAGCTCGAAGCGGCGACAAAGGCTGCGATTTCGCAGAAAAAAGACGAGTCTGATGTTGTCGCACAGCTTGCTACTGCGAAGAAAGAACTCGATGCGGCGAATGAAAAGGTGAAATCGGCAACGGAAAAGGCGGAGCGCGCCGAGAAGGCTTTGGGCGAGACGACGGCTGAAGTCGAAAAATTGCGCGAAAACATTAAGAAGCTCGAAGAAGAAGTCGCGAAGACCGTTTCAGCTCCAACCGAACCCGTGTCCAAACAAGAAGAAGCCGAAGACGCTGAAGAAGGGGAAACTGCTGCCGCACCACCCACGCCCACGTCGGATCGATTCAAGGTCATGGCTCAGAAGATGCAGGCGGAGGCGATGGAAGCCGCGAAGAAACTTCGAGAGACGGAAGATATGCTCAAGGTGAAAGAGCAGGAACTCGCTGCCGCGCTTAATGATCGAACAGTCGCGTCGGAGAAATGCGCGTCTCTTCAGAAAGAACTCGATGGTGCGCGTGAAAAACTCAAGCTCGCCGACCAGCTGCGCTCTGCGCTCGAGGCGAAACTTGCGGGCGTGAAGACTCAACAGAGCGCGCCGCTGACGCAAGCCACCACACCACTCGCCGAGTTGGCGTCAAAAGCGAAGGATTTTGTCCCAACTACAAAGCCACCGGCGGCTCCGGTGCCGTTCGCGGTCAAAACCGAGGCGAAGAAGGCGCCCGACGACGCCGCGGAGGAGAAGCAAAGACTTCAAGCGCAAATGGACGCGCTCCGCAAAGAGCTCGACGAAAAGAAAGCCGCCGCCTCTTTGGGCACGAAACGTAAAGTCGACGATGTAGATGTCGCGCAAACAGATGAAGCGCCGACGAAGACGCGCAAAACTGACGCCGATAGTACTCCCGCGCCCGTCGCCGAAGCACCGGTCGCCGAGACGCCAGTCGTCGAAGTCGAGGCCGCCGCCGCCGCCGATGACGATGACGGGGACGACGACGACGATAATGACGGCGACGACGACGCCGAAGAAGGCGAACTCGAAGACGTCGATGATTTCGTCGAGCAGCTGCTCGTCGACGATCCATCCACCGCCGAAGCCGACGACTCGCCCGCGGGCAAATCAAAATCCGCGCGCGACGCCCCCGGCGCCGACCGTCGCTCGCGCGGTCGAGCCTCGGGCGGTCGCACTCCCGGCGGCCGCCGACCGCAGAGCAACCGCCAGCGCAATCGCAGCGCCGGTCGAGGCGGGCGAGGCGGGCGAGGGAAGAAGAATTAGACGAATCGATCCGTTCGCCGCTTGTAAAACAAACCATTCGCGAATCGCATCGCGACATCCGAAATCACATCGGCGCGCCGGCCCAACGGCATCGACATTCATCGACGCGCGTCGACCGCGCGCGACGCCGCGGCGCACGTCGACAGGGACGATGTCGGACGAAGTGAAAGAAAACGTACCGACGCGCGCGACGCGCGCGGCGACGCACGCCACGCCGGCGACGGTGACGCGCGCGAAACGTGGCGGGGGAACGACGAATGTCGGTTCGTCTCTAAACGACGGAGCGAACGCCGTCGACGCGAGCGACGACGCGACCGAGGCGCTGGCGGCGACGCGCGCGCGGGGCGTCCTCGTGGACGCGTCGAACGGCGGCGAGCTCGGCGGGGACGCGCCGACGGAGGCGATCGCGCCGGGACACAAGATGGGCGCGAACGGCGCGGGGGCGGCGAACGGCGTCGCGGGGATATCGAGAGATTTGAAGTCGATGCGCGCGCGCTTGGATGCGGCGAGGAAAGAAAGCGTGAAAACAGAAGATGCCGCGGTAGCGAGCGCGGCTCCGGTGGTGAGCGCGGCGCCGGTAGTGATGAGTGCGGGGCCGACGGTGAGCGCGGCGGTCGGCGCCCAGGCTAAACCGACGTCGAGCGGAGTGTCGAGCCTGTATCGCGAGTATTACGAGAACGAAGACTTCATCGAGAAGTGTGAACGAGCGATTAACTTTAGACCGAAGGCTCGTCAGCACGATTACAAGAATCGCATCGAGGAGTTGACGGCGGCTGTGAAGGCGTCGAAGGATTGCCTGCGACACGTGTTTCAGAATGGGACAAACTTCTCGAAGGAGTTGGATCGCTATGAGTCGAACGAGCGACAATCTTACGAGGCTTTATCCGCTCAAGTGGACGCTTTGAAGACGTGCGCATCGACGGCAGAGGCGGAAGCGAAAACGCTTCGAGCGCAGGTGAAGACATTGAAGAGCGAGGCGAACGAAAAGGAAGCCGAGCTGATGAACGAGCGCGAGCGCGCCGAAGGGACGCTGATGGAAGAGATGAGCGCGGCTAAGGTGGCGTTGGCGTCGCTCGAGAAAGATTTGGAAAAGAAATCTAGGGAACTCGAGAATGCTGCGAGCAAGTACGCCAAGCTTGAGTCTTCGTACACCGAATCTTCGACTCGCGAAAGCGTCGCCAAGGAGGCGAATAGTAAACTCGAACGAGACGTCAAGCAGCTCAAGGCTGAAGCTGAGCAAGCCGAGCTCACCTTCGCGGCGGAGCGTCGCGCGCTTGAAGGACAACTTCGCAAGCAGACGAGTGAGCTCGAAGCTGAGCGAGCGCGGGCGACGGCAGCGCGCGCTCAACTCGAAGACAGCCTTCGCGAGGCAAACTCAGAGTGTGAGTCGTTGCGCGTGCAGGTAAATATGGCTGAAGAGGCGGCCGCACGCGAAGCCGAACAGTTTGGAAGCTCCGCCGAAGAGTTGCAATCGAAGTTGAACTCGGTTGAGGCGGAACTGAACGAGTTGCGAGCAAAGGCGTCGGCGGACGAAATCAGCGCTAAGGACACCATCACACAGTTGAGATCAGAAGCGAAGGAAACCAAAAAGGCTTTGACCAAGCAAGAAAATATGCTCGCGAAGAGAAACGCAAAGATTGAAAAACTTGAAAGTGATATCGCGGCTCTGAATGGTGAAAACTCGAGCACTAGCGCACAAGTTGAAGATTTGGAAGCCAAGCTCGCTGAAATGAAATCTTCGTACTCGGAGCTCAAGGCCGAGTTCGCGGCGACGAGCGCTGAACTCAAGGCACGCAACGAAGACCTTCTTTCGTTGAAGGATGAACACAAGTCTACGAGTGAAAGCCTAACTCAAATCAAGGCTTCGCTCGAGAGCGAAAAGGCTACCAAGGCTTCTGAGCTGAAGCGTGCGGAGAAGGATGTCAAGCGAGCCGAGTCTGATTTGGCGGATGCCAAGGCGCAGTCAAAGAGTCTCATCGAGCAACAAACTCTCATGATGGGCGAGTTGAAGCAAGTGCGCGAAGAACTGGCGAGTATGGAAGCTGATAGGCGTGATCAACTCGCGAACGGATCAGCGACTTTGCAAGAAGTGCAGAAGCAAGCGCGTCTTGATTTACAGCAGGCAGAAGATCGTCACCGAGAAGCCGTTGCGGAAGAACGACGTCGCGCAGAAGCCGCTACCATGGCTGCTCAAGAAAAAGCAGAAAAGGAGATTCAATCTACTCGTGAAAAGGCCGAAGAGCGCGTCAATACGGCGAATGGAAAGCTTGCCGCGGCTGAGGAGCGCGCGGCTGAGTTTGAGAAGAGTTTGAAGAAGGCGGAGAAGGAATTGGAAAAAACCACCGCTGCATCGTCTGCAGATGTGGCCGAACTCCAAAAGCAACTCGCCGACGCAAACGATTCTCTCGAAGCACTTCAAAAAGAACTCGACGATGAGATTCAAGGCGCGGCTGAGGAATTGGCTGCGGTTCAGAAGACGGCGGAGGACAAGGCTGCACGTCTCGCTGAGAAGCATAAGCGAGCGCAACTAGAACTTGAAGCTAAATTAGCGGAGCAAGTCTCAGGTGCACAGTCGACCGCAGAAGAGCGCATAAAAGAAATCACTGCCAACCTCGCGGCTGAACAAGATCGGCTGCAAAAGGCTGAAGCTAAGATCGAGAAGCTCTCTGCGGAGAAGGAAACGCAAGTCGAAAAGGCGAATGCAAAGTTGGTCAAGGAAACTGAAGCCGTCACCGAACTTCAAGCGCAACTCAAGAGCGTCACTAAAGAACAAAAATCCCTGACGAGCGAGAAGGATGCTTTGATGAGCGAGAAGGCTACTCTGACGAAGCAGCTCGCCGAGCTCGAAAAGGCGCAAAAGTCGCTCGCTGAGGAATCGGAAACCTCTGCCGCAAAGCACGAAAAGAAGATGAATAAACTCGAAACGCGTTTGAAGGCCATGGAAGCCGAGCGTGATGTGCTTGTTGGCGAGCGAGATGCGCTTGAAGTCAAGCTCAGCGAAATCGAGCAAGCCAAGGGAGACGTTGAAGCCCGCGTGCAAGACGCTTTGAAGGAGAAGGAATCTATCGCTCAGCAACTTGCCGACCTCGAGAAGGCGAAGCACGATATGGAGGCCGCGAACGAAGCTAGCATGGCTGATATTGTAGCGGCACAAGAGCGCTTGAAGGCGAGCGAGGAGGCTGTCATGGGCCACGAAGCTCGAATCGCTGGTGTTGTGGCGCAACTCGAGAGCGAGCAAAAGGAAGTTGAGCGCCTTCAGAAAGAGCTCAAGGATAACTCGACGGTTCACAAAACCACTATCGAATCGCTCATGGCCGCGCAAAAGGCGCTCGAGCGCGAACGCACCGAACTCAAGTCTGAACTTAACGCACTCAAGGAGGCTGAATCTATGCGCAAGGACACGGAGGGCAACGAGCAGAATAAGGCTCTCGAAGCGCGATTGGTTGAGCAAACACGTGAAGTCGACGCTGCGAGACGTCTGGTGCAAGAATCCGAGCAATTGCAGCGACAGCTCGACGAACGGCAATCGCGTATAAACGAGCTTGAAGAGCAAGCCCTCGAAGCCGAATCAATGCGACGTGCGTTGCACAACCAGATTCAAGAGCTGCGTGGCAACGTGCGCGTGTTCTGCCGAGTGCGCCCGACGGAGAACGAAGCGGCAGTTAAGTGTGCCCCTGACGGGAGCTCATTGAATTTGAAACGCGTCGAGGGCAAAGAAGATGCCGCGTTCGAGTTTGATCGCGTGTTTGATCCGAGCGCCAAGCAAGAAGAAATTTTCGAGGAAGTTTCGCAACTGGTGCAGTCTGCGCTCGACGGTTACAAAGTATGCTTATTCTCCTACGGGCAAACCGGCTCGGGTAAGACGCATACCATGCTCGGTGACGGTAACGGTGACATGCGGGGTATAATCCCTCGCTCGGTCGCTAAAATTGTCGAGGCGTCGCAGAAGAATGCGCACAAGGGTTGGTCCTACACCATGCACGCTTCGTACGTCGAAATTTATAACGAACAAGTGCGCGATTTGCTCAAGCCAGGAAGTTCGCACAGCGACAAACACTCCATCGTTCACAAGAATGGCGTGACGGAGGTGAGCGGCGTCCAACGCGAGGTCATTGACTCTGTTGAGTCTGCGGCGGCTTTGGTTCGACGTGCTTCCGCAGCTCGCGTGGTCGAAGCGACGAACATGAACGCACAGTCTTCGCGTTCGCACACCATATTCATGTTGTACATCGTCGGCGAACACGCCTCAAGTGGAAGTGAACTCACGGGCTGCCTCAACTTGGTGGATTTGGCTGGCTCGGAACGCGTTGGTCGATCAGGCGCCGAGGGCGCGCGCTTGAAGGAGGCCTGCGCCATCAACAAGTCTCTTTCGTCGCTTGGTGATGTCTTTTCTGCGTTAGCCGCGAAACAAGCGCACGTGCCGTATCGCAACTCCAAGCTCACTTATCTGTTGCAGCCGTGTCTCGGCGGTGACGGTAAAACGCTGATGTTTGTTAACATCAATCCAGAAAACACGAGCACCGAAGAGACGATGTGCTCGTTGAAGTTTGCCTCGCAAGTGAACGCCGTTCAGCTCGGCGACGGCAAGGGCGCGCAGCGCCGTATCACGACCAAATTGAGTTCCAAGGTAGAAAAGAAGGGTGACAAGGAAAAGTCCAAGAGCGACAAGAGCGAACGCAAGTCGAAGGACAAAGCAACCAGCGTCATTGGCGAACGCAAGCGCAAGGCGACTTCCTCCACCGACGAGCCTCGAAAAAAGTAAATGTACAGCCTTTACAATCCTAAACGATAGCGCGCCGACGTCTACACGTGGCGCCTTTGAAATGAAATACAGCAAAAAAATATCCATTAAACACTCGTCACGGCTTCGTTCGCCGCTTCCACGCGCGATGTCATCGTTCCAAGCGCCGCAAACGCATCGATACCGTCGCGTTCGACGAATTCGGCGACTCGCGCCGCGAGCGTCGCGACGTCGCCGTCGGCGAACGCGCCCACCGCTCGCGCCAACGTCTCGGGCTCGAGCAACAACAAACTCGGTGTCTGCGTCGCCACGAACCCAACATCCACCGCCGCGAACAGAAACTTCATCCGCACCAACCGTCGGACGATTTCCTCCGTCGGGTACTCCAACAGCTCGGGCGCGCGATGCAACAACATCGGCGAGTCCACGAACGGCGCCACTCGATCCAGATTCAACACCGCCCGCTCCAACCGCTCTGGATTCCTATACGCGCTGTTTCGGGCGCTCTTCGTCATCACCGTCCGACACGCCTTCGACCCCCCCCACAGGTTCCAAAACCGAACCTTCAAATCCTCCTCGCGCGTCGACGTCCCCTTCATCGTCCCCGCCACCAGCCACTTCCCATCCATTCGTCCATCTCTCGCGCTCGCCGATCCCGCGTCTTTCCTCACCGTTCGCATCAGCGCGTCGCTCGCGCTCTCCACCGCCTTCGTCGCGCGCGCGCGCGCCGTCGCGCGCGTCGTCGTCGACGCCTCGAGCGCGAACGCCTCGCGCGGCGACCGCATGAGCTCGGTCACCGACACGTTCGCCGCCTCCGCGCGGTCGACCGCGCGCACGATGCGCGCGAACGCCTCGCGCGGCGAGCGCGCGAGTTCGGGCACGTCCGCGAGCGCGCGGTCGACGATCGCGGCGTCGCGCAGCGGCGACAGCAGGCGCCGCACGACGTGCTCGGCCGCCATGCCGGCGCGGCGATGTGCGGCGCGCGCGACGGCAGAACGACGCGCGCGAGCGCATGCGCGCGAGCGAGCGCGCACGACGCGCGAGGTCGCTGTACAGGCAGTTGTTCAGGGCGAGCGCGAGGCTGCCGACGGTGCGCGATCGCGCGAGAGACGCGGATAAAGTGACGCGCGACGGGACGTTGACGCACGGCGGCGAGGACGCGAGGACGCGAGGACGCGAGGACGCGACGACGCGGGACTGACGCGCGACGCGGACGCGCAGGACAATCGCACGGCGTACGTGCGCGCGAAAGCGCGAGCGGAGTACGAGAAGCACGCGAGCGCGGAGGGGGAGACGCTGGAGGAGGCGCTGCGGTTGGCGGCGGCGCAGGTGGACAACGTCGAGGCGTCGGCGGCGCATTTGACGAAGGTTTTCTCGGACGAGCGCGTGCACGCGCGGGTTTGAGACGAACGTGATGGCGACCGACGCGAGCGAGACGATGGTGGAGGACGCGGTGGGCGCAGAGGATGGGTTCGAGGAGTTACACGTGTTTGATTTCGATGGGACGCTCGTGGACACGCCGACGCCGAAGGAAGGGATGAGATCGTACGAGATCGCCACGGGTCGAGAGTGGCCGTTTCAGGGATGGTGGGGACGTGCGGAGTCGTTGGAACCGCCGTTGACGATGGCGTCGGGGCCGGCGTTGGATGAGTACAGGGAGAGCGCGGCGAACGCGACGGTGGCGCGCGTCATGATGACGGGTCGCCGCGGCAAACTCAGGCAATCCGTGGAGGCGGTGATGCGGTCGTTCGACATCAACTGTCACGAACACATTTTTAACTGCACGGGACACGACACGTTGTCGTACAAGCAAAATGAACTGAGGCGGTTGGTGAAAAAGTACAAGCCGAAGCGAGTGCGAATTTGGGAAGACCGCATATCGCACGCGCGAGAGTTTCAAGACATGGACGTCGAGTTTCGCTCTACGCACGGCGTGGAGTCTTGGCGCGTGACGCTCGTCGAGCCGAGCAACGATTTCTAACTATTAGCTTGTCATCCTACACAGTCTGTATTCTAATTCACGATTCACTCGAGCAGTCGCAACATGGCTTCGTCCACCCAAGGTTCTCTGAACGCGTCGGATGCGCGCGACGCGTGTCTCAGTTCCACTTCGTCAGCCGAACCCTGCGTCACATCCTCGGCCTTGTACACCCCTTTAGCTTGGTTTAAGACGCAAGAGTTGATGAAGTCGATGGGACTTTCAGCGAAGCGCAAAAGAAAGTCACGACGCTCCAAATGACTGTCTATGAAATCGAACGCGAGACGAATGTGTTGCTCGCACGCGTCCACGTCCTTCGCCACTCGATAATCGTGCTCATACGGCGGCGCCAGACCCCAGGGCCCAGAGTCGGGCTCTTCGGCCTCGATATCGTAGCAATCAGGCTTTGACGGTGATATTCCGGAGGTTTTGATGTTGTACTTGATTTCCAGGGGCTCGAGCGCGGTGAGAAACTTTTCGCACGCGACGTCGCACACGCGCTGAAACTTGACCGTTTCTGGAGACTTCGGCAGCGACACGCCCGCGTCCTCGAACACGATCCGCATGGGCTCATCCACTCGCACCTCGCTCACGTCGTCCTCGTTCACCAACTCATTCGCCGAAAAGTACGTCCACAACTCTGAAATCACCCTTCGCCTCGACGCGTACCGAGTCGCGATCAATTCCGCCAAATCCTTCCCCACCCTAAACCTCTCGCGCATCCCATTCACTTCCAACCGAATCGTCGCCTCAACCGCGCCTCGTTTCGTGAACCCACGCATCTCGAACCCATCCACGCGTCCGCTCGCCCGTCCCGTCCCGAGCGCGTCCGAAGCCTCTCCCTCCCGCGTCCACGTCCTCGTCCTCGCCTCCTCCGCGTCTCCATCCACCTCGATCGTCATCCGTCGCACGTAACTCGTGAATCTCCCCTCCATCTCATCGTGCGTCCACGCGCCGTCGCTCGCCCCTCCTCGATCGACGTCTTCTCGTCGCTCGTCGACCCGTCGTCCCGCCACGCGCAGCGCGTACGTCCCGTCGCCCCCGTGCGCGTGAAACACGTACACTCGCACCGTCGCCGTCCGTCGTTCGCGCCCGCCCGGCCGTCGCGCCGCGTTCGCATCGCGCGCGCGTCCTCGCCATCGCGCGCACGCGACGTCGAGCTCGCGCTCGACGTCGCGAAGCGTTCGAAACGCGACGGATTCGTCGATGTCCGTCCTGACGCGCGCGTTCGCGCGTCGCGCGTCGTCGAGCGCGAGTTTCTTCTTCTTGCGCTGCCGCGCGACGCGCGCGGTGGCGTCCAGCGGCGGGCGCCCGCTCATGCGCGAGGGCGCGCGTCGCGTCGGCGCGTGACGCGCGCGACGTCGCGCGCGAATGCGCCAATGCGCGCGCGCCGACGACATTCGTCGACGCGCGACGACGCGCGCGGGCGACGCGCGCGCGCGATGTTTCGCGCGTTCGAACGTGCGTCGGCGACCGCGGGCGCGACGCGCGAGACGCGGGCGCGACGCGCGAGAACCGCAGCGAGACGCGCGCGAAGGCGCGAGACGCGCGACGCGCGCGACGACTGACGACGACACGATTCGCAGCGCCGAACGCGCGCAGGATGTGGGAGGTGGTCGAGGACCGGTTGGCGCGCGAGCGCACGACGTGCTGCGCGTGGAATCGACGCGGGACGATGCTGGCGTGCGGGACGTCGAACGGGACGATCGTGATTTGGTGCTGGGACACGAGAGCGACGACGCGCGAGTTTCGACGCGACGAAGACGACGGCGAGCGGGCGGCGGTGCTGAGCGTGCACTGGAGCCTGGACGGGAGGAAGATCGCGGCGGCGAAATCGGATGGGGTGGTGGAGGTGTGGGACGCGCTGGAGGAGGACGTGATCGCGGTGATGTCGAACGTGGGGCTGTGTTCGAGCGTGAGCTTCGCGGCGTCGAACGCGAGCGGAACGACGGTGATCGTGAGTCCGAGCGTGGGGCGGGCGCCGTACGTGCGCGGGACGAGCGCGCGAGGGCAGAAAGAGGCCGAACTGCCGTCGTCGCACGATGTGGCGGTGACGGGTTTGGCGGTGTCGAGTAAAAAGGGGAGGTACGTCTTCGTCGGCGACGCGCGGGGAACGGTGTCCGTCGTCGACGCGTCGGGGGAGCTGCGACTAGCGCAGTCGATTTCGATCCCAGACGCGACGTTGGTGAAGAGATTAGAACTGTGTAGAAATGGCAAACACTTGCTCGCGGTGACGAATGGGCAGAAAATATGTGGTTTCGACGTCGACGAAGCCGCGAGCGACGGCGAAGACGTGCTGACGAGGATGGTGGAGTACGAGAGCCCGTCCGCCAGCCGATTGCAGTGGAGCGCGGCGGCGTATCCATGGAACGGCGAGTACGTTTACGGTATGTGCAGTGGCGCCGCGCACGAAATGCACGTGTGGGATCGCGCGTCTGGAGAGTTGAAGTGCGTGCTCGAAGGTCCGGCCGAGGCGAAGGGCGTGGTTCAACTCGCGGCGCATCCGATTCGAGACGTCGGCATCGCGCTCGGAAGCAACGGCAATATTTACGTTTGGGCGCGCAAGCATAAAGAGGACTGGAGCGCGTTTGATCCCACATTCACGACTTTGGTCGATAACAAGGAGTACGTGGAGAAGGAAGACGAATTCGACGCCAAGCCGCCCGTCGAGAAGCAGCCACCGCGCGCGCTCGAGGCGCTCGATCCGGCGCGGCTGCCTGATTTGTTAAAGCCGACCGTGAATGATTACTACACGGACGACACGGACGATGATGTCTTGCACGCACTTCCGATTCGAATCAAACCCAACCCGGAAGTGGCGAAACTCATGGAGGAGCGCAAGGCGAAATGGGCCAAGAAGGCGGCGAGAAAGGAACGCGAGGAGCGCGAGAAGACAGAGGCGGCGAAAAAGGCGAAGGAAACTGGCGGAGAAAACTGAGTAGAATAGTCTAATATCACACTAAAATCGTCTAGGAAAAAACCAGCAAAATCACTTTGAGCGTTCCACCGCGCGTTTGGCGAGCTCTTTGAGCGCACGTCTGCAGTGCATCGCGTACTTGGACTCTGACGCGGGAAGACGGTCAATCGCAGCGATGGCCAAGTCGCAGTGCTCACGCGCGAGTTCTTGAGTTCGCGCGATGCCCTGGCTGCTCTTTACGAGCTCGTGCGCGCGCTGGACGTCGCCAGAGTGCTTGAACCTTCGCTCGACAAGGTCTGAGAGTTCAGGGAATTCCTGCACGGCGAAGAGCACCGGCGCCGTAGCGATGCCTTCTTTCAAGTCGCCAAGCGTCGGTTTTCCGAGAAGAGACTCAGATCCGATGAAGTCGAGAACATCGTCTTGGAACTGAAACGCCAATCCGAGGTTTTTCCCATAATCGTACGCCAGTTGCGCGCTTTCTTCCCCGTGCCCGCCGAGCAAGGCGATGGCTTTTGAACTATTAGCGATGAGACTCGCCGTCTTATAGTACGTCTTCTTCACGTAGTGATCCATGGACGACAAACTTTCCGGTTTTGCCGTCATTTGCATCACCTCTCCCGCGACGAGATGCTCGAGAACTCGAGACAAGAGCTCGATGACTTCTGTATTACGCAACGACGCCAGCGTCACCGACGCCCTCGCGAGTAAGAAATCGCCCGCCAAAATCGCCAGCTTGTTGCCCACCTCCAAATTCAACGCCCGCAGTCCCCGACGCGTGGCGGCGTTATCGAGCACGTCATCGTGCAACAGACTCGCGACGTGGATCATCTCCGCAATTTCCGCCAGGCGTTGTTGTCGTCGCCGCACGTCCGCCGGCGCCTGGTGCGCGGGCGCGTGATCCGTTTCTCTCCACCCTCCCTGCGCCGCGCTCGTCATCACCCCGTTCGTCATCGCGCTCGCCATGAGCATCAAAACCGTCGGTCGCACGCGTTTCCCCTCCGCACCGAGCTTGAAAAAATACTCGCTCGCCGTCGACAACGCGGGTATATCGCTCGTCACCGCCCTTCGCATCCGTTCCCCGATCGCCCTCAGCTCATCGTCCACGATCTTGAACGGATTTATCGGCACCGCGTCATCGTACGCGAGCTCTTCCCTCGGCACCGCGTGCGCGCTCGCGAACCCGACGCTCGGTCTCGCTCGCGCGTCGCCCGCCGCCCTCGCGTTCGCCGCGCCCTCCCCTTCGCCTCGCGTTCGCGCGCGCCAATCGCCGCGCGTGCCGCTCGCGATCGCTCGGGTCCCTCGATCGAGTCCTCGCGCGCGTTCGGCGACGTCCAGAGCGCGCGCGCGCGCCCGCTCGGCGACGCGCGACGCGATTCGAGCGAACGAAGGCATGCCTCGTCGACGCGACGCTTATCCGGTCGCGCGGCGTCGCGCGCGCGCTTCGAGGCGACGGCGACGACGCGCGCGCGCGCGTCGCGCGTGTGCGCGTCCGTGCGGCGCGCGGGCGCGTCGCGGGCGAGTTGTGACGCCGATCGCGACGCCGATGGGACGATGAGGGGCTGACGCGAGGCGAACGCGCGCGCGAAGGCGCGAAGGCGACGAAGGCGAAGCGGCGGCGTGTCTATTCACGACGAACGAGCACGAAATCTAAAAACCTGCGCGGAACGTCGGCTTTGAACCTGTAGCCGCGACCGACGAGCACGCCCGGCGCGAGCGGGCGGATGTAATCGACCAAGGCGTCGAACGGGTAGAGCGCGAGGCGAGGCGCGGGCCAGGAGACGCCGCCGGCGCGGGACGCGAGAGGCCGCCGCGTCGCCAACACCGGGACGTCGCGGTAATCCAAAGATAAATCAGCGCGCTCGCCGGTGCCGGGAATCGTCACGGAGTCGTCGGTGAAGTCGTTGGAGGCGAAATACAGAGGAAGCAAGGCGTCGAGCGGGCCTTTTTTAATCGGCGCTCGACCGAGAAATCGTCGCGAAGCCGCGCTTCGCATCGGATCGTCGTCCTCGTCCACGTAAAACGCCTTGGCGAAGCGATTGAGGAACTTGGTCGGGAGTTTCGCGACGCGTCCTTCGAACACGCGCACGCCGTCACCGCGCGCATTCGCGTCGTCGTCGCCTAAAATCTCATTCGCCGCGTGAAAATCCTTCGTCGAGCCCGCGCTCGCGGCGCGCTCCGCGCGCGTCAACGCGTACCCCTCACCCGCGATCGTCCACGCGTTCTCGATCCCCGTCGACGACAGCGCGTCCATAAAAATCATCTTCTGCGCCGTCGTCATTCCCGCGAGCTCCTCGCGGACGTACGACGACGCGCGCGTCGCGCTCGCGCTCAGCGCCGCGACGTCGTAGCAATTCACCACCGCCGCCAATCGCTCGGCGCGTTCGCGCCCGTCCTCGTCCTCGTCCTCGTCATCGTCCTCGTCATCGCGTTCGCGCGACGTCGACGCGTCCGTCGCGCGCCGCGCGTGCCGCGCGCGCGCGCCGCGCGCCGCGCGCGCGCATCGCGTCGACATCGCGCGCGCGCGCGACCGCGCATCGCCGCGTCCGTCGCGCGCGTCCGGCGCGCGCGACGCGACGCGCGCGTCCACGGAAAACATCGCACCGCGACGCGTCGCGCGCGATCGCGCGCGTCGCGTCGCGCGCGCGCGCGCGTGTGATGCGCGCGTCGCGTACTGTTTACCCATACGCGCCCCGTCGACGTGGCATCGCGCGCGCCCTCTTATCCGCACACGCGCGCGCGCCGACGACCGCGCGCACGCCGACGACGGCGCGACACGACCGCGCGCGACGCACTCGACGATGTCGCGCGCGCTCGGCGCGACCGCGCGCGCGATGCGCGGCGAACGCGCGCGCATCGGCGCCGACGTCGAAGGACTGCGCCGCCGCGGCGGACGGGACGCGACGCGCGGCGCGCGACGCGCGGCGCGCGGGACGCCGACGCGCGCGATGTTCGCGGGATTCGAAAAGATGCTCAAGGGTGACCCGTCGGAGAAGACGAAGAAGCGGTACCAGGCGCGCGTGGACGCGGTGAACGCGCTCGGGGCGAGGACGAAGGCGCTGAGCGACGACGAGCTGCGGGCGAAGACGGAGGAATTCCGCGAGCGATTGCGACGAGGCGAGAGCGAGGACGATTTACTCGTCGAGGCGTTCGCGGTGGTTCGAGAGGCGGCGGATCGCGTGCTCGGGCTGCGGCCGTTCGACGTGCAACTCATCGGGGGGATGATTTTGCACGAAGGGCAAATCGCGGAGATGCGCACGGGGGAGGGGAAGACGCTGGTGTCGGCGTTGCCGGCGTATTTGAACGCGCTGAGCGGGAAGGGCGTGCACGTGGTGACGGTGAACGATTACTTGGCGAGAAGAGACGCGGAGTGGATCGGGCAGATTCATAAGTTTCTCGGGATGACGTGCGGGTTGATCCAGGCGGGCATGGCGGAGGAGGAGCGACGAGTCGGGTACGGAAGTGACGTGACGTACGTCACAAATTCCGAGCTCGGGTTCGATTACCTGCGCGACAACTTGGCGCAAAACACCGGGGAGCTGGTGCAGCGCGATTTCAACTTTTGTATCATCGATGAGGTTGATTCCATTCTCATCGACGAGGCGCGAACGCCGCTCATCATCTCCGGCGTGGCGGATAAGCCGAGCGAACGCTACATTCAAGCCGCAAAGATTGCAGACGCCTTCGAGAAAGACTACCACTACAAAGTCGACGAAAAGCAAAAGAGCGTGTTGTTGAGCGAAGAAGGTTACGAAGCGGCGGAAGACTTGTTGCAAGTGACGGATTTGTACGATCCGCGCACGCAGTGGGCGTTGTACATCATCAACGCCATCAAGGCTAAGGAACTCCAAAAACGCGACGTCAACTACATTGTTCGTGGCCAAGAAATTATCATCGTCGATGAGTTCTCTGGCCGTACTATGCAGGGACGTCGATGGTCCGATGGTTTACACCAAGCCGTCGAAGCCAAGGAAGGGGTGACGATTCAAAACGAAACAGTCACCATCGCCTCGGTGACGTACCAAGCCTTCTTCAAGTCCTACCCCAAGCTCGGTGGTATGACCGGTACCGCCGAAACGGAGATCACCGAGTTCAGTAACATTTACGAGCTCGAAGTCGCGGTCGTGCCGACAAACCGACCGGTCTCGCGGGAGGATTCCACCGACGTCGTCTTCCGCTCGGAAACCGGCAAGTGGAACGCCGTGCGCAAGGAAATCTCGCGCATGCACAAAAAGGGACGGCCCGTGCTCGTCGGTACCACTTCGGTCGAGCGTTCGGAGCAAATCGCAGAACTTCTCGACGAAGACGGCATTCCGTACGAGTTGCTCAACGCCAAGCCGGAGAACGTCGAGCGGGAGTCTGAAATTGTCGCTCAGTCGGGCCGCAAAGGGGCGGTGACCATCGCCACCAACATGGCTGGTCGCGGTACGGATATTCTTTTGGGCGGTAACGCCGAATTCATGGCGCGTCTTCGCGTTCGTGAGTCGCTCATGCAGCGCGTCGTCATGCCCGAGGACGGCGAAATCGCTTTCGAAAAGAAAGGGAACCTCGCCAAGTCGGGCGGGAACAAGTGGGCCGTCAAGGAAGGCTTGTATCCGTGCGAGCTCTCCGCGGAAACCGCGAAGATGCTCGGCGAAGCCGTCGACACTGCGTGCTCGGTGTGGGGCGATCGATCTCTCGAGGCTCTCGATGCTGAGGAACGCTTGTCCTTCGCGTGCGAAAAGGGTCCGTCCGAAGACGAAGCCATTCTCGCGCTACGCAAGGTGTTCAACGCGATTGAAGCCGAATACAAGGTGTACACGAGCGCTGAAAAGAAGGAAGTCCTCGGGCTCGGTGGCCTGCACGTGGTCGGCACTGAGAGACACGAGTCGCGTCGCGTTGATAACCAGCTCCGAGGTCGCTCAGGCCGTCAAGGGGATCCGGGAAGCACGCGATATTTCTTGTCACTGGAGGATAACCTCTTCCGCATCTTCGGCGGCGATCGCATTCAAGCGTTGATGAGCGCTTTCCGAGTTGAGGACATGCCTATCGAGTCCGGCATGCTCACGAACTCCTTGGATGAAGCCCAAAAGAAGGTTGAACGTTACTTTTACGATATTCGTAAGCAGCTGTTCGACTACGACGCCGTTTTGAACTCGCAGCGTGAAAAGGTTTACTTCGAACGCCGCCGAGCGCTCACCGCGAGCAGAGAGCAACTCCAAGAACAAATGCTTGAATACGCCGAGCTTACCATCGATGACATCGTGAACGCTAATATCGATACGTCGGAGCCTGTGTCCGAGTGGCCGCTTGAAGGACTCGTCGGCAAGTTGCGACAATACTGCTACTACTTCGGCGAAATCGATGAGAGCGACATTCGCCCCATCGCGGAGAAGGGTGGCGTCAACGCATTGCGCAATTTCCTCGTCAAGAAGGGTCAGGATGCATACATGACCAAATGCGGCGAAGTTGAGGCTACCGAAGCGGGGCTGATGATGGAAGCGGAGCGCTTCTTCATTTTGTCGCAAACCGACAATTTGTGGAAGCAACACTTGCAGGCTATCAAGTTTGTGCAACAAGCTGTCGGCTTGCGCGGTTACGCTCAAAAGGATCCTCTCATCGAATACAAGCTTGAAGGCTTCAACCTCTACACAGAGATGATGGCGCAAATCAGACGCAACGTCATCTACTCTGTGTACATGTTCCAACCGCAGCGTTTAGAACAAAAGGAAGAGGCAGAACTCGTCGGTGCGGGAGGCGATCAGAAGCCGAACTCGCGCAAAAAGTGAGCGCCAACGAAAACCCGAATGAATGAATTGTAGTGCTACGAACGAAATAACTAAAATACAAGCTGCTAATCAGTCTTGCGCATCACCGTCGAGTCGTCGCTGGCGAGCAAAATCTTGAGTTTGCGACTAATTTCTACGATTGCCTCGCGGCGCTTTTCTACAATCGGCGCGTTGGGATTTTCGTCCCTCTTCTTCTCTTCGTCGTCGTCACACGCACTGCCGTGCGCGTGCTCATCACGGGCGCGGGCCATGGTCGTGATAACGTCGACGACGTTTGCGTTGAGTGACTTGAGTGATGTCGTCACGTGTCCCTCATGTTTGAAAAGTTGTCGGCCACTCGCCTTTGCCGCTCGCTCGCTCGCTCGGGTTAGCAATAACCCGTCTCTTAACGCGTGCACGCTAGCTTCGTCGTCGAGTGTCGACGCAAATCTATCGAGACATTTCGCAAGATGTGACTCGGCATCTGGATCCCGCAACGCAATCTTCCACATTGCCCCGTGCATCGCGAACGTCCCGTCAAACGAGAACTCGGCGCCAGCCAAAGCCGTGCGCACACCTGAGACGCGACTGACGAACTCGTACACTCCATCGCACGCGAGCGTCGATAGCAGCAATGCTCGTCGAACGGTTTCAGCAAGCGGCGATCGATGTAAAGCGATGAAGATGTTCACTAGTGCTCGTAAACATCCAGTGCGCAGCAATCTTTCGCCCACATCCTTCACGACGACGGCGTTCGCATTTGTGGTGTAAAACGCGAGCAATAATGCGCTCAAACCGACTGTGTCCTGCCAATCTGGATCTTCCTTGCGTGCATCCATGACGCGCAGACTGTGCTCTAAAGTCTTCGTTACGACTGGGATTGCTCGGTGCACGTGTGCCCAAAGTTTACTTCTTGCCGAGGAAGCGCTGTTCTCCCCTTCGCCAAGTGCCTGTACACCCATCGTCTCTGCGCCGAGGCGCAAGCACAAATACGCCAACAGCTCCAACGCAATTCGGTGATCTTCAGTCTGCTCGTCCATCGCGTCGCTCTGTGCGAACTTGAGCGCATCAAGCGCGCGCGTCAAGCCCGCTTCGACGCCCAACTTGCCGCCCGCCGCGATGGCCCATCGCTCGCGCAGCGCGCGCAAGGGAATCGTTCGTAGCGCGCGCCTTTCGACGTCGCACGACGCGCACATCGCCTCGAATAAGTCCATCAATCCCGATGCGACGTCGAGGCGTTCCCAATCGGAATTCACTCCCACATTCGTCGACGTAGCGCCGACGCGCGCCGGCAGCAACTCGCTCATCAGACCGCGCAACTTGGCGTTCACGACCTCTCGTTTCGACATTTTCGCGTAACGCGCGTCATCTTTAACGGGCGAAAACCACGAGACGGTAGATTCCACCGGCTCCCACGCGTCGTCGTCGTCATCGCCATCTTCCCGAGGTTCCGAGACGATCGGCGCGTTCGCCGTCGCGCCGTTCGCGCCGTTCGCGAGCGTCTCGCGCGGCGCCTCCGCCTCCGTCTCCGCCTCCGCCTCGTGCTCCTCCGGCGCGTACGCCCGGAGCGCCTCGAACGCATCGTCATCGCTCATGCGCATCACCGCGCGCGGCACCTCGACGTACACCACCGCCCGCAAGTTCCGAAACGCGTCGCCGCGCGCGTCGTCGCCGTCCTCCCCATCGTCCCTCGCGTCGCTCGCGCCGCCTCCCTCTCGCGCGTTCCGCGCCAGCGCCCGCGTCAGCGCGAACGGCGTTCGCGCGAGCCCGCCGTCCGCGCGCGCGGCGTCGCGCATCGCCGCCGCGAGCGCGCGCACTTCGTCGTCGCTCACCAGCGGATAATCGAATCCCAACTTTTCGTGCGCCTCCCTCGCGAGCGCCGCGCGGCTCGCGCCGTCGCGCGCGTTCGAGGCGTTCGGGCGCGCGTTCGCCGTCCTCACCGCGTCCTCGAGCGCGCGCGCGATCGACGACGCCGTCGCGGCGTCCATCGCGCGCGCGAGTGCCGCCGCCGCACACGACGACGCCGCGACCGCACCGCGCGCGCGACCGGCGACGCGCGCGACGACGCCATGGCGCGGAATCAAGAGAAGGCGAATGTGCGTCGATCGGCGGGCGCGCGCGGCGGGCGCGACGCGCGCGCGAGCGCGCGCGCGACGCGCGCGACTTAGGTTGAAGGCGCGAACGAACGAACGAACGACTGACGACGACGACGACGACGACGACGCGCGCGCAGGGGATGTTTAACAAGTGGACGAGCGGGAAACAAGACGCGCTGCGCGGATCGGTGTCGCGCTCGCGGCCGTTTCACACGCACGCGGCGAAAGACCTGAACGAGGCGGATCGGTGGCGGAGCGACGTGCTGCGCGACGTCGGAAGAAAAGTGATGGAGATTCAGAACGCTGGTTTAGGGGAACATAAGATTCGAGACTTGAACGATGAGATAAATCAGTTGTTGAAGGAGAAGTGGCAGTGGGAGATGCGAATCATCGAGCTCGGGGGGCCGAATTACATCGCGTCGGCGCCGAAGGTGGAGGACGCCGACGGCGGCGCGGTGCAACCGCCGGGGACGGCGGGCGATAGGAAGGCGTACAAATACTTCGGTGCGGCGAAGAATTTACCGGGAGTGAAGGAATTGTTCGAGGCGCCCGTGACGAAGGCGGTGCGTCGAACGCGACACCAGATGAACCTACACATCGATAGCGGATATTACGGCTTCCGGGACGAGGAGGACGGCGTGTTGCTCAAAGACGAAGCTGAAGCCGAGCAGCAGCTGCAAGCGGCGGCGATCGAGCAGTACGAGACGGAACAAAAACTACGTGAGCTCGAAGGCGGCGGTGGTACGCGCAAAAAGGCGAGCACCGTCGCGGACGCGGGCCGACAATTCGTCGCGCACGTGCCGCTCGTGGACGAGGCCGATATCGAGCGAGAAGTGCTGAACCGCAAAAAGCAGGAACTGTTGGCCAAGTACGTCAGCGAGGATCTTCAGGCGCAGGAGGCGAGCGCAAAGACGATGCTGCATTGAGTCCCAACCGCGATTAGCCACGCAGTGGGTCTCCTTTCCTAGTAACAACCGTGTAAATTTGAAACGCGCGTCGCGCTGACAGAAACACTCCGTCGGACCGCGCGCGCCTGAGTGCGCGACGCATCGCCGGCGCGACGTGCGCGTCGCATCGCGCGCGCGCGAACCGACGCGTGCGCCCTCGCGTCGGCCGCGCAGCGATGCCCCGCCCGCCCGGGCGCCCGCGCAAAGCGACGCACGACGTCGACCTCGCGCGCGATTGTTGGGAGTTCATCTTTCGACGTTTTCTCGACAGCGCCGACCCGGACGTCGCGGTGCCGTCGCCGCCCGAATGCGAACCGCCGAATGCGAACCGGCTCGTCGAAGTCCTCGGAGGATTCCTAGACGACGATGAGGATGAGCGTTTCTGGCGAAACAGGCACCAGCACGAAGAGCGGGTGCGTTTCTGGCACAACAGGCGCCAGCACCGCAAGACGACCGCGAAACGCGTGGACTTTGTTCGAACGCAAGCGCGCACGCTGCTCGCGCTGCCATCGGTGAGCAAGACGTTTAAGGAGGTGTGCGATGAAGGTGGATTGTTTGCGGATATGTGCGATACTTTGTGGGCGCGGGTGAAGCGATTGGACGACAGCTTGGAGAATGGGGACAAACAAGCGCCGCCTACGATGACTTCGGCGCAGAAGTTGCGATTGTTTGAGGGCACGGGGTGCCAAAGCTGCGACAATCATCCGCTCATAAGCTTCAAGTGGGTGTTCTGGGGGTTCGGAGCGCGGCTGTGCCAGAGGTGCATGCGAGTGCGCATGGTGACTGAAGAGGTCCTACAGAGGGACCCGGATACGCTGCCGGAACACTACCGAGGTTTGCCATTCTCCAGCGATAGATACAGCGCATATGGAAACCCAGCTCCTGGTCGCAAGCTATACTGGCGCGCGGACGTGGATGAGCGAAAGTCTGTCACACGCGAGCGTCAAAAACGCCAGCGTGAAGCCGAGGAAAACGAAAAAAAATTGTTAGAGAAGCGAAAGCGAAAGCAATTCCGCGAGGAAAAGCTTTCTCAGCGCGATGGTGTACGAGAGCAACGGAAGAAGGATATCATTCACATGATGACGACGACTTTCGACGTGACTGAGGCGCAACTAGAAACGAGCGTATCGTATCGCAAGCACATCGCGATGGCGCGCCCGTTGACTGCGAGATTTCATCGCACGCACATGAGACAGATTTTAGATGAGCTTCCCGAGGAATGCCGAAGAAGACGACGCAAGAACTGAAAAGGAATCGCAAATGTAACAAATCAAATTCTACGCCAGACCAGCCAAACAATCAATGAGTAACGTGTAGCCCTCCGGAACGTCTTCGCCGTGATGCACCGCGCTTGCAATAACAGCTAATTCGTTGATATCGATGTGCTTCGCCAAGAACAAGAGTAAGTGGAAATCGCGCAATCGTTCTCCGTACGGTTTGTCTTTGCGCAATGCGTCCTTTAAATCGTCGACGGTTTGCACGGGATGCAAACGGTTCTCGACGGGAAACGTAGTTGAAATCGCGCCTTCGTGGTCCAAGATCGGCACGGTGACGAGAAACATGTCGTTATCAACTGCATTCACGTCGTTGATGCTCGGACCGTCACGCACGATGACCTCGTTCGTGAGCTTGGATACTCCCTTCAACTCGTCTCCATCCTCGTCGACGCCGCACTCACCGGTGAACCAACCACGCTCCTGAACCTTCATCGCCGCATCACTCAGCTGAAATGCCTCGAAAGACACCTGCCAGTTGTCGTCTTCGTCTTCGAACGTGCTCACCACGGCGGTGACAAACTCCTTGCCGAACTTTGACTGCAACCGCGCGACGCGCGACACCTCTCTCGCGCTCAGCGTAAAGTCGCGTTCATCCTTCGGCGTACTGATTATGCACCCCACACGGATCATTCCCAACGCACCCGCGAGCGCGTCCGCCTTTTCATCCTCGAGCGTGTCTTCCAACACCTCCACATCTTCCTCTGTGCCCTCTTGCTCTGGCTCGTAAATCGCGTCCACCCGAGTCTTCCCGTCGTCGTCTCGCGCGCCGTACAACCATCCGAACCTCACCTGTTTAAATCCCAACGTATAATTCACGTAGCTCTGAAACACATTCGCCGCGTTCGCATCGAACGACACGCTCACGCAGTGCGGCGCCTCTTGCCTTTCGATCCGTACTTGCGCCGCGATCATGTCGTCGACGGTCATCTTTCGTCCCGTGAGTCCTCTCGCCGCGTCCCGCACCGCCGCCGTCGTCTTCGTCGGCTCTCTTTCGCACCCATACATCAAGTGTACCACCGCCCCGTTCGTGTCGATTCCGCACGACGCGATCTTCGCCCTTCCGTTCGCCATATCTTTGAATTCTTCCGGTGTTTTGCTCGTCAGCACATCGAGCGACGTCGAGAGAATCTGCTCGTCTTTCGGCACTTTCAGCTCGGTTTCGAGGATTTCTTTGAGTTTCGCGACGGTGATGTCGGAGGAAGGGACCGTGATGCGTTCGGTACCGTCGCGCGTGCGCACGCGGACGATCATGGCGCGCGCGCGAGGGCGATGATGCGTCGATGTGTGGCGTTGGCAGCGCTTTCGGTTGGTTGGCCGCGCGCGAGCGAAGCGTTGATTTTTAAAGTAGACGTCGGATTACTTGACGAGATCGGTCCAGTCGTCGGTGCCGCGCAAATCGTCGACGTACTTGTCGACGTCCTTGATCCCTTTGTGAATCGCAGTGGCGGTGTGAATGGCTTCGTACGGGTCGCGCGGCGCGGGATCGAGCAAGGCCAGCGTGCATCGCCAGTGGGGAAACTTTTCGAGCCAACGCGGGATGTTGAATTTCGCGAGCGTATCGCGATCGTCGATGGACACGTCCTGACCGACGTGCTCGCGACCGATGACGTTATCGAACCAACGCAAGCAGAGCTCGTGCGCGGGAACGCCAGCCTTGGCCGCGAGCTTCCGCTTGACGTCCGCGGCGGTGTCCGCGCCGTCCGCGTCGACTTCGATCTCGTGCGTCTCCATCAAGTGCGCCAAGCTCGGCACGTTCGCGCTCGCGTGCGTGATTCGCAACCCAAGCGTGATCGTTCGTCGTTCGTTCGCCGTCACCGGCGCATCCGTCGTCGCCGTCGTCGTCGTCGACGCGTCTCGGTCGACATCGGCGTCGTCGGTTTTTTCCTCCGCAGTCATCGTTCGCGCGAGTCCTCGCGTCTCTATCGCTCGCGCGCGTCCGCGCGTCGCCGCGATGCGTCGTATTTATTTCTTCCGCGCGCGCGATCGAGTCGCCGGCGCCGCGCGAGCCGTCGTCGCGCGGTCGCGCGCGTCGCGGTGTGTCGTCTCCGCAAGCGTTTTTTTTTACGTTTTCCACGCGGAGACGACGCGGTCGGTCTCGACCGACGCTCGACCGCACTGACGCGCGCACCGACGCGCACTCGCGACGAACGCGCGACGGACGATCGCCGGCGGCGCGAAAACGCGACTCGCGCGTCGTTTACGCGCGCGCGCGCGGACGGGCGACGCGCGCGGGCGACGCGCGCGCGCATCCACGTGGCGGATTCGGAACCTTCGGAATGAATCCATTCCACGAAGACGCGTCGACGTTCGCGAGCGCGAGCTCGACCGCGAGCGTGGGCGCGAGTGATAACAGAGTGGACGTGCACGCGCTCGCGCACGATCTCGCGCGGGACGCGAACGTCGAGGATGGTCGGGTTTGGGGTCCACGCGGGGAACGGGACGACGGCGGACGGTTCGACGGCGGCGCGGAAGGAGGCGCGTCGTCGTACGATGATCGCGCCCAACACGAAAACGTTGAAGAACGGGACGTCGGTGATGCGCGCGCGCGTAAGCCGCGGGAGGTGAGCGCGGATGAGCGGATTAATGCGACGGCGACGGCGGTGATCAAGGCGGGGTCGAGCGGGCACTCGGTCGAAGCGTTCAACGGAAGCTCGGACGATATGGCGTTTAGCGATCGGCTCGCGGTGGCGACGGCGAAGATATCCACGCTAGCGGCGCAGCTGAAGGAGAAGACGGCGGCGGCGCGAGATACGCGCGCGAAGGAGAAGGCTCTAGGTGGTAAGGAGTTGTTGCGTCGGTTGCAAGAGACGGCGTCGAGTCAGAGCGCGCAGCGCGCGCCGGGTCTCGTTTCGTTGCAGTCCATGCGCAGAGGAGAAGGCGCGGCGGCACCAACTGTGGACGAAAGCGGAAAGGTCGTGAAGGGGATCGGGTACAAATTGAGCGCGGCGACGCGCCGCACGTCTCAGCGGTTGTTGCAAAGTTTCGGCACCGCGGAGAAGATGCGAGACGACGAGTTCAAGACTTTGTGGAACAGCGTGCAACAGCAGGAGTCCATCTTGAAGGAAATCGCGCAAGTGAGCACCGCGTATAAACATGCACAACGCGCGGTGTTCGATATGAGCAAGCGACTGGCCACACTTATCCGGAATTTGGTCGAAACCGGGGACAAGAATAACGTTTGGGACGGCGCGCCGACGGTGGCGAGAGAAGCCGCGTTGCGAGAGGCGTGCAAGATGGTGGATGTCGCCGACGCTCTCGTCGCGCGATGCACGCCTCTCACCGAGGAAGTGTTCGATTGGAACATTGTCGAACCCGCGGCGCACCGCTCGAAAGAGCTCCCGGCGTACAAGGCGTGCGTAGCGAAACGCGCGGCTTACATGCAAGACATGGACGCCTTCGACCGCCAGCTCGGCGCGTTACAGAAGCGCTCGCCCAAGAACGCCGACGAATACGCCGTCAAAGAAGAACAAGCGCGCCGCGCCAAAGAGCGCTTCCAGGATTTCAGCTCGAAGCTCGTCGAAGAGCTTCAAATCGTCGACGGCACGCGATACGAGATGGCGTACTCGATCGCCCGCGGGTTCGCCAACGTCCAATGCTTCAATCTCGAGCGCCAACTCGACGTCGCTCGAACGCTCCGCGGTGGTGGTCAGTAGCAACAACTCGATGCGACTCTAGCGCGCGTGTATAAGCTCCCACTTCAATCAATTACAAACATCGTCGCCTCACTCCGTCGCGTCCGATCCCGCGCCTTTCCGCTTCAGCCCAAACTTTTCCACCAGCTCGAACGCCTTATTCAGCACCTCCGTCTCCGCCGCGTTGAGTTCGTGAATCTCATCCACGACCTTATTCATCGCTCGATCGCGCGCGCGAGGGTCCAGCACGTCGTCCTCGTCGCTCGGGAACCCAGCCTCGGCGAACTCGAGCATCGCCGCGCTCGGCTCTGCCCCCGCCTCGTTCGCCGCGTCGGCGCCGTCCGCGTCGCTCGCGCGACGCGTGATGGCGACGCGCGCGCGCGCGCGTTCGACGCGCTTCGTCGCGCGCGCGTGCGGACGCGCGATGGGGGCGAGCGGGGCGAGCGCGCGGGCGAACATCGCGTGTCGAAGTGACGAGTGACGTCGGTCCGTCGGTGGGTCGAGAAGTCAAATTCTAAGTGCTATGCGTCGTGACGTGTCTTCGTATCGCGTCGCGCGTCGGTGAGGCGCATCGCTCATCGCAGGCACGATGAGAATCGGTGCTGGCCCACGTACCCGCCCTGCATCGCGCGCCGGACGTTCATCGCGAAATTCTGAGGCGTGCGCGCCAAATCCTCCGCCGCCTCCTTGTTCAGAGGATCGTCCGGATTCGGCTCGCTGAACAGCAGAGACAACCCGAAGATGACGCTCGAGATCGACAACACCGGTTTCCAATCCTCTCTCAAAATGTTCAAGCACACGTTCCCGTCCAAGTCAATGTTCGGGTGATACACCTTGCGCTCGCATCGCACCTTCGGCGGTTCGTGCGGATACATCGTCGGCACCGCGAACGAAAACTCAAACGTCCCACCGCGATAGTACCCCTCATCGGGTTTAATCGCGATGACAAAGTTCAACAAATCATCCTTCCCATTCGGGAACGCTATCGACATCGTCCGCGGAAGCGCGAGCTCCGATATGTCTGCGTTCGTTTCGTTCGCGCGCGCGCGTCAGTCGTCTCGCCGTCGTCCCGCGTCCTCGCGCTTCCCCCGTTCGCGTCGCCGTCTCGCGCACCTTTCGCCACGCGAACCTCCCCGCTGCTCTGTCTCGACGTCGTGCCTCCGTTCGCCTCGCGTTCGGCCGCCTCCTTCTCTTGTTTCGCCTGTCGTCGTCGTCGCGCGCGCGTCGCGTCAGTCCTTCGTCGCATCCTTCGTCGCATCCTTCGTCGCGCGCGTCGCCGCGCGGTCGTTCGTCGCGCGCGTCGGCGTCGCGGTCGCGCGTCGCGCGTCGTCGTCCTCGCGTCGCGCGCGCACCTTGACGGAGAACAGCTTGATCATCGCGCCCTCGTCGCGGCGTCGTGTGTCGCGCGCGACGATTCGGCGCGTCGTCGCGGATGGATAGAGCGCGATGCGACGGCGCGACACACGACGACGCGCGATGGCGATGGCGATGACGCGCGCGATGATGACGACGGCGACGACGGCGACGACGAAAGCGACGGCGCGGGACGCGCGACGCGAGACGCGCGCGCGACGCGCGATCGCGACGAGGGCGAGCAACAACGAAAACCGCTACGGCGCGTGCTGGCCGGGACGCGCGGAGGTGCCGGCGAACGTCGCGGCGCTCGGGAACGGAAACGTGAAGAAGATATCGCTGCTCGGAAGCACGGGGTCGATCGGGACGCAGACGCTGGACATTTGCGAGGAACATCCGGATAAGTTTGAGGTCGTGGCGCTGAGCGCGGGGCGAAACGTGACGCTGGTGGCGGAGCAGTGCGCGAAGTTCTCGCCGAAGTTGGTGAGCGTGCAGAACGGAGAGGACGTGGCGAAACTGAGGGATGCGTTGCAAAAACTCGGATGCGCGATGCCGGAGATTATGTATGGGGAGGATGGGATGGTTGAGGTGGCGAGACACGCCGACTGCGATTCGGTGGTGACGGGCATCGTCGGATGCGCGGGATTGCCGCCGACGGTGGCGGCGATCGAGGCGGGAAAGAATATTTGCTTGGCGAATAAGGAGACCCTCATCGCCGGTGGCCCCGCGATCGTGCCGTTGGCGGTGAAGCATGGGGTGAAAATTTTGCCCGCGGATTCCGAGCACAGCGCCTTGTTCCAGTGCATTCAAGGCATGCCGGAGGGCGCGCTGAGACGCATCATTCTCACCGCCTCTGGCGGCGCTTTCCGCGATATGGACCTCGCCACCATGCGTGAACTCGCGGTGTCCGATCCCGCGGCGTTGCACAAGAAGGCGACGACGCACCCGAACTGGGACATGGGCGCGAAGATTACGTGCGACAGCGCGACGCTCATGAACAAGGCGCTCGAAGTCATCGAGGCGCACTACCTCTACGGCACCTCTTACGACAACATTGACGTGATCGTGCACCCGCAATCGATCGTGCACTCCATGGTTGAGACCTCGGATAGCTCCGTTTTGGCGCAATTGGGCTGGCCTGACATGCGTTTGCCTATTCTTTACACCATGTCTTGGCCCAACCGCGTCGAGTGCTCCGAAGTCACGTGGCCGCGACTCGACTTTGTCAAGATGGGCGACCTCACCTTCCGCGCGCCCGATTTCGAAAAGTACCCGTCTCTCACCATGGGCTACGCCGCCGGTCGCGCCGGTGGCACCATGACGGGCGTTTTCTCCGCCGCCAACGAGCAAGCGGTCGCCATGTTCTTGGACAAAAAGATGGGCTACTTCGACATTTACAAAGTCATCGAGTTGGCCATGGAGGCGCACAAGAACGAGCTCGTGCTCGATCCGTCCCTGGACGACATCGTGCACTACGATTTGTGGGCGCGCGATCACGTCAAGCAAACCGTGGAATCTGGCGTTTTGACCGGCGCCCTGCCTCGTTAAACTACACATTCGATTCGTTTCGTCTCGCGCGCTCGTTCGCCGACGTTGCTAATACTCACTCCAACAACGAGTCACGCGCTTCACTCGCGCACGCGCGCACGCCTGATGATCGTCGCGGCGCGCGCCACCGCGCGCGTTCAGTGCGCCGCACCGCGCGCCCGCCGCCATCGTTCGCGCCGTCACCGCGTCGCTCGGGCGTCGTCCGGCGTGAACGATGACGACGCGTCTGACGCAGCCATGTACGAAGAACTCGAGAAGATTAACGCCGCGAACAACAGTAAGAGCGCGAGTGACTGGATCGGGGCGTGGTCGAAGGCGATCACCGACCCCCCGAGCGAGGCAGAGGTGGAGAAGATGCGAGCTGCGGCGATGGCGGCCGAGGAAGAGCGCTTGGCGGAGGCGAGGAGCTATCGGTACGTCTTCGCGCACGATCTGCTGAGCGGATCGGGGGACTCGTTCGCGGGTAAATATCTCAAGGATGCGCTAGGAATGATTGATATCGAGCTGGAGACGCCAGACTTGGTGTGTGGGAACGCGGAGTACACGGTGTCGAGCGCGTTGGAAAAGTTGACGGCGGCGCTGAACGGCGGGGAAGGGCGGAAGGAGCGACCGGTTCGGTTGATTGGGTCGAGCACGGGGGCATTGGTGGCGGCGCTGTACGCGGAAAGGAACCGAGACAGGGTTGACAAAGTGTTTCTTCTCGCGCCGACGTGGGGGCTGGCGAACATTTTGACAAACTTTGAGAAGAGTTACGGCGTCAAGTTCAGCAAGGCGTTCGTCGACGACGCGAGCACGTTACCCGAGTATCCGACGGTGACTTGCCCGGCGTATATCGTGCATGGACACGATGACGACGTTTCGCCGTTGGACAACTCCGCGCGTTGGATGCAGATGGCGTCGCAGTGGATGCGACAGGAAGGTGATTCCGACGAAAACGTCGCCGAGAGACGACTTCTCGAGGTGAGCGGCTTAGGGCACGGCGTTGAGACCGCGCTTCCAATGTCGATGGGGCGGTTCACAGAGTTTTTTAAAATTCCAAGAGTTGACTTGTACTTGCGTGAAAGAGAGCCTTGACAGAGTTTTTTAAAATTCCAAGAGTTGACTTGTACTTGCGTGAAAGAGAGCCTTGAAGGAAGATGCATCGCCGACGTTGACTTTCCAAATTTAGAGCCATCAAACCAAACTAGGAGTGGCGCATAGCACGGCGCATAGCAAGCTTCGTGCGACGCGCGCAATGGGATCTGGGGACGGCGCGTTAGCTTGAAGATACACCATCGCGCGCCACTACGCTATGGCGTCCAGCACCGACGTCGAGCGGTTGCTCGCGCAGACACAGAGGGAGAGGAATGTTCGCGCCACGCTCAAGATGCAAATCAAGCAGCACGCTCAAAAGGAACGCGATTTCGCGGAGTGGGAAGAACGTCTCGTCGACAAGCAGCAGCGAATCGAGGATAACATCGTAAACTGTGATGATATGCTGCGCCAGGCGGATGCGAAACGCGAGCACGCAGAGGACAACGTCAAACGGGACGCGGAGTCCCAGCGAAGTAGCATGCGCGACATCGCCAGGCTGCGCGCACAACTTGAAGACATCCGCGCAAAGTGTGCACACGTTTCAGATGAAATTCAGGCGAGCTCGAAATACTTTGAGTTTTTAAGCCGCTCGAGTCAAATCGTGCTTGCGCGCAATTCGTCCAAGGCTGAAGACGTTTACGAACTCGTGGAAGAGATCCTCGATCGTCACCGGACCCTCGTGATGGCGAATCATCAATTACAAGATCAGTTCAAAGTGACCGCACGGTCGCACGACGACTTGACCGACGCGCATAACAAGTACGTGGACGATTCGCGCGAAAACATTTTGGCGTTGAACACGCGCCTCGGCGGCATGAAACGCTTGCTCGAGTCTAACATGCGAAGCACTAGCGCGAGCATGACGACGATGACACACTTCGCCAAAAAGTGTGCGCTTAAGCACTCGTCCGTGAGCTTGGTGAAGATGGCGACTGAGAACATATTCGTCAAGTGCACGTCGCGCTCGCACGTCGCCCGCTGCGCCACAGGACGCGAGCACGCGAGCGACACTAGCGTGCGACTGAGCATCATACGACACTTCCTCTGCGACATGCGTGCTATCGCCCGCGAGACGACCTGTGATAGATAATAGACTCTCTTCTTTAAAACACTACAGCTGCGTCCATCATCTGAACCGCTTCGCCTTCCGCCGTTCGCTCCGCTCGCGTCGACGCTTCTCCTCCTTCGTCTCCTCCCGCTCCTCGTTCTCCTCCGCCCGAGGCGCGAACACGTATGGCAGCACGAATTTCGTCACTATCATGTACCCCGCGACCAAAGGCACGATCAGCGTCACCAACCAAAACCGATCCGAATACGTCGACGTCGCCATCGCGAACGCGCCGACGTAGATCAAATCCTGATAATACTCCGTCAACCCCCCGCTCAGCGACTCCCCTCCATCGAGCACTTCGCCGTTCTCCCCGAACGTCGGCTTCGCGTACGCGCGCAGCGAGCCCAGCGACGCTCGACACGCGAGCGCGGTGACGGCGAACACGCACAGGTGAAACAATCGCACGCTTTTCCAGCGAAACACGACGCGCACGACGACGTGCAGCGCCATCGCGCCGTTCAGGACATCGCTCAGAAACTTCAACTTCGCGCGGTTCTCCTCCAACCGCTTCTTCGCGCCGGATTTCGCCATGTCGCGCCCGCGCGGGTCGTCGCGGATTAATGCGGATTGATTCAATCGTCGCGCGTTACAACGCGCGGCGCTCGACGCCGACGCCGGCGACGCGAGCGAACGATGCTCGAGACGGCGACGCGCGCGCGCGCGCCGAGCGCGCCGGCGCGCGATCCGCGCGCCGCGCGCGCGCGACGCGCGACGGCGAGGACGACGCCGCGTCAGCAACGGTGCGCGGTGACGTCGGCGCGCGCGCGCGTCGTCCGCGCGGTGCTCGCGGACGATAAAACGCACGCGAACGCGCCGGCGTCGTCGGTGATCGTCGGCGGTGGACCCACGGGGCTGGCGTGCGCGATCGCGCTCGCGCGGCGGGGCTGGGGGAACATCGAGGTGTGGGAACGCCTCGCGAAGCCGCCGTCGAGCGATTCTTCGGTCTGGGGGGATGCCTCGCGATCGTATAACGTCGGATTGAGCGGCCGAGGGCAAGCCGTGCTGAAGGATCTCGGGGTCTTCGATGCGGTGATCGATAAGTGCGCGGTGGTGAAGGGACGCATGGACTGGGGACCGAACGGCGAGCCGAAGGAGCGCTTGGCGAATAAGACGTACGATACGCAAGTGATTCAAAGGGACAGGCTGGTTTCGGTGCTCGTGGAAGAGATCGAGAAGAAATATGCGGGGAAGATTTCGGTATCTTACGACGTCGCGTGCGTCGATTGTGAGTTTGGTGCGGACGGAGTCACGCTCGAACGCGGAGCGTGCGGCGAAAACTGCGATCTCGCCGCCGCGCGCGCTCAAGGCAAGACGGTGACGCCTGTCGTGTTCGGTGCCGAGGGCAACACCATGCATTCTGCGGTCGTTCGAGAGATGGATCGTAACGCCGCATGCGGGGTGAAGGTTATCAAGTTCCCGAACACTAATCCGCGGGTGTACAAGACCATCCCCATCCACTTGCCCAGCGACATGCGAAAGGATCTCAACTATAGCGCGCGCACGAAAGCCGGCGTCGCGTTGGAGTGCTTGCCGACAAAAGAAGGTCTTTTAATCGGTATCATGCTCGTGAAACCCGAAGATGAGGAAACGTGCGTCAAATTGAGCAACAAAGAATCTTTGAAGACGTTCTTCGACGAACATTTTCCGATGTTCGTGCCTTGGATCAAGGACGAAGATATCGAAAGCATGGCCAACAGCAAGTTCTTCGGCTTGCCGTCGTTCGGGTACGTGGATAAGTCCCTTAATATGGGTGGTCAGGGCGCGCTTCTCGGGGATGCTATCCACACCGTGAAGCCGTACTTTGGCTTGGGTGTGAATTCGGCTTGGGAAGACGTAAAAGTGCTCGTCGAGGCTCTCGACGACGCCAACGGCGACACTTCTGTGGCGTTACCACACTACTCTAAGAAGCGTGCGGCGGACGCCAAGGCGCTCGTCGATCTCTCTCGCAGCTTCGATGGAGGTTTCATGACCTTTGTCCTTCCTCTCATCGTCGATTCCATTTTCAACAAAGTCGCGCCTTGGCTCTTCATGCCCAACACGATTCAAATGCTGCAAAGGGAAGAGTGGTCTTTCAGCGCGATCGCCAAGCGCAAATGGCTCGACCGTTTTATGCAAGGCACGGTCATTATGTCTTTTATGAGCGCTGTCGGGTACGCCGCGTTGCAACTGACGAGACAATACGTCTGGCCATTCGTCGCTCGAGCGCTTTTGCGAGGCGGCGCGTAATTAAAACAGATGTGTCTTCTTTAATAATGCAAGTAATAAGCTGCTCGCGTAGAACGCACACACGCCTAAATCGAAAGAATGTCGTAAGAACTGTCCTACGAAGTAGAATCTAGTAAATCCACGCTCCCCCCCCTATCGAGTTCATTGGCAGCGCGTAAGCCGCGCTCGCGAAGTACTTTTCGAGCTGCGGAAGTGCCTTAAAGTTGGCGTGGTACCGCTTGAGCTCCGGAAACGTCTCCAACGGCGACTTCATACCGCGCCTGTTCGCGATGATTTCGTGTTGATCCAGCATCTCGAACAGGTGAAAGTCGGCGCTCGACGGCGCGTCGCGAATCAAAAATTCCATCCCGCGTTGCTTCAGCAACGTCTCGAATTTCGCGTAGAACTTACCCACCGTCGCGTTCATGTGATCATCGCAGTTCTTTTCGAACGCCTCCTTCGTCGTCGTCTTGCCGTTGAACGGATACACCACGCCCATCAACGCGTTCCGCAAGTCGTAGATTTCCGCCAGCGCCTGCGCGTTCGCCCATCTATGGTCCTCGCTCGCGAACGCGTCCACGCCCGTGACTTGACCCAAGAACTCGAGCACCACGCTCGAGTGCGTCACGACTTGACCGTCGCACTCGACGTACGGCAGGTTGATCAGCGCGTTCCCGCTCGCGAGCTCCGGTTTCTTCCCCGCGAACCACGATCCCGCGTCGGCGTAGTTCACGTCGGCGTAATCCGCGCCGGCGTACTCGCAGAGCATGCGCGCGGGCGCGCCGAGGCCGCGAATCGGCCAGTATCCGAGCTCAATCTTCGGCATCGCGCGCGCGGTGGCGTGCTTCGCGGGCGCGCGCGCGGCGTCGCGTTGTCGCGGTCGAGCGGGCGGCGGCGGCCTTCGGGACAACGCGACGCGCGACGGCGACGACGGCGCGCGAGACATGGCGAGCGTCGCGCCGCGCGCGCGATGCGGGACGATCAAGGTGCGCGAGTTCGCGCCTCGCGAGCTCGGACGGACGCGGCGTGGGCGCGCGCGGCGACGGCGCGCGACGACGTTTTGGATATCGGTTTAGATACGGCGCGAGTTCGAACGAAGGATGCGCGCGCGTTTCGCGAACGGACGACTGACGAACGCGCCGAGCGCGCGCACAGACTATCGTGAACGCACCGACGAAGCGAGGCGCGCGAACGACGACGCGCGCGAGTGGTAAGGGCGATGGGAAGGATCGGGTGTACATTGGCAAGGGACGTTACGTCGAAGACGACGCCAAGAAGTACGCTGGGCGCGATAACTGGTTCACCGGCGGATGGCCGGGCGGAGAGAAGCAACTGAAGGAAGTTTTCATTCAAGAAGAAGCGGCTGCGGCCGCGCAGGCGGCGAAGGAGAGCGCGAAGAATGAGCTTCCAGAGTACGCCAAGGGCGACGATACTATTTACGTCGGCAAGGGTAAATACGTTAAAGGTGACGCGAAAAAGTTCGCAGGTCGCGATAACTTGTTGACGGGCGGGTGGGCCGGTGGTGAGGTCGGACTGAAGGTTGGGGAGAAGCTGAAGATGAAGAAGGGTGATTTAGTCAAGGTGGCGGCGGGCGGCGGTTTCTTCGGCATGGGCGGTAAGCCCCAGCGCGTCGGCACCGTTCGCAAAGTGAACGTCAAGAAGAACGGCGATTGCACGATTGAAATCGCCGTGTTGCCGTTCGATCGCGTCGAAACCGTGGACAGTTCTCTGTGCACGCCGACCACACTGGAGGAAATGTAAACGCGTGAACGCTCGTTCTCGAATGACCGCGCCGCGACGACAGGAACCAGGGGTCTGACGCTCTCGTCCGAACTCGTCCTATCGCGAGTTTCGTTAATATTCAATACTTTAATATTCAATACTTTAATATTCAATACACACCGATACCGACACCACCGCGAACGATCGTACGCGTCGCCGCCGCAGCCGCCGCCTGCGCCGGTCCTCAGACGCCGGCGGTTCATGCCCGCCGCCGCGCCACCGGCATCCCCTTCGACGCCGTCGGCGACGATATCTACCGCGCCCACGCACCCCGCCAACTGCTTGTGCTGCATCGGCGGCCCCGACCTGTCGTTCGAGCGCGCCGTCTTTTCCATCCTCGCATTGAAGTTGGGCTTTGAGTACGACACCGCGGCGAAGTTTATTCGTCTCTGCCGCGCCTCGCCTCGAATGGTGCTGAGTAAAGGCAAGTTTAAGGTCGCATCGAAGGTGCGAGGGAAAGATATCGACGCGCTGAGCGCGGAGGAGGTGCAGAGGGTGCAGGATGCGGTGCTAGGCGAGTACGCGGGGACGCTGGCGTTGGAAGAGAAGCAAAGAATCGACGCCGGTACGCGACGTTGACGTCGCGATGGTGAACGCAGATGGACTACACACGGTGTGTGATTACGCACGATGGAGAGCGTGCGATCCCACGACGCGATTTCGCGAGGCGGTGCGATATTATGAAACGTTGAACGGCGCGCCGACGACGTTGCGCTTTGGCGAACTTGTCGACGAGGCGACGCGTTTGAGCGATTTTTTCGCGCCGTACGCGAAGTCAGCGGTACGTGACTCTCCGCCTTGTTGCGTGATCACGCTTGAAGACGGCGTGGAAGTGTTCACATGCCAGTTGGCGGCGATGTTTGCAGGTATGGCGGTGTCACCGATGAGTACGCGAGATCCTGCAAAACGATTGGCGAGCGTCTTTGCAGACGCGGATGTCCGCATCGTGATCGTTCGTGATGGGGACGAGGCATTGAAGGTGGGCGAACTCACGAATGCGAAAGTTTTTACCGTCGAAGCGTTATTCAGGGCCCAACAACGATCAGCCACTGCGACCATCGCAGTAAAAGCCGACGACGCCTCGCACGTGTTTTTCACGAGTGGATCTACGGGGCGACCGAAGGGCTGCGTGGCTTCACACGCCGCGCTGTTGTCATACTGCGAAGCGAAGAACATTGCACATGAAATTGACGGTACAAGTGTTGTGTACTGTGCGAGCAGTCACATGTTTGACCCGCACTTTACGGATTTTTGCAGCGCCATCGTCGCCGGCTGTACGTTGACTTCAGCGTCGCGTGAAGTCACGTTCGCGCGACTCGGTGATGCTTTGCGAGTATCGAGCGCAACGCATTGTTTGACGACGCCTATTTTGCTCAGTTCGGTACGAGAAATTCCGAGTTTGAAATATTTGCGGCTCGTCGCGCTCGGCGGAGAAACGATGTCTAAATCGCTCGCGCAAGCTTGGCTCGATGCCGGCGTTCGAGTGGCAAACACATACGGCGTCACGGAATGTGTCGCGTATCAGACGTTCTGTGAGATAAAACAAGCGTCAAACGATGACTTGCGCACGTTGGGGGATCCACTTCCGGGTAATACATTCATATTTGCCGCCGATCCCGGCGACGATCCGACGTTGACGGCGAAAGCGGGCGAGCTTGCAGAACTATGGATCGGCGGGCGCCAGGTCGGGAACGGATATTTGAACCGTCCTGAGCTCACATCGGCGCGTTTTAAAAATAATTTGTACCGAACGGGCGACATAGTTAAAGTTTCCTCCGACGGCCAGCACATTCTCGTCGGACGTCGCGACGATCAAGTGAAGATAAGCGGTCAGCGCGTCGAGCTTGGAGAAGTTGAAGACGCGATTCGCCGTACGTGCAGCGCGTTCACACGTGAAGTGAAGTGTGTTCTGGCAAGTACAACAAAACAGCTCATCGCTTATTGCACTGGATCTTTCACGGACGTTGACACCGTGGTCACGGCGGCCATGCGATATGCCGTCGCCCGAGAGATTCCTCAGCACATGGTTCCATCCATGTTTGTGTTTTTGGACGAGTTGCCGATGACGTCGACAGGAAAAGTTTCGCGCGCGGATTTGTCGCGGCGCGAAGTCGATGTGCGCGAGCAGGGATGCGCAATCAAGTTTGGTGAGTTTGGTGCGGATTTGGCACGAATATGGTCAGATGAGCTTGGTGTCGATGTAACGCACGGTGATGCGGATTTCACAGCGAATGGTGGCGACTCGCTACGAGCGCTTAGAGTAGTTCAGCGAGTAAAAGCGCTCATCATAAAAGAAGACGTCGACGCTGGTGGTGGTACGTTCGGCGAAGCACTCGGGGCGTTTGCGCCCATCGAACTGTTACAGCGCTCACGGCTAAATGACTACGCGCGCTTTATTCGCGGCAGCGTCGAAGACTGGCCTTCAAGATATGCCACGGATTCAGACGCCGATGAAGCCGAGGCAACGCTCAGTGATATCGATATCGGCTTGCACGTATTGATTCGCGCATCAGCGGCAGGTCACGTGAGTTTGGTAAAGCTGCTCGTCGATGCAGGCGTTAGCGTCGATCCAAACTCACGCTCAACGCCGCTCCACGTGGCGTGCGCCAATGCGCGCGTCGAATGCGTGCGAGCGCTCCTTGATTCCGGTGCCTCCGTGAACGCGCTCGGTACTAGCAGAAGAACGCCGTTGATATTTGCCGTTTCTTCGCCGATGTGTACATCTGAGCTCGTGAAGATTCTGTTGGGACGTGGCGCCGCGATTGGCGCAGTCGACGAGGACAAGCAAACTGTTTTGCACGCCGCGGCGCGGGTGGGCGCGGCGTCTTCGGTCATCGGCACCTTACTCGACGCGCAGTCTACTTCATCCGCGAAAGGTAAAGCGTCAAAAAAAGCGTTGATGTTGCACGTCAACGCTCTCGATGTCTGGGGACGTACCGCCTTGCACTGGGCCTCGGTAAACGGCCATCGCAACGCGTGCAAATCGCTCCTCGAGCGAGACGTAGACGCATCGATCAAAGATGTCAACGGCGAAACCGCGCGCGACATAGCCGAACGCCGCGCGCTGTGTAGCGCCCAGGAGCGCCCCAGAGGCGGTCGGCCGAGCACGTGGGGCGACATCGCCAACTTACTCGGCGGAAGCGGAGCTACGAAACACCTCAAAGCGTCTCTGGCGTAAACGCGCCTCGCAGAGTTACATTGTACATTCTAGATAATCCCTCACGCAACGAACGCGCGCTACCATAACATATCATCATCCGCATCGTCTTCACCGTCCTCGATCCCCTCGCTCGTCGTCATCGCTCCGATCGCCCTCGCCGCGTGTTCCGCCGTCTCCGCGTCCGCCCCGCTCGTCGCCGCGAAGTACGCCGCGTTCCTCTTCTTCACCTCCCGCTTCGCCGCCTCCCCCAGCGCCTCTCGCGGGGCGTCGTCACCACTTCGACGCATCGCTCGCTGTCTCGCGCGCACCGCCTGCTTGTTCATCCGCTTCACGTCCAGCGCGTGTTTATTATTCGTGCGCTTTTTCGCCTTTTTCGCACCCGCGCCGCCGCCGCCGCCGCCGTCGCCGCCGCCGCCGCGCCGCGCCGTCGCCGTTCCCGCCGCGCCGCTCCCGAGCGACTCCAACGCGCGCGCGAGTTGATCCTTGAGCAATCGCCGCGACATGTCGTCCCGCGTCGCGTCGCGATGTCGCGCCATCGCGACGCGCGCGCGCGATGTCGCGCGACGCCGACGCCGACGCGAGCGACGCCGACGCCGACGCGAGCGACGCCGACGACGCGCCGCGCGGCGAGGACCTGTACGCGATCCTCGGCCTGCGCAAGGAGGCGAATCCGTCGGCGAAGGACATCAAGCGCGCGTACCATCGCAAAGCGCTCGAACTTCATCCCGATAAAAACGTCGGCGACGCGAGCGCGGCGGGAAAGTTTCAGACGCTGCAGCGCGTGTACGGCGTGCTGAGCGACGAGACGAAGCGACGGACGTACGACGCGACGGGAAGGGTGGAGGACGCGGAGTTGGGAGGGGAGGCGTTTCAAAATCTGTACGAATATTACCGCGGGGCGTATAAGGAGGTGTCGACGGAGGATATCGAGGCGTTCGAGCGGGAGTATCGGGGAAGCGAGGCGGAAAAACGAGATGTGCTGGAGCGCTACGCGAAGTACGAGGGAGACATGACGCGGGTGTTCGCGTGGGTGATGTGTAGCGAGGAGGCGGACGATTCGCATCGATTCGCCGACGTCGTGGACGAAGCCGTGAGGGATGGACGCGCGGAGTCGTACGCGGTGTACGAGGCGTGGGCGCGAGAGGTGAGGAAACGAAAGGCGCCGAAAGATCCGCTGGGGGCGCGGAAGGTGAAAAAGGGGACTAAGAAGGGTGGCGGCGACGACGCGGATTTGTTTGCGCTCATTCAACGCAAGAACGCGATGCGAGCGGATCAGGCGGATGATATGTTCGCCGCGCTCGAGGCAAAGTACGCGCCGAAGAAAAGAACGAAGAAGAACTAGCTATTGTCAATAATCTCAAGATGTGTGGACGCTCACAAGAAGAATCCTTTGCGAATGGGCGCGTTGGGAGGCTTGGCCTCGACGACGTTTGCGCCGAGCGCGTGCTTGCAAATTTTGCCTTTCGCGTCGCCACTGTACAGCGCCTTACCATCGGTTGTTACCACAATGGCGTTCACGTCAGCGTCGTGAATAGTCGTTTTGAACATGAGTTCGCCATCCGTGACGCGCCAAACGCTTAATTCGCCGTCGCCGCGAATGATCGAATACGGTTTCGGCGCTTGCGCCGCTTTGGAACTTCCGATGACGATGAAAGGATCGTTCTTAATCGTACATAATGAGTTGACATATCCTTCCTGACCACCAACTGATCGCACCCATTGTAACGATAATTTGCCGCTCTTTCCTCGCACGTCGTGGATGCGCACGCTGCCATCCGCACCGGCGCAATAGAGCGTTCGACCGTCTTTCGCGATCGTCATCTCTCGCACCGCGGAAGTCATCTTCGTGGTCGAGTGAGGCTGCATCGGTGTGACTTTCGACTTCAAGTCCCATATCGCGATGTATGCATCGAGCGAACCACTCACGATGGCGCTGTTAACTCTCACCAACGACGTGACGCAGTCGCTGTGAAATTCCAAATGTTTCACTGTTCCAATTTCTCTCTCACCCGCAGCAGCGCTCTCGAAACATCGATCATACGCATCAACGTCATCGATGTCGTCGAGTTTGCTCGTATGCTTGAACGTGAGGTCCTCGCCACTGCTTCTTTCTTCGTTTGTAGGCGAAGACGTTAAATCCCACACATAAACTCTTCCATCTCGCAACAAGGGCGACGCCAGATAAATGATCGACAAGTCGTCGTTCGCCGCCATCGAACGACACTGTGGCGCGGTGTTTGTGTATTTGGACAGCTTTTTTACGTTGACGTATTTAAAAACATCGGCGAAATCGCTGTGCGGCGCGCTCCACGTCGTCGTCTCTCCGTTGTCCAGCGACACCTTACTCCATCCACCATTTTCGTACCCGACGAGCGCTTCGCCGCTGGCTTTCGATATTTGCAACATCCGCACGGGTGTGTTTGCGTTGTTAAACTCGTCTCCGGTGGCGTTCACCGGCGTTGGATAAAAGCTCCGCATCGCGCCAGCGCCAACGTCGCCGCTTGCTCGAATCTGCTTCACCACGCCGTTCGTCATCCCGACGTACACGCTCGCCCCATCCGGCGCGATCGTCATCACGCGCACACCCTCGCGCACGAACTCCCCCTCGCCTTCGCGCGAAACTGCCTCTGGAACGACGACGCGCTCGAACGCCGCGCGCGTCGTCTTCATCTTTTCCGCCCGCGCCGGCGCCGACGTCGCGGTCCCGCCCAAACTCAAAGTCGTCGTCGAAGACGACGACGACGACGCTCCATCGACCGCGACCGCGTCGAGATCCACCATTTGCGGCGGTGTCTCCCGCGTCCGCGGTCGGCGATGCTTCGCGTACCGCCCCGCGACTTTCCTCGCCCTTCGCTCGCGATCGCCCTCCCCATCGAGCGTTTCTTCATCGACCACCTCCACTTCGCGTATCCGCACCATCGCCCGCGCCGCCCCGCCCCGCCTCGCCTTCGCCGCGCCGCGACGTCTCGTCGACCTTCCTCGTCGCGCCTCGCGCTCGCGCGCGCGCGCGTCGATCTCGCGCGCGTCCGACTGGTCAGAGACGCGTCGCCCTCCCGAGCGTTTTTTTTTAATCATTCGACGACCGTTTGGCCGCGGGACGCGACGTCGCCGCCCGCGCGAGCCGCACGCGTCGACGCGCGCGTCGCGCACGCCGCGCGCGCGAACGCACGCGAAACGCGGACGCGCGCGCGATCGACGCGCTCGGACGCCCGTTCGGTGCGGCGCGCGCGCGCGATGCGGCGCCGTTTCGACGACGAAGCCGCGGGGTGCGCGCGAAGATGCGAACGCGCGCGCGGGCGAACGCGCGGCGCGCGGTGGTCGCGCGGCGCCGCGGTGGCGATGCTCGTCGTCGTCGCGCGCGTCGTCGTCGCGCAGCGCGTTGAACCGATGAAGGCGCCGACGGTGACGTGGTTGGAACCGCCCAAGGGGCACGTCGCGGGCGGGACGACGCTCGCGGTGTACGGCGGCGGTTTCCTAAACTCGGCGCGGTTGAAGGTGAGGTTCGCGAGGGGCGAGGAGACGACGGAAGCGTACGCGACGTATCACTCGTCGACGATGATCACGGTTGTGACGCCCGCGCGCGTCGGCGCGGGATGGACGCAAGTCACGGTGGCGAACGACGGGGAGACGTGGAGCGGGACGCCGAACGTGTACACAAAGGGATCTGGGACGTTTTTGGCGTACGTCTACGACGATTCGTTGGCTGGATTTTACGATGGCGTGCGACAAGGGGAGAATACGAACGCGTATCACGAGTTGTGGAGCGCGAGTAACACGACGGGGCCGTACATCGGCGGTACCATCGTGCGCGTCTACGCGCGCAACTTGGATTTGGGCTCGAATACGTTGTCGTCAAGCGCTACGTACGTAGGCCCGACAGACGGCGCGGGGTCGCCGAATCCGAACTTTCCAGACCCTAATGCGGTGATGAATAGTCCGCCGGTGCATGGGACGTTCTATCCGGGCTCGAAGTTGACGTGCAGGATGACGTGCAACATCGATGTAAATCAAGACTCCAGCATCGCTAGCGACGGGTCGGAAACCTTTGTCACGGCGCAACCAGCAATTTGGCATAGCTACACGTCGGTTGAGTGCGAAACACCACCGATGCCGGTGCCAGTGGGCGATCCGATTCCGTCGACGGCGTGCCACATGCACATCTCCAACGATGGGATCAACTACGATTACGCCAACGTTACATTTACGTACGCGGATCCGTTGCCGACAGTGACTAGCATTAGCACGGCGCAGTCTTCGGTTTGGGGCGCTCGAGGCCCTTTTGATGGAAACACCGAAGTCATCGTCAAGGGAACGAACTTCCTTCCTAGCAAGTATCTCAAATGCAAATTTGGGGGTATACCGGAGAGCGGTAAAAATTTATGGGAAAGCGACGACGTGTCGCACGTCGTCGGCACGCCCGGCGGACGTGTTCGGTGGGTTTCGAGCACGGAAATTCGTTGTATAACCCCGGAGTTCGGTCCTGCGTCACAACAACGTCAATATCCAGCTGGTTCGACGTTAGCGGCCTCCATCGGGTGTTGCGCCGTGCTAGATGTCACCTTTGATGCCAACAACGGCATTTCGTCCACCGTCACCATAGTCGACGGCGGGCGAGGCTACGCCACCGCGCCGGTGCTGACAATAATCGGTGGTGGAGGAGGGGGTGCGACGGCGACAGCGACCATAGACTCGAGCGGAGTCGTCAACGCGGTGACGATCACGAACGCGGGGCACTCTTATAATCAGGGCTCTGGCGCCACCGCCACGGCGACGCTCGACGCCTCTGGTGGAACGTTGAGCGCGCTTACGCTCACGGCTGCGGGAAGCGGTTACACCGTGCCGCCTGACGTGACGTTTTCGTGTAGCGGCGGGGGTGACTCGTGTCTGGGTACGCATATGCAGCACGCTCGTGCTGTGGCAACTCTAGGTCCCGCCGCCAATTGTTTCCCCGAGTATGGATGCTACGACAAAGTTGTCGTATCGCTGCGACTGACGTTCGTCGGTAATACGTACACTTCCGCGCCTGTGGTTACGATATCACCTCAAAAGCCGTACGTCTTGGTGCAGGCGAATGAACTTTTCACATCGGCGAATGATCCCCCGTCGATTGGGGCGTACACCATGCAAGGGAAAGGGGAAACCGAGCTCGATCCGCAGCTCTCGCACGGCTCGTGGGTGGACGACGGAAGCGGAGGGCGAATTTACAACGTCACCGACGCGCCTTACGACGTTGTCGCGGTCTCGGGTGTACCAGGAGCGAATCCTGGGCGACGTCTGTACGCGGTCAATCAATATAGTCAGAATAGCCCGGAAGATCGCGGTGATCTTCTCGCACCGCTGGGCCAAGCGGGAAGCGATGGGTCGATTAAACCGGCGCACCAGGATCTCGTACAAGTGAGCAACAATTACAACAAGTTCGGCGTTCCTGTGATCGGTAACGCGGCTGCAACGCCCACGCACGTTGGATATCGCGACAACACCGCAGCGGTAAAGGGATATTGGATGTGGAGTCGCAGTACGGGCTCAGCGAGCGATTGCCAAGTTTCCAACAATCCGCCGTTGAACTTTTATGATGGCACAACGCTTATGGGACATAACCTCGATAAAGGCACGGGGTGGGTCGTCGCTGGCTCCTCAAACGAGTACTTGGGCATTCCTGGAAACTCCGACTTGGGTCATCCGTCGAAATCGTGCTTGTACTTTTTGTACGGCGACATTTACGTATCGCCGTCGGGGAGCGACGCAACCGGACAAGGCACCGCGGCAAGACCGTACGCCACGATTCAAAAGTGCATCGATTCGGCGTTGACAGACGTGCGTGATTATCACGTGAACGCCGTCGGTGAGTCAAACCCGAGCGTGCCCGCGAGGATATCGACGCAAATCACTAAATTCAACGCTGGGCGCTCGCAAAAGCGCGATGGAGGCGGCGGCTACGCGTACACTGTGAATCGCGATCGTTGCATCCTGAAAGACGGCACGTACTTCGGCCCGGGCAATCGACAACTTCGTGCCAACGGTCGCGTCATCCAGCTATGGGCAGAAAACGAGGAGCGAGCCGTCATCGACTGCGAAGGCTTCCCCGTGGGCAAGCAAGTCTACGCCAAGCGCGAGCCGACGCGCGTGAGCGCGCCGGGTTCGATCGCCACCCAGGGCGTCGTGCTCAAGCGATGCGGATTCAAGATGCCTTACGCCGCGGCGGATAAATTATTTTACCCCGGTCGTCCGACGACGTGATCAAACGCGCGCGCAACGCGATAAAACAATCATTTGAATTTGATATTACACCCGCCGTGTCAGTCAGCCGCCGCGCGAGGCGCCCTCGCTCGGCGCCGTCCTCGACGACCGCCTTCAACTCCCCATCGGCCCTTTCCCCCCCTTGCTCTGCTCAAACACGCTCTTCGACAAGTCCTGCGCCGCCTGTTGCGCCCGTCGCGCCATCTCCGCCGCGTCCGTCGCCGCCGCCTCCTTCATCAGCGCGTCCGACTTCACCGCGAAGCGCTGAAACGTCCTCGAGTTCGCCAGCGCGTTCACCATGAGTTCGTTGAACACGTACGAGAACAATCTATTGACGAAACTCATCGCGTCCGCGCGTCGCGCGCGTCGTCGAGCGTGCGCGTGCGCGAGTCACGCGTCGGCGCGCGCCGTCGAATGACGTCGAAGGTTCGTCGGGTCGGGTCGATCGCACACTCGCGCGCGCGACGACGCGCACAGAAGGACGCGCGACGCGCGCGACGCACGGTAGTCGAGCGCACTCGAGCGCGCGCGCGTCATGATGCGCGGTGGACCGTTTAAACTCCAGAACGCCGACCCCGAGGCGGCGGCGACGGAGAAAATGAAGAAGGAAGCCATCGCGCGCGTGAAATCGTGGGTCGAGGCGCGCCTGCCGAGTGAACACCTGACGAATCGCGATGCGGTGGTGGACGTGAGCGAGGTGCAGTGCGGGGACCCGAATTGCGCGCCGATCGACGCGGTGGTGAGGATCATTTACAGGGAGTCGTGCGGGACGATCTTCGGAATTCCGTGCGAAGTGCAAGACGTGGAGGAGGAAGACATCGAATCGCAGATGCCGCCGCCGGGAGTGATCGAGGATTGGTATCTGGGGAAGCCGACGCCGTGGCCGCCGGAACCGGAACCGCAGGAGCCGGGACCGGTGCCGACGGACGCGTTGCGGTTCGCGGTGGGCGACCGCGTACGGTGCCGCATCGGACCGGGCGAAGATGGATGGGCCGCGGGGACGGTCGTCGCGCATTGGTATCGCGGAAGCACGTGGCCGACGGGACAGTACGCACCGTATCAAGTGCAGCTCGATCGTAAGGATATGGGCAGTGGTTTGATTTTCGCGCCGTACGACAACGATCAGTGCGTGATGAAGGAATAAGCACATCGACGGCGCCGCCTTCTCGATCGGCCATCGCCGAGGGTCTCGCGAACGAATAGCACGAGTATCACAATCGAACCCTCGATAACACCAGTCAGAAGAAGCGAACGACCGAACGTATTGCCCCGCTAGTTTTAATCACACATCCGACTTTAACCAAGCGACGCGTCTTGTCAAGTCGAGCGCGCGAGAAAGCGCCCGCCGCAATGCGCGCCTCGACCCACGTCGCATGCTCACCAGCCTACATTGCATCGTCGATGCGGGTCGTTCACATCGCATCGCGCGCGCGCGCGACCGCGACTGCGTCGACCGCGGCGTTGCCACGCGCGTGAAATCGTTCCGAGGCGTTGCGAGACGAATCGTTTCGTCTGGCGAGCGCTTTTACGCGACCGAACGTTCCTTCAAGCGACCGCAACCGAGCCGTTTTGTGCTCCATCCCACGTCGGCGATCGTGTATGATCGTAAACTCGCGAAGAACGCGCGACTGACGCCGTGCGAGAAACGTCTCGACGACGTCAATGCCGCCGCGAATCTACTCCTCGCGGTATCGTGGTACAACGCGTCGCGATCGTATGCGGAGTGGCGAGCGAGTGAGGCGGGCAAGACAAACTGAGTGCGACGTCGAGCGAATTGAGTGCGACGTCCATCGTTTTAGCGCACGCGCTTCGCCATCGCCGAATCCAGACGAACGAAGTAGGGCGCCGCGCTAGCGAAATGTTGTGCCGAGAATACCAACAGACACTGCACGACGCACGACGCACAACGCACAACGCACGACATAACGCGACGCACCGATGCTCGCCCGACCAATCGTCGTCACGGCGTCGCGAACACAAGCTAATACGCACGCTCATTCGCTGCGTGCTCGCGTTGCATTCCCGCGAAACTCGCGCGTCGTCAAGTTGAGAAAGCCTCCCCGCGGCGCCGCGCACGTCTGCACGAGTCCGGCGCGGCCGAGAGTGATGGTTGTCCATGCGGATCCAGACGACGTGCGAACGACAGAACCCGAGGCAGAGGTCGAAGACGCCACGGACACTTCCGTCGAAGACGCGACGAAAGAAGTCGAAGCTGAGGTCGTCGAACCTCACCGAGTGATGACACCCGAGGCCATCGAGACGAAGAAGGCAGACGTGGACTCGGACGACGAAGCGCTGGCGGAAATGACGCGCGTGTTGCAAACTTCTTTGAGTCCGCGCGCCGCGGCGCTCATCGCGAAGGGCTTTGTTGATCTAGGAGTGGAGTCACCGAGAGATTTGCGCCGCGCTGTGGCGAAACGATCGAGCGCGATGATTGGCATCGAAGCGCTCGCAACGATCTTCAACGGATTGATGTGTTTCAGTTTGTTCTCGCTCGCAGCCGCGGCTCAGTTCTCCGACTTCTTCATACCGAGCTTCTGGAATTACGTCGTGACGTTGTTAGGCATGGTTGGTGCCGCAATCTTCGCAGTCGAGGCGGGCGCGCATCTCTTCATCACCGCCGTCTACGTGTACAGCACGATTCGATTCGAGACGACTGATTTGAGAAAGTTCGTGCAATCCATGCAACGGATCGGCGATAACGATCACATCATCGGTGTCGTACCGCAATCGTCAACCATCAAGCGCGCGTCCACGCTCGTTCACGTCGTGAACGTGTTGAATAACCTTCGCGACGCGTTGCATTCCGAAGCCGAAATCATCACGCCGACGCACAAGAGCACTTTGCACAACTTGGCGGCGTACTTCGAGTACTCCAACGCTCAAGCGAAGCAAGGTTTCAAACCAGAGGACTATGGGCTTGACTCGAAACAGTGCATGGCAATTGCCTCTCTGTTTTCTGAATGGGACACTGACGGAAGCGGAACGCTGCGCAGCGAGGAGCTCTCAAAGCTCCTTCGCTCGCTCGGCGACGACACGATCAATGACATGGACGTCAACATGGCCATGCGCATCCTCGACAAGAACGAGACCGGTGAGATCGACTTCGGTGAATTCGTCAAGTGGTACAAGGACGGCGTCAAGCTTCCCGATACGATGACTGCGAGCAAATCGGGCGCCGACGACCTCGAAGACATCGACCCCAACACGCGCATCGACGAAATCACCGGCTGATTTGGACGCGAGCCGGCGACTTCGATTTCACCTTCTCTACCCACCTTTATCACGTTTACCGACACAGCGACGATTTTCAATACTCTACGACCAACGACCTTTCCATCCGCCAACTGTCGCCTCGGCGTCTTCACAGAGATGGCCTCACACGGACGCTCGCTTCACCTCGCGCGGTCGCGCCGACGTCGCACGACTTGAGCGACGTCGAGTAGTGTGTACTCGCGGACGAGCGCGCGTCCGTCGCTCCGCCGCGGCCGCGCGCGCGCGCGATGAACTTTATTCGCCGTTTCGCCAACTCGAGTAATCCGACGCTCGACGCGCGCGACGCGACGCCACCATCGACGTCCGCGCCCGATGCGGCGGGCGCCCGCGTCGAGCTTCGATCCGCCGAGACGATCGACGTCCCGCGCGTGATGAATTCGATGTTTGACGAGGGCAGGGACGGGGATTTGGTGTTTTCGTGGCAGTTGATGTCGGGCACCGCGAATGCGGGCGAAAGCAGCAGACGCGAAGCGACGAACGCGTTCTTCGACGCGTTTTCGGAGACGTACGCGCGGTGGGAACCGGCAAGGGCTAGGGGTGCAGATGAAGGGGACGATTCAGACGTCGGGTGCGCGGTCGCGCATCCTCGCGCGGTGACGCTCGCGGCGGTGGAGGACGCCGCGGGTCTGGGGGAACGGTTGGAGCGTGCGCTCACGGGCACTGTCGACGTCGGTGGAATCGAGCAGAGGATGGCGAGCATTGGTGTAGAAACCTTTCGAGCTCTGGAGATTATGTCGAGGTCGGCGCACAACAGAGTGTTCATGGAGCAGTGCGGGGCGAGTCGCGCGTTGGCAAACGCGTGCAAAACGTGCGCGCAGCGAATGTTGACGTTCAGCGCGGGGGCGGCGTCGGCTTCAAAAGAAAATTCAATCGAGGCTGGAGCGCTGTTGGAAGCGTTGCAGCACGTCGTGGAGCACGCGGTGAATGTGATTGATTCTTTCTTGGGCGACGCTTGGGCACTTCGTTCGTTCAACGAAAACGGCGCTTTGTTGGCTTTAATTGAAGTATTACGTGCGGAAAAAGTGGTCGTTGGTCGTGTCCACGGTGACGTCCGTAAGATGGCAATTTCAATAGAGCGAATGGCCATGCGCGCGATCGGGCGCGTCATGCACGGCGATGCCGCCGTACAAAAGAGCATAGCAGGAGCAGGAGGCTTGGATATTTTTTTTGAAGGCGTGTACCCAATCGAGGCTGACGTCAGCGTCGATATCGCGGGGTTCGAGACGTCGCTCATGAATCTCGAAATATCGCACACGCTACTTGCTGGTAATAAGTCCAACGTTGAGCGCGCTCAAGGCATTGGTTTGTTTACGCGAGTGGCCCGTCTGATGCGCGCGGCGAATGATTTGAGCGAAACACTCGTCTCAGATGAGGCGAGCACGTCAACGACGGAAGGCGAAGTCGCTGGTGTTCCATGGAGCGCGCAGCTCTTAGACGACTCCCTACGTTGTCATGAAGTCATCATCACGGACGGATATCCTAGTGAGGTGATTAAGAGACTGTTGAAATTCGTCCATCAAGACACCAGCGCCGCTGGCGGTTGGGCAAGTAAAGGAGCGAGGGAAATGATCTTAAAATGTCTCTTCGATTCGATTATTGAAGCGTGCTCGAGTTCAAAAGAGTCATTCAAGAGCGATTCAGAGTGTGTGAGATTTAGAGCACACGTGTTACGCTTTTTTAGTGACGCCATCGATATAGATCCCGCGGTCTTGCGCGTGATGCGTCAAGCACGCGCGTGGGACATGTTGTTAGACGCCGATACGTACGGCGCAATTCCTTCAGTGGATCACAAAAATGAATATGAATCGGTGTCAGAGAGCACGACGTCGATCTTACGGCGTCGTGTACAAATTCAAACCGCGGCGTTACTTCTCAAAGCTTGTCAAATTGCCGCCGAATTGTCTGATTGTGTGGACGAATGCAACGTTCTGATCGGCACCATCACGACGAGAGCAATACAGCCGTCGGTTGCGATTCGGCTTTGTCGCGTTCTAGAGCTTCTGCTAATCGATTCGTCGCACAGTGTGTGTAAAGCGTTATCCGAGGTGGAAGCTCCAGGTCGACTTGCGGGGGCGTTGAACGCGCAATTGAAATGCTGGGGGTGTGACCAGGTAGCGTTCATCGGTGAAGTAGGAGCGACAGCGAACTCCGCTGCTTTTGGTTCTACACTAAGCGCACTGAGGGCGTGTCTGAATGGTCCGGACGTGCTCGCGGCGTCGGCACTCAACAACGATGGTGTTTCTGACTTGATTTTCAACGAGCTTTTGTGGACAAACACGACTCGCGATTTAGCCATATCGGCCGTCGTATCTTTGGTGGGGTTGCGTCTGCACGCTCCATCACCTCACGCCAGCGGCGCGCATCGTGAAGCATGGTCAAGCGTGGCGCGCCGATTCATCCAGGCCCTTCCCCGTGCACGAGGTACCGATATCACGTTGTTATCGGCGATGCTTTCTGGGTTGCGTCAAATGTTGAACAATCCAAACGGCTCCGGAGACAGTCTGCGAGAATGGATATCGTCTGAAGACGGCGCAGAGTTTGTACAAATCGTTGCGCTTTGCGATGGTGACGCTGGTGAAGAGGTTGGGTTGGATGTCATAGCGACGTTACAGGCAGTGATCTCTAACTCGCATTCGTCAGCCTCAACGTTTGAGCGCTCAGTTGGATACGACACATTGATTGACGCCATACAGTGCGCTCGCGGCGCGGGTCCAGTATCCAAACCTCTGTTCGACGCCCTCATGAGCTTTGTTATTGATGACGACTATGGCACAGGGGGCGAGTCCAGCGGCATCGCTTTGCGGAACGCTAAGGCGCTACAAATGCTGCTCACTCTGATAGGAAACCTCGGCGCGTCTGACGAGTTAAAGGATGAGCTTCTCAAGGCTTTTAAGCAGATGTTGTCAGCGTCTGTGACGTCAAAAGCCACCGCAGATGCGGCTGGTGTTTTAGACTTCTGTCTTCAATGGTACGTGGATGCGAATCGCCGGCAAGCAGTACTCGAAGTCATCGCGCTTTGCAGCTCGTTTTCAATGTCCACCAAGCACGTGCGTCAAATATTCCGTCTGTTGCAGGGCGACTCCATTTCAGCGGACGATCAATTGCAGCTGCTCCGGGTCCTACAGCACTCCGCAAAGCGAGTTGGTCCTTCTACATTTTTCGATTTCACTGGACCTGGTTGCGGGATTCACGTTAATAAACAACTAACTCTTCCAGTACGAAACGGCTACACCGTCTCGATGTGGTTCCGCATCGAGCGGTTTCCGGAGTACGGCGGTCCAGTGCCGCTGTTTTCTTTACTATCGGGCGCTGGTAACGGCATTTTAGGAGAGTTACATGCGAACAAGCTCACGCTTGGCATTCGAGGATCCACGGGCACAGTTGATACCGCGTCGATCGACATCACAGTACGAGAGAACGAGTGGACTTTCTTAACGATTGTGCACCTTCCGGTGCGAATGTCGCAACCCCTGGTTCGTGTCTTCCTCGATGCTGGCATGGTTGGTCAGGCGAAGTTGCGTTACCCGATCAAGTCCACGGAAGCGATATCGTATTGTCGCATTGCTTCCGTGACGTTCGACGTTAGCCTAGAGAACGCGCACGTCAAGGTGTCACCGTTTTTCGGCCAACTGGGTTCGACGCATATATTCGATGATGCCCTTTCGCAACCGGCGATTGCGATGATTCATGCACTCGGTGCAGATTATGTCGGACGTTTTAAGTCAACAGAATCGCAAACGGAAAGAATCCTTCAGGCAATCAGCGTGAACGCTGTCGAGGCTCGCGATACTCGCGAGTATCTCGCCGATCATCGACTGATTAGTATAAGCGCAGTCACCGTCGCCGGTCGAAGCGCTCAGTCGGAGGTGTACGACGTGAACGAATATGATTTGATCGGAGGGGCGAAAGTTTGCGTCACAAACTCAGTCAAAGACGTCGTGCACTGCCTCGGTGGTGTTCAAGTCGTTCTTCCAATCTTTTCTGACATCCTGCACGCCGCCGAGACGTCGAAACGGCGACAAATTGTTTGCGAAGGGGTTCATCTGCTCGTTGCTTTACTCGATGGAAGCAGACTCAATCAAGTTACGTTAACGTTGTGTGATGGGTACGCCTTGATTGCAAATCTTCTGCGAGAGAATGCAACGACTTTACTCTGTCCAGATTTACTCCCAGCACTCGACAGGCTTCGTCGTGCGGGCGGGATCGAGCACGAATCGGCATCGGCACGCATCGTCGTTGATTTGCATCTTTGGTCCCTCGCCGATGACGCCACTCAAAAAGCGCATGGCGAGTACTTGTTGAGTTTGGCGACCAAACACTCGGATGGATTACGATTTCATTTGCCAACAAGTGATCTCATCGATGCCCTCGATTTCACTCCAGGTGCGAGTGGAACGTCTCGTCGTCGAGTTTTGTTGGACGTGTTGAAGCAGCTTGTTATCGACGCCCCGAATCAGATGATTGAGGAAACTGCGGAAACTATCGTTCACGTCATCGAAGAATGTGCCGACGAAGACACCGTTGGTGATGTTCTGCGCTGGCTAGTTAACTGCATGCAACCGGGTGAGGAAGTTCAGCCCACGCTCTACCAGGCTTTCACCAAGCTCGGCGGACCACTGCTGGCGCTATCGCCTTTGAGCAGGAGCTCCAGGCGAGTCCGCTCTTTCGCTCTTCTGTGGCTTGCAAACTTGATGCCTCCGCTCGAGGCTTCGAGCAAGAGTTCTGGGGGTGCCTCTCATATATCTGCTGCTTTCGGCGCGGCCGCTGGTGCGCTGACTGCCACTCTCGGCGGCAAGTTCACGGCGACAGCGAGTCAGGATTTTGAAGTCGGCTTTTTCACTGCAGTCGCGAACGCCCTCGAAAAATTCCCCCTCGATATCGCTGAATCCCGCTCGGCGCTCTTTGAGCTTTTACTTGGTGGCCAGGCGCTACCAGCGGAAAAAGTAGCCGAAAGGTTGAACAGGGAAAAGAATTCATCCGTGCGAGCTGCGGCTGGCAGGCTCTTTGCCAAAGTCACAGGCCACGGAAACGACGCGCAAACCAAAGATAAGGAGTGTATTAGCGTTGGTGTACCCGGTATAGTCAATGCAGGCGCCGCTGGGGTGTTGCTTCGACTGATGAATTCAAGCGATAATGCGGAAATGCGTTTAAGCGTGCTCGAGCTGCTTCTCCAACTCGTGGAAGGTGCAAGCGTGAACGCACAGGCTGTGCTGGAGCAGCGAGGCTGGCAGACTTGGATCCTCCCCATCCTCAAAGACCACAGTGACGAAACGCAAAACGACGAGAAATCGATGGCTCGACGATTAATAACGGCACTTCTCTCGCACGCGGTGCTCAAGACTGACGAAGGTCACCAGCACGTGTCGAACATGCTTGGCGTCATCGACATTCTCATCAAACGCGGCGTCTTAGCCGATGAGTCAGACTTAGCGCAGGAACTCCTTTCGGATTTGCTTGAGTGCATTCTCCCGACGCGAGCGTCTTCGTCCGAGCAAGACGAGTGGTCTGAAGTGCAAAATGTTGAGTCACCGATATGTCGTCGCAACCTTTCGAGACTTTTGCACATATTCGACTCAATCATTTCCGACACGTCCGCGACAGCGGCCGCGCTTGGAGTACCGAGTGCCTCCGATGCAAAGTCCAGCGTTAAGAAGATCTCTTGGAGATTTTACGACAACTTATGGAACCTATTAGATGCGATCTCTCCTCCTGGTCATCCCGTGGACGCGCCCGAAGAGACGGCGGATGCCGTAAAATCCACAAACATGGCTCAAAAGCTGCACAGGCGAGCGAAGAGTATGATTCGTGATTTACCATTTTCGAGCAATAGCGAGAGCGAGTTTGATAGCGTCGAAGCCGTTGAGGCTCTGCGCAAGACTTGTCAGCGAATGGGATTCAGGTTGACCTTACTTTACGTGCGAGCGAGCGCGCTCGAAGAGTTGCAGACAGCACTGAATACGTGCATTGGACTTCTACCATCATTTTTGGCCCCAGTCTTGGTCGACAAGGATGGAAAAGCGATGGATACCGCGCCGCTAGGGAACAGAGCGCACTTGTTTATCGCGGATTTGATGCGTTACGTCGAGTTTGCTAAAAAGAGTGAAGATCCTGATGCGTCAACACGGTCGCAGCTCGTCGTAAATCTCGTTCGACTCGCATCTGAGGTTGGTAGACTTCTGCTTTCAGATTGCGCGAGCGTCGAGGAGTGCGCGCATTTGGACGGCCGTGATTTGATTTCTGAACAAAAGGTGGCAGCCGCCGCAGCGATCGAGGCCAAAGAGTCTAGGAAAGTCAAAGAGCTGCGCTCAAAAGTGAGTGAAAACTTTCTTTCCGAACGTACGCGGCACGAGCAAAGGCAAGCGCAAGCCGAGACGGCACTGTTAGAGACTCATAAGTCTAAATTGGGTCCGGTAAGCGAGCGCGAGCGCGCACGTCGCGCGATGCAGCGTCTGACGTTTGAAGAACGTTGCGATGTGCTCGCTCGTCGGTGGTCCGCGATGTTGCGCGACTTACAAGGTGAGCGAGGCGCGTGGGCGGCTGAAAACTGTGATGCAAAGGCGCACTGGAAACTCGACAAGTCTGAGGACTCATCGATGAGACGATCTCGTTTGAAGCGCGATTATAAGTTTGTGCAGTACGAAGACAATCAAAAAGGTGGCGAATCAACATTACAAAGCGATGTACAAGATATCCAAGCGGTTCGCCTCGTCGGCATGGGTCAAAAATGGAAGATGAATTCGGATAGCGACTACGTTGATGTCGATGATGTCGCAGACGAACTCGCAGAAAAACTCGCTGTGGACAAGGAGAACGCGATGCACAATAGGAGTAAAGTCGTGTTCAGCACGCCGGCATCACTCGTGACGCTCACGAGAACTGTACTGGGTAAGCTCAATGTCAGTCGTGATGCCGTTGTATTTGCCGCCGATCGTACGCATGAGAGTGCGAAAGATCATCGAAAACGTTTCTGGCGATGGAGCTTGAGTGAAATTGTCGAGGTACATCACATGCGATATCGCCTTCAGCACAAGGCTTTCGAGATGCATTGCGCGGATCACACCAGTGCCTTTTTTGCGTTCGATACCAAGAAAACGGCGCGATACGCAGCTACGCGCGTGGCATCATCGGCGGGGGCGACTTTGATGAACAGACGTGCGAAAACTGAAGCAGCCGAACGCGCGAAGGAGCTCTGGCGCAGACAAAAACTGAGCACTTTCGATTATCTTATGGCCTTGAACGTCTTCGCCGGGCGAACGTTGCACGACTTGAGTCAATATCCCGTTTTCCCTTGGGTGTTGAAAGAATACGAAGCTGAAACAATAGATCTGGCCGACCCTTCGGTGTATCGAGATCTGAGAAAACCCGTTGGCGCGCTCAACGAAGAGCGTCTCAAGAACTTCGTTGAGAGATACAAGTCGCTGTTGGACGACCCTGACACGCCGCCTTTCCATTACGGCAGTCATTACTCATCGTCCCCGATCGTACTTTTCTTCTTGTTACGCCTGGAACCTTACACGAAACTCGCTCGAGCATTACAGGGCGACAGATTTGATCGAGCAGATCGCTTATTCCATTCGGTCGCGGAAACGTTCAAAGCTTGCGTAGAATCATCCGCTGATGTCAAGGAACTTATTCCAGAATTTTACTACTCGTCCGAGTTCTTGACGAATACAAATGGACTAAAACTTGGGGTGCGACAGGACGGATCGACTATTGATGATGTAGTTCTCCCGCCTTGGGCCAAGGGTTCGAGGCACGAATTCACTCGAGTGATGCGGGAATCGCTAGAATCGGACTACGTAAGCGAAAATCTGCACCACTGGGTTGATTTGATTTTCGGGCACGCACAGCGAGGGGCCGCCGCGGTCGAGCGATGCAACGTGTTTTATTATCTCACATACGAAGGCGCCGTGGATATCGACACATTAGAAGATGATGATCAACGGAACGCGATCGAGACACAAATCATCAACTTCGGTCAGACTCCCGCGCAAATTTTCAGGCGCGCGCACCCAGTTCGTCTGCCGCCCCAAGCGACAGAACACGTGGTTTCAATCTCTCCCGAATCGCTCAAACTCGCGACAGTTGTCTCATCCGAGTCTAACGGCCTACCGATGCGGGCGCAAGCGGTGGTGCACGCCACCGCGTACGATTCGCGTATTGCCGTGGTCACCGCTGGACGAATGGTTTCCATTCAGCGCTTACAACGTCCTGGAACGACATTCGGGCTGGGTGGCGTCGATCACTCAACCGCGTACGCGCTCGAACCAGAGACGACATCCCGGCTCATGCTCGAAATTGACGTCGACGCCGATTCGCTTGCGCATTCGCAATCCGTCAATGTCGCTCTGAAAGGCAAAGTCTTGCTGAGTGTTGGCCATTGGGACAGAAGCATGCGTATTTTCGACATTGAGGAGGGGCGCGAGATGCAGCGTATCAGTGCACATCGAGATGTGACGACGTGTCTCGCGTTGTGCGAACTCGGGAGCTCGAGGAGCTGGGACGAGGCTTCGCACCAAATGGACCAAGTCATCGTGGTTACGGGAAGTCGCGACACCACGCTCGCGATCTGGGAGATGGTGCTCCCTCAAGGAGGCTGGGGCTTTAGTAAAGGCACCAAAGTCCTGAGCGCCGAACCAA